>NW_027555847.1:267500222-268143972 GCF_003287225.1 Phascolarctos cinereus | reverse complement strand
AGGAGTTGGATTCAGTGACCTCTAAGGTATCTTCTGTCTCTAAATCTGTGACCATATGATCCTATAAACTCTGAGGCACTACTTCCTAATCATCCAATTGGGAAAAAAAAAAAACTAAAAGTGATAAAACTCAATTTTAATGAGTTGCGGAGAAGCATTCACTCACACATTGTTGGTAGAATTCCAAATTGGCAAGTGATCTGGCAAGACATTACAGTTCCCAAAATAATCATACTGTTTGATGCAATAATCCCATTCCTGGAAATGTTCAGTAAATATGTCATCAAAAAGGGGAAAAAACTATTAAAAATATGGCTATTCACAATTACAAAGAATTAAAAATAGTCTAACAATTGATTGAAAACTGTTATGTCAATATATAAACTGAGATATATCAATGTAATAGAATGTTATAATGTCATAAGAATAAATATGAGGAATATAAAGAAATTTAGAAAGATCTATATGCAGCAATAAAAAGAAAAGAAGTCAGAACTAGGAATATATATTCCCTACAACTACATAAAAAGATATAGATATAGATATAGATATATAGATATACCTATTATATATGTATGTGTTAGAGAGAGCAACTATCAAATTTTATAGGTATGTGGCATATAAATATTAATGCTAAAGTTTACATATCTATATGCTCAATTAGTTTTTTCTTTAAAATGCACAACAGAATGTTCTTTCTAAATAAAATAAAGAATTGAACAAGATCATCTCTCAGATCCTTTCCCATGCTGGCATTCTAAGATCCTATGATTCTCGGCATTGGTGACAGCTTAGCAAAGGGCTAGGATCATTCCAGTGAATTCCTTGGTCATCCGTAATCCCTCATGTTACTAGGCTTTTCTCTTTCCCATCTTCACCAAAAAGCCCACCTTTTTCTTCTGTTCTCCTGACCTGGAATGTCGATGCAGACAAATCTAACCTGGTGATTATTAGGCTATTTTCTTTCTATGATTAAGACATAGAGAACAGGAATTTAATCTGTAGATGGAAGATGATGCTTGTTTGTTTTTTCCCCTTAGATTTGGGGAGGGGGACATGTTATGATGAATTCCTAAAGTTCTTGCTAGAATATTTCAGATATACCTCAGTTTGGAAAGAAAAAGCCCTTTATAAGAAAAAAACAAAAAAGGAAGGATAAGGGAATGTGATAATGGAGTATCATTTAGAATGTTATTCCCTCATAACTGATTTGATTCCATTATTTATGAACTCTCTGCCTATTCATAAATCATAGTATTTTAAAATTAGACTTGGAAGGAATGTAAGAGGTAATCTAGCTCAACCCTCACCTTTTACAGATGAGGAAACTGAGGCCTCAAAATCTAAAGTAATTTAACCAAGGTCACAAATAGTAAAAGAGCAGGAATTTAAACCCTCTGTACTCATTTCAAATTCAGCCCTCTCTCCATTGCGCCTTGAATTCTTTGAGTGTTTCTGAGACTTTCAAAGATTAATTCTTTTGAACCACCAATTGTTTTTCCAAGTAGGAATATGCTAAATTCATTTGGTTTGACGTAATTTGGATGTGGAGTCAGAGGTCCTGAGTTCCAATTCCAGATCTGCCATTTATTGTGTGACCTCATGCAAGTTACTTTACCCTGTGGGCCTTCTTTAGTTTCTTCGTTCATAAAATAAGGGAGTTGGATAAAAATGATGTCTACGTTTCCTTCCTGCTTTAGATCTTATGATACTATGTATTATTCTCTCGGTATTTAAGCCCTAGAAGTGTTTATAAGTAAGCCTGTGCCCATAAGTGTATAAATTGCTGCTATGTCTATATAATCCTGCATTCTATTATTCCCAGTCTCAATTATATCATTCACTCTTACACAGTGCTGAGACGCTACGGCAGGAACTAGAGAGAGAAAAAATGATGAAAAGACTGTTGATGACTGAACTATGAGATTCATTCACCCTTTGTCCAGTGGAGAATGGAGTGGTGCCTTCTGTCAGTCCACATTCTTCAGCTTCTGTGTGCATCCAGCATAATGCCCCATGACAGTGTTGTACGTTGAACTCTGCTGAATTCTCCACCATTGGCTGAAATTAATCTTCGGTTTGGCTTGACTTTGAAAGAATCTCTTTACTCCTGTGTTGCTGAGGAATACATATTGCATTCTTTTTTTTCTTCTTCTGAGAATTTGGATTTTCTACTGCAAAATACAGCTGAGACTAGATTTGGTAAGTCTAGGGAAAGGAAATCGAAAACCAGGGAAAAAAAAAACCAAACTACTGATTTCTTTTCAGAAATCCTTCTGTACATATGTTAATAGCTGCCAGAATTAATGTTGTGCAGAATCCTTTGATATTGACAGAGAAAAATCTGATTTTGTATAACTGAAAATTTGCCCAGAGCTACTGCCGTTTGTTAAAGAATCCTTTTTATGGATATGCACCTTGAATATTAATAAAGGTTGCACTATGAACAAATTAGATAAGATCCAGATAAGCTATCTTTCACAGCTATAACTGGGGAGAGTTCTTAGCCAAACAAGAGAAAGAGGTTACAAAAATTTTACAAAAAGAATCACTTTTAATAAGGAAAACTATTTCTCCATCTTTCGCCCTGATTTTTTTCATTTACACACACAGAAAATAAATGGATCTTGTAAAGTTCTTCACATCAGTCATTATCTAGACACATGTACATGAAATAAAAAGAAGACATATGTGCATAGCATGCCTACAAACACTTCATTTTAAAAATTTCTCTTGTAGCTTAGGTGGAAATAAACTGAGAAGAATAAATTGTTTGCCATGGATAAAAATTTAATCATTGTACCCTCAAATGTAGAATCACATTTAAAAAGACCCTATAATTTGGAGATAATGCATTATTAGAAAGGACTGCTTAGATTTTCTATAAAAGAAAATTATTTATAAAACACTTTGTGTTGTGCCAGAATCTTGGACCAATGTAACTTTCTCTTAAGAACTGTTATAGCACTTAGGGATCACCTGGTCCACCTACCCTTAATTTTTAGGTTACATAACCGAGACCCTGAAAAGATAAGTGACTTAATGTCTTGCAAGGTCACATAGCTAGTAAACAGCAGAGCTGAGATTTGAACTCCTGTCCTCTGTCTCTAAATCTTTCTACTAAGCTGCACTGCCCCTTAATTTTAGGTACTGTATGTTTATGTCACATATGATAAGTTCTCTCTCTCTTTTTTCCAATTCTTAAAGATAATGGTGCCAATTTGATACTAATGATACATATGCAGTCACATGTCATTTATCAGGAAGCTGTGGGAAATGAATCAATATTGAGTTAGTGACTATTCCAAATAAATGAAGCTCAACCCTTTAAATGAGGAAATGTTCAAATTTTAATACTTTTTTATGGAATTCTTTCTAAAGTGTATTAAACTCTTCTCTGCCTTAGAAAACAGAGAAAACTGAACATAATTTAATCTTTTTTTAGTGACTTAATGACTCCGGATCATCATTAAAAACATCAGTTATTGTACTGTGATGTACTAAAGTGATGTCCTCAGGGACTTTTTGATGTGTGCAAAGCTTAGTTTTGCCTTTCCCTGAATTCCCAAAGACTTCAATGCTCTTCTAATGGATTGTTCAGCTGTCTCTTGACTCATTAATGTCATTAAGTAATGTTGAGATGTTGAGAGTTTTTTGTTTGTTTTTTTTTTTGCCTATACCTGAACAGGAATGCCATGCTATGCTGCTCCAGACAGCTCTAGGTGCTATATAGTATATGATATACAAAATGTGCTCTTTTATAATGTGGGGAGATGTGTCTCTGTTGGGCACTAGCTGTAAGTATAACTTCCCCTCATGGCTGCCTCAGTTCTCCATTCTCAATTATTTTCACTGTGAATAGGTTTGCTTCTCCTATACCTTTCCCTACTTCTAATCAGCTGTCCAGAGTTTCTGTGGCTCACCACTAGGCTCTGTAATAAAAATCTTTTAGGTAGAACTGAAGTCTGCCAGGGGAAAACAGATAAACAAGTATTGCATGTAAATTTGCAAGAATTGCAGACAAATATGCTCTGTTCCTGAGAAGGGAGTGAGTAGAGCAAAGTGCATGGGCTTTGAATATATTACACTCTGAGGTTTCGTTTTTTCATATATTTCCCACTTATTTCTGGGTTAAAAGCTATTCCAGAAGAGCGTGTTTGCTGGAAGTCTGACTACCAGATAAGTGGGATGCTGCTGTATATCTAACCAGTGTAGGAGATTATCAATAGAGAGGGAAAGTGTTGGGATTACATCTGCCACAGAGGTAGCTCTGGTTATGTAAATATAATAGATTTTTAGCACATTTTTGTATTTTTCCCATCGCAATTGAAGAAACAAGATTATTTGTGTCTACAGTATTTAGTGACAAGTACTAAGTGACTGAACATTGTTGGGGATTTTTTATTTGTTTTTGTTGTTTAATCTAGTAACTTCTTAATTTCATGGAATCACAGGATCTCAGAGTTGGAAGAGAACTCAGAGATCATCTTGTACCAACCTGTAACTGAACAGGAATTTCCTCTACAACCTCATTGACAAGTGGTCATCTAGACTCTGCTTGAAGAATTCCAATAATGAGGAATTCACTGCTCACAAAACAGCCCATTCCACTTTTGGACAACTGTGGTTAGGAAGTTGTTCTTTATATCAAGCTGAACCAGTTTAATGCTTCTTCCATCTGACACATCGGTTCTTCAGATACTCTAACAACAGCTATCCTGACCCCCTCAGAAGTCTTCTCTGCTCCAGCTTAATTATCCTGCGTTCCTTCAACTGATTTTCATGTAGCATGATTTCCAGTCCACTTGCTATCAACATAATTGAAAACAAAGTGCTGAAAAGAACAAAACAAAACTGAAACTAGGCACCATTGCAAAGAAGAAATGCTTGTTTTATTGAATAAAAGGTTACACAACATAAACTTTATATCAAAAGAATCTTGGCCAGCTTTCTGGTCAACTTGTTCTAAAACATTCAATGGCCACCACTGCTTGACCAGGCTAGTCCCTGCATTCCCTGTTCCCATGATGACATAGCATGTCTTATATGTCATTTTGGTACCTCTCTTACTTCATCGCTGAGACTTTTTAAAAAATTACATTTTTGTCTTAAGAAATCAAAACAAATGAACACTGCCAGTTCAAAACTGTTCTCAACAATATTATCAAACAAAGTATGACCACACTTGATGAAAATAGCCATCATCAAAGTGGCAACATTGATTTGATATCTAAGAGTCTGTAGTATAAAGTTATTTTTTAGAACCAGCTTTGGGATTTCTAGTCAAGATTGTAAAGTGAAAGGTTCCTTGTATGCCCCACCCTCCCCCCCCCACTCCCCAAAAAAAACCCCAAACAAATCTGGAAGAGAAGACAAATGACTTTAAAATAACACAAGAAAATAAAAAATCAACCAAAACCCAAAATGAACTAAGTACAGTGCCAAAATAATAAAAATTATATTTGCTGAAGAAATACTCCCAATGGAAAAAAAGCATACAATAGTGAGAAATAGGTCTCAAATGGAGAAATGACATATTCAAAGAAATTAAGGAACAATTAGCACACTGGTAAGAATACCACAAAGCCAAATCAAAGAATTATAGAAAGTACAATCACATACACAAGCTAGAATTAAAATATGCTAAAAAATGTAAAAAGTTAGGGAATAATGAAAAAATGACCAATATGGAGACTTGTGATTTCATCAATTTGCTCCCAATGGTACAAAAAACAAGAAACCCATGCCTTCTTTTTCTGTGCAATTCTTGTTCATGTTCTCCCATAAACCCTCCACAGAGAATCCATCCAATATGCTAAAGATGTGTAGGGTTTATTATATTTGATAGATATCAGTGCAGCATCAAGTCTGTCCATTCATCCATCCCTGCCCCTTGCCAGATGCATGTGGTAGATCAGTGGGAATAGGATGCAACCTACCGTACCCACTATCCATCCCTCCATAGTCTTTTGGGTTACATGTAACTATGATTCCTTAGAGGCTGTTGTGTTCCAAGAGTCACAATGGCATAACATCACTGGGGGAACATTTGTGTTAAGAAGATGGGGTTTTGTGTTTGGAAGCAACTTGAGGTCATGAAAAATATTGCAAAATTTCCCAAGTTTAATCCAACCCACTCTCTTTTCCCAACCGTGTAGGCCCGACTCATTGTCTATCCATAGTGCCTATTTCAGATATATGTACTAATGGACTGGTTCAATGGACTGGCCATCTAACTGCGTGTCTTTATGGGTTTTTATGCTTCTTTATTTTGAGTGATTGTTGATCTAATCAAGAAGGTACTGTAATGTTCTTGGGGTTGATGAAACCACTAAGATAATTCTCTTCTATGACTTTTTGCTTGTTAATATGAAGTGAGGCATAAAACAGGAAGAATAGTAAAGGTGTTCACAATTATAATGGAGGATATCCTGAGCACAGAAGAGATTCCTACAGTGGGAAAGTTCCTTTAGGCGCTGCTATTTGTGGATGATATTGTGCTGAATATGATGGATGATTTCAAGAAATTTATAGAAAACAATCAAGAAAAGACTTTACTACAATGGAAAATAAAATTTCATGCAGTAAAGAGCAATTGAAAATACAGATTCTAAATGAACTGAATCATCCAAATTATTGGGAAAATAAGATGCAAATTTAAATGGTAGACCTGGAAGATCTAGCACAACACAGCAATCTTAGGGGCACTGATATCTAAGAATTTTTTTTAAAATTGGAATACCATATTCTAGCAAATCATAGAATTCATAGACTTATAGCTGGCATGCACTTCAACTATTTTCTAGCTAAACTTTCCCAATTTATAAATGAGAGAACTGAGGCCCAGAGCTTGAGGCTAAGTTGCTTGTCAAAGGTCACACAGGTAGTAATCAACAGAGCAAGTTTTAAAACACAAGTTCTCTGACTTTAAAATCTTTCTGTACTGCCTGATCAAAGAATAATTCCCATAATTGTCAAACAAATGGCAGAATACAAATTTCAAGAATTCATAGAACTCCAACTTGGAAGAACTCAATATTTAACATGCCTAGACACATCATGGTCAATAGTAAAATTACAGGGGAGGGAAGAGGGAAAAGGGAATTCCAAGCTTAGAGAGAAAGTGCGCAAACCTCTTACCAAAGAACAGTAATTAAGAGCAGAGCAGAATTTTCAAGGATGATAAGAAATGATTAGAAAATTTGACTATGACACATGACAAAAGTAAGGAAGATGGGCTATAACTGAGAATTATATCCCCAGTAAAACTGAAAATGCTCTGTGAAGGCCAGAGATGAGTATCTGAAAAAACAAGACACTTTTGAAAATCTACAGAGTAAGAAAGCCTTCAAAGAATAGATAAGCCTAGAAACTGAAACAATAAGTACTTAAAAGAAGTCACACTTTTCAAATCAAGATCAATCAGTTGCTAATCAAATGCAAGAACCCTCAAAGTATCACATTGGCTAAATTCCTAAATGTTGACAGATTCAGGAAAACTGAAAAAAAAAAAAGGAGTAACCTAGAGGGGGAACAAGGAAGAAGACAGGGTAATCCCAGAGTGAACTATCACTGATAAAATGGAAGTCCAAGTTAAAGAAATCTACAATATTATTAAGATGAACAAAAACTTTCATTCTGAGTACAGTTGTTAAATTTTGAGATAACAGATAAAATATAAATAAGAAAGTGTATATTCTCTTCCAATAGAATTACTGAAAAAGAGAAAACCTGACAATTATATTCTAACACTTAATATAAATGGATAAAATCCTTCAATAAGAAAAGAGGAAGTCCTTGAATAGGTAAAAAAAAAAATCCATGTGGAAACATTTAATCCAGAAATACTTAGATGATTCAAAATGAAAAAACAAAATGGCCCCAAATTTACCATTTATCACAAAATCAGACAGGGTTGGATCTGAATCAGAAAGCATTAAAGAAGATAAACAAGGATATTGTATTATGCTAAAAGGTCTTTTTAAAAAAGAGAGTATTTACGTTTGACATATGTGTGCACCTAATCATTCTGCAGTAAAACTGATAAAGGAAAATCTTACAGTCTTACAAGAAGAATGAAATCTCTCAATAATAGTGGGAAATGGTTAATGCCCTTCCCACTGGAACATTTTAATGCATTGTAGACAGGCCTCTAGACATTTTGGAATTGCAATATGAAAATATGCAATGAATCACAAGCATTTTCAACCTATTATGTTTCTAGGATTTTGTCCTGAAAGTATCATAAAAGGGGAAAAAGACAATATGTATAAAAATATTCCTAGCTGCCCTATTGGCAATGACAGTGAATTGGAAACAATTAAAATGTGTAGTGATTGGGAAATGATTGAATTTATTTCGGGGTATTGACATAATGGAATAGCATGGTGCCATTAAAAACCGAATGTGAGACGTATGGAAAAATATCAAATAGTGGGAGGTGCTCAGCAAAGCCAGAACTATAGGCCAATGGACAACTTAATTAGAAAGAAAGATCACAAAGTCAATAGTAGTGTAATTTCAGATGGACTTGAAAAGGGGACATAGAGCACAAGTATTTTTGTTTGCTTCTTGTTTGTTGATTTCCTTGTATCTCTGTTGTTAAAATGCTAAGGGTTTTATGTAAGGTTTTACTTCTTGTTTGTATGTTTATTTGATTATTTGTTTTTTGTTAATGGTTATTAAATTTTTAATTAAAAAAAGAACCCACTTTGAAGAGGAAAAAAAGAAACTGTATTTTCAGAAACTGGAAGATTAAAAATATGAGTCACTAACACTGCTGCTTCTGAATGTCAGCTTGCTTTCATTCTGCCAATGTGCTGCCAGTGTTGGGGGGAATGGCTTCAAAGAACAGGCAGCTGGTCATTTCTAATTAGTAATACCCATACTAATTAGCTAATTAGTATGAGGAAGGCATGGAAAAAAACAAGGTTTCTGAATGTCATGATGGGGCAGTAAATTCAGACGGGAATACTCGAGAATACTCAGAAAGGGCCTGGAACACCTATCATATCTGGTTGAGTTGAGATCCGGTAAATTAGTTATCCAGTAATTTAGTTATGCTAGGTAATTTATTCATATAACCACCTGGTGGCGCTAGTCAGTCACCAGTCCTGGAGCCAGAGGCTTTATCTGCACATGCTCAGGGAACCTTTCCACGAGCAAAGGTTCCCAGCAACTCAAGTCTTCCTTCCTTCGTAGAGACGCCCGGGGTTGTTGTAAGACTCACATAAAACACTTTGCAAACCTTAAGGCATCAGTTATTATTATTAGCTTGCAGTCACCATGTCGCTAATATGGTGATGACTTTATTATTTTACTGCATTCCTGCTGAGCTATGTTTATAAAGCAGTAATATAAAGGTATGCTGGTAAATGTTTAACAACCTGCCTTTCCAGGGGAGAAAAAGAGTATGCACACACACTTTTATGTTTAATCTGCATTGCTAACACTTTCTTAAATCTGGAGAACTGATAAAATAATAAATCAAGCCCTGATTCGTAGTAATTGCTGATTTTTGAGATATAAATGCTTACATGGAGAATTTAACAATCAGCTCTTGCAAACCTATTAGATCTGGTTCCAGCACACCCCTGGGCATGGCTTTCTTTTTGATCCCAATGATAAAATGGCTGTCCCCTCCAAGCTTGTTCATGCCTACGGCTTTTATAGACATAGATTTTACTAGGATTACCTAGGTTTAACACCAGTCTTCTTACATTTTCCTAATTGTCCAAATACCAGTCCAACTTCAGCTTGAACAAATCGTCTCTTTGGAAATTGCTCCTCCCTATCTTATCTCTAGATCTAAGTGCTAAGTACATAAAATAAAACTAAAGCTCTGGTTTATGTGGGCCAATATTTTTAGTCACATATTAAAAACTTAAGAACAAAAGTATGAGAAAGTCTAACACTGCCCAAGCCCAAAGGAAAGCAGGGAGTCTAAAGTGAATAGACAAGCCATAATTTATCAGGCTTTCTCCCTGGAGACAGGGGAAAGGAGGTCAGGTAGAGTGGGTCTCTGTCTCAACCTGCAGGATCAACAGAACCCATTTCACCCAGGATGAAGTTTGTGTGTGATCTGTCCTCACTATGCTGGCTGGACCTCCACGGCCCCACACACTTGTCTGGTACTGGGTGAAGGCTTCACTCACCTCCTCCAGCCTGCCTTCCTCATTCTTCTACTTAAAATTGTTTCTGTTTTGGCCAGAAACCCCGAGGCTCTTCCCTTCCCAGATTGATTTTTTTTTGACAATGTAAAAGTGGTCATTCTCTGCCTCATTTCTTACCTCCCCTTAATCACCGATTGGGCATTGCCTCAGTCAAACTGAGACCTGTTAAAGACCTTAGCTTGAAAAGGCCAACGTCTTCCACTGCGTTGAGGCCCATCTCCAGTCGTCCTGATCTATATCTGGCCACTGGAGTCAGATGGCTCCAAAGGAGAAAGTGAGGCTGGTGACTTTGCACAGCCCTGCCTCACTTAAATCCAATTCACCTGCATGTCATGGCATCACCTCCCTGATGTCATGGTCCTCTTTGAGAACAAAGAACAGTCAGCTGCAGCAGTAAGCTCCCTTAGACAAGGGGAAGAGGAGATGGAGGTGAATTTGGGAAGCTGGGGAACTTCCTTGGCAATCTACACCTCTTTTGATTTCACAAATGGCCACCAATTCTGACTATCACAGAAAAGAAGAATTTCAAAGAATTTTGAAGACCGGTCCTTTAAACAATGCTCCAGTTAATATTTCTTCCTTGTTTCAAACTCCTCCTCGGTCAATGCTGCTGTTTGTGGGGAGGAGGGAGACTGTGGGTGAATAAACTCCAAGCCTCATCTTAGTCCATGGTTTCAATCTCCTTCCGCACTGACCCATTTGTCAGAGCTGTTAAACAGGAGAAAAATTGTCTGACATCTCCTTTCATTTCTTCTGCCCACCTTTGTAGTAGAAATACCACTAGCAGTAACCAAAAAGCAAATGGACAGAAGGAAGAACCTGAATTCACAAACTGCATAATCAAATAAGGAATTAACCATAACTTGGGGCTTTCTTTTTCTTCTTCTAATGATGGATAAAGACAACGATGATGATGATGATGATGATGATGATGATGATGATGATGATGATGACGATGATGACAATAACATAAAACTCCTAACATGTTACATGCTAGTTCTCTTTATCTCCATTCAGGTTGTACCTTTAAATTGACAGGTAAAAGGCATGTCGTTTGGGATCAATAATCAGAATGTCTATCTTGAGAATTAAGTACTTATGATATTCATTTTCCCTTTCATTTGTTCAGTCAAGTTCAACTCTTTGTGACCCCATTTGAGGTTTTCTTGGCAAAGAAACCAGAGTGGTTTGCCATTTTCTTCTCCAACTCATTTTACAGATGAAGAAACTGAGGCAAACAGGGTTAAGTGACTTGCCCAGGGTCACCCAGCTAGTAAGTGTCTGAGGTCAGATATGAACTCAGAAAGATGAGTCTTCCTGACTGCAGGCTCGGTACTCTATCCATTGTGCCACCTAGCTATGCTACGACATATTTATTTACATTGGCATAAATTGGTTTAGTGCTGGATTTGGAGCCAGAGAATCTAGGTTCCAGAGCTGGCTCTGTTATTTACTGCCTGTGTGATGTTGGTCAAGTTACAACATCCCTGAGTCTCATTTTCCTCATCAGTAAAAATAAATTGGGCTCAGGGCTGAGCCCACTAGACCCTTTTTGTATATAAGGCCTGGGAGCTAAGAATGGCTTATCCATTTTTAAATATAATAAAACTTTATTTTAAAATGTAAAAATCATTCTTAGCTCATGGGTCAGTACAAAAATAAGTGGCAGGACCGATACAGTCCCTGGCTAGCCATAATCTGCTGACCCCTGGATCAGATATATTATCACTGAAGTCCCTTCCAGCACTAAATTTTTGGCCCTACCAACAACTATTTCACATGATAAAGCACTTTACAGTCAAGAAAATTCACCATCTGGCGACTTTAGACAACATACAACACAGTCTGTCATCGGGCCCATAATTGAAGCCTCTCTGGCTAGGCGCAATGTGCCAGACTGGGATCTAGCGACATGTTCTAAGAAGCCTGAGTCTAGTCCTCTACACCATGATAAAGCATCAAAGCCAGACTTTACTGGGGCTTCAGAAAGACTTCAGGTATGGTCCTGGGGTCAGACAATGTCTGTAGTGTGAGGACCAGCCAACCTCAATATAGAGTAATAAGTTCATCTGCAAAAGGTCAGACACTTTGATGACTATGGGAACAACAAGGAATTGTAGATACACTCAATTCACAAATAAAGGGAATGAAAAACTAGCATTTCCGAAGTTACATCATGCAACAGAAAAGGCAATCTTGTCACAGTGGTTTATCACCCTTTGTGCTTTGGGAAAATGTTGGAAATGGATAATAAGCTAGCTAGGCCTAAATAGGGCAGCTAGGTGGTACAATGGATGGAGCACTGGGCCTGCAGGCGGGAAGGTTCATCTTGTGAGTTCAAATCTAGCCTCAGACATTTTCTAGCTGTGTGACCCTGAGCAAGTCACTCAACTCTGTCTCAATTTCCTCATCTATAAAATGAGCTGGAGAAGGAAATGGAAATGGAAAGGATACCACTCCAATATCTCTGCCAAGAAAACCCCAAATGAAGTCATAAAGAGTCAGACCTCGATCAGGCCTATTGTATAGATCAGGAAATTATGTGATTTTTCTAATTCTAAACTGTAATCAGATGGAAAAAGTCAGCTGAATGAAATCACCAGTTTTCTCCAAGTTATCCTTTAGTTTGGAATCATGGTACAATGCTTTCAGAAGAATTAAAATGACAAGTAACTCAAAGAACAATAAATAGATGGATGGTACATGTAGGTAGTTTGTGGCATACTATCAATGATGCTGCCTATGCAAATAGTAAAATGTAAGCTACAAAATCATGTAGACTCAGAATGTCAAGGGATCTCGGAAGTCATCTAATCCGATTCACATCTAAATACAAGTTCTCTCTACAACATCTAGTCTCCACTTGAAGATGATGTGACAAGTTTCCTGTGACTGGAAACTTACTATCCCCTGAAACTGGCCATTTCATTTTTGGAGAGCCCTAATTGTTAGGTTTTTTTTTTTCTTACATCAATCAAGCCATAAGCATTTAGTAAAGTGCCTATTATGCTGGGCACTGTGCTAGACACTGGGGAAAGAGGGATAAAATTTAAAAGTCACTGTCCTAAAGGAGCTTACATTCCGTTGAGGAATACATAAATATAACACTTGTTTCAAAAGTCTCTCCTACAGAAATTATAGTTACTATTACTGTAGCTTTAAGAGCCAAATGGGATGTTATGAAAATGGCAGTTTAAACTGCCAGTTTTCAGTTATAACTGGAGAGAAATTTGTGAAGACAGAGAAAAAGGAGAGGTCCCTTTTTTCTTTATGGAAATGTTTTAACTTCTATCTTGCAAAGAATAGGAAGAGAATTTTTGAGGAGATTTTGCTGCATACCTTCAATGAACTAAACTGTGTAAAACTGTATTCTTGGAAGTGAAGTCATCTGCTATTACTGGAGGTTTGAGATAACTTGGGCAGTTATTGTCACAGCTAAAATATTATAGATAATTATATCTTATTGATTTCATTATTAATAAATTGTACATTCAGTCACTTTAATATTTATTTTATCCTGAGATTAAGGGATGTAATGTAGAGATATGAGTAATTACTATTAGGCAAAAGTAATTGTATAAGTAATTACCATAATTACTTAATGTAAGTTTATAACATGTTATATAATGTGTATAATATATAATAATATAATATTAATATAAGTAATTATTATTAGGAAAAAATTTCTCCAGTTTATTAAAAACTGGTGGGAGTTCTAAGTTTAGTTGATTGACAGAGATGTTGAACTTTTAAAAATGATTGAGGAAGACCTGGCTTGAAGTCCTGCTTCTGACTGGCTGTGTGATCCTGAGGAATTCATTAAACCTCTCAGTGGCCCAGTTAATTGTCTAAGACTGATTTGCAGAGCATTTGCGGATCTATATTGGCAGAGGAAGTTTTCATTACCTGGGAGCTTCCCATACGAGTGAAATCATAGGTCTAGTTCCTATCCCTGTCTCTAATGAGAAAATTTCCAGATACGTCTCTGGATTACCATATAACTCCCCATATAACTCCGAATGATAGTAAACATGAGAACAAATCATGTAATTATCTGAGAGATAAGCAACAAATAAGGTAAGTGACTCATGCAATCCTGTTACACATACGAGTCATCGTCATAAGCCTTGGTCCAACAGCATCTATAAAATAAATATAAGATAAAATATGAGGTATTTTGCAGGGGAGATACAAGTAACTGTGGAGATCCAGAAAGGCCTAATGAAGGAGGTAGCCCTTGAGCTGAGCTTTGGAGGGGCGTAGGGATTCTAAGAGGAGAAGGTGAGTGGGAAGTATATTACAGGCATGGCATACAGCCTCTGAAAAGGGATACAAGAGATGTGATGTCACTTGTGAGGAACAACAAAATTACTAGTGGCAGCACACTAGTGCCTATAATGGGGAGTAATGCATGATAAGATTGCAAAGGTATGTTGGAATTAAATTATAAAGGTCAAATAGAAGAGGTAATAGGGAGCAGAGGAGTAATGTAGTCAGCCTTGTGCCTTAGGAGTATCACTGGCAGCTGTGTGAAGGAAGCAAGACAGGAGACTTGAAGGACAGACCAATTAGGAGGCTATCGCGATAGCCCAGGTGAGAGATATTGACTATGTGACTAAAGAGAAGGGGAGAGATGCAAGAGACGTCGTGAAGGTAGAATCGACAAGAGTCGGCAACTGATCAACTACACGGAGTGAAGGAGAATGAGACGTGAGGGATAACCCCGAGGCTGTAAACTTGGGTGACTGAAAAGTTGATCGTGTCCTACAAAGAAACATGAAAGTTCTGAAGAGGGGTGGGTTTTGAAGAAAAGTGATTAAGTTACGTTTTGGACATAATGAGCATAAGATACCTGTGGAATATCCAGTTCAGAATGGTTTTGATGTGGGACTGGAACGCAGGAGAGACTAGGCCTGCATATTCAGGCCTGGGGGTTATCATCATAGAGAGTCTGAGGGTGCAATATGGAAACTTATCCACCAAAAGACTGAAAAGGGGTGTCCAGAACCTAGAGAGAACCATGTTATAAAAAGCCCTGAGATGAGAGAGACTGTCCAAGAGAAGGTGGTCAACAGTATCAAATGCTGTAGAGTATGAGGATTAAGAAAAGGCCACTGGACTTGGCAATTAAGAGTTTGTTAGTAATTTTAGAGAGATCAATTTCAGCTGAGGAAAGACGTCAGAAGCCAGATTGACAATAGTTGAGGAAGAAGGTGGGAGCCAGTAAAGAGGAAGAGAGTGAAGACTAGAGACAGAAAGTATATAAGTGAAGGGAAATTGTGACAGAGAAAACAATAGGGGATGGTCAACAGTACAAGCAGAAGGGTCTCCCTTGCCAAGGAGAAGGGATGCTTCAGAGACTGGAGTGAGGCACAAGAGAATAGGGATTATGTCAAGAGTTTTGAGATAGCGGAAAGAGGAAAAGAGAGATCTCACAATGAAGGGCCTTTATTTTCTCAGGAAAATACCAAAGTCCTCTACTGAGAGAATGGGAGGGAAGTGGTGGTATGGAAACATTTCGAAAGGAAAAAGGTTTAGAAGACCCACTGCGCTGAATACAATAGAGATTCAACTAGGGGAGAATAAAAGGACTGCTTTACTGCAGTAAAGGTTACTAGATATTAGATAATGATATCGATTAGATATGGATTGATATATGGACATAGATAAGTACAGGTTATATATATATAGATTAGATATAGGTTGATAATGATATAGATTAGATAATTGATATTAGATAATGTAAATTTTTAAATTCGGAGTGGACCCAGTCATCATCACACTGTAACTTCTTTCAGCACCATTTGTCAGCCTGTGAGTAGCAGTAGCAAAGAAAGTTGATATTGGGAACAATCTAGGATTGGGGTTTGGCAAAGAATGCATGGCAATAGGGAAAGGGGGCCTGGGATCTTGAGTAAAGGATAATGTAATGTTAAACTGTTTAATTATAAAGTCAACATTGGGAGAGGGAGGGAGGAAATGAAGACAAAGCAAAGGTGATGGCCTGGGAGAATATTGAGGGGTGGAGGCCTTGATGGTCATAGTGAGAAATAAAGAAATAGGTTTAGGAGAAGTGAAGCATAGAGAAGGATGGGATGAGAGATGAGGTCAGAAAGTAATTTCAGAATTGTAGGTCATGGAAGTAGAACACTTACAGGTAATGGTGAGAGCAAAGGTTTGACCATTCCTGTGTGTGATGTGTTGTTTCAGGCGTAGGTCATGAGAGTTGAGTTTGAGAGGACTAAAAGAAATCCCAATTCAAAATGTAAAATCTCTAATTAATGATGTGGGATTGGAGCTTAGGAGAGAGACACACAAGGGCTAGGTCTGAGGTTCTCAAACTTAGCCTACTGCCCCCTTCAAAAAAAAAATTTCTCAGTGCCCCCCTAGAAATCTTTCTTTAACCCTTTAAAGGTTTTTTTTTTAATTTGTGTCACTTTAAAAAAATTTTTTTTCAAAAAAAGACTCATCTTAAATCGAATAATTTATTGTAGATTTGTGTGTTTTCCTGCATTAAAATTTTGATGATGCAATATTGTACCATGTAACCATAAAATATTGTATTATAAACAAGTCATTACATGCACATATTCCTGTCAATGCATGGACTTTTCAACAATGCAGTACCCACTCTCCTACCAACACTTGCTTGTTAAGACTTGTCAGCAGCAACTTGACCTCCGATCGGTTATAACTTGCATTTTGTGTGTTTATTTGGAAAATAATGTAATCGCTACAACTCTAAATCTGTTATACAACAGATGAAACATGTACAAATTGTTTTTCAAATTTTTCATATCTTCTCTTCTTTCCTTATGCTTTCATTGCCCCCTTATTTTTATTCAACACCCCCCCCAATTGCACCCAAGGCTATTACCACCCCCTCCCAGATCATTCGAGGGCCCCCCCCCAGGGGGAAGTATTACCTACTTTGGGAACCTATGGGCTAGATGTATAAATCTGAGAGTCCTCTGGATAGAAATGATCATTGAATCCAAGAGAGCTGATGAGGTCACCAGCTAAAAGCGTAACTAGCAATACTTTTATTTCTTCTTATGTTTATTCCATCAATTTATTTACTTTGTCTTATTACAATATCTAACATTTCTAGATTGGCCACTGATTGACTACATGGGGTAAAAGAGAATGAGTAGTGAAGGACAACTCTAAGGTTATAAATTTGGGTGATTAGAAAGTTGGTAGGTAGTAATAATGGAGCTTCTTGCTTAGACTGTGGTCTCACTGGAAAGGTCTCTTTAGTATTGAAAATGCTAGTTCTTGGTTTTGGAAAGCTACTGTTTACCATATTAAAGAAAAGTTCGTTTATTCCTCTGATTTTTAGTGTTTTTTATAACGTGTATTACATATCATCAAAAGTTCTCCCCACGCATCTATTAATATAGCCATGTGATAGCCTCAGTCCCTGCCTTATGCCTTCAACCCTTGGAGGCCCAATGCCCACTGACCTGAATTCCATCTGTTTCTCCTTGCCCATTCACTGCAGGCAGTTGGCTTTGTCCCCTGCCATGGTCCTAACAAGCCCTAACCAGATGTCAGACCTCAGGTGGGCTTCAGACCCCCCAACTTTCCTGCTAACCCTATCTTCCATCTATTCTGCACATATCTTGTTCTCTCTGCTGTCTATTAGAACATAATCTCCTTGAAATTTATTATTATTTTTGCTTCTTTGTATTCCTAGCTCTTTAGCTCAGTGCCTGACATACAGTTAAGTGCTTAATAAATGTTGCTGAATTGAAGGCTCAGAGACAGGATGCCTCCACCCCTGAGTTCTTGCACCCTTCCCCACTGAAAGCTGGCTTTATCCCTTCATGTAGCTCTACCAGGGTACTGGAGAGTGCCTTCAGGACTCCTGGAGGGCCCTGAGGCATGTTGAGCTCAGCAGTCCCTCTGTCTTTTTATGTAGTCACCTACTTAAGAGTTGGTTTAGTCTCCTGGTGCTCCCTAACAGGAAACTGGAGATCATGCTAATTCTGGAGGATCCTACGGAGTTTACTGCCCATGTGTCTTGGTTTTATCTCCGTTTCTTTTTGCAGTTACCTCTTAGGAATTGGTCTTATCACCTTCTACAGCTCCAACAGGCTGAGACCTGAGCGCCCTTTGACTTCAGGCTTCATTCACGAGATATTGTGCTGGCATCAGACTTCCCTAAAAGTCCTACTCCCATAGCACCCACAGGCTTCTGGTCATTATATACAAGATTACCATGGAAACAACTCTGTCTCTTTCCTGCCTATTTCTTTTCCTTTCCTGTTTGAGTTGTTGTATTTCTACAACAAACTGTGCGTTCAATATTATAAGGAGTGATGTTCATCTGGCCCTAATTCTCAATCCATTGTGCTATTATTAATGGAGTCTTGGTGGCTGCCATGTTACAATGTTGATCATACTGAATGTGATTCATGGTTCAATTCAATATATGGAAAAATATCCTCAACAATTAAGACTGAATTCTCTCTCAATGGGGGAGGCTGTATGACCATTTGTTGAAAATACAGTAGAGGGAATTCCTACCCAGGTATAATTCAGATCTGATATGCACGACAGAGAAAAGAGCAATGGGGCTCTAATTAGAACAGTACAAGTGAGGAAGACAGAGCCAGTTGTATAAAAAGGAAATTAATTTTGTGGGAGGCAAGGGACGCAAAGCAAAAATCATGTGATGCCAGAGAACTTGAATAAAAATAATTTATTAAGTCTTAACATATGTGAGCACTGTGATAATCTCTGGATATACAAAAAGAGAATTCCTTCCCTCAAGAAGTTTACATGCTAACAGGTGATACAAAATTATAGGGGAGTGGTGGCCAGAGAGAGGCATTTTGATTTAGAAAGTTATAGAAATGTAAGTGGAACCACAGAAGAGTAGTTTGTGAAGGTCATTCTTTCATTGGTAACAATTACTTGTTGAGTGCTTATGTAGCCCACTTTCCCCAACCATTCACTCATTCTCCATGTACTGATTATTCTCATCTGTCACCCAAAACGAGACAGGAGGTAAGAGCTCAATAAATGTAATTTTTCTTTAAGATTTTATTTTTTTTGACAAATTTTCTATTGCTTCTTCTGTGATGGTATCATCCTCGTCAATGTTCACTTTGACCTTCTTGCCAATGAGATCAGCAATGCCTTCAGGGGGATATCCTTTCGGTTCACCCACCTTCACTGTAAGCATATCCATTGTCAATATGGTACCTTCAGGAATCCTCACTTTGGCCACCACTGATTTACCCAGCTGCAAACAAAACAAAACATGGGAGTATCTTAATATGCATATACACATGGAAGTGCTGACCTTTCAAAAGGACAGAGATATTGCGGTTTTCCTGATTGCCTTTTTTAAAGCTCAATTTTATTTTAAGCTCCAAACTATCTCCCAACCCTCCACCCCACCCACTGAGAAATCAAGAAAAACAAAACCCATTACAAACATGGATAGTCAAGCAAAACAAATTCCCATATTATTGATGTTTCAAAAGAATTATGCCTCAATATGTATTCTGAGTCTACCAGTTCTGTATATATAGTTTGAGATCTGGTACTGCTAGGTCCCCTTCCTTTGCATTTTTTTTCCCATTGATTCCCATGATGTTTTTGACCTTTTGTTCCTCCAGATAAATTTTGTTGTTATTTTTTCTAGTTCTACAAAGTAATTCTTTGGTAGTTTGATTTGGCATTAAATAAGTAAATTAATTCAGGTAGCATCACAATTTTTATTAAATTGGCTTCACCTACCCATGAAAAACTACTGTTCCTCCAATTATTTCAACCTGTTTTTATTTGTGTAAAGAGTGTTTTATAATTGTGTTCATATAGTTCCTATAAGTGTCTTGGCAGATAAACTCCCAAGTATTTTATACTATTTGTAGTTATCTTTCCTGCTGGGCTCTGTTGATGAAATATAAAAATGTTGATGAGTTGTGTGGATTTACCTTGCTTTACCCTTAATGTTAAAGGAAAGCCTCTATATTATCTCCATCATAAGAAAATGCTGACTAACACTGGCTTAGATAGATTACTTATCATTTTAAGGAAAACTCTGTTTACTCCTTTGCTTTCATGTGTTTTTAATAGGAAAAAGTGTTATATCTTGTTCAAAGCTTATTCTGAACCTGTTGCAATAACTGTAAAATTTCTGTTGTTCTTGTTATTCACATTGTTAACTATGTTTAGTTTTCCTAATGTTGAAATCAGCCTTGAATTCCTAGTATAAATTTGGCCTAGTCACAATGTATTTTTTTTACATAAAGCTGCCATTGCCTTACTAACACTTTATTTAAAATTTTTGCGTTAATATTCATTATGTATGTAGATCTATGGGTTTTTTTTGTTTTGATTCTCCCTCATTTAGGGTATGAAGATTATATTTGTGTCATAGAAGGAGTGTGGGAGATCTTCTTTTCTTATTTTTTTAAACAGCATAATATTAGAATTAACTGTTATTTAAATGTTTGATAGAATTTGTTCATACATCTACCTGGTCCTTTTTTTCCTCTTGGAACTGATTTATAGGTTGTTCAATTTCTTTTTCTAAGATAATTGGGTAAAATAGCTCCTAACTGTTTATTCTTCAGTGGTTGTGAATTCATTTTTGATAACAGTAATTTGAATTGATTTTTTAAATCATTCTAGTTAATGGCTTATCTATTTTACTGGTTTTTAAATTTTTTTTCTAATTTTCATGATTTCATTTCAGAGTTTAAGTTTTTAATTTGTTGATTTTCTAGGGTTTTTTTTTTAGTTGCATACCTAATTTATTGATTTGCTCTTTCTCTTCTATTGATAAGGATTTAGAGATAAAAAATTCCCCGAAGTACCACTTTGACTGAATCCCAAAAATTTAGGTATGTCGTCTCATTGTTGTCACTGTCTTTAATGAAATTATTGTTTCTATGATTTATTCTTTGACCCAAACATTCTTTAGGATTAAGTTATTTAGTGTCTAATTAATTTCTAATCTTTGTTTCAAAGGTCATTTATTGAATGGTACTATAGTCAAAAAAGATATTTCTGCTTCTTTGCATTTATTTGTGAGGTTTTTATGCCCTAATACATGGTCAATTTTTGTGAAAGCTCCATCATAGATGAGAAGTGGGTATACACCTTCCAATTCTATTCAGAATTCTCTAGAGGTCTATTCTATCTAACTTTTCAAAACTCTATGTCCTTAATTTCTTTTTTTAGAGGGTAAGCTGAGGTCCCCACTATTATAATTTTACTATTCCTCCCTGTAATTCATTTAACTTTTAGTTCAAGAATTTAGATGCTGTGCCACTTAGTGTGTGTTTAATATTTATATTAAGTCACTGTGGTACATATCAGTAAAAAGGAGTTTTCCTGTTTATCTCTTTTAATTATGTCTATTTTTGCCACTGCTTTGTCTGAGATTCAGCTGAAGCATAATAGAATCTGTTCTAGCTTCTTATTTTAACTCTGTATTTGTTTTTCTGTGTCCAACTGTGTTTGTATGTATATTCCTTCTTCCTGGGAAAAGATCAGATGAATGCTGGTTTAAGTGTTACCCACTCCCCTCCTCCTTTTTTATAGACTTCTACTTGTGAACTTAAAGTGAGATAATTTTTCATTCCTCTTCACTCTCACCCCCCCCCCAAAAAGAGCTTAGACATCATCTTTAAAGAAATAAAACTGCTGGGGGAGCAGAGCCAAGATGTCTTGGGCTAGAAATTTGTTTCACTTTGTCTTTTTGTGGGTTCTGCTGCTTTAGAACTTGTTTAGAGTAATTTTTTACAGGTATTTGGAGGGGTTTGGGGGAGAACTCAAGCAAGTCACTGCTTTTACTCCGCATCTTGGCTCTGCTCCCCCAGCAGTATTATTTCTTTAAAGATGATGTCTAAGCTCTTTTTTTGCTATGGGGTATCTCCTATTTTCTTTTTTTTTTTTCAGTCTTTTAACTTTCTTCATAATATTTCTTGATGTTTCATGGAGTCATCAGCTTCTATTTAGTCAATTCTAATTTTCAAGGAGTTATCTTTCTTGGATAAGGTTCTATACCTCTAGCCCATTTGTTTTTTAAATTTATTTTTAAGCTTTAAAAAAAACCCACAAAACTCTTCCTTTAACTCTTATGGGAATTCTGGTTGAATTTGTTCCTAAGCTGTATTTTACTCTGAGGCACTGCCTATAAATGTTTTCAAGTCATTCTTTTTGTTTGCTTATTCTTCCAGCCTACTTCTTGACTGTAGACTTCATTATGGCTTGGATCTATGCACTTCTGGGGGGAAATGGCTAGCCTGAGTTTCTAAACTCTCACATTCCTGTGCTTTCATAGCTCAGGCTGGGGAACGAGGGTGATGCAAGATTTCAGTGCTTCCAAAGCAATGTCAGCAAGGGAGAAGTCTGCTTACTGCCCCCCTGGTCTAAGCTCTGTGAGTTCTTGACTCAGGTTTGAGCATGTTGGCTTGTCCCTGTTTGGGACACTATATACTGCTGCTGGACTTAGCCAATATTAGCCCAGCTGGAGTCTCTATAAGGGCAGAGCGACTGAACTGAAGGTCTACCCTCTTGCCCCTCAAGTCCAACCTGGAACTGTGTAGTGGGGAACTGCCAGGGTGCTCAGTTTCCATTCTCAGTTTGTAGGTACTAGAATGTGCCACACATAGTGTGCCCCCAGCCAGACCCTGTCCCCAGTTGTTTACAGACCTGTCTGTCTCCTTAAGCTAACCCAAACTAGAACAATAACTGTGGCCATCTTGGATTTTCTGACTAGGATTCTGTCTGGTACACGTTCTAGATCTTGGTGGAGGTGGTTGGGCTGGGTAGGAAGTCTGTATTTCTACTAATACTACGCCAACTTCACTCTGCCACTTCTTCAGTTGTTAAAAAAAAAACTACTTTGTAAAAGACAGAAAGGATAGGGTAGCATTTATAGTCCCAAGGAGGTCCTCAGAATAGGAAGGGCAAGAATTACAAAGGAGGGGTACTTGGCAAGCAAGGAGTCCAAGAGACAAGTTACCTGCAACTTTTAACTAGTTGCCCCATTAGCAATCCTGGTATTCATACCATCAGGCCTAGATACTGAAATCTTATTAAAATTTGTGTATGTCCCACATTTCTAAATCGTGTTCATGATTTAAAGAAAGATTATTCTTAAGAGTTAGGAAAGAACCTTAGAAGTTTTCTACTTCAGACCCTACCAAAAGGAATGAACATCTGATGATTCTATTACCAGGAGCCCCTTCTCTTGACTCCAGATACAATTCTCTTCCCCTACACTACATTCCCTCAAGTTTGAATTAGTGGAATTCTGTTTCTTCATCTATGCCCTAATCACAGAATAAGCAGTTTTAGATGACTTTTGCTTATTATACAGTAAAACAATACAAAACTCACCTTCTCATTGCAGGCCATCTCACATGGCAAAAGCTGTTTAATTGGTGATCCCAAGGCTTTTTCTACAAGGCGGACTGCTTTCACCAACTCTGCTAATTCATTTGGCTCCAGAGATGCCTGATGGTCACTCCCTTTCCAAGTTTTATCCAGAGTCACATGACGTTCTAGTACCTTAGCCCCTAGAGCAACTGCAGCTACTGAGACCATGATGCCAGTTTCATGCCCAGAATATCCTATGGGGATGTCAGGGAATGCTTTCTGATATTCCTTTAACACACACACACACACACAAAAAAGGGAGAGGCAGAGAGGAGTTGTTGGAAAGAAATGCATTCTAAGAATATTTCTGGTATTGAGACCATCATGAATAATATTGGAACTAATAAAAGAATAAACATTCATAAAGGGCTACGTGTGACCAACTTTCACTTCTACTTGAAAGTGTTATAGGGGGGTGGGTAGGTGGCGCAGTGGATAGAGCACAGGCCCTGGATTCAGGAAGACCTGAGTTCAAGTCTGGCCTCAGACATATAACAATCACTAGCTGTGTGATCCTGGGCAACTCACTTAACCCCATTTCCTAGACCCCCCCCAAAAAAAATTTTTTTAAAGTGCTATATGAAGGGGTGTGCTGCAGTCAGCTCCCCAAAGCCAATTATTAAAATTTCAGAGTGAGTACTTAACACTTCAGAATTGGCAAATGCTACAGGAATCAGGCCTGGATTTATTGTTTTATATAATATTTAGATCTAAAGTGGTGGAGAAAATGTTAATGCAGATTAAACTTAGTGAGTCATGTATATTTTTTTCTTTTCTGGAGAGCCAGTTGTTAAAAATTTATCAGCACATCCCTGGTTATTTATATCCCTATATCTATCTCTATCTCTTTATCTATATCCATCTATCTATATCTATCAATTTATCTATCTATACCTATAGCAATCTATCGATATCAATCTGTAGCTATATCAAGATAATGATGTATTTATATCAATATATTTATATTTCCCTATATCTATATGTTATCCTTATAAGCATTAATCTAGCAATCAAGACCCCTTCATAATCTAGTCTAAAAACCACTTTTAGAACAAAATCTTTTGTTGATGCCTTTCATCTTTTCTTCAGTAATTTCAACCCTCTCCCCTCCTGTTTGAAACCTCTTCCTTGACAAAGCAAAACATCTGATACAGCGACTGCACCTGACAATGTTTTTAATATCCTCCTCCCTCCCCTCACCGCACCCCCCGCCAGTATTATCTCACGTCTCGGCTATGAGGAGGCAAACATATTTTACTGTCTGTTTGCCCAACTTCTTAGTGCTTTTTCACTTACAACTTTTTGCTTTATGTTGCTGCCATCACTGTATGCTTTGTCATGGCCCAGTCTGCTTAGTTGGCTTTGCCTCATTTCAAACAAATTATCCCATGTTTGCCTGAATTCCTCATGTTCAGCATTTCTTACTGCACAATGATACTCTGTTACACTCACATCCCAGTTTTTAAAAATGCACGCGCACTCATTTTGTTTCCGGTTCCATGATTCCACTAAGAGTCCTGCTATGAATATATTTATATTTGGGACTTTTATTTCTGTCTTTGACATTCTTGGGGAATAAGCCCAATAACGGGGTTACTCAGTCAATGGGCACGCAGAGCTGCTTCTTGTGACTTTTGTACTGACAGTACATCCAAGGTACCTTTTTTCCTTCCCGCAGCCCCTCCAGCTCGGAGTACTTGCTTCTTCTGTCATCTGCCAATGTGCAAGGCCTGAAGTGATACCTTTAAGTAGTTTTAAATTTGCATCTATCATATGATTAGTGATTCAGAAAGTATCTTAATATGGTTGTTAAGAGTGTACAATTCTTCTTTGGAAGAATTCTTTTTCCCTACACTACACTTTTTGCTTACACTTTTGAAAACTTTTTCTTCCCATTGTTTGATAACTTACCTTTGTGGGGACTGGAGGTCACACAGCTGGGCCACGAACCCAGGACTTCTGCCACAATGACTAGCATTCTTTATTTCGTCACAGCTGCCTCCTCTGAACTATCCTTTGTTGTTATAATTCCACCCATAGTTCTTTGAGAGTCGGGGCACTTCCCTTTATCACCCCTTCAGACTAAAAAACTCCATGAAGATAAGAGATGAATCTTCATAAACCTCCAACTCCTGTTACTTCTATTTTTAAAATTTTTTTAATATAAATTTATTTATTTTTAGTTTTCAACATTCACTTCTACAAGTTTTTGAGTTCCAAATTTTCATCTCCCCCTCCCCCACCCCAAGATGGCATGCATTCTGAATATCCCTTCCCCTAGTCTGTCCTCTCTTCCATCTCTCTCCCTTTCTCTCCCTTCCCCTTCTGTTTTCCTGTAGGGCAGGATAGACTTCTGTACCCCATTTCCTATATTTCTTATTTCCCAGTAGCATGTGAAAACATTTTTTTAAACATATGTTTTTAAAACTTTAGGTTTCAAATTTTCTGTCTTCCTCCCTCCCCACCCACCCTCATTGAAAAGGCAAGCAACTCAATATAGGTTGTACATGTGCAGTTATGCAAAACACGTCCATAGTAGACATGTTGTGAAAAACTAACTCTATTTCCCTTAATCCTATCCTGCCCTCCATTTATTCTATTCTTTCTTTTGACCCTGTCCCTCCTCAGAAGTATTTACTTCTGATTACCCTTTCCCAATCTGCCCTCCTCTCTATCATCCCCTGCTCTCTTGTCCCCTTCTCCCCCTATTTTCCTGTAGGGTAAGACAGATTTCCATACCCAATTGAATGTGTATGTTATTCCCTCCTTAAGCCAAATCCTATGAGAATAAGATTCACTCATTCCCTCTCACCTTCCCCTGTTTCCACTCCACTTTTCTGGTGTTTTTTGTGAGATAATTTACCCCATTCTACCTCTCCCTTTCTTCTTTCTCCGAGTATAATCCTCTCTCATCCCTTAATTTTATTCTCCAGATATGACCCCTTAATCTTCAACTCACCCTGTGCCCTCTATCTAGCTATCTACATATACATACATATAATTTTTTCCTCCAACTACCCTAATACTGACAAAGGTCTCATGAGTTATAAATATCATCTTTCCATGCAGGAATGTAAACAGTTCAATCTTAATAAGTCTCTTATGATTTCTCTTTCCTGTTTACCTCTTCATGTTCCACTTGAGTCCTGTATTTGAAAGTCAAATTTTCTATTCAGCTCTGGTCTTTTCATCAGAATGCTTGAAAGTCCTCTATTTCACTGAATGACCATTTTTTCCCCTGAAGGATTATACTCAGTTTTGCTGGGTAGGTGATTCTTGGTTGTAATCCTATCTCCTTTGCCCTCCGGAATATTATATTCCATGCCCTGTGGTCCTTTAATGTAGAAGCTGCTAAATCTTGTGTTATCCTGATTGTGTTTCCACAGTACTTGAATGTTTCCTTCTGGCAGCTTGTAATATTTTCTCCTTGACCTGGGAACTCTGGAATTTGGCTACAATATTCCTAGGAGTTTTCCTTTGGGGATCTCTTTCAGGAGGAATCTGTGGATTCTTTCAATTTCTATTTTGCCCTCTGGTTCTAATATATCAGGGCAGTTTTCCTTGATAATTTCTTGAAAGATGATGTCTAGGCTCTTTTTTTGATCATGGCTTTCAGATAGTCCAATAATTTTTAAATTCTCTCTCCTGGATCTATTTTCCAGGTCAGTTGTTTTTCCAATGAGATATTTCACATTGTTTTCTAATTTTTCATTCTTTTGGATTTGTTCTACTGTGTCTTGATTTCTCATAAAGTCACTATCTTCCAATTGCTCTATTCTAATTTTTAAGGAAGTATTTTCTTCAGTAAGCTTTTGGACTTCCTTTTTCATTTGGTCAATTTTGCTTTTTAGGGCATTCTTCTCATTGGCTTCTTGGACCTCTTTTGCCATTTGGATTAGGCTATTTTTTAAGGTGTTATTTTCTTCAGTATTTTTTTGGGTCTCCTTTAGCAAGCTGTTGACTTGTTTTTTGTGATTTTCTTGCATCACTCTCAGTTTTTCCTCTACTTCCCTTACTTGCTTCTCAAGATCCCTTCTGAGCTCTTCCAAGGCCTGGGACTGATTCATATTTTTCTTGGAGGCTTTGGATGTAGGAGCTTTGACTTTGTTGTCTTCTTCTGGTTGTATATTTTGCTCTTCTTTTTCACCAAAGTAAGATAATATAGTCTGACTCTTTTTGCTCTGCTTGCTCATGATTCCAGCCAATTACTTGAGTTTTAAACTCTTTGTTAAGGTTAGAGTCTGCTTCCAATGTGGAGAATGTACTGTCCCAACCTTCAGGGGTTTGTATAGCTGTTTTCAGAGATACATGTAGGGACCTGTAAATTTTCAGTTCTTCCAAGGTGGTATGATAAGGGGCAAGGTGTTTACTCCTTTCCTGGCCTGCGACTACAAGTACTCCCCTCTGTCCTGTAACTGTGAGGAGGGGGCTCCTCTCCACTACAAGCTCCTCCACGCCAGTGCTCCTCCTCACCCCAGCACTGCTGCCCAGAACTGTGCCCAGATCCAAACATGGGCAAAGCAAGAGATTCCTGCCTCAGCACTGGCAAAGAGATCCCTGCAGTCCCTCTCTGAGCAGCCACTGGATTCCCCCTCAGTCTGTGGGCCAGAAGCTCAGGAAGCAGCTGCCCCTCCCAGGGCCAGGCTCTTGGGGAATGAAGCTGAGATCACGCCTTCCTTTCTCAGCACCGACAGAAACAGACTTTTCCCACTGACCTTTTAAGTTGTCTTTGGCATTGGTGGATTGAGGAGTCTGGAAATCTCCACAGCTGCCCGAGATTGAATCCTCTGAGGCCTGCTCCAGGTTTGCTGCGGCCTGTGTGCCCACGCCGGGCTGAGCTCCCAATCCAGCGCGATACACCTTTCTGATCAATCATCCAGGTTGTCTTGGGCTGGAAATTTGTTTCACTCTGTCTTTTTGTGGGTTCTGCTGCTTCAGAATTTGTTTAGAGCCATTTTTTATAGGTATTTGGAGGGGTTTGGAGGAGAGCTCAAGCAAGTCACTGCTTTCACTCTGCCATCTTGGCTCCGCCCCCAGTAATCATCTAACTCCTGTTACTTCTAGAAAAAGTAGGAGAGGCAAGGGACACTGGTCTGATTTAGAACTGGAAGAAACTGGGAAGCTACGCTCAAATCCCTCGTTCTGAGGGGACTGAGGCTCTGGGGAGTGGAATGATCTGCCTAGAGTCACAGAAGTAGTGAGCGGGGAAAGACAGGACGTGGACTCTGACCCCAAATTTTATAACCTTTCCAGTGATACTCTCTGATTTAGGAAGATCGCTCTGGGGCACCAGCACACAGGATGAAATGCAAGGGAGGAGCCTATGGCAACCGTAGCAGAGATGGGATCCTGAACAATGGGAATGGGAAGGAAGGGAGAGACGTGAGGAGGTTTTGAAGAGGGAAGTGCTGTGAGTGAGCTGAAGCAGACACCAGTATTCCAAGCTCTACCACTCTGGCCGTGCCAGCAGCCTTGGGCTACACCCCATTCCTCTAGAAGTCTGAAATGCCCTGCAACTATGGGCCTCGTCCCCGGCAACCACCTGTGGCCCAGAGTAGTAAAAGGCTTTACTTTAAATATCTACCAGCCAGTTTCTGGGCCTCCAAACATTTCTGCCCTAAAGTCAAAAGGAAAGGCTGAGGTAGGAGTCTACCAACCTTTTATTCAACCATGGCGGTGCAGTCAATACTCAACTAGCCTGTTGGCTAGTTAACAGCTAATGGTCTTTCTTTAGTAGTAATGATTTTTTTTTCGGCTAGGCAATTGGGTTAAGTGACTTGCCCAGGGTCACACAGCTAGTAAGAGTTATGGGTCTGTGGCCACATTTGAACTCAGGTCCTCCTGAATCGCACTATCCACTGCGCCACCTAGCTGCCCCTATATAATGATTTTTTTAAAAGAGATTTTTCTAGTGCCTATAACATCCACACTCTTTGACCCACAGATTCCACTGCTAGGTATGTACACCTAGGAGGTCAAAGAGAAGAAGGAAGACCTTCTTGACACCAAAATATTCATAGCATTTTTGGTAGTAGCAAAGAACTGGAAACAAAGTAGATCCCCATCACCTAAAGCAGGGTTAAGCAAATCGTGGCACATGGACGTTGGGATTTATTATTGTATCATAACTAATAATGAATGTGAATTCAGAGAAGCATCTGAAGAGGAAGAGGGAGAGATCTATTTGGAAAGGAAGGCAATATTAAAAAAAGAGATTAATAAAAACTAAAAAAAGAAAGAGAGAGAGAGAAACTTTCCCTAGTTTAAGATAATGTCCTAAAATTATCATATTAAATTGTTCTACTCTTCTCGAAATCTCAATTATCAGTATGTATAACTCCAGGAACTTTAATAACTGGAACCCTTAGAGATGTACCTGATAAGAAATAAGAATGGAGTAAATCTTTTTAAACTGTGACAGGACAAAAAATATTTTAAACTATAGCAACAATCGTGATACCTGTATTCAATCTGATCACGGAAATCAATAGTAAACACTATGGTTAATTTTCAAATTTACCTTTACATGAATGCATCTTGTTTTAAAGTGGTAAACTTGTTGGGAAACCTTGGAAGGTCTAAGACCTCATTACATACAAATAGTGAATTAGCATTTTCTGCTTACAAAATCCTGTGCCTACCAGAGTGGATAGGATAAGATAACCTAGATCAACTACTCACTGTAATTACACGAAGGTTGACATCTTCAGGGAGCAGCGGATAAGCACTGGTGCACTGCAAAATGCAGAAATTTGGGTTTATAGGTTTCACAATATTGTAGACTTGCTTCATCGTGTCCATGGACTGCATACCACTAGAGATAACCATCGGGCGACCTGATGAACAGAATTACCAACATGGTCACTCTTGGCCAGTTTAATTACTTCTGTCAACCAATCCCATGTTGTCAGCGGGAACACAGGTTTTCTGGACATTTTTTAAAATCAAAGTTGATTCAACTTTGTGGACATGGTAGAACAGAATGGTGAGTACCTTCCCCTCATGGGGGGAAGGGAGGTGTCAGGGTGGAAGAGGCGCACGAACAACAGATTTGTGATTTCACTGATGTGTGGAAACTCTCGCACAGATCAACAACTATTCTGTGGTTTATAGCGGTAGGATTACCTAAAACACAAGACTTCTCCATGGTCTCAAAGCTAGTATGTGTCAAGAACTGGTATTTAACCCCAGGTCTTTCTGACTCCCAGGCTGACTTGCTGTCCACTAGATGACATCACTCCTCATTTGAAATCTGAAAATTATCTCTACATGAAATGGCTTTCAGTAGTGGGGTTTTTTGTTTGTTTTTTAAAGAAAAAAAATATACCTTACCCCCAGTTTCCTTCTTCTAAATGAACAAACAATAACAATTTACATTTTGGTTTTGTGCATATTACATCATTTGATCCTCCATCTAGAGGAAGAAAGGACCTTAGAAATGATCAACAATCCAAAGCGTCGTTTTACAGGTAAGGAAACTGAAGCCCTGGGAAGCTACAGGACTTACCCAAAGTTGCATACCTAGTTAATGGCAGAGGGGAGATTTGAATCCAAGTCCTCTTAAACCCCAGAGTCACACAGTGCTTTTTGCTATTTACTGTTCCAGGCTGCCTCCATTATTCCCATTTCCCAGATTAGGAAACAGAGCCCCAGAGAAGTTAAGTGATTTGCCCAGGATCACGTATCTAGTATGTAATGGAAGCATGATTCTAGAGCAGGTCTCTCTAATCTAGCCCTTCCCCCCGCCCCCAACTATTCTCAGCTGCCTCTACCAAACATGAGGGGCAGAAACAGTTCAATGATTAAGATGAGGTCTCTACAGTTAACCTTCATGTTTGCCACCACAAAAAGGCTAAGTCCCTGGGAGGAAGTCAGAATTCTAGGAGAGCAAATTATATGGAAACACTCACCTTTCTTGGCTGTCTTTTCAAGATAGGGAAAATTGTTAGTGTCTCCAGATCCAACTTTGAAAAATGGAACATTCAATTCATCCAGAAACTCAACCGCCATCTACAAAACAGAACAGGGAATTGTCCGTTCTCCTCCCCGCAGGAGAAGGTATGGTCCACACGGAGCCTTAACCCTGGGGAGAACTGGGCCATCAGTCAAAACAAGACGCTTGCTCTAAATCAGGGCCTCTTAACTGGAGCGCCATTAACTTGGACTTTTAAAAAAAAATTTTCTTAACCATTTCCATGGTTTCATTTGTAATCCTATGTATTTTATTTAAAAAGTACAACAAACACCCTCCCAAATCAGAAAGGGAATACAACTGTCACTCAGTTGGATTTCACTGAGCCCCTGTGGAATGCTCGTCAGGTCTCTGCTGCTCTGGTTTAGAGAGTATTTTTCTTTAGTAATCCTTCCTCTTAAATAATTTGCACATCCCCTCCCTATGACTAGTCCTTGCTCATACAGAAGATGCTGAAAAAAATGCCTTTTGAATTGACCATAACGGGTGTTTAAAATTTTTTCATTAAACTGTATAGGTGTGGAACCAAGGCGAGAACACACACACACACACACACAGACAGACCCCATCAACCTTATTTTCAGCTGAAGAAAAAACCCAATTTTTTTCTTTTGAAAGAAATCTAATTTTTAGGGATATTATTTGTAGTTCTAATGGAGAAACATCTCCATCTTGTGGCCTTTTAGGAGACTGACACCAAAGACAGCTTCTGTAACCAAGGGCAAGTCACTAATCAAAATTAACTAGAAACCTCTAGGCCCCGAACAATCTTGCTGTTTATAGCATATGTGCATGATAATGTTATTCCAAAATTAAGGCACAAGGAGACTGCCTGATAGGAAAATTAAAGTGGCAGGTGTGAAAAAAGGGTCATAGGACTACATAGCTCAATGGCAAATTTAAAAGTATGTTAAAAAAAAAAGAAATAGAAAACTCTTCTTAGAACAAAAAAATGAGAAACACTGCTGTTAGATAAGATGCCCTGGAAAGCCCACCAAGTTGGAAAAGCTTTCCCTAACAGGCTTAATTAATGACACTTGAATATGAGGCTGTGAGCTCCCTGAGAACAGAGACTTTTTTTCTGTTGTTGTTGCTGCTTTTGTCTTTCTTTGTATCCCCCATCCTTGGCACACAGTAGGTGCTTAATCAATGCTTGAATGACTGACAGCTAATGCAAGTCACGGAGATGGGACAAGGAACAGTGAGTTGGCCAGTATGGTCAGACTGCATATAGAGAGCGTAAAAGGAAGAAAACTGTGAAAACTGGAAAAATAGGAAAGGGCTAGCTTGAGAAGAGTTTTAATGAATGAAGCATTTATTAAGCACTTACTATATGCAAAGCACTCTGCACTAGCTGCTGGGAATACAAATAAAAAAGAAAGACAATCCTTGCTCTCAAGACACTCACTTTCTTATTCTAAATGGCAAAGGTGTTTATAATTGAACCTAAAGGTAACAAGGAGACGTTGAAGTTATTGATTTTATTTTATGTCATTCTGGTAATTCTGCAATGCCATATTATATTCTGCAAAATTCTGTGGATGTTAAACTTTCTTTGAAATACTATAGTTTGATGAAAGTGACAGTTTCAGAGAAACCTGGAAAGATTTGTATGAACAGATGCAGAATGAACAGAATCAGGACAACACCGTAAAAGTAAACGCTCTGAAAGTCTCAGAACTCCCATCAACGCAATGAAGAACCACACACCCAGAAGATGAATATTGAGGCAGGCTATCCCTTTCCTGATATAGAGGTGATAGACACACCATGCAGAATGTGACATACATTTCTGGATATGGTCAATATGGGAATTTGCTTGGATTTTCCTTAGTTATTTTGCAAGGTTTTGTTGTTGTTTTTTTTAATGGGAAGGGGAGTTAGGTGAGAGAGTGGGGCCTTAAGAACAGGAATCCTCCCTACCCCCCAAAAGAGAATAGAACAAAGACTAGAAAGAATCAGAGATGAACAGGATAGCTTTGAAAATTACATACTGAATTTATTATATTTTTTTTTAAAGCAAGCTCCCCATAACTGGTATAAGGAAATGTTCAATTGAGTTTGTGTTCAGAATAAAAAGAAAAAAGTGGAAAAAATACTATATCTGGTTAAAAAAAATCACTTGCTCAATTTGTAAAGCCTGCTTAATTTCCTTTTTTGACAACAAGTACAAATAATAGTTTTTGAACACAAGTCTAAAAAGCTGGCCTGTCTATAACACAGGAATAATAATAATAGTTTATGTTTTACTTAATAGATACTTTCAAAGCTGTTCTTCATCAGGGAGATTTGGGGAAAGTTTTATGCTAGACGTGGCACCTGAGCCCTGAAGGAAGAACATTATTTCAAAAAGTTGAAAGGAGGATGGATCACATTCCAGGTACAGAAGCCAGTTGGTGCCAATGTCCTGGGGCAAGAGAGTATAGAATGACATTGTGTAACAGGGAAGAAAGAACAGTCTGGCTGGAAGGTAGAATGGGTAAAGGAGACTAAGGCAGAAAAAAAAGGTTGGAAAATTAGATTAGAGGCAGACAGTGGAAGGCCTTCAGTGCCGACCTAAGGAGATTCCGGTTGACCCTAGAAGCCAATGATGTAGCACTGGAGTGACAGAGTTGGACCTGTACCTTAGGGCAATTCTGTTAGGAGCTGTGTGAAGGATGGATTGCAGCTGGGAAGAGAATGGAGAAGGACAGATGAGTTAGGAGAATGTTACAATATCAGCTGAGAGGTGATGGAAGTCTGAACTAGGGGTATAAACATGGAAGTGGAGAAGAAGAGGGGCTGGTAATATCCAGAGAACACACAGCAAATGATTAAACAGAAGAAGGAGAGGAAAAATTCAGATGATATTCTGAGGACAGGTCAGGGAGGAGGGGGAATGGTGGTACCATCAACAGAAACAGAAAAGTTGGGAAGGAGAAAGAGAAGTGGGGAAGACGATGAGTTAATTTTGGGGCATTAACAATGTTAATGTTGGATCAGAATTTTAAAAAATCTAACCTTGCCACCCCCCTGGTCTTTCACCTAAAGGACCAGAAAGCCTTGCCATCTACCCTTCAGCTGAACCCTTCTAAATTGTCGTCTCCACTAATAAAAACATGAGTTTCTTGAGAAGTGGGGACTGTATCAATTTTCTATTTATATTCTTAACACTTAGCACTATGATGGGCACATAGCAATAATAAATAAATGCTTCCCTATTCCATTCCATGTATGGAAATGTCTTTGGGGAAAATCAGTTTATAGATACAACTTGGCCTGCCTGGAGACAAACTGGATCTAGTGTTTTAAAGGGAAACTGTCCCCTCCCTAAGCCTAATGGTCACAGAAAGATTCAGAGCTGGAAAGAACCTCAAAGATCATCTAATGCAATCTCCTCATTTTATTGAGGTCCACAGAAGTTAAACAAATATCTTCCCTAAGAGCCAAACCAGGTGGTAAGGCAGAGGTAAGATCTGAACCCAGATCCTGACGAGCAATCCAGGGTCAGATGATTTGGATTTTCCTAATTAGCTCCATGACCTCAGGTACAGCCTAATTAGCTGTGTGACTTCTGCTAAATAGCTGTGTGACTTTGGGTAGTTCATCACCCTAATGCCTCTGGACTTGAGTTTTTTCTTCTATATAATGAGAGAGTTGAGCCAGATCAGATGTTCTTAACCTGGGGTCTGTCAACTCGATTTTAAATATTTTGATAACTGTATTTCAATGTAATTTGCTTCCTTTGCAATCCTATGTATTTTACTTTATGCATTTAGAAATATCATTCTGAGAGGATATGCACAAGATTCCCCAGAATGCCAGAGCGGGGTCCCTGACACAAGAAAGGGTAAGAACCTCCAGGACCGATGATTTCTGAGATTCCTTCCATAGAACATCCTGGAACTCTATGTCTGGTGCAGGAACTGAGCAGGGGCTTCAGAGGTCTCAGAAGGCTGTGGATAGTCAGTCAACCAGCAGAGACACAAAGAAAAATAAAAGATAGTCCCTGCCCTTAAGGAGGTCACACTTTAAAGGGACAGATAACATGCAAATAACTACAATTAAGATAAAGACCAAAAATGATGATGAAATGAGATAAAATGATGAAATGAAATAAAATGAAATGAAGTAAAAGATGAAATGGAGATAATTAACAGAGGGAAGGCACTAGCTTAATAGGAGATGAGATAATGAAGAGATTTAGTGTTACTGGACCAAAAGTAGGGGTACTTCTACATCTGAGAAAGATCCCTTTCTTTTTTCCTGCCAACTCTAGGAACTGAACTGCCTATCTTTCTTTCCATTTTTACCACATGTTGCTTCCAAAGAGGGTTCCTCCTCTTACATTGAACAAGCATTTATTAAACACCAATTATGGGCCAGGTACTGTGTACAAAGAGACAAAAAGCACAATGGTTCCTACCCCTCAAGGAGTTTACGTTCTTTTGGGGGAAAATATCACACACTAAGAAAACTAAATACAAAATGTGTACCAAGTAATTTTGGAGGTTGAAAGTACCAAGATAGGATTTCAGCAGAGGTGTCATTTGGATTGAACTTTGAAGGAAACTAATAATAATGACAAAAATAATAATAATTATAGCTAATATTTATATAGTGTTTACTCTGTGCCAGGCACTGTGCTAAGCGCTTTACGAGTATTATCTCATTTAATCCTCACGACAACCCTGATAGGTTGGTGCTACTACTTTCTCCATTTTACAGATGAAGAAACTGAGGCAATCACAGCTTAAGTGACTTGCCCAGGGCCACACAGCTATTAAGTATCTGAGGCCAGATCTGAACCCAAATCTTCCTGACTCTAGGCCTGGCTCTCTAACCACTACACCACCTAGCTGTTCCAAACTAGGGGAAAGTAGGGATTCTATAAAACAGGGGGTGAGGAGGAAGTACATTACAGGCACTGGGAGCTGGGGGAAAGGCATGGAAAATGGCAGCTGGAATGCTGTATTTGAGGAATGGCAGGCAGGCCACTTTGGAGAGTAATGTCCTGGAACCAGATTGTTAGGTACTTTACAAGTCACAAAGAAGAGTCTGTATCTCATCGTAAGTTAAAAAGAGAGGGCTACAGGAATTTACTGAGCAAGCAGAATGATGTGGTCAGACGTGTACATAAGGAATGTCTCCCAGGTAGCTGTGGGAAGGAAGATTACAGAGGGGAGACCCTTGAGGCAGGTAGGGCAACTAGGAGAACACTGCCATGGTCCAGGCAAGAAGGGACAAAGGCCTGAACCAGTGTGGCAGCTTGTGGGAGGTGAGAAAAGGGGAAGAGTCCAAGATATACTACGGAGATAGAATCAACCAGACGACATCTGATTGGATGAGAAGGATGAAGGAGAGGGAAGAGCTCTAGTTGGCTCCGAGGTTGTGAACTTGGATGAATAGAAAGATGGTGCTGCCTATTTTTTTTTGTTGGGGGGGCAGTTCAGAAAGCATAGTGATTCTTTAAACTTATTTATATCTTTTTATTATTCTGAATTTGACAAACACCAACAAATGCAAACATTTCCATTTACAACAAAGAACAGAAAAAGAGGATGTAGATGAGACAATACATTTCTATAGAGCTCATTTAAAAAATATAAATATACAGTAAGTTCCCGTTAGTTTCAAAGCTAATCTGGTTGCTTGTGCCTCCCTCTGAACTTCCTTCAGTTCCCTTCTGGGGAAAGAGACAAGTTCTAAGGAAGGGAAGGTTTTTAGGAAATGACAATGAGTTCAGTTTTGGACCTGTTGAGTCTGAGATGCCTACAGGACATCCGGCTGGCAGTTTCCAATAGATCTGAGAATCATCTCCATAGAGGTGACGGCTGGAGGTGTGGGAGATAATGAGACCTAAGAGAGAGAGAGAGAGGAGAGAGAAGAGGGACAAGGGCAGAGATCTAGAGCAGCACTTCTTAAACTGTGGGCTGTGACCCCACATGGAGTTGAAAAAAATGTGGCAACAGTCAAAGGCTTCTGAACGCACAACGACCAAAAATTATTTAAAAATCATAAGCCTAATGAATCCAAGGTGGTTTTTGCATCACACAACTTCACTGCAGTCTTGGTTCTGACCACACAACATGTGTCCACTGCACTGTGCATGCCATCACACCATGCAATGCCAATGAATGAATGCTGCCAAAATGCAAAAAGGGTCGTGAGTGGAAAAAGTTTAAGAAACCTTGACCTAGAGGATGGGCTATGCAGAAGAAATTGCCAATCTAGGAGAAAGAGAACCAGAAGAAGGAAGAAGCACGAAAATCCAAGGAGGAAAGGGTGTCTAGGCAGAGGGGGTAGTGAACTACATGTACCTAGGGCCCACTGTAGAGCAGAATATAAGCCTCACAGTTTTTTCTCTGGCTCTCCTAGCCTTCAGGCAAACACAAAGGCCATGCAAGGCTCATCCCAATTCTTTCTTTGTTCTCACTTTTCTCAATTAAATACAGAATGGAAAGCATGGACGGGTCTATACTAAAGGTCAAAGGAAAAGTCAGGCACAGAGTTTCTTCAGCACTTCTTTCCCTGAACTCAAAGTAAGGTGGCCACAATAATCTTTTATCCTGAAGCAGCACACTTTTAGGGGATGTTCTTCCTGATGTCATGGCAAGGATGTTCTTGCAAGTTTATATTTTGGCACCCTGGCTGGGCACAAGAATACTGTTCTAGTAGTGAGTAGAGCAGAAGGGGGAGGGTGAAAGAGGGGGAAGGAGGGGGAGAGCAGGGGGACAGAGTAGAGGAAGGAAGAGGAGACTAACTGTGTTGTCACCGTTACTTTACATTCAAAATAGTCAAAGTCAGCAGTTCTCAAAGTGTGGTTTGGAGACCCCTGAGGGTGGGAGTGTATTGGTTACGTTTTAATAACTGGGTCTCTCTCAAAGAAAAATGTACCCACGTTGCTTAAGTTTAATCTGCATTATTAGCATTTTCTCCATCACTTTCTTAATTCTAGACAGTCATCAAAACAAATCAAAGCTCTGATTTGTAACATTTGTCAATTTCTGAGGTGTGAATGCTCCCACTGAAAATTTAACAATCTGCTCTCTGAGGGCTGAAGTTAATGTCAGCATACCCCTGCTTGAGGGTCCCAAGACCCTTTTACAAAACTATGGTTATGGGGCAGCTGAGTGGTGCAGTGGATAGAGCTCCGGCCTTGGGGTCAGGAGGACCTGCGTTCAAACCTGGCCTCACATATGTAACACTCACTAGCTGTGTGAACCTGGGCAAGTCACTTAACCCCAGCGCCCCATTAAAAAAAAAAAGATACAAAATTATGGTTATCCCTTCCACATCACGACCTTCCCCATCTTGGCTCCAATATTTTGCAGGTTGGCATAAGAAATTAAGTGGGAATTTTTGGGGAGTTACGTGGGAGCCATAGATGACATACAAAGGCCAGAACACAACACACAGCTTGTGACTAAATGCTTAACCCAAATTTTACTATAGGGTCAATCCCCCTTAAAAGAAAAAATTCAGACTTCTTCAAAATTCTCCTTCCTACGAAGGAAGGGCCAAAAAATTTTCTGCGGATTTTCCTGATCACAGGTGTGCCACGCCCCTAACCCCGGCGATGTGTAAGGGTACTGTCATAATGATACAGGACATTTAAATTTCTAATATAGTAAATATCAATAAATATAATCCACATGAACAAAACTTCTTTGGGGAAAGAAGAGGGGTCCTAAATAAATTTTCAGAGTATAAAGGGATCCTGAGACCAAAAAATTTGAGAACTGCTGGTTCAAGTAAATTTCTAGAGACCAAAAATACTTCACTCAACAACTGTGTATTTCCAGTGAAGCATATACCTTTTTTTTTTCCAATTGCTTTTCCTTGGACTCAAAATTATATAGCACCCTAAGCTTTAGGAAGATGCTGGCAAAAGCACCCTGCAAACAGGACATGACAGTTGAGGGAAGGGAGGAGAAAGGTCAATAATTAATTGCTTATCGCCTGACGAGGAAGTAGGAGCTTGGTAAACACTCCAAGCGGATACAAACTCAGAACCACCCTGGATTGACAGAAGTGCGCCCAACCCACTGAACGTGGCTTAATTCTTCTATAAAAGGCTCTTATGAATGTCTTTTCCAATTTCATGCTAACATGAATAGTTATAAAATGTAGTGAAAAGAAAAAACAGGTAGGGGCATCTAGGTGGTGCAGCAGATAGAGCGCCGGCCCTGAAGTCAGGAGGACCTGAGTTCAAATCTGGCCTCAGACCAAACACTTGACACTTACTAGCTGTGTGACCCTGGGCAAGTCACTTAACCCCAATTGCCTAAAAGCAAAAAAAAAGAAAGAAAGAAAGAAAAGAAAAGAAAAAACAGGCTGACGTGGTAAATCAAGGCCAGAGGTATGCTGTCATTAACCTGAGCCCTCAGAGAACAGAATGTTAAATTTTCAACTTGAGTATTTACAGCTCGGAAACTGACAAATGCTATAGATGATGGCTTGATTTATTATTTTGTTGATTGCCTAGAGTTAAGGCAGTAATGGAGAAAATGTTAATTTTAAATTAAATTTAAATATATTGTGTGTACATTTCTCTCCCCAAAAGCCAGTTTTTAAACATTAACAGCACACCTCTATCCTCAAGGGTCCCCGAACCACATCTTGCCTTTTCTGAATATAAAGTAACGACAACACAGTCAATTCCCAATATCCCTCTGCTTGGCTCAGGTATGTCCCCTAACAGTGTATGTGAATTGCCATCCAGGACAGCCACTCCAGCTAGGGGACATTTCTGGTTATTTAGCACTAAGGATCTGAGTCACACCCCTCACACTTACTGGCTGTGAGATTAATCACAAGGGAACTTCCTTTGTCTCCATTCAGTAAGCAACCTCGATCCCATCTCTTAGAGAGGAGGGGTCAAAGTCCCTGCCCCTCTAACGGTATTAAAGTATAACTGGGAAATGTTTAGCAAAATTAATAAAAATACAACACAGATAATGTGTGGTTTTCTAAGTCAATATCATGCCTACTATTGAGTTGCACACCACTATAGGACAATACTCTGATTTGCAACTGTCTAATGAACTTTTCATGTAATATTATGTATTCTACTTACCTTATGTGGGTCTTATCTTCCTGTAAGTTACATGAAGTTATACGAAGGCAGGGACTCTGTCTTAGCTACATTCTGAATCTCTCCCAGCACCTACCACATTATTCTGTACACAGAAGGGGCCTGAAAAGGGTTTGCTGATTGGAAGTGAGTGACTTCATCTGAATCTCAGTGTTCTCATCTATCCAATGGGCATGACATACACACACCAGCAACAAAGTTGTTGCTTTGTAAACCTTTATGATAAATGTTGTTGCTGTTATTATGACTGTCAATTAAATTTTATTGTTCGGTCATTCAGTCATGTCTGACTCTTCCTGACCCCCATGGACTATACCATGCTAGTACTGTCCATTAGGGGTTTTTTTGGCAAGGATATTGGAATGATTTGCCATTTCCTTCTTCAGTAGACTGAGGCAAACAGAGGTGATTTGCCCAGGATCACACAGCAGGTAGGTGTCGAAGGCTGAATTTGAACTCAGGTCTTCCGGACTCCAGGGCTGGTGCTCTATTACACTGTGCCACCTAGCCATATCTATTAAATCTTGATTTGTAAACAGAGAGGCTTTGTGGGAATTTGGAGGTGGCAAAGACCTCAGTCTCCATCTAGTTCAATACATATAATGTACCCAGCAAGTGGTCACCCGCCCTCTAACTAAAGCCCTCCAAGGAGAAGGAGCCCACCACCTCTCAGGGCAGCCCATTCCACTCTTGGACAATTCTAATTATTAGGACATTCTTCCTGCTACCAAGCCCAAATCTGCCTTTTGTAAATTCTATACGTCGTCCCTGATTCTGTCCTCTGATGCCAAAGAAAACAAGACTAATTCCTGTTCCATGTGACAGCCCTGAAGACGGCTATCATGTTCCCCCTTTGGGGTCTTCCCTTCCCAGTTCCTTCAGATAACCCTCGCATGAAAGAAACTCAAGATGTTTTATCATCCTGGCTGTCCTCCTCTGGACCCACTCTAGCTATCGATATCCTTAAACTGTGGTGCCCATAACTGAACACAGTACTGCAGCTATGGTCAAAATTAAAGAGAATTATGCTTGGATAGGAGTATGGGTGGATAGAGTGCCAGGCCTAGAGTCAAGAAGACCTGAGCTCAAATCTAGTCTCGGACACTGGGCAAGTCATTTAACCCTGTTGGCCTCAGTTTCCTCATCTGTAAAATGAGCTGGAGAAAGAAATGGCAAACCACTCTAGTATCTTTGCCAAAAAACCCCACGTGGGGTCACAAAGAATTGGATACAACTAAAAAAAAATGACAGGACAACAGGTTGGGATGGGGCAAGGAGTTTAGCTAGTGTTGACAGTGAGAACTTTCCGTTCCCCTGACCTCCTCCAATTGTTTTTGTGCTCTGAACTGAGCACCTGGAGAGTAAATGGCCTAAAGAGATGCTTTCATATGAAATGTAGGAAAATGAACCTTCTCTTTTACAGATGTAGGGATCTACAGGTACCTGTTGCATTGATTCAATGAACTCTAGATCTGGAGGACAACTTAGCAACGATTTTGTCTAATCCCCTTTTATACATGTGAAGAAACTAAGGGCCACAGAGCTTATTAAGTGACCAGTCAGGTATCTGGTTAGACATATGAAGTCAACCAGAAATGAGCCAATGAGCTCAGAGAAAGCTTAATTCATCTTGGTAAATGATGTGTGCCCCAGTATCACATCTACACTGGCTCTTTTGAGGTTTTACAGTACTACTGAAATTTTCACATCCTTGTTTCCAAGCCTAGTAGGTTGTACAGTGGATAGACTACTGGGCCTTGAGTCAGGAACACTTGAGTTCAAATCCAACCTCAGACACTTCCTGACTGTGTGACCCTGTGTTACCTCTCAGGCCGTTTCCTCATCTGTAAAATGGGGATAACAATATCATCTCCCTACCAAGGTTACAAGAATCAAATGAGATCATATTTGTAAAGCACTTTGAAAATCTTAAAGAGCTATATGAATGCTGGCTATTATTATTTTTTTTTTATTATATAGAAGGAAGGATGGCAAGACAAGGGCATGGAATTAGGAGTCTGGACACTTCCAGCCATAGGTTTAGCCTTTGCTGAGACTCTATTTCTCCGACTCTATTTCTCCTTTGTAAAACGAGGGGACTGGAGCAGATGATGGAAAGGTCTCTTCTAGCCCTAACATAAGAGCAATGATTCTGTGGTCCTGGAAACTGACCCAGGCATCATCAGTAAACTGACAGATGAAAAACTTTTCTTTTATATGCATTCCTGGGGCAGTATTCCGTTGCCATTAAAAAGCCAACCTTTGCAATGGTATATTCCCTCCTAAAATGTGCTGTTGGCTTCCTGGAACAAGACTCCCCCCCTAATCCCACATCCCCCTTCCTGGATGCAGAATGAGAAGAAAGCCTCGAATGCTTCTTCATACCTCTCAGATGTTTGAATTATTTATCTTCTGATCTGGTGTTTAAAGCCTTTTATAGCCTGGTAACCTTCCCTCTACCTTTCCAGTCTTCTTATGCCTTACCCCCCACCACATACTCTGCAATGCAGTGACTCTGGTCTCCTTGCTGTTCCTTGATCGAGATGCTCCATCTCCAGATTCCTGGCACTGTCTCTGGCTGTCCCTCAAGGAAGGAATGCTCCTCCGTCCTCATCTCTGCCTCCTGGCTTCCCTCAAGTAAAATCTCACCTTCTACAGAAAGCCTTTCCTGATCTCCCTCAATGCCTACCCCCTGTTGATTACTTCCAATTTGCCCTATCTATAATTTAATTGTTTGCATGCTGCCTCCCCATCTGACTTTGAGCTCCTTGAGAACAGAGCACTTTGCCTGCCTTTGAATCCCCAGGGCTTAGAACACATCATTGTTGTTATTGTTCAGTCACATTCAACTTTTGGTGACCTCATTTGGGGTTTTCTTGGCAAATACATTGATGTGGTTTGCCATTTCCTTTCTCTGGCTCATTTTACAGATGAGGAAACTGAGGCAAACAGGGTCATACAGCTAGTAAGTGTCTGAGGCCAGATTTGAACTCAGGTCTTCCTGACTCCAGGCCCAATGCTCTATCCACTGTACCACCTAGTTGCCCAACAATCTACACTACACAGTAAAATCTGTTTCCTCTATTAACATACCTGGCCCTTCTAGTGTCAATAAAGACATCTCAAGGAGGCAAATCTGTATGTGTCTCTGAGCAGATGCGGCTCTAGTCTGAACCTCCCAGAACCCTTCCCATTGCAGAGCTGCTAACTTCTATATAACTGGCCTTATAGGCCCATCCCTTCTGGATGTTATCAATGTCACTCCCACCTCATAAGAGGTGCCATAATTCTTAGAGGTCTGGTTTACTGGCTCCCAGCATCCAGAGTCGGCCCTCAATGACTTCCAGTTAGCAGAAAGCATTTTGGACAGGGTCCAGTGTCTACATGGCAAATGAATAGGTATTTGTTCCTGCCCGACCCACCCTTCACCACCTCCAACAGCTGCTATGTCCACATATTTCCTCGACCTATTACTAAGGTATGCTCAAACTGGGGGGAAAAAAAAGATTTAGGATCTGGATCTACATGGAAAGACACTGGATTTCTTGCTGTCCCCTTCACCACGTGAAAGTGATGGATGAGGAAAGAAGGAAGGGTCTCACCTCATCCATTCCAGAGGCAGTGAAGAAAATCCCTATTTCCTCAGCATATTTCTGTAACTCTCTATATTGGTCATGGCTGAATTCGAGGTGGCGTTTATGCTCTCCGTAGGTTTTCCCCCAGGAGTGTTTAGAAGTATAAGGTCGCTCCAAAGCCCGACGGTTGAATTTGTGTTCCAGCTCACTCTTCTGAAATTTGGCACAGTCGGCCCCACACTCCTGAAAGACACATTAGAACGGCAGCTGATGAGTGATCCCCTCACTCTGGACAGTCTAATCCCAAAGGAGCTCATAACTTAAAAAAGACAAACATATTTAAAAATACAATACATATTAAATAAATATATTTATTTATTAAATATATAGATATAATATATTTGTTTGTATTTATATATTTAATATAATATATTTATTTGTATTCATATATTTAATACATAAATATAATGTATTTATTTGTATTTATATTTAGTATATAAATATAGAAATTTATATATTATAATATATAAATATATTTAATATATATTTGAAAACAAAATATTTAAATAGGATTTGGGGTGGAAAAAGTAGAAAGTCTAAGGACAGATGTTCACATTGTACAGTCAGGACTATCTGGATGGGGCAGAAGTAGAGACAGCATTTCATTAAGGAATTAGAAGACCCTAGAGATGGCTCAGCGGATAGAGGGCTGGGCCTGAAGTTGGGAAGACCTGAGTTCGTATTTGACATTTACTAGCTGTGTGACCCTGGGCAAATCACTTAACGTCTGTTTGCCTTAATCTACTACAGAAGGAAATGGCAAACCATTCCAGCGTCTTTGCCAGGAAAACCACATGGGCATGCTAGGGTCGACAGGATCACGAAGAGTTGGATACAATAACAAGTTGTAAGGAAAGAGCCACCAGTGAAGGTTCCCTTTCCTCTTCCCTAGCTTCCCTCACCTACCTGTCCCAGACCCCATTGAAGCATCAGGGCTGCCCACACTGCCTGAATGAGTTGGGAATTACCCACTACAAACAGAAGACCACTTCACTCTCTGCCCTGCAACTAATATACCCTCCAGGCCTCTGGGGACTGCCATAATAGCCTACCAATGCATCTTAAAGACTCTTAGGCCTTCACATTCTTGCTACGTGGCCTTTAGAACAGGAGTTCTTAAGGTTCCACAGAACTCCTATGGATTGATGCTCTAAGAAGAGTTTATGGAAAGCTCCATTTTTCAATATGTTATCTTTTCCCCATTACAACGTAAGCTCCTTGAAGGTCATCTTTCTTTTTGCTTGTAAATAAATTTGCTTGTATTCCCAGAGCTTAGCACAAGGCCCAGCACACAGTAATCACTTAATAATGCTTATTGACTTGAGGATGAAAAGTTGTGGAGAGTAGAGAAGTATCAGGGAAGTCTTTCAGGTCTAAGTCCCAGGTCACCAACTTAGAAGAACCCACATTATCTGCTTTGGATGGAGAAGTGGTTTCAAGCTGAACTAAAAACCAAGTTTCCTCTGCATTTAGGTTCCCCACAACTCCCAGTGAAATACAGGTGACTCTCCTTCACTCAAACTATGGGAGCACAGCCGCAAGCGTGGGGCAGCAACTTCCAAACTAATTAAAGTTACACACAGTTTAGAGGTTGTTCCTGGATCACCGAGGATGCCAGGTCATTCATAAACTAAGAGTTAGAGTGTCAGAGGGGGAAGATGCCTGAAGGTACTAGCACGATAAAGTTCAAGGCGTCTCCAGGTGAGGCCAAGAAACTCTCACATCCTCCCTCTCACCGAGGTGCTCTTTCCCATGGTACCTTGTCTACTGGTACAGCAGTGTTCTAAAGCTTTGGAAGAGCCAGTGTATCTCCCTACTAGGCATTCTTCCGCCCCCTACTCTGACCCTTACTGCTAATTTGTTTGAGTTAATCTAGGGGTTCCGTGTGTGTGTGTGTGTGTGTGTGTGTGTGTGTGTGTGTGTGCGCTGAACCCCTCTGGCAGTCTACTGAAGCCAAGGGACCCTTTCTCAGAAGAAGGCTCTTGAATGCATAAAATAAAATACACACAACCAATTATGTGGAAATAGTTATCAGAATATTAAATAAAAGAAAACAAATTTCAGTGACAATTCTCAAGAACTCCACTTTCAATCCCTCAACCCCCTCATAGAAGGGAGCCCAGGTTAAGAGTCCCTGTTTTAATCTCGCCACCCTGTCAAAGCTCACCACCTCCAGGCCTGCCCCCAGTCTCACGACTCCTTTCTCCCAGCCTCGTGCACGGAGGTCACTAAGCTGCTCCCTTCCCCACATTCCCCAGTCTCTTTATTTGGCCGGGGCTGCTACCTTTGCCATCCGGATCATGCGCTTGGCCACGTCCAGATCGCCCTGGTGGTTCTGCCCGATCTCGGCGATGATGAAGCAGGGATGGCTCCCCCCGACCCAGCGTCCGGGGCACAGCTCCAGCTCCAGCGGCATCGTGGCGTCCCCGGTAGCGCAACCCAGCCCAGCCGCTGTTTCCGGGGCTCTGCTCCCCTTACCTCCCAACCTCCGGGAGCACAATCCGGCCCAGCCTACCCCCGACCGCAAGCACGGGCCACGTCAGGGGAGCCTCCTACCTTGGAGCCAATCCCCTTCCAGCCAGACGCCCACCTGACACCCTGAAGCCAATCAGTGAGATGCAGAGGGCTGGGGCCGAGCTAGCGGGAAGTGGGGCGAAGCTTGCGGAGCTGGAGCTTTCCTGCGCTCCTGGAGGTCTTCAGGCCGGAGCCCAGCCCCCTCCTGGAGGCGGTGGGGTACTATATTAGGCCCTGAGCCCCCGACCCCGTGGTACTCCTGTGACCTGGAGTTAACGAGATCGTACAATTCATGTGATGCTCTAAATAAAAAGAATGAATGAATGAATACATAAAAATGAATACTCTCAGCACCCAAAAAATCCTGTAATCCCCCCCACCCACTCCAGGGACAGTTTCGATGAGCTTGTAGAGGAAAAAAGAAATCATATGTTTAGATCTCCTCTTTATTTATCTTGTATTAGTTATTTACATCTTGTCTGCCCAGTTAGAGAGTCAGCCCCTTGAGGGCAGGGTAAATGATTCTTTACATGTTGTCCGTCCCATTAGAAAGTGAGTTCCTCCAGGACAGAGTCATTTTTCTCGTCCTTTCTATCATCAGTGCTTAGCAAGATGCCTGGCATATAGTAAGAGCTTAATAAATGCGTGTCAACTGTTTATTTCACAAACCATATACATCTAGTCCAGGGACTTTTCATCTTTTTTATGTCATGGACCCTTTGGCCATCTCGTGAAAACTATGTGTTTTTTAAAGGCGTAAGGTAAAACATAAGATTACAAAGGAAACCAATTATATTGAAATAGTATGTGTGTATATATGTGTGTGTATATGTATACGTACATCTATATATATACACACACACATTCTATACCTATACCTATACATATATATGTATAGACTGTCTGCTTTTTATTGAGACCCTGGCAGTGGCTGCAACATATTACTAAGGCACTTTTCTTATATAAAAAATGGGCAGGGCTTTAATTAATGTCTCTGAGACGGCCACAGGGACCTGATTTCAGAGCTTTTGGACATAATGTAACTTTATATAGTTTATGGTCTATAGGGTTGATTTTTTTTTTATTTTAAAGTTTTCTTTGCTCATAGGTAGGTAAGTCTGAGTAATGCAGCACATACTACAGTTTAGAATACAGCCAGCGTGTGGTGGAAAAAATGAAGACTGCTCCCCAGAAGCACAGTTCCAGTGGAAAGGCAGTGATGAAGACCTTGTTTTATTCTTGAGAGACACATAAGACCGTGCAGACTAAGGACTTTAAGCTGGAATCAGTCAGAGTACATTTTTAAAAATAACTTTATGCAACTCAGGTTAAAAACCCCTGATCTCTAGTCCAACTCTTTCATTTTACATGGAGACCCAGGGAAGTAAAGAGACTTGCCCAAGGTCATGCAGGAAATAAATGAGAGAACCAGGATTTAAATCCAGTTCTTCTGAATTCAGAAGCACTGTTCTTTTCATCATACCTGTCCTTTCTGCCTCGTCATGCAGGGGTGGGGAACCTTAGGCTTTAAGGCTGCATGTGGCCTTCTAGATCCTTAAGTGTGGCTTTTTGACTGAATCCAAATTTTACAGAAGAAACTACATGTGGCCTCAAGGCCCCAGGTTCCCCACCTCTAAGCACAACTTTCTTGGCCATAAGACTCTGCAGACTTAATTGAAGTTGGTCCTCCAGATGACAGTCTATTGTCATTGTTCTAGTGAAACTTTCTTGAATTCTACTGGTATAGCTTTTGAGAATTTGGGTCACTTCCACCTCCCAAAGGAAGCTTTTACTTCATATGCTAAGAAGAGGGTATACTCTTCTTATTATATTAAATTCTATTTATCTGGGTGTGCCTTAGTTTTGGGTGCCACCTACGATAGCATTGGTGTATGTGTGGTGTGGCTTTGTCCTTTGTTCTCAAATAGGACCACGACGTCAGGGAGGTGATGCCCTGACATGCAAGTGAATCAGATTTAAGTGAGGGAGGGCTGTGCAAAGTCACCAGCCTCACTTTCTCCTCCAGAGCCATCTAGGTCCAGTGGTGAGACATAGATCAGGATGCCTGGAGATGGTTCAGTGGTGTAAGAAAGCCTTGCTAAGGAAACGTCTTTCACCAATGCAGCTTAGCTAATGCTCTGCAACTTGGGAAGCTGTATGTCTTATGTCCCAAAAGCCCATTGGTATGATACTCTCTCATTAGCGGCAATCGATGCCCCAAGTTTGCATTAGGAATGGGGCAAGTGGGCAAGAGGGAATTGATAAAAACCAGAGAGAGTCCCACACCAATGGGCTTTGGGACTTAGGTTACACAATCCCTACAAATATTGGTAAGCTCTCCAATGGGCATCAAACTTTAAAAAAAAAATTTGCATTTCCCCCAGTGCATTTTATGTGGTAAGTGTTTAATAAATGCTTGCTGAATTTGAAGTCAGGGAGACTTGGGTTCAAAACCTGCCTCAGATCTTTAAGAACTGCAGCTAGGTGGCACAGTGGGTAGAGCACCAGTCCTGGAGTCAGGAGGGCCTGAGTTCAAAAGTGGTCCCAGATTCTATGTGTGACCCTGGGCAAGTCACTGAACCCTGTTTGCCTCAGTTTCCTCATCTGTAAAGTGAGTTGGAGAAGGAAGTGGCAAAACACTCCAGTATTTTTGCCAAGAAAACCCCAAATGGGCTCACAAAGGGTCAGACGTGACTGAAACGTCTCAACAACAGCAAAATATCCTGGCCAAGTTACTTCAGCTCTCTCAGATTTCAATTTCTTTATCTGTGAAATTGGGAAATTAAAAGTAATGACCTAAAAAATGCACTTGTTGTGAGGAGCAAGTGAAATAATGGTATTATTATTATTATTATTATTATCATTATTATTATTATTATTATTCTATAAGGTATCCCAAAAGTCCTTGTGCCATTTTAAGCTTTAATAACTTAAAATAGCTAATATATGGAAACACCTCAAGTGCTATATAAGTATTATTTATTATGATTAAGTTAAACTAACTTTAAAGTGGCCCCAAGTATTCATGCAGGTTGTTCTTCCAATCAGGAAAGTCTATTTGGGAAACAAAATCATTACCCCAATGAATTGAGACCAGGAGAGCCTGGGTAGAGGGAGCCCAGTTTAGGCTATTGCAACAGAAATGATAACATCAGGATAAGTGGAGATAGGTAACTTTGGGGATTAATGTCATTAAACTTGACGCATCATCTTTGCTACAGAGATATGTACAGATGGGAATGTGCCTGCCAGCCTTTGGGGCACCCCTTCTCCTAGATGGTGCTAGTGGCATATGTTCTTATATAATTCTCCATTTTCAATATTGCCCTCCAGTCAATCCAAATAGCTGTCATTACAACTTTCCCTCATAAGGACTTCATTCATTCATCTGTTTAACATTCATTAATGTCCCACTGTGTGTAAATAACTTGTTGGGTGGACAGAGGGAAGAGATTTAAACTTTGGAGAAAATTTAATCCCTGCCATGACAGAGTTTCCAGTCTGGTCAAAGGAGAGGGGGCACTTATACAGGTAAAATAAGAAAGCTAGGTCCTGATTAGTGTGAACAATGAACCCCCTGAAGACATCACATTTTTCAAATTTGTGGGGCACTGGGATGTCCATCCATTGGGATGGAACCCAGTACCGAATCTTACATAATTATAACTCCCAAACAGTGCAAATTCAAATACATGCAACCACTTCAATTCATTATTCAAACTAATTGGGACTTAGCTGTACAAAACCTTGTGACTTTGATAGAGCAAGTATTTATTCCCACTTTACAGATGAAGAGATTGACTCAGAGACTCACCAAGGCTCACAGTTAAATGTCAGAATATAAGTTCTTAAATTTAGGCCTAGAAAGTTATCTACTCCAACCTCATTTTACAAGCAAGAAATGACTTGCCTTATATTACACAAGCAGTAAGTAGAAGAGGTAAAATTGGAACCCAGTGCACACTGTGAAAAATGATTATTAATTATCAATATCTTACAGATTCAGAACTTCTCGCCCTTCCCCCCTCTGCTTCTTTCGAAGTCCTGACTTTAAGTTCAGTCTTTCTTCAGAAGGACATTATTGATAATGAGATTATATTGACTTTCCTTATCCTGCTCAGCCCCTACCCAATCTTGCAAGTAATTTAATCGACAGTAGGGAAGTCCATTGTGTTCTATGCAAGCTTGGGTAGAGACAGGTTCTCTTGTCTATATAGCTGAAGGCTGGGAGTTGTCTGGTATAGAGTGTTCAGGGGTGAAATGATGATGCGGAGACTGCAGGCCCTGTTGGAAGGGTATATAAAGTGTGCACCCTAACCTAAGGTTGACAGTACTTTCCACTGTACCACCCAGTCTTCTCGCTGTACACAGCTTGTGATGACATTCATGTTACAATTGCTAAGGGATCACCTGTTTTAGATCAGCTATCTTTTAAATTGATGCCTTCCTCTATTAGAGGCACACTAGGCCCCTTGCTGAAATTCAGAGAATGCCCTAGAGTTTATGTGTAATAGCCTTACATTTGGGTGTCCTAAACAAGAATTGATGGGGCAGCTAGGTGGCACAGGGGATAGAGTGCCAAGCCTGCCGTCAGTAAGACTCCTCTTCATGAGTTCAAATCCAGCCTAGGACATTGCTAGCTGTGTGACCCTGGGCAAGCCACTTAACCCTGTTTGCCTCAATTTCCTCATCTATAAAATGAGCTGGAGAAACCTCTCTAGTATCTTTGCCAAGAAAACCCCAGAAGAAGTCACGAGGAGTCAGATATGACTGAACAACAATAAATTGCTTTGTATACATTTATTTGCATGTTGTCTCTCCCATTACATTGTAAACTCCTGAGGCCAGGGACTGTCCTTTGCCAGTGAGCTGGAGAAGGAAAAGGCAAACCACTCCAACATCTCTGCCAAGAAAACCTCAAATGGGCTCATGAAGAGTTGGATATGACCGAAAAATGACTGAACAACAACAGAGACTTGAAAATTGCAGTGTTATCATTGTCAACCCAAGGCGTCGACCCTTCATCATAAAAAATGCAATTTTGACTTAGAACAAAATAAATGCCCGCTGGCCTGGACAGAATAACTGTTTGGCATTAAAAATGCATGCATTTATAAAAAGCAATATTAACACTGGCACTGTGCTGCCTGCTACCTTGTTGACGCCTCTGGCTCTAACTTACAGATCCTGCTAGGTTGGTTCTTTTCTCTAAGAACATTTAATTTCAGGTATTTTATGTTTTGTTTTTGTTAGCTTCAATTGTCTGGTCTTATCCCCAGATTCTGTGAATTTGGGGCCTTCAACTATTCACTGCAACACCCTTTGTTCCATTCTGAAAAGTAGGATGTTAAAGTGATTTGTCTTAGTTATTTATATCCCCATGGGCTTAACATATAGACACACATACACACACACACACACACACACACACACACACACACACACACACCCTCCCTTGCAATCACAAAATCTCTTAGGAAGGGGCCTCAGCAACCATCTAGTCTGGTCCATACCTGAACAAGAATTCTTCTGACAACATGTCCCCAAAGTAGTCACAGACACTTTACTTGAAGACCTAAAGTGAATGGGTACTCACCACCTCCTAAGCAGCCCATTCTGCTTTAGGATACCTCTAACTGTTGGGCAGCTAGGTGGTAGAGTGAATAGAGCACTGGGCCTGGAGTCAGGAAGATTCATCTTCCCAGGTTCAAATCCAGCATCACACACTTACTAGCCATGTGACCCTGGGCAAGTCACTTAACCCTGTTTGCCTCATCTGTCAAATGAGCTAAAGAAGGAAATGACAAACCACTCCAGTATCTTTACTAAGAAAACCCAAGTAGGGTCACAAGGTATTGGAAACAACCGAACAACAACAAAATTGTTAGGAAGTATTTCCTGACATTGAACCTAAATGTTCCTCTTTATAACTTGTTTCTAGTTCTAGCCTCTTTTATATAACAGCCCTTCAAATACTTGAAGACAGCTACCCTGACTCCATATGCCACCCCTCCACTTCTCTTTTGAATAAACACCTTCAGATCCCCCCACCAGTTCTCCCATCCGCGTTACCCTCCTCTGGACACTCTTCAGCTTGCCTGAATGTCCAATGTCCTTTTAAAATTGTGCTACCTGGAATCGAACGCAATACTCCAGGTGTGACCTGACCAGGGCAAAGGACAGAACAACCTTCATACATACATACATACATGCATGCATGCACACATAATTTATACACACATGTGTGTATATATGCATGTGTGTGTATGTGTATGTGTATATACATACACATATGTATGTATGTGTGTGTATACACACACACACACACACACACACACACACACATGCAGCTAGGTGACCCAGTGGATAAGAGTGCCAAGCCTGAAGTCAGAAAGACTCTTTTGTGAGTTTAAATCTGGCCTCAGACACTGTCTAGCTGTGTGACCTTGGGCAAGTCACTTAACCCTGTTCGCCTCAGTTCTTCCTCTGTAAAATGAGTTGGAGAAGGAAATGGTAAACCACTCCAGTATCTTTGCCAAGAAAGCCCCAAATGGGGTCAAGACGAAGAGTTGGCCATGACTGCTGAAGGACGACAAAGTTCTTTAAATGCAAATTATGGTATACGAATGTGATATAACACTTGGGCATAAGAAATGATGAAGGGGATGGTTTTAGAAAAACCTGAGAAGACTTACATGAATTGATGCAAAGTGAAGTGAGCAGAACCTGGAAAGCAATCTACATAGTAATAGCAATATTGTAAAGATAATCAGCTGTGAAAGACTTAGTAACTCAGAGTAAAAATTGAACCATATTTCTTTCTTTCTTTTTCTTGCTTTTTTTTTTCCATCCAGAACATGACTAATGTGGAAATTTGTTTTGCATGACTTCATATTGGTAATGGGTTTTGTTTTTCTTGCCTTCTCAATAAGTGGGGGAGGGGAGGGAGAGAATTTGGAATTAAAACTAAAATAAAATTGAATTTTAAAAATAAAATAACATTTAACAGAGAGAGGATTTGAGTCATGCATGACATTAGCTTCTGTACCAGAACTGGGGTGAACTAAGCCAGGGAGAGGTGTCATTTATTCATTGGTCCTACAACAAGTCTGTTATGTCAACCCTACAAATGAGCAGTGATTCAGTGGAGTCTCGGAAAGAGGAACTTGGTGGAAAGTTCCCCAGGGTGGGACAGTTTTGAGCAGGAGAAAAAAAAATGTGTTTGAGGAAACTAAGGCTGTTAGCAACTACTTGTGGACTTTTAATCCTTTTCAGAAAATTCATAAAGCTGGAAAAGACCTTAAAAATTGTCCAGTCCAAGGCCTTTATTTTACAAATGGGGAAACTGAGGTCCAGAGAGGGCAAATGAACTTGCTCAAGGTCAACTAACTGCAGAAGAGAAATCATGAAGACCTTCCTTTGTAATCTATAACTGCCAAAGGAAGAAGAACAAGAGAAAAGGAAAGGGCAAATGTTCTTTCTCAAGGACAAATTCAACAAATGATCACAGTGAGCCCAGGCCAGAGGTGGTGACCATTTATAAACCAGGCTAGAACACTAGCAAGTGATGTTGGCTTGCCTAGATAGTGGTAGCCTAAAGCAGAGCTTGCTGATTCTTCTCATTTAGAGAAGGGGATAATGGTTTTAAATAGAGCCTTCTTCTATTCCTACTAGGCCAGTTTTTTTAAAAAGATGAATATAATATTAGCTGACATTAGTATAGTGCTTTAAGGTTTACAAAGTACTTTACAAATATCTCATTTGATCCTGGTTGTTATTTGATCTTATTATTCCCATTTTACAGCTGAGGAAAATGAGGCAGAGAGAGGTTAAGGGACTTACCCAGAGTCACACGGTTAGTAAGTGTCTTAGGCCAGATTTCAACTCAGGTCTTTGTGACTCCAGGCCCTGTCTACTGCACCACTTAGACAGAGCTGGTATTCTATGTTCATGGGACTAATTCTATGGCTTTGAGAGATAACAGGGTCTTATTCCTATCTCCTAAGGTTTAAACAGCTAATCCTCTCTAAATGGAGGGCAGCTACATGGCGAAGTGGATAGAATACTGGGTCTGGAGTTAGGAAGACCTGAGTTCAAATCTGGCCTTAGACACTAGCTGTGTGACCCTGGACAAGTCATTTAACCCTGTTTGCCTCAGTGTCCTCATCTATAAAATGAACTGGAGGAGGAAATGACAAACCACTCCAGTATCTCTGCCAAGAAAACCCCAAATGGGGTCAAGATGAAGAGTCAGACATGACTACTGAACAGCAACAAAGTTCTTTAAATGAATGTCGATGTAGTAAACATTACACTTGAACCACTAAAAGATGAGAACAAAACAACACCCAGCTCTTCTATATGTCAGTGATATTTTATTGAAAGGCACACGTCATTGTAGAGATGAATTATCACCACCGAGATCTTGGATCCGATCTAAGGAAGGGTTGGGTGTATGAAAGCTGCCCCCAGTTCCCTTGTGTACTTTTAGATCAAGGGCACACTTCTTCAGCACTAACTTTCTCAGTGTTAATACTTGTAAGGGTAGCTAGGTGGTGCAGTGGATAGATGCACTGGCCCTGGAGTCAGGAGGACCTGAGTCGAAATCCTGCCTCAACATTGCCTGTGTGACCCTGGGCAAGTCACTTAACTCCAACTGTCTCACCAAAAAAGAAAGAAAGAAAGTATGAGTATCTCTGTAAGGATCATAGGATGAATCTCTAGCCAGATTGGCTAGAGATTTGAGCCTGCGTTACTCCTGCTTAAAATAGCAAAAAAAAGTTTCTCCTATTATTCCTTATCAGTGAATCCTCACCCCCTTCTATTTGGTCAGGCAGCAGGTTTCTGAGGTCACAGACAGTCTTTCTGGGTTCTAACTGGCCGAGGCACAGGATCCCAACTGCAGACAGCCTTTTCCACACTCATGATTGGTCATTGAGGCAACTTGGGCTTAGCACATATTGACAACCTTCCCTTCCACACCTGTTATCTGGAAGACAATGAGCTGGTTTGCATAATTAACCTAAAGATGATATACAGTCTGTAACATTGGGAGGTGATAGTTATCTGAGGATGGACTCTGCTCAGGCTGTGTTTATTGTTGGTTTTTTATAGATTTAACTGTATCTGGCTCTTCGTGTCCCCATTTGGGGTTTTCTTGGCAAAGATCCTGGAGTGGTCTGTCATTTCTTTCTCCAGCCCATTTTACAGATGAAGAAACTGAGGCAAACAGGGTTAAGTGACTTGCCCAGAGTCACACAGCTAGTAAGTGTCTGAGGCTGGATTTGAACTCTATCCACTGTACCACCTAGCTGCTTCTCAATTTTTTATATTCATGTACTTTATATTATATTTGTATTCTCATAGGATAAAAGTTTTTCTTTGGAATTATAACATAGTCAAGGGTCAGAGAGAGTCACAGTTCCTACCAGGAGGTTGCCTTGGTGGAGCCGTAGCCCAGAGGTCCTACGGGCCTCAGGTCCTATTTGCTGGCGTGGTCCTCTGACCTTGAAGTCCACAGGCCTTGGGTCTTGTCTCCTGGTGCCATCCTGAACTGGATAGAGCAGCTTCCTTGTGTTTCTATTTGGTTTTGTTGAATTTTTGTTTCATCTGGCACTCTTCTTCGCTGTTCTAGAAGGGGTCCTCAGGAGAGCAGGGATTAGCTGGCCCCTTACACGTTGAGATCCTTGCCAGAAATCCTTCAGTCTCTGAAGTCTAATTCTTCCTTCACATGAAAGGCTTTCGAATACTTGAAGAGTACAGGGGATAGGAATTTCTTAGAGTCTCAATGAGTAAACTAAGATAAAAGCTATGGAGAGGAAGGACTGATACAAGGGGAAAAAAGGAAAGCCTTTTTTTTTTGCATAGTAATGCTTCATATAGCTGTATTTTGTTGAAGAGCCATCTTTTTCATTAACGATTAGGCTTATCTGTGTAGGATGTTATTTTTTGTTATTATTGCAGCTCAAGTTCCTTTGTTTTTTGGAGTGTTATTTTATTCTTTTTTCCAATTTCTTGTAACTGCAAAGTAATCCCAAATTATTAAAATTAGCATTCCTCTATGGCTGAACATTTTTCTTCTATCTGCAAAATTTTTTTGGTATTGAAATACTGAAATGTAATTACTACATGCCTTGATGTTTCTAGCACAAACTCGTAGGCTTTTCCTCTGGTGGCCTTCTGTAGATTACACTGATCAGTATCTTATTGTCTATAGTAAAAAGTCCTGAGCAGTTACATTGCGTTATTTCCTGTAGTTTGGCATTTAAGCTTTTTGATGCATTATTTGTTATTGTTTTATACTTCTTATTCTTAAATTGTCTCTGCACAGTCTGTCTTCAAGGCCAGTCACTTTGGCTTGTGTAGAACTCACATGTTCTTCCAACACTGCCTTCTGCTTCTCTGCTGCCACATTTTCTTCCACTTTTCCATTTTTATGTTCCAAATCCGTTGTCCTCTCTTTCAGAGCCTCCATTTTTATGGGGAGAGTCTCCATTGTGACTTATAAGTTTTGTACCTCCTTATTGGTCTTTAATTTTGATTGAGAGCTCTGATTTCCAACCTAATTTCATTCTCATCATCTTCTCTTAAACTATTCTGGAGTTTCTTGCTGTTGCTCTATGTATCTGAGGATTTTGTGGGATTCTCTTTTTAATCAGTGATTTTTGGGGGGGTTTATTTTCCTTCATAATATACTTTATTGTATTCTGGCCTCTTTAGAGTTTTACCCGTCCTTCCTTCCTTCTGTCTTTGAGCCTCTCTGTTGGTGTATTTGCTTGTGAGCTCGGGTAATACTGAGATTTTTACCTTGGGATTTTAGAATTTCAGCCTCTCTCATATTCTTAGATATTTGTCTTACGTTTCTATCCTCTGTTTAGTTTCTCTACCTACCTTCTATTGATGGGAAGGTTTTCCTAAGCCTGGGCATATTCCAGGTTCTGGAATTGTGAAGCCTGGCCTAGGTTCAATCCAGAGAAAACTCCAGAAGAAGAGGACTTGCCCTGGTTGGATTTTCAGCCTTTTCCTTGGGGATGAAAGCTTTCCCTTCTAGCCAGGTCTGTGTTTTCCACCACCCCTAGCTTCATTTGGGCTCAGAAAGGCTCTCCTTTTCCTTCACATGGTTGGGTAGAATCACTATTGTTACCTCTTTAAAAAGAAATGCTTTTAAAAATTCTGAACTTAAACACCCAAAAAAGATCATTACCACACACAAAACTCAAAAACGATTCTATATGAAACTGTGAACTTCTATTTCATACTGCTTGCTTTTTTAAAAAAGTATAGAATAAATTATATAAAGTATACAGTAATATAATTTGTTAATATATTAATAATATAATTTAATTTATAATAATTAAAGGTATTAATATGATAATAAATAAAATAAAATATATAATAAATTCTTTCTATTCTTTTCTGTGCATTAAAAAAAATGTTACACCAACCTTTTTTGGCATCGATATTACTTATGTCCCTCTCTTGCCCCCCAATTAAAAATGGAGAGTAAGAAAGAAAGGGGGAGAAAACCCTTGTATCAAATAAGCAAAATCAAGCAAAACAAATCTATCCAGTGGCTATGGCCAAAAATGTGTTCCTGAACTTGTGTCCATTACCTCTTTGTCAGGATGTGGGCAACACGCTTCATCATAGATTCATTCTCTGGAGATACACGATCAGCATATTGATCAGAATTCTTAAGGCTTTCAAAATTAGTTGGTTTTTTTTAAAATAATATTGCTGTTCTTGCATAAATTGTTCTCTTTGTTTTACTCACTCCACTCTGCATCAATTCATACTGCCCAGGATTCTCTGAAATCATCTCTTCTATATTTCTTACAGTGAAATAATTTCCTTACATCCATATGCCACAATTCTTCAATCATTCTCCAGCTGTCTAAGAGGCAATTCAAGGTATCCCCTTAGATTCTAGTTCCTTGCTTTTCTCTGTTTCCACCTAATGCCTCTTAATTCCTTCTTCACTATCAGGATGTTTGTTTTGTTTGTAATCATTCCGTCCGTGTTACTATCCTTCTTAACCGCTTCCTTTCAAAATTGTCCTGCTTGTCTACTCAACACCTTTCTGTGCATTTAACATTGAACATTCTCTTCTGTGCATTTAAAAAAATGTTACACTGACTTCTTTTTTTTGGGCATTGATCTTACTAACATCCCTCTCAAACTATGCTTATATCCCTGTTAACTTTGATGCATTTGTACATCAAACTGTTTGTGCCTGTGTATGTGCAATTCTCCTTTGCCTGTTTCAAATGAAAATGAAGTTCATTTGATGACTACTCCCCCAGCTCTTTCCCTCCAGTTGCATAGTCTTCTTATGTACCCCAGTTATAAGAAATAGCAAGTTCCACACTCTTCTTCCTCTTTTCTACTCTAAAGTATTATTTTTATACTCCTCATCTTCCCTTTCAACCCTTAGAACAGAACCAATCCATCCCCAGGAGCTCTGTTTTTCTCATTTAATTCCCTTTAAAAACATTAAGGTTCTGAAGAGACGCTTGTTTCTTCCACTCTTACCCCAATTATAATATTAATATTACATCATTATACAGTTCTTTCCAACTGTCCAAATCAGTTGATCTTTCTTGGTTTTTCTGGACTTTTTTGTTTTGATTGCAAAGCTTCTACTCAACACTAGTTTTGTTTTTTTTTTAACAGAAATGTTTGAAAGTCTTCTATTCTATTAAAGATCCATTTAGTCTAAGCTATTGTTGGTTATGATATACTCCAAGATTTCCTCTCATTCAGAATAGAAGCTGTGTGATACTGAGTAGTTCCTTGGTTCTTGAACTGCTTCTTTCTGGATGCTTGTACTATTTTTTTTTCTTTAACATGTAAGCTCTGGACTTTGACTATGACATTCCTGGGACATTGTAGCGTGTTTTTCTTTCAGGTGGTGACCAGTAGGTTCCTTCTTTTCCTTCGGATTCTAAGATATCTGAGACATTGGAGTAGTTCTGATTTATGATTTATTGAAGCATAGTGGATCACCATATCTGGAAGGTACTTGCTCCTCACTTTTGTCTCACAGCTCCCCTTCTTACTCAGTTTTGTCCAATTCTCTGTGACCCCATTTGGGGTTTTCTTGGCAGAGGTACTAGAGTGGTTTTCCATTCCCTTCTCTAGCTCATTTTACAGATGAGGATACTGAGGCACACAGGGTTAAGTGACTTACCCAGGGTCACCAGCTAGTGTCTGAGACCATATTTGAACTTGGGAAGACAGGACTTCCTGATCTAAGACCCAGTGCTCTATCCACTTCACCACCTAGCAGCCCTATAATATCCCTACTTTTAAAGCATAGCTCAGACATCCCCTCCTACACAAGGCCTCTCCTGATCCCCTCCTGCCTACCCCACTCACACAGTTAATAGTTATTCTCTCTCTTGAAATTATTTTTGCTACGTACATAGGGTGTCTACCCAGTAAAATATAAACTCCCTCAAGGCACTGGCTATTTGACTTTTTCCTTGGTGTCCCTAGGACTTCGTACAATGCCTTGCATGTGGTAAGCATCACAGCATCCTCCTAACTTGTCTTCCTGCCTCCCGTCTCTCTCTCTTCCCTAATCCATCAGACACATTACTCTGATATAAGAATAATTTCCCTAATGTCACTCCATTTTTCAAGACTCATTAAAGAGTTCCCTGTGGCTGACATACAAAGTCTAAACTCCTTAATCTGTCAATCAAGGCTTGGTCTACCTTGGCTCTAACCTACTTTTCCAAATATACCTAACATTATTTCCCTTAAGGTACTCTATGCTCTTGCCAAAGTAGATTACCCAATGTTCTACAAATGTGTCTTATGCCTTTTCAGATCCATATACTTCTTTAGGCTTTCCCCTGTGTCTGATATGCTCTTTCCCAGATCTCTGCCTGCTTTAACCCTATTCATACTTTAAAATCCAGCTCAAATGCCACTTGCTCCCAGAAGCCTTCTTGGATTCCTCCCAATTTGTGAATGTTTTCTCTCCCCCCATGTTATATCCACCCCTCAGAAGAAAAGCTCCTTTGGGGACAAGAATTGTATCATTTTTTTCTTTGCATCCTTAGGACCTAGCATTAGGTGCCAGCCATTTACTGGGCACTTAATCAGAATCTGTTGGGTATAATTGTCCCCATTTCAGTCAATGACTTTAAGGCATGCATAGCACATTTGTCAAATTTATGGAGAACACAGAATTGTGTGTGTGTGTGTGTGTGTATGTGTGTGTGTGTGATGATTAACATGTTGGATGATGTACAAATTGTTCTCTTGATTCTACTCACTTCATTCTGCGTGAATTCATACTAACCAGGCACCACTGATTGCTTCCTTTGTCATTTCCAGACAGATCTCAAGTAGTTAGAATAAGAGGACTAGACTAATGACAAGAAATTTAACAGAGAAAATGTGAAGTCCTATATTTGGGTTTAAAGATTTGCACAAGTATGCCATGAAGGAGCTGGGGCTAGACAGCCATTCCTATGAAAAAGATCTGGATTTGGATTTTTGTTTTTGTGGGCTAAGAGCTAGGTCAGCAGAGGGATATCACAGCTAAAATGCTGTTTCTGGAATATGGCAAGTAACATAACAGTCTCACTGTATTCTATCTTGGTCAGACTTCATCTATAACAGTGGTGCCAAACTCGCCTGCTATGGGCCCAAACCAGGTTAAAATATAATTGGGAATGTTTAACAAGATAAAGATGCAACACAGATAATGTTAATTTGTGGCTTTCTGAGTCAACACGTAGCTAGAAGGGTCTATTTCTAGTAGCTATAAGGGTCCATTTCTAGTTAAGTTCGACACCACTGGATTAGAGAGTACTGTGTTCAGCTCTGGTTACCATAGTTTGGGGACATTGACAACCCAGGGATGTCGACAGCTCAAGCCCAGTAGACGGGGATGGCCAGGGGATTTAAGTACATGCCATTACATGATTGGCTGAAAGAAACAGGTATGCTTAGCTTGAAGACTTATTTGGCTGGAGTGGGGGGGGAATGTCTAAATATCCAAAGGTCTATTATATGGAAGAAATTTGTTGTGGTTGGCCCCGAGGGGAAGACCTAAAAGTTGCAGAGGCAGATTTAGGCTCTAAATAAAGAAAAACAAACAAAAAAAACCACTTCCTAACAATTAGAACTGCTCCCAGATGGAATTGGCTACCATAGGCAAGTTTCACTGGAGGTATACAAGTAGAAGATGGCTTGGCATTTATCAAGGGTGATGTTATGGACAGCATTCCTGTTCAGGTATTAGTTGGACTGCATGATTCCTGAGATGTTGGGATTGAGTTGGGCTACTGAGCTGTCTTTGTTTCTTCCATCTTAACTATTTTCCTACTCTTCTAGAAAGTGGAGAGTAAATCCTCAGGCAGCTGGTAACACTGGGAAGGCAAGAACTTCTGTGCTGACAAGGGGTATTGAAAATCCTGGAGGAAGATATACTAATACAACCATCCCTGCTTACTTCTTTTTCTCAGTAAGTGCTCTTATTAATCATTGTTGAAGAAGGAATAAGCATTTATATAGTGCCTTCTATGTGCCAAATGTTAAATGCTTTTTTTTTAAAGAAATATTTCATTTGATTCTCAAAACAAGACTGAAATAGGTACTATTATTCCCATTTTGCAATTGAGGAAACTGAGGTTAAATGACTTGCCCAGTCAGAATGCTAGTAAGTATCTGAGGCCAGATTTGAATTTCAGTCTTCCTGACTTCAGGCACAATGCTCTATCCGTGTGCCATCGCTGCTTTTGGGGTAGGAAGAGCCCTGAAGACACGTGGAATAACCGGGAACTGATAAAATACCCTTGCCCCAGAACCTGCACATGTCAGACGAGAGGTGACCAGTTTCACTTCATTCCAACAGTTGATAGAGACATTATGGACTCAAGCCACAGCTGCAGTTAGTACAGCAGAATACTGGACTAAGGCTTTGGGTAATCTGGGCTCTAAAATTTAGTGTGACCTTGAACAAGCTACTTAATCTGAACCTGTCATCTCATCTGCTGAAATGGAGATACCATTTAGACTGCTTTTATTCACAACAGTTAGCAAACTAATAGATTTAAATGTTAAGGTTTATCTAGTCCTTTACAAATATTATCTATCATATCCTTAAGAGGTCATTGTTAGGAAAGTATTTTGTAAACCTTAAATAAAAGTTTCAGAAATCTGAGTGAATATCATGAGAAGCCATTGCCTTCTGCACTGGAGTCTTAATTATTATTGTTGTTTGTCTTTCGTTCTAGAAGAGGACTGTGACGTCAGGGAGGTGATGCCACGGCATGCAAGTGAATTGGATTTAAGTGAGGGAGGGCTGTGCAAAGTCATACAGCTTCTGTTCACCAAGGTGTCCAAGAAAACTAGCTCTGTGGGGGGGCTTTAACTAGCTAAGGGTGATGGAGGAATGTAACCACTCTATCACTGGGAGAAATTATAGCATTAGGGAAAGCCCTCAGTCCAGGGTTCTGTGTTAGAGGCCACAGCTTTCCCTGGCCCCCACATACAGATTAGGGCATGAGACTACCAGTGCTTCTGGAAGTCTTCCTGCAACTTAGGGGTAGAGGAATAAATCTGCATTTCCCACACTATGGAACTATGCAACATATGTCAAGCACAATTGCTTTTTTCTCTCTCCACTTTATTCATCCATTTGCTATGGGACCTCAGTGGGGTAGATTTCTTGGGATTGTGTGCTGGCTATATAAGTCATAGTATGTAGAGCTAAAAGACTTTAAAGGTCATCTAGTCCAATCCCCTCACCTTATAGATGAGGAAACTGAAGCCCAGAGAAGTTGTCATATAAAGGTCATGGATAATAAGCGCCAAAGCTTGGGTTCAATCTTTATCTTCTAACTCTAAATCCAAGGCTCTTTCAACTACATCCTCCTATTTTTAAATTTTTAGGGGCTGACTGATCTTTATTAAAATGGCCCCAAACCTAATCTAAATTCTTCATCTCCTGATGGAGGCTGGAATGACTTCTGAGTTATGATGCCAGAGGAACAAGGCAATGGGGGTATGAACCCATCATTTCTCCCAATGAAGAGCCAGAATAGGCCTGCGACAGAAGGGAAACATCTGGTCCAGGGTAACACTCATTCCCACTTCTTTTTAGTCTCATTTACCTCCACCCCATGGGAATCAGAAGTCATTTCTGTGGTCTCTGGGTCATACGGTTTTGGTAAGAGATACAGAGAAGTCTGCGACAACAATAGATGTTGCTTAAGGGAAAGCTGGTGCCGAAAACAGTAAGGCTGCAAGAAGGGCCAAGCTGAGTTGGACATAGCTATCATACATGGTGTACCTCCATCCACCACTAATCTTAGGGATAAACAGGCTCTTTCCCAAGGCCAAGATTGGCAAGATAGGCAGAGCACAGTGCCTGAGAGAAGGAAAAAATAAATACATTGTTCTATCAGAAAGCAGGACACGAGACCTTGATGAAAGGAGTAGGTGGAAGAGACTGGCTGAGTGGGCAGCCCGTTATATGGCTATGTTTGGAATCACAGATTTTGTGGCTTTTTCCAAATCAGTCAATTCTCATCGTTAGCAGAAACCCCAAAACAGCATTTTGCAGTTAATCCTTCACGGATTTGATTTCCACAAGTCTAATAAAAGTTCTTATTGATATCAAATGGGAATCTTAATGTTTATAAGCAATGAATGGAACCTGGTCAAATCAATTTTCCTGCTGAGAAAAGGAATATTTAGTAGAAAGAAATTGTCTCTGCCCAGTGACACAATCAGTAGAAAAGTAGTATTCAAAAATTATTATAGAAGTCTTTTGGCAAGGATGATTGACCGTAAAAATTGATAAAGAGAATCATGACAACTTTTTTTTTATAGGAAATGAGATTTGAAATCAACCAAGTAAGAACTGAAAGCCTGTCTTGATGATTAAGTCTGAGATGGATATTTCAACCTCAAACTGTTTAAGAGGGAATATGAATTTGTAGGTTATAGGACAAGGAAGAAAAGTCCAAAGAGATTGAAGAGATTGATTTACAGAAGAACTCCCAGTGGTAAACATACTTAAAAATAGGTTTCCAATTGAGCCAAATTTCACAATGAAAGCCCTTAGTACCAAGTGAATCTTTAAGGACCACTTAGGATAAATGCAGAAGGAATAAATCTCATGTATGCCAGGGAGTTATACAAGCATGTGACTGTCAGCTGACAAACATGGAAATATGAGTTTGCAAGCAGAGTACATTACTTACTACATTTGGTAAGTATAGTTGTGTTAGTAAAGGATACAGAGGTATTCCTTGAACTCTCTAAGAAGCAGGAGAAAACTATTCAAAAGGAATGTCTCCTGACATAAAGTGATATAAAAAAATCATGTCACATTAAGGATGTAAGGCTAAAGGATATAACATAAATACGGCCAATTTCATATGAGAGACTGGTCACACAAAGAGAAGGAAAGGGGAAATTAATGCCTATTAAGTCTGAAATAAAAATTCAACTTTAATATGGATTTCTGTTTACAAAAAGAGGAAAAAAAATCAACTCTACCTTAGTGCCAAGGAAAAGAACTGCATTTAATTTTTATTGTTTTTAAAAACTGTGCTATTTTTGATATTGCCATTATATGATCTTGTAAGTGTGCCTCATCTTATATTCAGAGGATAAGATTCCCATCTACCCTTTCACCATTTTCATTTCAACTTACCCCATTTACAATCACAAAAGTTTCCAAACTTCAGATACAACAGAAGAAATTGCCCACTAGTATAATAATGACTAAATGCTACACTTAGAAAAAAAGGACCTCTAGAGGTCCTTTGCAGTTTTAGAAAAATGCTTTTTTAAAGTCTTATACATTGTTGTCACCCACTTCCCTAAAATAGACTATCAACTGGACAAACTATAAATATTTTAACCTTGGTACCAAGAACTGTTATGTCAGACTTTGCTTTCTTAACTTAGCTACTAATGTCTAAAAATCATAGCTTAATGTTCCCTAGGAAATTTAGCACTTTTGAATTCAGAACCATATAAAATCCTCCACACTGACAGTAATGAAATATTCATGCCTCTCATTATCAATGTTTAATTGATTTAAGTGTACAATGTGTAAACATATACACAAGTACATTTTTTCAATCACCATCACTTTAAAAATCCAAATAATTCTCTTTAGTATGTTTCAAATGAGCATATCTAAAATCTAATTTTAAAAATGTAAACGTACAACTAGACTTTACCAAATAGTAACATGTTTATTTCACTGAAATTCTTAAAAATATTTATCTGCAGTTGTCACATAAAACATACTAATGTAAAAAAATTAATGGTTTAAAAAAAAAAAAAGAAAAGCAAAGCATGAAAAACAGACCCAAAATGTTAAGATTTTATTTACAAAGCTTCTTTTGTTGTACAGAAAGTAAAAATGGTATTACAACCTTGGTGTAACTGGTAGCCATCAACAATCATGACTCACCGATCACAGCTGCTCTTCCTGCTATAGTAATAGTCTTATAAGAAAACCTAACAACTCTGTTTTGCTGGGGTTAATTCCCCAAATTTGTTGGTAACTTGGATATCCAATGGGGATTGATCAGAGGAATGTAGAATGTCACAGGAACTACTCTTTGGCTCTTCAGGTGTCCTGGGGGCTTGGATTATAGCTACCCCTTCTTTTTACAGCTATCAAATCAACAGGAGCAGTCCACACAATACTGAACAGTTCTTTTTTCAGATCATTTGGGGTCTTAATCATCTTCTTCTCCTTCGTCATCTGTTTCTCTCTTCCTTTTTTCACCTTTCCCAGTCTCTTCATCCTCTATACAATAAAGAAGACACATTTTGAGACCCCTGAGTAGGAAATTTTCACTTTAAAGAGAACACACAAAGTTATTACTAGCTAAACTTTTTTTTTTTAAGGCAATTGGAGTTAAGTGACTTGCCCAGAGTCACACAGCTAGTAAGTGTCAAGTGTTTGGTCTGAAGCCAGATTTGAACTCAGGTACTCCTGACTTTAGGGCCGGTGCTCTATCCACTGTGCCACTTAGCTGCCCTTAAACTTTTTAATATAAGGTGATGACAACAGAAGGAAATTTTTAAGCCCTTCAGAACTTTTTTAATAATTAAAAGATTAATACAAGGTTCTTTTCTTTGATGACTTTGTTCTTTTCTCTTTCTGCAATTCTAATGATCTTACTAGTTATGGGGAAATCCTGTCCACATGGTATATTTTAGCTTCAGTAATGTATTTGACAAAAAATCTTCGAATGTGGAATGAGAGGATTTTCAGACTTATTGGTAGAAGCCTTATTAATTATGAGGCCCTCTGCTACAAGGTTGCTCTTGATGAAACAGGATTATTCCCCACAAAGTTGATAGGTATTTTGGGGAGTTGTGCAGAGGAGAAATTTCTAATCCATTCCTTTTTATTGAGTAGGTCAGGAAGGTGTAAGGGTAGGAAAAATAAATTATGCCAGTCTCTCAATTCTATGCCAAAAACTCTGGAGGAATTCTCCAAAAGGCACAAGGTGGTTAACCTTGGGTTAGCAGCTCTATGTGTTGGATACATAGCAGATTGCTGAGAAACTCCTGTCTTGAGAAGTAGTAGGAAATTAACAAGGCCGTTGAGACTCATGGGTATGGATGTAATACTCACCTACCTGAGAAATGACCTCAGCTCACCACAGGCTGGTCACAGATACTACCAACCACACATGGGGCAGACAGGAACCCTCTAAAGATAAGGTGTCTCATCCCCAGAGCTGATCAACGGTCTATTCAGAGTGATGGAGGTAAAAAGGGACTACCCTTTCCCACAGGTCATGTGGTTAAATTTTTTTGTCTCCAAAAAGCCATGAGTGTAATTAATATCCATTAAACCTCAATGAATAGGGTGTCAGAGGGCCATCAATCATGCCCAAGACTGTAGGTGGAGAGGCAAGCTGAACCACTGACCAACACCAAGGCACATCATGACCAGAACCATTGTGATAAAGTGTACACCGGATGTAGGGGAAGCAGAGAGCTGGTTGGTAAGGGAAGGGCCCTGCCATGATTCCGTGAAAGCTACAGAGGACAAGTAGAGAAAGTCTGGGTAAAGAACATTGGGGTATGGAATCTGAGACTCTGTCACTTATTATCACTTAAACCAGCTGGGAGGGGATTTAGACTGAGCAATCTCTAAGGTCCTTTTCAGCTACAGGTCCTATGGTCCTTAGAAAAAGACTAGAGGTATCAGATTCCAGAAACTGAAGTTGTTGAAGATGTGAAAGGGCATGTGGAAAAGAACGAGGCTAAGAATGTCTGGTCAGGGAGCTGGGATACCATGGTTTCTGTATCTGGTGAGTAATTGTGCCTCTGGCCCAGAAGGGGACACAGCCTTCCTGTGAGGTCATCCCAGGGGCCCCTCCTGATCAAGAGCAGCAACATTTCCAGGATGACCTGAAGTAGGTCAGACCGTACCATGCGGGCTCAATTTTGGGCACCACATTTTAACAGAGCGGTATCCTTCTAGATGAGCAAAGTGGTGAAAATCCTTATGTTAGATGAAAAAAAGTTGGAAGAAATGGGAATGTTGAACATGGAGAAGAAAAGACTAAGAGACACATGATACTATTTTTCAAATATGTTAAGGACTGTTCTGTAGGACTCACAGGTTTGTTATTCTGTGTCACAGGACAGAGTTAGGACCAACAGGTAGAAGTTTCATAGGGGGAAACATGCAGTATCTGCCTCCCAGGATTGCTGGAATGATCGAAAGAAATATTGTACATAAAAGGTTTGCAAACCTTAAAGTACTATGAGTGTCAGTGATCATTATTAAAGGAATCAGATGCTGGCTCAATACAAATATGTATTTAAGGTGCTTTGCAGTTTGCAAAGCACCATATAAAGTGAACCTTTATTATATGTTAAAAATTGGAACTGCCCAACAATGAAATGAATTGAGTTTTGTCCCAAGCTTCCTAATATTGGAAATATTTAAGTCGAAACTGGATGATTAACCATCAGTGAGACAATGTGCCAGGCAGGAAGAGATCGAGCACATTGTGGCTGAGCTCTGGTTCTCTTGCCCTGAACTGTTCCTCTAGTGGTTCCAGTTCCTAAGTTTTATTTGGCTCTCTAGGCTTAGATGTGGACAAGCCCCTTTCCCCTCTATCTTAGCCCATCTCTGGGGCAACTGAAAGGAGAAGAGTGTTATTCTATCATACCATCTGTCAAGGAAAACAGGGAAGCAATTCCTTGAATGAATGGCAAGTTGGACAATATGACACATAAAGACCTTTCCAACTATGATTTTAACTCTTAATCAGCGAGCGCCAGCTTCCACCCTGATGGAAATAGTGGATTTGTTGGATGGAGGAAAGGGGGGAAAGAGAGGGCATAAGCTCAGCAAGACAAATAATAACTAACATTTATATAGTGCTTTATGGTTTGCAAAGCACGTTATGAATACTATCTCATTTGATTCTCACAACAACAGGTAGGTTGCTAAGGTAGGTGCTATTGTTATCTATATTTTATAGATGAGGAAACAGCCTGGAGGGTGAGTGCTTTGCCAGGGTCACACACATATTGAGTATCTGAGGTAGGATTTGAACTCAGGTTTCCTGACAAGTCCAGTACCATCCACTCTGCTACTTAGCTGCCTCAATATTTTCTGGTTGTTGTTTTTAATACCTGTTCCACCCATCTCAGAAGGATATTTAGGATTTCTGTAAGGCCTGATAAAGCGCCATAGAAAAGTTGCCATGTTAAAGGAAAATAATACATTATGATGATCCTGTAAAAAAACTTTACCCTAATTTGTAAACCTTCATCTGGAATTTATATAATTAAATCTTTTTGTACCTTTACAATAAGCCAGCTGTAAATGAATAATAAAAGAAAGCTTTCTCTCTCTAGATTTAAAACCTTCCAGCTTTAACTGAAGCCCACTGCCTCTGGGGCACAGATTGACAATCCAAAAGCTCAGACAACAGGCAGTAACTAAAGAACTAAGATTGGAAAAAGGACCTCTAGGTACAGGAGAGAAAAAACTGAAATTGGAATCAAGAGACATCTGGGTTCAAAGCCTGGTTGCAATATTGACTGTTGAACTTTGAGAGAACGGTACTGTGCACTACCCACTGCATAGGATTGTTGTGAACAAAGTGCTCTGTGAACCTTCAAGCGTCATAGGAATGTGGGCTACTACTGCTGCTGCTAATGCTGCTACTACTTCCAGGGCAGAAATGGGTTTGATTTCATAGCAAGGAAGAAAATAAATACTTATTAAGTGCCTACTATGTGCCAGGCACTTTGCAAATATCTTCTCATTTGATCTCATTTGATCTTCACAACAACTCTGAGAGGGAGGTGATATTATTACCTCCATTTTACAGTTGAGGAAACTGAGGCAATCAGAGGTTAGGTGACTGGTCCAGAGTCAGACAGTTAGTAAGTGTCTGAGGCTCGTTTGAACTCAGGTCTTCCTCACTCCAGGTCTAGCTCTCTCTACTGTTCCAACCAGCTGCCTCTGACATCCTGGCATATTTTTTTTCACTATGTTAAGATGCTCTGGGAGACTGAGGGACAAAAATATTTTGTTTTCCTCTCAGTCACAATTATGGTTTTAATATACTGAATAATATACCGAATAATATCTTCTCCCCAACCTTAGCCTACTTTCTCCTCAGAATCCACTGTTATGGATCTCCTCTTCCCTCCAACCTTCCTGTCAGCAACGTTTTCTCATTCCTAGAAGCAAGCTTCCCCTTCCATCCAGCTACCTGCATCGTTAGGCCCACAATCCCCTTCTCAATGGTCATGGCTCCATAACTTTCCTGCCCCTTGGCTACAGTTTGGACAAAGCCACTCACATTGTTTAATGAGCAAGGAATTGCAAGCTACAATTCTCCCAGTAAGATGGTGGACCCCCAGGCCTTACTATCTGTCCTGCTGCTGATCTCTATGCACCACTTGACCTTATTATAGATACTTGGATGCTGGATCCTGCAGACCACTGCCCTATAGTTATCCCAAGGACCACCAGGCCTTTCTATTAGCCCTACAGTTGAACACTTCCATAAATGTCATTTCTCCCAATTAGAATATGAGCTTCTTGAGAACAGATGTCGTACTTTTCTATTTGCATATCCAGCACTTAGCACAGGGCTGGGCATACAGCACACATTCAATAAGGCTACCTGCCTTATTCTACTAATCAACAGTGTGGTGTAATAGAAAGGATGATGGATTTGGAATTAGAAGATGTGGGTTTAAATCCTGGTCTGCTACTTATTACCTGTGTGACTTCTCTGGATGTCAGTTTCCTCATCTGTTAAATGAGGGCCAAAGAGGTCAGAGAAAAAGGAAAAGGAACTATACATACAAAAATATTTATCACAGCTCTTTTTGTAGTGGCAAAGAATTGGAAACTGAGGGAATATCCATCAATTGGGGAATGGCTGAACAAGTTGTGGCACATGATTGTGATGGAAAACTACTGTGCTATAGGAAACAATGAAGGGGATGGTTTCAGAAAAACTTGGGAAGACTTATATGAAATGATGCAAAGGGAAGTGAGCAGAATCAGAAGAACGTTCTACACAGAACAGCAAGGTTATAATAAATTGTGAAAGACTTAGTAATTCTGATCAATACAGTGACCCACCAAAAACTCCAAAGGATTCATTTTGTAAAATGCTGTGCACCTTCAACTAGAGAACTGATGGACTCAAGAGTGCAGATTGAAGCATATTTTTTTATTTTTACTTGTTTTATTTATATTTTATATTTATATTTTTATTTGTTTATTTTCCTTGTTGTTTTTTTTTCCAGAATATGGTTAATAGAGAAATACGTTTTGCATGACTTCATATGTATAATAGGCATTGTTTTTCTTGCCTTCTCAATGGATTGGGGAGCAGGTGGAGGGTGGGAGAGAATTTGGAACTGAAAATAAAAATAAATTAAAAATAAATAGCTTAAAACTGCAAAGATAAATAAGTAAAATAAAATGAGGGGGTTTGGCCTAGCTGACCTCCAAAGTCCCTTCTAGCCCTAAATCTATGATCCTATAAAGGGAAGTATCCCTGAAAATACAATGTACAACTTAGGCATACCTTCGTCTTCATCATCCTCATCTTCATCTTCATCATCATCATCAACTTCTCCATCATGTCCAAATTCTTCTTCCTATAGAACAAGACATAAATCCTACAATATTATGGAAATATCTTGAAGCTGTTTTCCTTTTTTTAAAAGGAAAAAAGCAAGACATTGAAATGCATATTATATAACCCTAGTCTATCTTTGAATGACATAAAATCATACTATTTTACAAATTTACTTTTCAATAAGCTATTTGAAAAATATGTTTAAGTTAGTTAACAGTTATACTATGTTGTTCCAGAGAATAAAAATTTTATAATCCTAAGATCTGATTACATTTAAGCAAATAGTCAGTTACTTTTAAAATCCCATTTACATGAGACTTCATTAGGGAGTTTTACTACAAATTTTACATATGTAGAATAGTACCATGAAGCAGGAATAGCCCTATTAATTTTGTACTATATTGCGCTAATTACATTTTAATAGAAAGGAAATGACTTGTTGCTAATATGGGAGTCATTCCCAAATTAGCTGTGTCCATTTATTTGTTAGAGTAAAGAACAAAATTTGTGAAAAGCTAGAGGAATAAAAATAAGGAAAAAATAAGTATGTGTTCGGAATGTCTTGATTCTGACATATTTAAACAAGTTATTGATGATGGAAAAATGGGATATGAATGGAAGGACACAAACATGGCTTATAATAATTTCACATGAAAGTTCAGCAGATGTAAAACAGTTGCCCTATCAAAGAGATTAAAAGGGCCTAAAACTTGCTTTAGTCAGAAAACATTTGACTTATTTTCCAAGCGGGGATATATGACAGCCAAAGGCAACACTAGAACATGAACTTATTTGCAAAATTTTATGGAGATGTAATGTAAATGAAAGTTTATGCTGTCTCTATGTAATGTATAACTATATGTATGTAATTTACATATGATACGTAATATGATATTTATTTTATGAATCATATGAACTCACATGAAAGAAAGAAGATGTTGAAAGGTAAGATCAATTTAAAGGAAGTTTAGGGAGAGACCCAACTAGCAAAGTCAACTCAAGGGCATTTAAGGGCACTGCACATAGAGGGGAAGATGAGGCAAGTTTATAGAAGAACATGGATAGAGTTGCACAGAGTGGCAGATCTGGATGGGTTGCAATCTGTATCATTGGGAAGAATGCCCACATTAATGAGATCAAAGGGCCATTTGAGTATTGGGGTATACTGTATTACAGGAGAGAAAACCATGGAATTTTTCAATGAAAAATTGTTTTTTCCCCCTTTTCCTTCTCACAAACATTACCAGTATATAAGAAAGAAGTCTAGGTTTTATAAAGACTATTTCTGAATAGGTATAAAGTATAGACAAAGCAGATTTGTTTTTACCTAAGTCAGCTAAATGTAAAATAGCATATCTCCAGACTTGAGACAATTTGATGAGCCCTTCAGTAGAACAAGTATAAGCTTTCTGAGCCTGCCAATCAGTCTAGGTCAATGATCCTCAAGTTTTCCAGACTGCCATTGCCCTCATTACTATTTGATTTTGTGTCCTTCTTCCCACTCACTATAAAGGAAAATCACTGTCTTGCAGAGAGGACTTTGCACTAAATAAACATTTGTTGGATTTAAAAATAAATCTGAACTAAATAGTTCAATGTTATATTAATATATGATCAGAAATCCTTTACATATTTTTCATTCTTGCAGCTGCCACTAATATAGCAGGGAACAAAAATATGAACATGAAAACTGGCTTTGAAACATTTATACAGCACAGACCTCTCCACTGACATCATATTCATAATCATCTCCTTCTGCATCATCCTCTTCATCATCATCTTCTTCATCAAATTCATCAAATTCATCAAACTCATCTTCTTCTTCTGGAAATACAGAGAGTTAAATTTGCTTAGTTTAATATTTTAAGTCTGCCTCAACTATAAAATTTAAAGCCTTGCAGAATCTGGCACCAGCAGACCTCTCCAGACTTATTTTATATCACTCACCACCTTCAAGCATTCTGTGGTCTAGTAAAAACTAGCTTGCTTGTTGTTCTTCCGTGACATTCCCACTTACATGTACATGCCTTTGTACAAGTTCACCTCTCCTTCTTAGAATCCCTGATTTCCTTCAAAGCAAAGCTCAAGTATCACCTATCACACAAGGTCTTTTCCTGATCCCCCCACTACACATGGCCCTCCCCTGAAATAAATTTTTTTTGTGTATCTATATCTATATCTGCATTTATCTATCTATCTATATATGCATGTATATATGTACACACACATACGTATATTACCTACTCATTACATATTTTTCCTGGTAGACTCTAAGTCCCTTGAGGGTAGTTGCTGTTTTGTTTTTGATTCAGTACCTGGCATATGGTAGGTGCTTAATAAATGTAGCTGACTGCATATAATTTGCAAAAATCCATGTGAAGAGCCTCAGATGAGATAATAGTCTGAGTAAGAAGTAATTCTATTTGAAGGTACACAGTCCAAATTTGGTGTAAATTTACACTGTTCTAAGATGGCAATCAAAGTAGGTAGGTGATTAAACTGTCACCTAAATGAATGACTCAAGTCAAATCATTGAAGGTATCCCAACAAAATGCTTTGAGGCTTCTGGGATATAGCAAAACACGAACAGCATTACTGTGTTTGTTATGAAGTCCCTAGCATCATCAACTTTGACACATATGGCACACTTTGTCAACCTGCCAAAAGATGAGTTACCTCAGTGGAAGGGCATGAGTAGCATAATATGGTTTAGGAAAATGTAATGTATTATATGAAAGAGGATCAAAAGAGAAGAAAAACTAAAGTATGGCCCCTTTCTCCCATGGTATCATAATTTAACAGTCAGGAAGCATTTATTCAGTATCTACTGTGTGTGAGGCACAGTGCTAAGTACATAGGACTGCAGAATGAAAAAAAAAAAGAATACCAGGACTAGGATATGAGGACATTAAAAGTGAGTCTGATGCAGTGCATAGTCATCAGAGCCAAGAAAATAATATACAGGGGCAGCAAGGTGGTGCAGTGGACAGAGCACCGGCCCTGAAGTCAGGAGGACCTGCGTTCAAATCCGGCCTCGGACCAAACACATGACACTTATTAGCTGTGTGACCCTGGGCAAATCATTTAACCCCAAATGCCTAAAAAAATTTTTTTTAAATAATATACACAATACTACAACAATGGAAATAGAAAGAACAACCACACATACAAAAAAAGGTCAAAGTGGAACATCGCAGGATTATGAAGAACAAGCATGTCTCAGAATAAGGGAGAGGAGAAGACACATCCACGCCACCCCTTTGCAGAGGTGGAAGATTCACAAGTGTGGTACATTAGACATAATTTCACACTTTGTCAATGTACTGATCAGTTATACCAATTTTTTCTCTTCTTTTAAAAATATATAAACAAAATAAAAATTAAAACATAAATATAATATCATATTGTATAACATAATATAATTATATAATATATTATCATATCTATATTATAACAACATGATAAAAATTAAAATATATAAAAGCATAATAAGGGGCTGTTATATAGTCATATGGATTCTCCACAGGGTTGGGGGGAGACATATTAGGAAAACTATGGTAATGTAAAAAAGACAATAAAACCTTTTTAAAACGGCAGTTTGAAAAGAGAGAAGGTGTGGCATCAAGTGTAAATGAAGCATGCCCTGTTTTCTTTCACCATTTCAGAGATTTGTACCTGTGAAATCAGTCACTCCAGCTCCTGCAACGTATAATTTAACATCTAATAGTCCTTGAGGAGAATACAGAACTGAGAAATACCCCATTTGCTCTAATCGATGTTGATTTGCATATGACAATCTGGAGGCAACAGCAGCTATCCGAAAACCGAGCCCAAGCACAATCTCTTAAATGAGGTCTCTCCTGATTCTTCCCCCTCATGTGACAGTATCCTCCCAAATTTATCTTGTATTTACCTTATGGAAATACTTTTATGTGTACGTGTTGTTTCTCATACTAGAATATAATGTCCTTGAGGGCAGGGACTATTTAATTTTTATCTTTGTACTCCCACCATCTAGTACAGAGCCTGGCAAAGTGCACAGTAAGTGCTTAAGAAATGCTTGATGGATGGATTTCCAAGTCATGAAAACAGCAGGATAGAGGACTAGACAAAAAGTTCTGCAAGCAATCAGGAGAAAGACCTTCAGGTACAAAGGAAAGGAAAGCCAAATAATGCAAGACTATTCTACACCCACCAGAAAATGTAGGTGGGAATGGAATACTGTGTTCCAAGGAGCAATGGAGCTTGGGATACAGCTCAGGGTAATCTAGCTTGCAAATCTGAGCCTAACCATAAATGAAAATAGATGCCTTTTTAATAACAAAGAGGTGTTTGAAACAGTTTTAGAAAGAAAAACAGAACTGACAAGATTATTTGTTTCTTGAACAACCCAAAAAACAGAAATGAAGGAAGAGTACATAAATGCATCAGCCAGGACAGCAACCAAGAGACAGCAGAGCAAGAAACTTCTTTCTATGTGACAGGAAGGGAAAATGACAAATGCTGGAGGTGCCATGGAAAAATTAGTGGACTAACGCACTACTGGTGGAGCTAGTCCACAAACCAACATTAGTAATAAATGTAGATGCTCCAGATTATTAGCATCCAAGTTCATAAGGGAAGCATTATCTGAGCTACAAGAGACAGTGAGTAACATGGTAGTGACAGGAGACTTCAATATCCTTCTCTTAGTTTTGGATGAGTCTAACAGAAAGGCAAACAAAAGGGAAATATAGAAATGAACAAAGTACTGGAGAAACTAGAGCTAAAAGACTCATGGCATCTTCTAAATTGGACTGCATTCGGCAGTTGGGTGGTACAGGGGATAGAGCACTGGCCTCAGTGTCAGGAGGACCTGAGTTCAAATCCAGCCTCAGATACTTACTAACCGTGTGACCCTGGCCAAGTCACCTAATCTCGATTGCCTTCTCCCCTCACCCCCCAAAAAGTAAATGGGACTGCAAAAGAATATACATATTTTCAGCATCACATAGAACTTTTACAAAACTTGATAATGCACTAGGCTCAGAGATATGGCAAATGTATGTAAAAGGGCAAAAATAGGACAATTATCAACATAATCATGTTAAAAATCAAAACTATATGGTTTTGGATAGCTATGCGATTATCTCAACAGATGTAGAATAAGCCATTGACAAAGTATATCACTCCTTCATAAAGGGAACTTTTTAAAAAAATCGTTAAAAGAGCATATCTAAAACCAGAAGGAAGCATCATACGCAATGGGGATACACTACAACATTTTAAAATAAATGTGAGCATGAAACAATCATTCTATTCTCCCCACTATTATTTGATATGGTTCTGGAAATGCTAGCAACAGCAAGACAAGAGAAAGAAAGTAAAGGCATAAAGACAGGTAAATAAAAGATATATGTATACCTACTTGCTGATGCTATGATGATTTAGCAGGAAAATCCTAGGCAATCCGTAGAAATACTATTTGAAAAAATTAATAACTTCAGCTAAGTTACAGACTACAAAATGAATTCTCAAAAATCAATAGCATTTATATGCAATAACAACAAAACACAAGAAATGACAGAGAAATCTCATTCCAAATAACTACAAAACACATAAAATATCTGGGGATGTACTTATCAAAGCACACAAAAGACCTCAATTACAAAGGTCTCCTTAAGGAAATAAAGAATGACTTAAATAGCTGGAGGGATATTTAGTGCTGCCAATATAATAAAAATGATAATGCTAACAAAATTAATTTACACTTTTAATGCTATTCCAATCAAATTACCAAGGGGAGACTTTATAGAACTTGACAAAACAATAACAAAATTAATTTGGAAAAACAAAAGATCTAGGTTGTCAAGGGAAATGAAAAAAAATAGTAGCGATGATGGGGCAACAGTACTTCTGGACATCAAACTATATTACAAAGCAGCAATCATAAAAACCAGCTGGTATTGGTTAAACAATCAGAGCTGATCTCAGTGGAACAGATTTTAAAAAGGGAGAATCAGAAATAATAGAACTAAATAACCTAGTATTGATAAAATGGAAAGCATAAAGTACCAAGGAAAAAATTCCTTATCTGATTTAAAAAAAAAAAACAACTACTGGGAGAACTGGAAGGCATTCTGGCAGAAATTAGGCTTAGATCAATATTGTACACCATTTTCCACAATACATTCTAAATGGATTCAAACTATAAAAAAATTTAGAAGAGAAACAGACCATATACCTCTTGCAGCTATGGGTAGGAGATTTTTTTTTTTTTAGTGAGGCAATTGGGGTTAAGTGACTTGCCCAGAGTCACACAGCTAGGAAGTATTATGTGTCTGAGGCCAGATTTGAACTCAGGTCCTCCTGACTCTAGGGCCGGTGCTCTATCCACTGTACCACCTAGCTGCCCCCAGGAGATATATTCTCAACTAAGCAAGAAATAGAGGTAATTAAAAAGATAAAATAGGTAATTTTGATTACTTGAAACTGAAAAGCTTCTGCCTAGATAAAATTAACTCACTTAGGCTGAATGAGGAAAAAAAATCTTTGTATCAAATTTCCCTTATAGGGTTTTATGTCTAAACAACACATACAGATGTATGTGTTTATATAATACCTCTATCTATCTATCAATCTACCAATCCCCAATAGATAAGTAGTCGAAAGATAGTTCTCAAAAGAAGAATTGCAAAATATTCACAAAGAATGCTCCAAATCACTAATAATCAGAGAAATGCACATCATTTTTACCTCATACATGCAAATTAGAAAAAAATGACCAAAAAATGTCAATAGTCAATGTTGGAAAATGTTGTAGAAAGATAGGCATACTAACACATTGTTGGTGGAGCTATGAAATGGTACAACCATTTTGGATAGTAATTTAGAATTATGCAAATAATGTGACTAAAATATCTATACCCTTTGAACCAGAGATTCTATTACTAGACTTATACTCCAAGGAAGCCACCAATAAGAACAAAATCCCCATACAAACTAAAATATTTATAGCAGCACTTTTTGTGAGAGCAAAGAATTAGAAACAGTAGAAACCCGCCAACTGGGAAATGGTTAAAACAACTGTGGTACATGAATGTAATGGAATTCTGCTGTGTTGTAGGAAATGATGTGTGTGATCAATACAGGGAAGCATGGAAAGATCTGAACTGATGCAGAGTGACGTAAGCAGAGTCAAGGAAACAATATATGCAATAACTACAACAACGCAAACAAATGGAAAGAACAACTGCACACCAAAAAATCAGAAGGAAAAGTAACAAAATTATAAAGATCAAGCAGGATTTGAATGAAGATATGAGAAGATGCTCCCAACCAACCCCTTCATGGACTTGGAAGGTCCACAGGTGACACACATTACATGTTTTCAGATTTTTTTCAATATATTTGATTAGTTGTGCTGATTTTTTTTTCCTCTCAAAAATATTATTTGTCATATGTGATGGCTCTCTGGGAAAGGGAAAGGAAAGGATTCTTGGGATAACTATGATGATTTAAGAAATAGCAGGTATCAATAAAAACTCATTTAAAAAAATAAATGCTTGTTGATTAAGATTTAGCTTTATGACCAACTGGACCCCTAGCTAGCTTTCATAGAACTCCAACAAGGGTTGCAGGTAGCAAAAAGAATTGATTCAGAAGCGCAAACCTTTCTTTTTCATAAAGAAGTTTTCTTGTAACAAGGACATACGACTTTCAAATATGACTTGAGAAACAAAGAATATTTGTCTGAATGAAATGTGTGCTCCAGATTGTGAATGTATGGGACCGGAGTGCAAGTGATTAAAGCGGAATGACTTTGCCTAAATAACATCTTTAAAAACTCTTATTGGGCAGGCAGATCAGAGATTTTCTGGATTAATTCACTGTGGTTAAGAACTCCAAATGGGACTGTCATGATTCATCCGGGCCGTTCCTAAGATAGACGAACAAACAAATCCTTACACATAGAATTGGCAAAAAAAACAGATCATGTCCCCACTCCAGAGGATAGTGGAGTCATGGAGGTAAAACCAGAGAGGGCCAAATATTTCAGGGGAAGTATGGGGTCAAGATAGTCTCTCAATGAAACAATTCTTTGTGACCAGAGAAGGCTGTAGTGAAAATAGGATTTGTTTAATGGACAGGAGGTCCAGAGACCACACAATACACACTGGCCTCATAACTCAACAGGAATATCCTTGGCTCTTATGGAAATGCATCTCACATCAATCAAGCCAACAGGGGCTTCCTATGTACCAGGCACTGTGCTAGACACTGGGATACAAAGACAAAAAGGACAGTTTCTATTTTCAACCCAGAGCTGCAAAAGCCCTGAAATGAACTGCTGCCTGTGTAGGCACTACCTTTCCCACTATTTCACACTGAGGGCAAGAAAGGATGGATAGATGCAAAAAAGATGGAAGCTTCCAGAAATCCACCCCATCACCTCAGAGTCAGGGTTGGGAATTCCCCTGGGGCGAACACAAGCAATGGCTAGCTGCAGTATAAGTTTGTGGCACAAGGCCTGATGGTGCCACTTCCCTGTCTTTGAGCAGTGCCTCCAGGATATCTCTACTTATGATGGTTTTAGGTTGCTAGAAATGTCCTTGGTAGGCCTTCCATTTGCTTTTCAAGGGGTCACTCAGTTATTAAGTAGTTCAACTAACTATAGAAGACCTTGAAGTACTTACAGTCAATACGCCAACTACATCTGTGGTGGCCAAGTTCAGAACCCATTCAGAATGAAAACTCTTTGATTAAGTCTTGTTCCATAGCATGTTTGTGGAATGGCACTTGAATATCAATAGCACAGTATGGCAGAGACAGTAAAGGGCTTCTTTGGCCATATGACCCACACGGTCTAAGGAGAGAGCCGGGAAATGCAGTATAGGAAGCTTCTGCCTATTGGATCAGGGAGAGGTTCAGAACTAAAGCTACTAAATTAGAATGACTATGGAACCTCCCTGGGCTCCAATCCAATGGCTTAGGCTAAAGCAGAAGGTCTGAGAAGTACATAGCATAAGGAAGGAGCAGGGATTGTCTTCCCTAGGAGACAGATGGCAGTAGGCTGTGGACAGCTGAGAGCCGAATTACCCGAAGGAGCCAGTCGGTGGCCAAGGAAGATCACAAGGCGTGACACGAGGGCCTGGGTCCGAAGATCATCTGCTCTAATGAAGCGCATGTAAACAATGTGTAGTTGAGGAAACAGGAAGGAAGAGACTTCTGGTTCTAACAAGTCATGCTAACACAGACATACATTGTGATCATCTTCTATATCATCTCCCTGGGGCCAGTATCTCCTTCCTCCAACCCATCTTAGACAGTTACTTGATTATTCTTCCTAATGCTTTAATAATGTCACTTTCCCTGCTTAAGCATCTTCAGTGGCTCCCTAGTAAATATTGAATAAAATCCAAATTCTTCACCTTGACATTCAATGCCCTCTCTCTCTGTTCTCCCCACTCCTCCTCCAAGTTTGGCTTCTTTCTAGTTCTTATCTTTTCCCCCCTTTTTCTTATCTTTTAGTTCTTATCTTATCAACTTATCTTTTCTAGTTCTTCACATTTCCTGGGTTTTAATCAAACAGGAGTACTCAGCTCATGGGAACTGAATATTGTCATGGAAACCTTTTTTACAGAGGCTCACCCGAGGGTGCCTTAGTATGGTGCTCCTCAAGCTACGTTCTCATATATTCAGCATACAGACATACATAATGATCAACATACATAATCATCTCTGATAATTATTAGGAGGGAAAAGGGCTAGTGCCTACAATAAATCTTATAGAACCCCAAATTATAAGTGTTCGGTTTATAGCATAAAGTTAAATGCTGGTGTCCCCTGTCCCCAAGTCACAGTGTATGAATTGAGAGCCCTCATCTAACCTCCAGGGGCCACAGTTTTCTCAGGGGTAAAATGAGGGTGCTCAGTTTGCTGATGGTTGATGTGGTTCCCTACCGGTCCTGGATTTATGATCTAAAAGGCCACTTGGCTGTAACTGCAAAATGAACATGTCCAGCTATTTATAATATATATGAAAAGGTTTAACTGAAGTAGGGTATTATAGGGAAATACACTGTTTACATAAATAAAGCAATCTCAGAGGTAAGAGATTTCCTACTCCTTCTGTAGATGCTACAAATTAATGTATTGTTCTTTATTTTAGTAACCGAATCCGACTTCTTCAAATCTATTAACTTTCTAAATTACAGCTAAATATTGGCAGTGTAAGAGTTCTGGTATGCTCTAGAAAACAGAGTCCAGGATCTTGGGACTCCAAATTCTTAAAACTCTGACTCCATAAAGAAAGCTCTAGACCACCTATTTTAGAAACACTTAGTTGACTCTGATGCCTGATCTTGAACATCAAAAGATAAAGCTGTCTATGCTCCAAATACAATCATGAAATTTTTCAGGTCAGAATTTAAATTATTATTTTTTAAAGAAACAAAATTCAGTATCCTACCATGATAACCTGAGAAACACAAATCACACTTTCAAACTCACCGTCATCGTCTACCCAGTCTACTTCGGCATCGGAGTCAGAGGCTTCTTTGTCTTCTTGGTCATATCCATCAAGGTAGGTTAATTGTGGAAGGAGCCTGAAAACACTTTCTCGGTAATCATTCAGGTTTGTCACCTCACAGTTAAACAGGTCCAAGCTTTTTAGATATTCCAGCTTTTTCTGAGGTAAGGGACCAAAAACAATCAGAGAAATTGAAAAGGGAAGCTTAAACAATTGAATTTTACTTCCTACTAATTTAGTTAGGTGCTGCTAATTTTATTTTGTAGTTAGAATAAAGAAAAAATACCTCTATGAAATTTATAACTGGTCCATCAATTTTTTTTATTAGCTTTTCTTTCTGATATGTACCATCATAGGGACATATGACTTTAGAAGTCCAAAGAAATAAAGAAATAGTAATATTACTTTTCATTAAAGTTCAGATTTGTTCATAACATGGTTTCTCTTACAGTAAGCCTACTTCTTTCAGGTTTTAGGCTTAAACATCCAATTTATGGTGTGTGTTATGATGTATCAAATAATCAACCAACAATTGTTTTTACTGGCTGCTTACAATAATCTCAGCCCTATTCTGTCAAGGACATTCAAGAAATATATGAAACGGCCTCTATATTCAAGAGACTTATGGTCTAGTTGAAGTGATGACAGAAATAAAGAAAATACAATATTTAAGAGTCTATGCAAGAGGGAACATAGAGTATCCCAACTCCTTCACTGCTACCAATGCACTGCGGGAAGAGGACATAAACATGAAGCCAGTACTGGAAAGTATAGCTAAGGAAGCAGAATCATCCTGAAGAAGCCAGGCCTCAGTGATTAGCAGAAGATGGAACGAGCAAGAAAGGATGAAATTTAATATGAGAAGTTTGTTCATTATGGAGCAGGAGTTCAGCACACGTTAGAATGGGCAGCCTGCAGTGGGACATTGTGGGGATGGGAATGAGGAATATTAAGCACGTTAAAATGGATTCGATCTATAATTTAAATTAAATTACAATATTTATAGAGAACTAAGGCAGCAACATTTTACCAATGACAACTGGCATGCAAAAATTGTAAAAGGCATTCGTTATCAAGGATATGTGAGGCCAGAAAGGAAATCAGTCCCTCATGTAAAAGAATGAGACAGCAGATGATAAACACAGGTAGCATATTGTTATTTCCAAAGAAATGAAAAGAATAGGTTTCAAGTAGCCTGGGTGGATTGTATCTCCTAAGAACTATTTATGGGAAAACAGGGGAAAAAAATCATGAACAATGAGAAGACTTGGGAAAGTTAAAAATTTTTAAATCTATGTAAGTGAAAGGGATATTCACACTGACAAAACAAGTATGAATCTTTTTTTAAATATACATTTAACTAATACTTCACAGAAATTTTCCATTTATAATGTAGAACAAAGAAAATTATATATGAAATTGCTAATCCTCATTACATATAGCTCATTTTTTAAAAAGAGTACATAATAAATTCAAAGTTCTTTTCTTTTTTTTTTTGTCTTTTTTCTTTTTTTCTTTTGGTGAGGCAATTGGGGTTAAGTGACTTGCCCAGGGTCACATAGCTAGTGAGTGTTATGTGTCTGGGCTTGGATGTGAACTCAGGACCTCCTGACTCCAGGGCTGGTGCTCTATCCACTGCGCCACCTAGCTGCCCCTCAACGTTACTTTCAAAGCTTCCCTGTTTGTGTTTCCTTCTGAACTTCTTTCTGTTTTATGTATTTTAAAAGTTGTTTTTCTTTCCAGTGCCACTATTGTTATATAAATTGTTCTCCAGGTTCTGCTAACTTCTCTCTGTATCAATTCATACATGTCTTACCTATGTTTTCTAAAAGCACCCTTTTCATCATTTCTTATGGTACAATGGCATTCCATTCCATTCATATACAGTAATTCATTGCCACTTTCTAAAAGATCGGCACACCTTTTGTTCCCAGTCCTTTGCTACAACAAAAAGAACTACTGTAAAGTTTTGAACAAATGGGACTTTTTTCCTTTTTCTTTGATCTTTTTGAGGTATAGGTCTTGTAGCGGTACTACTGTGCCAAATGGATATGGACAATTTAATGATTTGGGAGAATGATTCCAAATTGCTTTCCAAAATGTCTGTACCAGCCCACAGCTTCACTACCAGTGTACCTGTATACTTGTCTTCCTGTCCCTTCCAACAACTGTCATTTTCAGAGTTGTTTTAATTATTTCTCTAATTAAGTGATTCTGGGCATTAAAAAAAAAAAAGGAGACTGCTAATGGCTTGGATTTCTTCCTTTGAGAACTGCTGCTGGATTCTTTGACCATTTCTGGGGAATGGCTGTCATTCTTATATATGTGAATGAGCTCTTTATATATCTTAGATATTAGACTTTTAAAAGAGAAATTTGTTGCAAAGACCCCCCCCCCAAGTTAACTATTTCCTTTCTAATTTTAGTTGGACTAGCTTTGTGCAAAACCTTTTCAATTTTATGCAATCAAAATTGGTTATTTTATCTTCTATTATATTCTTTATACACAAACTCATTTCTACCCATGGTTATGAAAGGTATTTTCTTTCTTGCTACTGCATTTTTTTGGATGTGACTTTTTTTATTTAAGTCACATATCAATTTGGAACTTACCATGGTATATGGTTTGAGATATTGGATTATACCTAATTTTTGCTAGACTGCTTTCAAGTTTTCCTAACAGTTTTTGTCAACTAGTGAGTCCTTACTATGGTACTTTTAGTCTTTGGGTTTATTGAAAAATATAATACTATGTTTGTTTGCTTTAATGTGTTATATATATTTAATCTGTTCCATTGATCAAGTTTTCTATTTTTTTTAGCCAGTACCAAACAGTTGAGATCTGGTATGGCTAATACCTTTACTTTCTTCATTATTTCCCTTGAGAATCATAACCTTATTTTCCCCCAGATTAATTACACACACACACACACACACACACACACACACACACACACACACATACACATGGAGTAACTGTTTGGAGGTCTAACTGGTATGGAACTAAATAAGTCATTAATTTTGTGTATATTTTTATTTTATTAGTGTGGCCCAACAATGAGCAATTATTATTTATATCTATTTCTATAAAGAATATTTTGTAATTGTAGTCATATAGTTCCTGAATGTCTTCCTAGCTGTACTCCTAAATATTTTATATATTCTATAGTCATTGTAAATGGAATTTGTCTTTCTTTCTATTCCTGCTGGGTTCTGTTAGTAGTATATAGAAAAGTTAATGAATTTATATGAATTTAATTTTATATCCTGCAACTTTGCTGAGTGTTTAAATTGCTTCGTTGATTCACTACGGTTATTCCAGGCAGACCACTGTATTATCTAATTGTTAATTTATTTCTCCTTTGCCTATACTCATGCCCTCGATTTCTTTTTCTTGTTTTGTTGTTATAGATATCATTTCTAACACTATGTAAACAACAGTGGTAATAATGTACATCCTTGTTTTACCCCTGGCCTATTGGAAAAGCCTCTAATTTATTTCCATTAGGCATAATTCTGGCTCAGCATTAGAGATAGATACTCTGCCATGTCAAAGAAAGGTACACTATTCCTATACTTTTTCATTTTTTTAAAAATAGAAATGGGTGTTGTATAAAAAGCTTTTCTGCATCTATTGATTAAATTATATAATTTGATTATTTTGTTACTAGCACAGTCTACTATATAGTTTTCCTAATACTGAACCAACCTTGCATTCCTGTATAAATTTAACCTGGTCATAATGTAGAATTTTTTATGATATGCTGCTGTGGTATTATATAGTTGTCTTTCCTCTGGTTTATCTCTTCTTGATTTAGGTCTAAAGGACATATTTGTATCATAAGAGTTTGGTAGGATCTCTTCCTATTTTTGCAAAGAGTTTATGTAGTATTAGAAATAATTGTCTTTTGAATGTGTGATATAATTCATTTGTAAATCAACTTGGTCCTAGAGATTTTTCTTTTAATTTGGGAGTTTCATTTCAATTGTCAGGATTTTGGCAACAACATGGCAAAATAATTTCTAATAATTTCTTTTGTTTTGTCTGTTTGATTTGTCTTTTTTTTTCATTTCTGATACTAGTAATTTGTTTTCCCCTCTTTCTTTCTTTCTTTCTTTCCTCCCTCCCTTCCTTTCTTTCTTTTTTTTGTGTGAGGCAATTGGGGTTAAGTGACTTGCCCAGAGTCACATAGCTAATAAGTGTTATGTGTCTGAGGCCAGATTTGAACTCAGGTCCTCCTGACTCCAGAGCTGGTACTCTATCCACTACACCACCTAGCTGCCCCATGATGGGCTTGGCCTACACTTTCTTTTTTTCTTTTTTTTGGTGAGGCAATCAGGGTTAAGTGATTTGCCCAGGGTCACACAGCTAGTAAGTGTCTGAGGCCAGATTTGAACTTAGGAAGAAGTCTTCCTGACTCCAGGCCCAGCTCTCCATCTACTATGCCACTTAGCTGCCCTAGAGACTCTTAATAAACTCAATAAAAAGGGGAGTAGAAGAGAACTAAGATAAGCTGAAATACAAGGTTCTTCAAAGCAAGAAAAATAAAGAAAGTAAAAAGTGTATGCTTCAATCTGTACTCAGAGTTCAGTTTTCTTTCTGGAGGTGGATGGCGCTTTTCATCATGAGTCCTTTGGAACTGTCTTGGATCACTGTCTTGATCAGAGTGGCTAAGTCTTTCACAGTTGATCGTCTTTACGATATTGCTGTTATTGTGCACAATGTTCTCCTAGTTCTGCTTATGTCATTTTGCATCAATTCCTATTTAAGTCTTCTTAGGTTTTCCCGGAACCATCCTCCTCATCATTTCTAATAGCACAATAATACACCTTGTTCAGTCATTCCCCCAACTGATGAAGGAAATGCCTTACATTTTCTGGTATTTTTCAGTCTTTTGGGTTTTTTCTAGTATTTGTTATTGCCTCATGGAGTCAGTGATCCCTGTGTAGTCCTATTTAATTTTCAAGGAGTCTGTTATATCTGTAAGGTTTTGTACTTTTTGTACTATGTTGTTTATTCTCCTAATTTTGTCTTATAGAGTCTCATTTCCTTTCTCATTCTTTCCTCTCATTTCATTTGTAGGATCATTTTAAAGCTTGCTTCACTTCTTTCAGGAATTTCAGTATAGCTTAATGGCAAGTCTGTGAATTTCTTTGAACCTTTCTTTGTAGATGACGAAGGGTTACTGTCTTCTAAGTTTGTGTCTTGAGTGTCCCTGACTCCATTCTGGGAAGAATGACAAACCTTCTTTAGTACTGATTTGTATTATTTGAGGTCTGAGTAACAAGCACTATGTTTTAAAAGTTCTTCAAGAATAGTTTGTCATCAGGTGCAGTGTACACAGGGTGGCCTGGCTCAGAGGTACATGCTAGGCGCAAGCCTCATGTCAAGCTGGTGTATATGTGGAAATTTGCACCAGGTCAGTCTAGGAGGAATGGCTTGTGCCAGGATGGTCTATAAGGCATTATGCACTGAGGCAGCCTGACAGGCAGGCTGATCATTGGCCTCCTACTGCAAGTCTTGCAGACTTGAGAGATACAACTCAGTGTCACAGTCACATAGCTTCAGGTCATAGGCTTCCCTAGGTTGTCCCTAGTCCCCAAGCTGGAAGTCTTCTGTGAGCTGCATTCCTAGGGTGTGCTTTTCTGTTTTGACCTCCTCCCTCATGACCACAGGCTTCTGGTTGTCTCTGTGCATCCCTGTGCTGGCAAAATATACTTACTGCAATTTCTCCTTATATTTCTTCATAATTTCCTGATCTGGGGCCTTTTATTTTTGTTGAAGTAGTTGTGAAAGTCAGGCTGCTCTGCTATCACTCACTGTGCCATCTTTTTTTTTTTTTAGGCAATGGGGTTAAGTGACTTGCCCAGGGTCACACAGCTAGTAAGTGTCAAATGTTTGGTCTGAGGCCGGATTTGAACTCAGGTCCTCCTGACTTCAGGGCCGGTGCTCTATCCACTGTACCACCTGCCTGCCCTCTCACTGTGCCATCTTGAGGAAAGTGAAGAGAGTTTTTCTTTTGTCAATTAAAATATTTAATTAAAGCATTTAAAAAAATTTTATCTTTATTTTGTTCCAAATTCTTTTTTTAATTAAATTTTTATTTTTAGCTCCAAATTTGAAAGTATTTTTCAACAAGCATTTATTTTCTCTTTTTCCCACTCACTTCTCCTCTATCCCCTCCCTCCACTGAAAAAAAAGAAAAACAAAAACCCTTGTAAAAAATAAGTGTAGTCAAGCAAAATGAATTCCCACATTGGCCATATCCAAAACTGTATGTCTCATTCTACATCTTGGGTCCATCACCTCTTGGTCAAGAGGTCCTTCATCACTGGTCCTCTGGAATTGTGATTGGTCATTGTGTTTATCAGAGTTCTTAAGATCTTCAAACTTGTCTCTTTTTACAATGTTGTTGTTATTTTATAAATTGTTCTGCTTCTATTTACTTCACTTTTTATCAGTTTGTGTAAGTGTTCAAAACCCCATCTTTCTTGAAGTGTCAGAAATTGTTCCTTGTAACATAAAACTTGGGATTTTCCTGTTAGATGGCAACATCTATTAGTAAAGTGTAAAATTACAGAACAGTTTATTATTCAACATGGTAAATACAGTAATACAAACAGCATAAAACTGTGATTTAGTAGACTGAAATAAATTCTGCCTATACCTTTGGATTGTTCCATGTAGGTTAATCACCCAAAACCCACTCCTTTCAAAATAGGAAACCAGATACTTCTCAGCATAGTCTCAAGCTTAGGAAGAGCAAAGTCTGAAACCAGTAATTAACAGACTTAAAAGAAATTAAAGAGTTCTGAGCTTGAAAAATAGTCTAAATACATGAAATGTTTACATTTTATAAATAAAAATTGTGGTAGTATATTTCTTGATAATAAAATAAGATTACTAAAAGCTTCTCTGGTAGTAAAATGTTAGGTCATAAAAACTGAATTTAAACAGTCAACAAGTCCTTCTTTCCAAATTGTTCATTACTTACCAAAGGTTCCAAGGTGCTGATATCTTTCAGGTTGTTTCCACTTAGATTTAGATGTGTGAGATTTGGAAGTTTTTCTGCTAATACATCCAAACCTCCAAAAATTCTATTGTCACTGAGTTCAAGCTGGAAAAGAAAGAAGGTAGCTGGGTATTAGCGCTAATGAAATATGGCCACTTTATGTATGTGTCATAGTTCCTAAATATATGTTAAAGACAAATGAAGCTTTTCTACAGTCACAACACATGTAGCTAAAGCTATGCCCTAAGCTTTGCTCTATAAAGGCTAACATGATGACAGCATACACATTTTTAGTTTAAGGAGGAAGAAAAATGAGTTCTTTTTTGTTATTATGTTAATTATGACATACTTCAGAATATTTATAATATTTATAATTACATGCAATTATTTTATATTATTTATAATGTACATTCTAATATTTTTCTACTTCACATGAGAATAGTCAGTGCTCCTAGAACTCCTTACTCTGAACCTTACCACAACTTGCAACAATCTCTTTAAAAACAGTGATGAAATTATTTCAACATGTGAACAATTTCTGCTAATACATCCAGACCTTCAAAAATTCTACTGTCACTGAGTTTTTTGGTTTTGTTTGTTTGAGGGCTGGAGTGGGTGGTGGTGGACAACAATGTAGCTCAGTCCTTTCTCCATTAACTTATAGTCAGGCCCTTAACTGGGCCTCTTAACCTTTTTTTGTGTCATGGACTACTTCTATAGTCTAGTGAAGCCTATGGACCCCCTTACAGAATAATATTTTTAAACATGAAATAAATATGTGAGTTTAAAAAGAAATCAATTCTATTGAAATATAGTCATCAAAATATATATATATTTTTAAAAGTTCATGGAACCCAAGTAGAACAGGATCCTGTGTTATTTGCATGGGTTCTGAGAGTTTAGGCAAATTGCCCACAGCATGTATCAGAAGCAGGACTGGAACCCAGATATTTCCAAACTCCAAGACCAGACCCTTGGCCAACTATCCACTATGCCAGTGTTTCTCAAAGTATGGCTCAAGGAAACCTGTGGATCCCTGAGACATTTTCAAGGGGTGCACAAGGTATAAAATTATTTTCATATTGATTTTCATTCAGTCATTTTCAATTGTGTCCAACTCTTTGTGACCCCATTTAGGGGTTTTTCTTGGCAAAGATACTGGAGTGGTTTGCCATTTCCTTCTCCAGCTTATTTTATGGATGAGGAAACTGAGACAAACAGAATTAAGTGACTTGCCCAAGGTCATATAGCTATTACTGTCTGAGGCTGGACGTGAACTCAGGTCTTCTTCTTCTTCTTTTTTTTTTAATGCAATTGGGGTTAAGTGACTTGCCCAGAGTCACATAGCTAGTAAGTGTCAAGTGTTTGGTCTGAGGCTGCATTTGAACTCAGGTCCTCCTGACTTCAGGGCCGGTGCTCCATCTGCTGCCCCACCTAGCTGCCCCAAGAGAAGTCTCTTTTTTTTTTTAGATTTTTATCTATTTTTTGGTTTGGCAATGAGTTTAAGTGACTTGCCCAGGGTCACACAGCTAGTAATCATTATGTGTCTGAGGCCATATTTGAACTTGGGTCCTCCTAAATCCAGGGCTGGTGCTGTATCCACTACACTGCCTAGCTGCCCTACTTGCTCAGTCACTCCAACTCAATGTGAGTTGAGGTTTTCTTGGTAGAGATACTGAAGTGGTTTGCCATTTCCTTCTCTAGTTCATTTTATAGAAGAGGGAACTGAGGCAAACAGGGTGAAGTGACTTGCCCAGGATTACACAGCTAGTAAGTATCTTGAAGCCAGATTTGAACTCAGGAAGATGAGTGTTCCTGACTCAAAACCCAACACTCTTATCTACTGTGCCACTTAGCTGCCTAGCTAGAGAAAGACAGAGATGGAAGAAACCAAACACGATGTACCCAAACAGAAAAGAGCTACATATGGTCCACAGTCCTTTCCAAGAACCCAGGAAAGCATTTGTTGTAATATAGATTATTTTTCATTATAGAGAATTTATCGTAACCAGATGAACAAAACCCTTTAACTATGGGCCATCTGCTGAAACACAAAATTTACAGATTTTTCATATTGTTTCCTTTGCAATAAAAATTTACCTTTTTACTTAAATCAACTTATAGGAATTAGAACAACTGCACCAGAAATCCTGAAGATTCCAAAATATTTTACTTACTGCTTATCTATTCACAAAAAAAAAAAATAAAGTAATCCTAGGCAATTATCTGTTTCCATTAAATAGCAATGCTCTGTAACTTTATGATGAAGTTGTGAGAAATTAAAGACACGTTATTTAACCCTGTACTTTACCTTAAAGTAGTATGCCCTTCCAATGCCATAATTGATAGCACATTCTCCTCCCATATTTTCTTCCCAGGTATTATTTGCTTTCCACACAAGAACCTATTTTATATATTTTTAAATTAAATTAAGCCTAGATGGAAATTTGGGGTAAAATATAGGATTCAAAGCATGATTATCCAACTGTGTTCTTAAAGAGAAAATTTCAATTATCAACTTGGCAGAAAATGAAATGGGGAAAAAAATTCCACATCAAATTAAATGACCTAAAAAGCAAAATATTGGCAATCATAGAAAAATGAGCTCAGTATGAAAGTATTAAAAGTTCAACCACTGGGCAAGTTGTTCACTTTGTCTGGTTCTATTTCCTCATCTATAAAATGAGAGGGCAGATTAATCTTCAGATTTTTGACTCTAACATTCTGTCATGCTATAACTGGAACATAATCTGTTGCATATGCATAGGATCATCTAAATCCTCATCGGGAAATCTCTATTTTATTGTTAGAACAAAAGGATAAATGCTTACCTTTTTCAGCTTAGGTAGTTCAGGGAGATTTGAAATTGTAGACAATCCAACATTTATTAAGCTGAGGAACTCTAAATTCACAAATTCAGCAGTTAAACCCTCAATTTTCCCATCATCTGTTCTACAATTGTCCAGGACAAGTTCTTTTACCTATGGAACAGAAGAAAAAAAGTGATTTTAAAATAAACACAATCAGTTCCAGATCCCACTTTCCCCCAAAATGCCTTGCCAGAAATCTTTTCACAAAGTAAATTGTTGTGTAAATGCAACAGGACTTAATGTCTTTAGTGACAATATCCTAATAAACCACAAGATGGGGGTGTTACTCTATAAAAAATGTTTCAGCTACAACTAAAGCGATGCATTTTATACTTTCCAAAGAAGAAAATTTAGTTTTTAGTCAGTAAAAATAATAAGGAAAGTGTTATCTCCTCAAACCTTTCAAATTTTTTTCCCAAAATCACTCCTAGAAGTGACAATACTGAAGAGGGAAAAATGCCAATATCCATCTTGACAGGGAAGTTATTACTTCAGAGGGACTGGCCACACAAAGAAAAGTTGTGTTGTTTTTTTTTTTCCTCCCCTTCAATAGCAAGATCATGAAGCCTAAGCTTAGAATTTTAAAGTTTGTGGCCAAAGGGGGGTTTTGTAATTACATAAACCCTATTTTCAGTTTCTTAATTCTTTCATCACTGAAAAAAGAAGAATATATGCCTTAATTTCTACCTTCATTTAAGTAATATAAAGTACTCATCACAAAAATAAGGCCACAAAAGCTTAGAAACTTTTAGCCAAATATATGATCTTGTCAAGTAAAGAGATATGGCAGCCAAACCCAACACTAGTTCAAAATTCATTTATAAAACATTACTGAAAGATTATGAGCATCACCTCACAGAACAGCAAAAAGTAGAGGAATAAAATCCAATTATGCCAGATTATCTCAATAGCATTTAAAACAAAGAATAAGCTGGAAGGAGGACAACAAATAGATGCAAAAAGGAACAGATGAGCTGACATTTCCATGGGGATTTATTCTCATCATCAAAGACAATAATAGGACCACTAATATCTCAGTATTCCAGGTATCATATGAGAAAGTAAAAATGTAGAAAAGATAAAATCGGTTAAGAATTGCTGAAGATCTGCCCCAATACATATAGAAGAAACAGAGACAATTTTCAAAGCACTGAGTGACCCATTTTCAGAATATCTCAAAGAGGGAAATACATCAACCAAATAGAAAAAGTGATGTTATTAAAATCAGAGGAACGACTTCGATGACTTCAACAAAAGTGACCTATCTGTCTACTTCTCATTTCTATGAACTCTTCACCAGAATGATCCACACATTAATTGGCTCTACACTCAATGAAAAAGGAAGAACAGATGAGTCCGGCTTTTGTAGATTTTCTACTGCAAGGCATAGCTTCTCAGTTACATGGCTGACTAAAAGGTGCAGAGATCACAAGATTTCACTACACTTATTACTTGCTGATTACAAGGAGTGCTTAACTTGGTAAAACAAAAGAGAATCTTAAGGATTCTCTTCCAACAATGTATTTCTCTTGCACACATGTATTACAGTCATATAAGATTTCTTGATAGATGTGATGTCGTTGTGCTAAATGTAGCAGACACCAGAACACATTAGAGGCTCCTCAATGAGACTTACAGCCACTCAAAAAGAAATCTAGCAATCTGTGAAGGAAAACCAAACAGATAAAGAACGTGTTTTGCATGGGTTATGATAGGCTGTCAATTGAGAATACTCATAGATTAGACTGTGAGAGAGAGGTAGCCAGATACTGCACATGGATAATGAGATATGCCCACAATAAAGGAGCAGAGGGAAGACTGCATTTAGGAAATTGTACAGAGGTTTCAACAATCCCAAGTGGCTCCCTGATACAAAAATCCATCTAATACCAATATTCTCCAAGTGATGATATGAGGCTGTGAATCATGGACTACCATAATCTCTGAAAAATCAAATCCCAATTCCAAGTTATTAGCTGTGTGACCCTATCATCTCAGCCTCCACCTCCTCATCTCCCAAACAGGGATAATACCTATTCTGTCTACCTCAAGGATTTATTAAGATTAAACATGTGAAAATACTTTTTAGGCTACAGATCACTATACAAGTTACTCTTGTTATAATGAATAGTTTAGGTCCTACATGAATGGCTCCTCGAAATAAAGGATTTTCAAGATCTAATGAATAATGTAAACTAAATAGGCAAATTATCAAAATCCAACTCATAGCCTGTAATAACTTGGGTCATGACTATATATTTCAATAAATTCAGAGACTTTGACATATGCTACACTAGTCAAAGAATTTCACTCTAGTCAATCTATTTCATTTTCAGACAGCTCTAACTATGAAAAAATTCTCCTTTCTATTGAGCTGAGATCTGTTGTCCTGTTTAACATACCTCCTGGTCCTTATTCTCCTCTCTAAGGCCACAAAAAATTTTTTGGGGAACAACTATCTCTCTTCCAGATGTCAATCTTACAAACATTAAAAAGAGTTGGCACAGCCACTAAGCCAGGCTGCAAGGCTATAGCTGTGGCCAATAAGATGCACAGCCTGTCTCTCACATTAGTACTGCTAGCAACCGGCACATAAAATTGGGGGAAGGAGAGGTTCACTCCTGTGTTTTGAGACCAGCCTTCACAATACTGCTTATGCAAAATCTCATGGTGGTAAATGAAGAACAAAGGGACAGATGGAGCCTTGCTGTAACAAATAAATGCTGCTGAGAGGTTCAGTGTGGTCAAGGTTGCCTTTCCCTGTGTGTCTCTGCTCTCTCTGTGCTACATGTGCTCTCCCAGGGGTGGCATGGGTGCTGGGACATGCAGTTATGTTGACTGAGGTTTGAAACACATATGGCACCAAAAAATTTTTGGAAGTGATGAATGAATCTGTATCCCATATTACCCACAGCTGGAATCCTACCCTCTTCCCCTCTGTTTCAGGAGACCTTGATACAAAGACAACTCGTTCGCCTACATTTCTAACAGTGCAGCCTGTGGCTCAGGTACATTATATCACTGACTCTTACTCAATCTTCAATTGAAAAGCCTTGGATTTTTTCCACCCACAGAACTGATAAGAACTGTTTAGCCATCTCATCCAATCTTGTACATGTGCAGTTGATTTTTTTTTTTTAAGAGGCAACACAAGCGTGGCGGAAAGAGCTCTGGAGTCAGAGGCCCTGCCTCTGGGGAAGTCACTTAACCCCCCCACTCTGGGTCTCAGTTTCCTTAAAATAAGGAGGTTACACTAGCTGGCCTATGAAGTCTCTTCTAGGTCTATTATTCTGTTAGACTGTTTACTTATCCCTACTGAATTTAATATCTTGTTTAGATTTGCCCCATTATTCCAGCCTGTTAAAAGCATTTGGGATTCTGATTCTCTTACACAATATATTCATCATTATTCCTAAGAGTATTCTGTAATCTAAATTTTAATAAGTATAACATCTATATTTCAACTGTTATTGATAGAAATGTTCAACAATAAGGTCCCAGGACAGATCTTTGGGGGTACACCACTAAAAACGTCACAACAAGATCACAAAGTCAAGAATGCTTTGGGGGTACTTCCTCTCCACCTAACTATTCTGGCATTCAGCATGCATTTTACCATCTAATTCATAAAGATGCTATGAGAGAGTATCAAAAGCTTTACTGAAGTCTAGATACATACTTTCCATAACAGTCAACTGATCTCAGGTGACTATTGCAGAAAATATGTATCTAGACTTCAGTAAAGCTTATGATACTCTTGCATGTGTATGTTTATATGTGTACTATATACCTTCCACGTAACACATTTTATATATAGATTTATATACATCCATATAAATATACATTTATATAGACTAGTTTTCTCTTTCTCTCACTCTCCCCTCATCCCCCCAGGCCCACAACTTTCTGAGAGAACTGACTCTACGTCTTCCTGACTGCTAGGTCAGTTCTTTATCCAGCACCCCACACTGCCTCACCACTTATACCACTAGGTTGGCTTGCCTTCACATGTTAAACGACCCTGCTATCTGGTTACAGATACAAGAGCAGGTATTGCCTGTGTACCCCAACTATGATCAAAGAACAATCAAGCAACATGGCTTCTTACTAAGAGCTGATCTGTCTTCATGACAACATCTGCCCAACTCATTGGCATCTTTTATTGGTCTAGGTTTCTTAATTTCCAACTCACAGTCATCTCTACTTGCTCCAGTCTTCCTAAGTGAATTTGAAGGTATTTACTACAAAACACTAACACAATTAGTCATTTGTTTTTGTCTTATTCCCCCCTCCTTTATAAATGGCAAAATTGCTTTCATTCCTAAGCCAACAAATCATTTATTTGATAGTTAGCTAGATAACTGTACCTGAACTCTCTCCTGAATCCACAGAATATATGTTTGGGGAAAGGGAATGAAAGAAAATGACTTTTTTTTTTGTCAGGGGGAGTTAAAAGCTGAAGCCATGTAGCAAAGCCATGTAGCCCAAAATGGTACACATTCCCCATTACAGATACTGGATAGATAATTAGAGTCAGAAGACTGTTAGAAAAGCTTTTGAAAATGACCAATGCCCAAAGGCTGAACAGCCAGGTACAACAAGCAAAGTTCAGGTCAAAGTGACAAGTTTTCACACTGAGTGCTACACCAACTATAGTATAAAGTTAGAAATATAGATTAAGAGAAGGGTAGAAAGTCTAGGACCCTAAAACAAACAACAGTCAATCTACTTAGGCCAGATTTAAATTACATAGTGACTGGCAATAGCTGAAGGTTTTTAGCAAGGTTTCCATTTGGATCTGCTTGTATTTCTTTAAATTTCATTCTATTGTTTTTCTTAAAATTGTTAAGCAAAGGTAGACATTAGATATTATTAATGATTTTATTTAATTAAATTTTACTTTAAATAATCTTTTGGTGTAGAAAAAAATCTCCTTAAGTGTTAAGTATTCATTTTAAAATTTTCAGTTATCTATGCTGGGGGTGGGGGTGGGGGGAAATCTAACCAGAAGTTTCACACACCATAACAGAAAAGACCACTTTTCACCTCAAGGCAGGTGTGTGTGTGTAGTTGGGGGGAAGGGCCAAGCGGAAGATACCGAAAAAAAAAAATAAGAATTCGCTCCTTTGGGGGCTATAAAGTCCCTGATGTATTCAACTTTTTATAACCAGGAAGATCAAAGTGGTCCCATGCCTATTTAACACATATTAATATTACTATAGTTATTCAGGATTTTGTAGCTACTAAGGGAAAGTGGAGGAACAGACTCAGAAGAAGGTACTAAAATCAGCGAAGGGCCCCATGGCTGTTTCCTTTTTTTGCTTAAAGAGATTACAAAAGACTTCCTGTTTCCGAGAAGTTTTGTTAGTGCACTGGGGCACAAATGAGTACGGAGTTACAAGGCCATAGATCAACACAAAGAGAGAATGGTCACATAAATACAGATGCAAGCAGATATCCACACTCAGTCACAAAGACATAATTACAGCTGACACATCCTCACCCATATAGCGACATAGACACATAGAAACATATTTAGTGACAAAAAGACAAACATGAAAGTTCCTTGCTTTGTGTGTATATACATATATACATTTGTGTACAAACAAATATAGCTCCTCCAAAATCTGTAATAGTTCCTTTGCATCTTTTCAGGTTCTCATCATAGTCTCTTAAATGATCTCTACACTGCTATTAGAAATAATTTCCTGATGCAGGGATCTGATCAAATCATTTCCTTGTTCTAATACCTTTAATGGTTTCTCAATACATATTATACAAGGTTTAAACTCCTGAGTCTGGCATTCAAAGCCCTCTGAAATTTTGCTCCAGTATGCTTTTCCAGACTAATTTCACCTATTCCCTCCACACAGTTTATGCTCCAGCCAAATTTAGTGAAGTATATGCTAGAGTCATTTCTCTTAAGAAATTGAACAAGCCAAGATGTCCCATCCCACGACCTCTCTAGATTACTATAGCTGTTGGGGTGTATGGGGTGCTAAACCAGGTTGAGAGGAACTGGCAGGCCTCAAACCTGTTGGGAGGGTGAAGACTTCCACCCCTGAAATGAGCAGATGAGAGCAATTTGTTCCAACAGCCATGATGACGGCTGAAGCAGGTGCTTCGGAGTGCTTAAAGCCTGGTCAGATATTGAAGATGCCAAGGTCAGCTACTGCATCCCAGGCTACTGTCAATGGTCTTGACTTGTGTTCTGCCATAGGACTTTGATGACTCAGGGAGAGAGAGGCTGATGACATTGCTCAACTCTGACTCACTTAAATCCAATCCACATGCAAGTCCTCTTTGAAAAACAAAGGATGAAAAGCAACAATATAGTCCTTGTTAAACAAACAAACAAACAAACAAACAAACAAACAAACAAAAAGGGAGGCCTCTATGTAGCATTAAAGAATTTGAACAAGAGTTGGACAGGATGAGAAAGCACAGAAGAATTTAGAGGAAGCTAGGTAGCCCAGTGGATAGAGTTGGAGGCAGAAAGAATTGAGTTCAAATAAGGCCCCAGACATTTAGTAGCTGTATGGCCCCGGGCAAGTAAACTACTTAATTTGTCTGCCTTGTTTTCTTGTCTATAAAATGAGGATAACAATAGCATCTACTTCCCAGGGTTGTTGTGAAGATAAAATGAGATATTAATATTTGTCAAGTGCTCTACAAACCTTAAAATTCTCTACAAATGCTAACTATTTTCATCTGCATTGATATTGATGAAATCCAACAAAATGAAGGACTCATTAAAGCATCAAACTAAGAACAAAGATTCATTGGTAACTACATATTAGAGACAAAAAAGAAAAGGCACAAGCAAACAACAGAGATAAAAATATGTCACAGATGGTTTATATACCAAGAAAGTGACACTATAGTATCACATGAAAATGTACAGTCTCATTATCAATTTTAGAAGTGCTAATTAAAATAACTTTACAGTTATATTTACACACACACACACACACACACACACACATATAGACAGATTCCTATCACACCAACTAAACTAACTGATAAAACACAATGTCAAGTCCTATGGAGAAACAGGCAGATAGTACAGATAGCACTTCAATTGTTTAACCTTTCTGGAGAGTAATTTGATAATATGCAGTAAAGGTTTTTATACCCATTCAAGTTGGGGGAGGTGTGGTTACAAAGCAGTTTGTCCGAAAAAATCTAGGGTTTTGGGGGACTGCAATACAAGCCCAATGTACGTCGGCAGTGTGATGTGGCTACAAAAAAAGCTAATGTGACCTTGGGCTGCATCACTTCCAGGACAAAGGGGATGATGGTCCTTTTGTAGCCTGCCCTGGTAGAACCAAAACTGGAATATTCAGGACTGGGCACTCTCCAAGTTTAAGGAGGACACTGATCATCTGGATAGCATATAAGAAAGGCAAACAAGAATGCTAAGGGTTCCTGAGTCCATGTCACATAACAATAGCTGCCATCTTATACACAGAAATACAGATATAGCTATTTAGATATACACACGTATATAATATGTCTACATGTGTGTGTGTACATTTATTTATTAATTTATAGTTTGCAAAGCCCTTTACATACATTATGTCACTTAATCCTTACTTGCTACCATTTTACAGATGAGGAAACAGGTTGATAAAGTTAAATTGTCCAGGGTCATACGCTAGTAAATAACAGGCAGAACTAGATATGCTTACCCTAGAGAAAAGAAAACTAATAATATCTGCTCTTCAGGTATTTCAAGGGCTCTTGTGGAAAAAGGGATTTTGTTTCACTTGGCTTCAAAGGCCAAAAGCAAGAGTAATGAGTGGAAGGAATACATTTAGGCTTGATGCCATGAAAGTTTCTAACAACGAAACCTGTCCAGAAGCAAAATGGGATGCCCTGGGAGATGATGGGTCCCCCCTAGTGGAAGGCCTTCAAGCCAGAGTCACTGGTGGAATATATTGCTGTCCTTTTACACAGGAGTTGAATTAGATGGCTGCTGAAGTCTTTTGCAACTCTAAAAATCTTTTGATTCTAAATAATGCCATTTTGGACATAACGTATCCTAAGGAAATAACACCCAAGGGCAGGCAAAGCAATTTATACAGTGATGTTTCTAGTAACATTGTTTACAAAAGTGAAACTGGAAACAACCTAGGTGCCCCCAGAAAGGAGAATGAATAGTTAATCTAACTACCACATAACACAGCAAAAGAATACTAGCTTGGGAGCCAGAGGACCTGGGTTCAAATTCTACCTTTAATGCTGGCTACCTTCGTAACCTTCTGTAAATCACTTAACTTCCCTGGGTCTCAGTTTCCTCATCTGTAAAATGAGAGGGTTGTTGATCTGAGAAGGTCCCTTCTAACTTGAGATTTATGAACCTATGACATACCACAAGGCCATTAAAAATGACAGATACATGGGCTCTGCCAGTAACTGAAATATTTATGTGAAATGTTATATGAAAACAGGCGGTTCACAAACTAGTAAGTACCAAATAACATAAGGGTGATTTGGAAAGAAAATCAACCTTAAATATTCAGATAAATTTTATTCCCAATATCATAAACCACTTACTTGGTGAGAAGCAAGGCCTTTTCGTTTGCTGTTTTTGCTATCAAAAAGCATTTCATAACTTGGAACAATAATTAAAATTTAAAGATACCTCGTAACAATTTTCAGTTTTTTATTTATAGGATTAGAGATTTAGAGTTGGAAGGAATCTTAGAGTCATCTAATACTACCCTCTCCTTTTATAGATAAAGAAAGGGAATGCTACAAAGGTTAATTGAGTTGCCCAAGGTCTTAGTAAGGGGCAGGCAGGTCTTCTCACTCCAAATCCAGTGCACTTTCTACTATGAAGAACAGATGGTATTCAGCAGGCTTGTTTCAGTTCATTGCCTTTTCACTCTAAAATTCCATTTTATTTATGATTTTATCATTTTATTAGAATAGCATATGGCATAGTGGAAAGAACTGCTGGATTTGGAGTCGATGAATGAGAGGTTAGCATCTTGCTCCTGCCACTCGTGAGGCACGTGACATTGGAATGGTGAAGGAAAGAGAATAAGCATTTCTATAATGCCTACTAATCACTAGACACAGTACTAAGTAAGCAATTAAAAACATATATATGTTATCCCATTTGATCATCATAACAATCTTGCAAGGTTATTCCCAATTTTACAGTTGAGAAAACGGAAGCTAACAGAAGTTAAGTACCTTGCCCAGAGTCACACAGCTATTACGTGTCAGTGTCGGAGGCCAAACTGGAACCTGGGTATTTGTTAGTTTGATCACCACAATGACAATCATGATTCCAAAGGACCCAAGATGAAGCACAATTCTAGTCTCCTGACAGAGAGATGATGGACTCAAAATGCAGAATGAGAAATAGATTTTTGGACAGAGGCAATGGGAGGATTTGATTTACTTATCTATGAATATTTGTTGAGACTGTTCTGTTTTTCTTTTTCATTCAGTGGTAAGGGAGGAGTGAGAAAAAATTCTTATGAATTAAAAATAAAATAAAATTTAAATGAAAAAATATACCTAAACTGCTTTAGCAAGACTCTCCTAAACTCGCTAAAAATCATACTTCTTTAACAAAACCTTCCTAATAAGTTAATTATTCTATTGCCTCACCTACTTATCAGTTCCTTAGAAAGGTAAAGACAAGACTTCACATAAATAACTAATATGAATTTAATTGTACAGGCATCTATTATGCAAAATATGCATTTAATTATAAGCCAAAGGGCTTCCTGCAATATCCTAAGGTTATCCTAGGTGGTAATGCCCTCCCCGTGTTTCTTTGGATAGAGAATCTTTAGCTCCTAAGTTAAGGCCTAGTCTACTAGAATAGCATTTTGCTCAGGTGGACACTGGGTATCTGCATGAATTCAATAAATTTAATTCAACAAAGATTTCTGAGGTATGTGCTATGGGTATGTCAATGGGAATGCCCTGTGAAATCAAAGAGAGAACCAACAGGTGTTGCCTTCAAGGAGGTTCCATTCTACTGTGGTTTAAAACACCAATAAAAGGAAATAAAAAGTGTATAAAGAGTAACAGAAAATAATTAATAGAAGGAAATGAGGCATCAGGAAAGGCCTCATATAAAAGAAGGTCAGCATTGTAAAAACTGAGACAAAAGCTGCTTTTGAAATCTGAGTTAACCAGATAATTGTCATGATTTTTCTATTATATTCCAGTCAAAATGTAAACACTTTATACAATCTACAGGCTTTCCTCCAAAGGCTGAAGCACATAGGATCAGATTTGGAGATGAAAGTGACCTCAGAGGTCACCAAGTCCAACCCCCTCCTTTTTCAGACAAAAAAACTAAGGCCTAAAGATTAGGGCAGACTTGCCCGATCAAGATCAATTGTTGTTCAGTCGTTTTTCAGTCATGCCTGATTCTTTGGGACCTGATTTGGGCCTTTCTTGACAAAGATACTGCAGTGGTTTGCCATTTCCTTCTCCAGCTCATTTTACAGATGAGGAAAGTGAGGCAAACAGGGTTAAATGACTTGCCCAGGCCTGGAGCTCCATCTTCTGAGCCACCTAGCTGCCCAGTTATGGCAGAGCAGGAGCTCAAATTTAGGTCTGACTCCAGGTGCAACATTCTAAGTTAACTGCAGCACCAGGTTTCTCCTTAAAGGAGGCTTTGAAGCAGCAGGGTGGGGTGGTGGGGAGTGTAAGAGTATCTGATTTTCGGTACTAGTGATATTCAGTCAGGCCTGGTGAATATATTGGGTGAAGCTATATTAATTACTATCTTTTAAACAAAAGGCATGACGATAAACTAATGGGGCTGATTTTCTCCAGTATCTCTTGAACTAGGTTCAAAGGTAAATTCCAAAAGAATTCTTAAGAAAATGTTTTTAGGGGTAGCTAGGTGGCACAGTGGATACAGCACCAGCCCTGGATTCAGAAGGACCTGAGTTCAAATTTGACCTCAGACACGTAACACTAGCTCTGTGACCCTGGGCAAGTCACTTAACTCCACTGCCTAGCCAAAAAAAAAAGTTTTTAATATCTGCATCATGGTTAAAGTCTATAGTTTTCTAAGACAGCTGCTTTTGAATGAAAATACTCATCTGAACATAAGTTCTGATGTTTCTCCTTAATTCATAAATGTTCCTCCTACATCATTTATAAATATTGCCAAAATCCTCTGAATATTTTTCAAGTTATGTAGATGTAACACTATACTCAAATAACTATGAGTAATTTAATATTTATTTACTGTCCAGACCAAAAGCTAATGATTGATCCTGAGTCACCACTTTAAAGGAGTATTTGACAACAGTCAGTGAGCTTTTCATCAGGAAAAGAAAATGAGCTGGAGTCGGCAATTAATTAATTCTTGCCTATCCCTCCCACATCTGCCCACTGAAGTAGCCCTATTTTCACAACACCTAAGATTCTTAAATGAGGGTGAATGTTGTTTGAGCAGAATTTGTTTAAACTAATTAGCATAATTTCTATTTTATACCTTCTTGCCAGTGATTTGAAACTCAGAGAAGCCAAGTCACTCCACCAAGACAAATTCCCCTTTCTATAACCCTTCTCTCTTATTTCTAACCTCCAGCCCTCAGATGAGGAAATTGAGGCAAAGAGACATTAAGTGACTTGCCCATGGGGTCATGAAACTAGCACTGTCTGAGGCAGGATTTGAACTAAGGTCTTTCTGACTCAAAGTCCACTTACTTTATTCACTACACCACCTACCTACCTCTCCTGCTGCTTACCAGAAGGTGCTCAGCCTATAACTGCTTAGACAACACTCCTGGAATAAGAAATTCTCAAGTCAACCCTGAGATCTTTTAGAGAGCACTGAATACATCTATACCTTTCCAAAGCACTCAACCACACATTCAAGTCCATATCATTCTTATTTGTATGTTGGTCTTACCTCCCTACAGAAGACTTTGATCTTCAATAAGGCTAAGACCTAGTCTCCCTCATTTAAGGATTTATTAATTATTTGCTAAATTGTTAAAGGTAATTTTAAACGATTTAAAAGTCTTGTGAGATCTGGAGGTCCCTTCAGTTTCCACCTCTCAATGAGAGATGGAGAGAAAAGATATACCTAACCAAACTGTTTTTTCAACTGTGCAGGTAGTGGTGTATGAAAACGGAGCTGCAGGTCTTTAAGGATCCAGGTCAGGAGTTCTTAACTTAGGATCCCTGCACATCTATTAAAACATTGTATATTTTAAGAAATTTGTAACTAATTTAATATCATTGGTTTCCTAGGTAATTCTGTGTATTTTATTTCATACATTTAAATCACTGTTTTGAGAAGTGGCCCACAGACCTCCCAGAGTGCCAAAGGAATCCAGGAAACAAAAAGGGTAAGAACCTAACTTGGCAGGCAAAATAAAGAAGGCCCCTAAGTAAGTGACTTAATTGTGGAGATGGCGGTGTCTGAAATGGCAATGAAGTTCTTTAATAGTCTATATGGGTTCTTCATTGGTTTCCTTTGTAATCCTAAGTACTTCATTTTATGCATTTAAATCATTATTCTGAGGGGCCGGGAATATATACATAATAGTCATACACACCACATCCCAGGTTGTGACAAAGGAGATAAAGACATGTAATGAGAGATGTATACATACACATATATACATATATATGGGTGCGAGCACACACACACACACAATTTACGTCAGTCAATAAAAGGATTAATTAAGCCCTTACTATAGACCAGGGTACTAGGCACGGTGTAGAGGCAAGGCACTAGAACTAGGGGCCGAGCAAGGCCTGTAGAAGGTGGGATCTCGGCTGGGTTCGGAAGGATGCCAGGAGGCGGAGGTGGGGCAGTTCCCGGCACGGCTGGAGCCCTTGCAATGCCAGCATGGAGCGTGTTGTTGGAGGTCAGCGATATGTGACATACATAAAGCAAACTTTGAAGCATTATTTAACTGGTGTTATTATCATTAGCGACACCGGGCTATCAAGTCCATGACAAAAAAGGCTAATTACTTCCACAGGGGAAGGGTGGCCAAATGTAATTTTAAAAAAAAGTTGTTTGTTTTTGTTTTTTTAAACTCGATTAAGCCCCAGTTAAGGGCCTTTAACTCGAGGTCACACTTCGTGTATCCCGGGAGTCGCCTGCCTCCAAAGCCCAGGCAGAATATATTATTATTTTCCAACTTCACTGGCTTCGAGATCTCTCGCTCCTCCACTCCCCCCCCAAGTTCTGAAGGGTCTCGTGTAGAGTCACCCCAACAAGAAGTCGATTCAGCCAAAGGCAGGGGCTCACACCTCGTGGTCCCCCCTTGGCCGGAGCCAGGCAAGGGGGTCCGGGAGGAGAGACCCTGAAAGGGAGGGAGGGGAGGAAGGGGCGGAGGGGGCGGGGGAGGAGCACCGAGGGCGGGGCCTCGGAGGGGACGGTCCTTTTATTATGGGGGCGGGGGACAGCTAGGAAGATCCCGCTTCGCCGTCCACAATTAAAGCAGGGAAACACACCCATCCCTCTCCAAGGAGGGCGACACCAGGGCCCCTCGAGGCTAGGATCGGCCTCAGTCCATTTTGGTGGCCCGGTGAGGTGACAGCCACGTGGCCCTCTCTCTTTCCGAGAGTAGAATGGCACCTCCCCTCCCCCTGGAACCCCAAGCCCCTCGGACTCTCCAGGCGCTCCACACAGGAAAACTCGTGGAGCTGACATCGCCCTTTTAAAAAAAGAGGCGGTTGGGGTGGGCGGGGAGGCAGAGTCCGGCCGCGGCGGCGCTGGGACCCGCCGGCAGCAGAGGCAGAGCCCGGCGGCGGAGGGCAGAGAACCCAACGCTGCCTCCGCCGACGGATGCCTCTAACCCGGCTGGGCTGCACCAGCCGCGGCCCGTCCGGGAGAGATCGGGCCCTGCGTAGGGTGGGGAGGCGCGCGGAGCCGCGAGGATGCGCGGGCGGCGGCCGGCTCCGCGGCGGAGTCGCCTCCGCGGAGGGAGACGGGAAGCGAACAACATGGCGACTCGCGCTATGGCGCTCCTAAGACCGAGAAAGCCCCGGCCGCCGCCCGCGCGGAGGGGTCGAGCCCCCAGGGGAGGAAACAGGGCTTCGCCGCGGGTGAGGAGTGTTCCCTCCCCGCCCCCCACGTCCCCCAGCTTCACCCCTCCCCTTTGGCCCAACTGAGGAGAAAGGGAGAAAAAAAGGGGAGAAGGGGAAAGGGGAAGAAAAAAAAAGTTTTATTTTTAGCCTTGAAAAATGGCGGGAACCGAGACCCCTTATTAAAAACTTGGCCCCGGGGCCGCGCCCTCCTCCCGGTGCCCCCCCCACCGGGGTGAAGGAGGGATTTCCCCTCCCCCGTCCCCGCCTCCCTCGGCACTTGTGGTTCGGTCCCCATCGCTCCCAGGCAGCGGGTTAATTGGGTGTGTGTATGGGGTGGGGGCAGTTACCCTCGCTCCCCAGCCCTGCCCCAAAACCTGCCCCCGATCCCCCCCAACGTGGCTCGCCCCATCCAGGGCTCCTCCGACCCCCCTCCCCAAGGAGCCCCAGGGGCGAGTGGAGCTTTCCGCTGCCCGCATCCTGGAGAGAGGCGACCAACATGGCTCCCAGCGTTACACAATCCCCCCAGCCCAGCCCCGCGCGGCGCGGGCCGGGCACTCGCACCCCCGCCGGCCGGGAAGAGGCCGGCGACGCGGGCTGGGAAAAGTTTGTTTCCCATCCTCCTCCTCTCGCTCCGACGCCGGGCGGACAGCGGGGCCCGAGCGGCGCCGAAAGAGTTAATCACTCGTCGGGTCCCCAGCCCGAGCGGACGGCCGGGCGAGCCTGCACCCGGCGCCCGGAGGAGGAGGAGGAGGAGGAGGAGGAGGGCGAAGCGCCCGCGGCGCCCCGCTCCGGCTCCGGCTCTGGCGGGGTCCTGGGCGCCTGCCCCCGCCCAGCCGCCCCCCATGTGGTCCCCGTTACATGCAGGTCCGGGGGTGGGCGCGGCGGGGGCGGGGGATCCGCTTACATCCGACGGGGTCCGGTTCCTCAGCTCCAGGTGGATCCTCCTCTTCATGTCTACGTTTCTCGGCCCCCCCCTCTTCAAACTAACTTTCCGGGGGCAGGAGGGGGGAGAGGAGGGGCTCGGTCCTCGGGAGAGAGAACTGTCCAAAGGCGAGTCCTGGACGGAGGGAAGGGAGGGCCCTGCCGGCTTCTCTTCCCCCCCGAAGGAAGGCGCGAGCGGAGCCCCGAAGGCCGAGTTACTCACGGCAGCGAAGCGAAACCATGGAGGGAAAGGGGACGGAGAGCGGCTGGGGTGGCCTCGCTACCGCCGCCCCCGGCCGAGCGCGGCACGGCGCTTAAACAGGCGACGCGGCAGCACGGGGCGGGCGGCGGGCGGGCGGCCGGGAGGCGCAGCTAGGCGCCCGGGGCACCCAAGGACGAGGCCGCCCGAGACGCGAGGGGGGTCGGGGAGGAGGAGGAGGAGGAGCGTTAGCGGCTCGGCCGAAGGCGGCCGGCCAGCCGGCTCCGCTTCCTTCCCGGCACTGCCCGACCGCCCCTGGCGGGGGTGATGCTCGGGCATCCCGGGGGGCGGGGGGATGGGCGACGGATGGATAGATGGACAGAGAGACAGACACGCAGCCTGTCCTAAAAGTCGTAAAGCAACAGCTTAAAACCGCCTGCTTATGTAGGCGCACATGTATTACCTCTGAGAAAAGCGTCGGGCTCCTGAGAGTTTGGAGCCAATGATTTTCCAGGGGAGAAAACTAGGGAACGAGATAGGCGATTTTGCGAGGCGTCCTCCCGGGAAAGGTGATCAATAACGTGCCCCGTCCCCCTTCCCCCCAAATTGGGCTCCGACGGCTCTGGCACGCTAGTAAAATGTGAGGGAGAACTGCAAATGTGAATGGAGCACAGTGAGCTCAAACTAAGGTTTCTCGCCTCCCCGCCTCACCCAGCTAGATGAGTCTGATCTGGAGGGAGATCAATAAAATAGCTGCACCCATCCTCCCAATAACAGAAAAGGAGGCGATAGCAAAAAAGAAGGAAATTTGTACCGTATCTCCTTTACTTTAGTTGTGAGATGTTCAGTAAAGACAGCCGGATTTGGCATTGTCTGTGTGTGGTTTCGTGTTTAATTGCATAACAATACAGAATCGTTTTCTGCTCCAGACGCTATGTAATGTTTAAACCGAGTTGCACGTTTAAATCTTTCACGACTAAAATTTACATTGCAAAGTTATTGCCTAGGGGGGAGCCTTTTTTTCCGAAAGCAGACTAGCAGAAAGAGTTCCGTGCCTTACAGGCGATGTGTGATGCCAAGGAGGTGCCGCCGGAGCAGCGTGTCCCTATCTAACAGGTGGCTAGGATGCCTAACATCATGACTTCTTTCTCTAACTCAAGCACGAAGCATGTCTCACGACTTTATGGGAGCCTCCCAAATACTCTTTCTTGGTTTTTAGCCTACTGTTACTGCTAGGAACAAAATCGTTTATTATATAAGTATCAAAAGTATTTGAGAGAAGTTTAAATATTTTTAGCCATTGTGTTGGGAATGAAAAGATACTTATGATCTAAGAATTCATTTTAATTTTCTATAGAGCATATTACTATGCTCATTGGCTTTTTATCCTGCAAGGTCAGCCTCACTGTTTTCTTGAACATTAATTAGCAGAAAGGAAATTATATAAAAAGAATAAAATGGACATAAAAGTATGTAACAAAATTCAATGTAATCTAACCTAGGGAGTGGCACTGAAGTTCCCGTACAATCCTTTAAAATGGAGGGTTCTGTTTAAATACAAATACATTTGGTAAGGGTGCATTCATGCATTGAACAAATACAGCATTTATTGAGTGAAATGAATTGAATACTCTGCCTTTGCACTGTGCCAGGAACTGAGGAATATACAAAAGAAGTTTAAGATTTAGTCCTTGGCCCCCAAGAAACAGTTAATATAAAGCAGTACTGTATGTACATAATGAAATGGTACAGACAGTACTATTAGGCTTAAGCAAAGGAGGAGGCAGATTAGTGAGAGCTGAAGAAGCAGGTATCTTAGAGAAAGTGAAGACTTCAACAATCTTAGAGCTGGAAGGTAAACGAGATATAACAGTACCCCACTCCCACGCCCCACCTCTCATCCTAGTTTTATAGATGAGGAAAGTGGCCCGAATTGCTGAATTGTGATTTACTGAAAGTCACACAGCTACTTTGTGGCAGTCAGAACTAGAAACGTTTTATGACCTTGTCCCTCAGTTTCCTCTATGTAAAAGGAGGTCTCTAAGGCTCCTTCCATCGATAAATTGTTTGATTACTTGTGCCAATAAAGAGAGAGGATGAGGTAGATTTCTGCTATAGGACTGGGATAAGTGAACGTCTACTCTATTCTATAATCCTATGGAAGTCTACCTTCTCAGCTTCTAAGAAAGGCCCTTACATAGCCACAAAAAATTTCTTAAGAAACAGCCAAAAAACCTGCCTGGTATTCTGAGGTTGCTAGGCATATTTTATTATCTTCCACTTGTGGGTAAAAGAAGCATCCAACAAAGTCCATTTCTGTCTCTCTTTTAGCAACATTTACTTTAATTTTTTTATTTTTTTTTTTGTGATGGACCCCTTTAGCAGTTTGGTAAAGACAATGGATTTCTTCTCAGAATGTTTTCGAATGCACAAAATAAAATACATAGGATTACAAAAGAAACCAACTGCTTTGAAGTAAAGATGTTATTTTTCCTCCCACACAAGTTCAGGGCCCCTTAAATCTAGCCATGTCCAAGACTCTCTGATCCAACTGAAATAGCATTTGGGTAACTGGGTTCCCTACAACAAAAGAAGCAAAGCAACAACTTTGGAATTTAGCATCTCTCAAGGAAATACAAATTGTTTCTCTATATTTACAACTAGTCCTAGAGTCAGAAGGAAATCTTGAAATATTTTGAAGAAAGGATTACAAACCACATGAACTTGGTGGGGAACCACACCCTGTAAATGCCAAGCTCCCAGCTCATAAGAACCAGAAAGTGAAACTGAGTCATGAAAGAGGAAGGGAAACTGATGTACCAGAGACTTGTGATAATCTCTGTGAATAACAGGTAGAATTTGGATAAAAGTGAGAAGGATATTCTAGGGATAGAAGACCCTGAGATTCTGAGCAAAGGGATCATTTAGGAATGATTGTTGTACGTTTGGAGGACAATGAAAAGACAATGAAAAATTGGTGAGTTAAGACAGAATTAAAATAATGCAAACAACCCTATTGCTGAATAAAATTATGTTAAATTCAAGGCTTCTATGGAATATGCCATCCTATTAATGTGTAAAACATCCAATATTTTTAAAATATATGCAATACATAATCTGCATGACTGTACATAATGTATAGGTGGCACAGTGGATAGAGCACATGATTTGAGCCAGGAAGACCTCAGACACTAATTGTGTGACCCTGGAGAAGTCACTTAACTGCTCTCTGCTTCAGTTTCCTCATCTGCAAAATGGAGATAGTAATAGCACCTACCTCCCAGGGTTGCTGTGAAGATAAAATGAGAAAATACAAGACTTTGCAAACTTCGAAGTGCTATATAAATAATAGCCATTATTAGCTATTGTTTTTATGACAGATGTCTTAGAGCCTTGTATTGCTAAGAGGCCAGTTTATCAAAGTTGGTCATCACACAGTGTGGCTGCTACCATGTACAATGTTCTCCTGGTTCTGCACACTTCAGTCAGCATCAGTTCATATAAGTCTTTCCAGGTTTTTCTGAAATCCACCTGCTCATCATTTCTTATAGTACAATAGTATTCCATTGCCTTCATATACCACAACTTGCTCAGCCATTCCCCAATTGATGGGCATCCCCTTAATTTCCAATTCTTGGCTACCACAATAAGAGCTGCTATAAATATTTTTGTATGTGTGGGCCAACTGAAACTTAAGACTCTGTTCTCTGTTGACTAACTTCATTCATAACATGTAGACAATTGACTATTTAGTGGCCATATTATTAATAACAGTAGGGGGAGTAACTGGAAAAAAGCTACCCCAGAGCAAAACTCTAAAGAAATCATATTGCCCATCACTTTTTCCTCTGATTGGCCTCATCAATTACTAGGAGTAGCTGAAATAGTTGAAAAAGGATACCACCTATTGGCCTTGAGGAAAAAAAGGGAAGAATTCAGACTTGGGAAAGGCCTGCATAGTGAATTGGAAGACTCTTAAGAAGGAAAAGAGGAGGTTCAGAGATGCTGGAAAATGTATGATTTCCTATGCTGCCCATTGTCATCTCTGAACTAGTTATCCCCAATCAACTTCTGAGAAGAATTAGAAACATTTGCTATATGTCTTTCCTCTTTGCCAGTTATTTCCTATCTATACTAATATATCATCTAAGCCTCCACTGAAGACCTATTCTGATGCCTCATCACAGCATGGATTTTTCAAGGCTTTGGTGATGGATTGTAAACTCTATGAAGGCTGCAGGTTCTCAGTCAAATAGTTGACCTAAGGTCTGTCTTCCAAAGACCAACCTTAATTCAGAAAAACTCATCATGAGATGAAGGTTAGCCACCAGGGAATGATATTTTTGGTTATAGCAACTCATTAAATTATCTCCTAATGTGATCTACATTGGTGATGAGAATTCCCACCCAAATGCAATCATGGAATTTTGGAGAAAGGAAGTATAAACCACAAGAGTAAAGTGGGTAGAATCCACTGCTAGACTATAAAATCCACCAAACAAGTATTATGGAATTGTTTAAAAAAAACCCCATAGTCTTTGTTTTTGATGAGTCTGCTCTTTGTGTTGACAAATGCCAAAGAATATAAAATATTTTTGTCTGTATGACTTGTAAATAATTTCAAGTTCAAAACAATTTGCTAATATCTTGCTTAGAATTTTTTTAGGCCTGTAGAAACAAGAAAAATAAATGTGGTAGAATTATTTCATTTTTGCTACATCTTAAATTTTAAAGTATGACATATATATTCCAGTGGATAGAAGGAATAGATCAAATTTGTGGGGGTACTCTATATTTTACACACACACACACACACACACACACATGCAAATTGAGAAACAAATGCAGTCTTTAATCTTCCAGGAACCAGTTTTGCCTTGTGAAATGTTTTATGAAAACCTTTCATTTCAATTCAAATGTTTATTGAGTGCCAACTATGTGCCCAAACCTGTACTAGGTCCTGTGTGTTGGGGGAGTGGAAATGGGGAAGGAATACAAAACAAATATGGCATATTCCCTAGGCTATAGCAATGATCTCCAAAACAGGGGCTCTGTACTCCCAAGGGATGGTGGGACAATTGGAGGGGTTGTTGGAATAACCAATTGGAAGGTGAAGAAATAGGTTTTGTTCCACCCTCTTTGGGATAGCAACTGGAAGAGCTTATCTTCAACATGACCCTATCACCACCTTTACCATCCATTCCCAACCCCTCACCCCCACCCCACTGAGTTATAGCCTGGGAAGCCTATAACCTAACCATGACCAAAGTTCCTGCATCAGTAGTAACCACGCTGTTGAAGCAATCCCTTCCTCACCCCTTCCCAGATTACTTCTTGGCTGCAGTAAGTGCTCCTCTAAAAATGATAGCAAGTGACTTGCCCAGGGTCACACAACTAGTAAGTGTCTGAAGTCTGAACTCCTGACTACAGGTCCTGCATTTTATCCACTGCACCACCTAGCTGCCTGAATACTTCTTAACTGATTGATATTTGAGGAACTTCCAAGTCATTGAAACTATGGATCCATTTCTATATCTTGAGAGATTCACCTGTTTGATTTCAGCATGTACAAACTTAGCTGATTCTCTGAATTAATGAAATAAGCTATAGGAGGAATAAGATAACTTATTTGAAAAAAATTAAGATATAGAAGAGATATGCAATAAACTGGAAAAAATGTGAAGAGTTCTAGGCTCAATCTTAGAAAAAAAAAATTTTACCATGAAGTATTTATTTGGCAAGTGCCAAAAACTTTTAAAAAATATTTTTGGTTTATTTTCTTTAATCAATGACTCTATATCTAAATATGCTATCAAAAATGTCATTGATAAATGTTTTTTAGAAAGCATTTGAGTTGTTTTAGGTAAATAGAAATTACTCTGACTTTGAAAAGAAAAACAAAGGCAGAAAGATACAAACAAAACAAGAAACAAATAAAAGACCTTTATCTCCAAAAGATTTGGCCAACATTTTCTCCACAAAAAACTTTTCTGCTTAATGCCAGGCAAAATGGTTGAGTGCTGTAAAATTTGAAGGTGTCTGCATTTTATTTTACAAAAAGTTGAATATTCTGAATTTATTGACAAATAGCTGCCAATAGTGTGCTACATAGCAGATATTTAAAAACATATATAAACACAACACCTGTCCTTTCAAGGTAAAAGTGACAAATTTAAAAATATTTTTCTTTTTATATCACCTTCACTTCCCAATATGTCTTCTACCCCTTCCCCAACCAGAGATCCATCTCTTATAACAAATAATAGGAAAAATAAGTTGTTCAGAAAAATTTACCAATGCATCTGTTAAGCCCAGCAGTTTATACCCTTTTCCACACCCACAGTCACTCAACTCCGCAAAGAATGAAGAGGTAAATTCTTATACTTCTTATTTGGCCTAGTGCACATCATTTAGTATAGTGCCTGGATGGTAGAGGCTTAATGAATATTTATTGAATGACTAACTTGGAGCTGAGCTTACATGATAATTACATAACATTTGTTTTCAGTTTTGGTGTTCTTTTCATTTACATTGTTGTAACCATTGCATATCATTATTTTCCTGGTTTTCCTTACTTCATTTGGCATCATTTCATATAAATCTTCCCAATCTTCCTTGGATTCTTCATATTCAAAATATCTTACAGTGTAGTACATTCCATTCCATGAACCATAGTCTGTTTACTCATTCCCCAAATAATGGGCATCTACTTTGTTTCCAGTTCTTTGCTACTATATAACAAGTGTCACTAAAAATGTTTTGGTGTATGTTGGGCTTTTCATTCTATTTTTGACTTAGTTGGGGTATGTGCCTTTTGGTGAGATCAAAGGGTTATGGAACATTTTAGCCACTGTCTTAGCATAGTTCTAAATAGCTTTCCAGAATGATTAGACCATTTGCAATTCTAACAACAATGTATTAGTGAAACTATTTTTCCACAATCCTATCAACATTGTCTATTCCCATCTTTTGTTAGCTTTCCAATTTTCTGGGTGTAAGGTGAAACTCCAGAGTTGTTTTGATTTGCATTTCTCTTATTAGTAATTTGAAGCAGTCTTTCATATGATTGTTGATAATTTACAATTCTTTTGAAAATTCTTTATTCGTATCCTTTAACCACTTATCCATTGGGGAATGATCTTTTATGTTATGGATGAATGTTTCCCCCCCCCCCATATATTTTGACTATCACATGAAGGCGATAGCTTAACAATAAGTAAGAAAGTGACTGCTTTAAAAAGAAATTTATGTTATAGAGAGAGGATTTTGAAAATGGATGTTTGGAAATGTTTCTATCATTATGATATTTTGTTGCCAAAAATGATTTGTGTGTCAAAAATATGAAGTATTAAAAACATAGAAAAGCAAATTAGTTTTCAAGGATAATTGAAACCTTTGCATGATTGGTGACTGAGACTGAAAAATGATTATCATGACTTAGTGCAGGCAATTCTGCATTTTCCCTATGTGAATCTATATATCTTTGTAAGAAATTTTTTCAGCTATGACAATTAAAAGTAAATTCAAAATAAGCTAAACTTAGAAACATGCAATGTGTATAATGTATAAATAATGTAAATATGTGTGCTCACAATTTTTTTTTTAATGGATAGGTGTGTTCAGCCAAAAAAGTTTGTAAACCACTGCCAGAGATAAACATAGGATCCATCTGGCATTTGCAGACTTACCAACATGAAATACTTAGAGAAGAATACAAGATGAGATAAGCTCCCTTAAATAAACACCACTAAAAAAAAATAAAGCCTAGCATGCAGGCTAGAATATCATATAAAGAGTAGGGCAGAGAGAGACATTCTTGTCACTGTTGAGGGTTAAAGTTGCCCAATAAGGGCTTGTCAGTTTCTTCTATGAACTATGCTCTGACCTTAGTTCAGTTCTATCAAATAAATAATTGTTTGTAAAAGAAACATAGCCTGCCTAGTAGTCAATAGTTGGTCAACTGAATACCTCAAGGGAAATAATATAATTGATTATATATATGTATATGTATGTATATATAAAAACATACATACACATATATACATGTATGTGTGTGTCTATATATCTATATCTATCTATCTATTCATCCATGAGGTTAAGTCAATGACCAAAGTGAATTTAAGTACATCTCAAAATACTTTGTTTCAAAAATTTGAATAAAAATGTTATCCACTTGATCCTGCAGAAACTATGAAAGCCATATATTTCAGACATAGTAACAAACATATATAGTAATGTGCATTTAAATACATATGTAAATAATATCTATGAAAAGTGAAATTTTTCTTTACTCTAATGTGTGTAAATGTTTGTTTATATAGCAAGTCATAGCATAATTAATTTGTTTTAGCCAAACATAAATCTATCTGACACCAAGACAGAACAAAGAAAAATAAAGCAAAGACAACCAAATATAAAAAGAGCAATCTCATATTACTTCTAAAAATATGCTTCTGGGCAGGGGAGGGCGGAGCCAAGATGGCAGAGTAAAAGCAGTGACTTGCTTGAGCTCTCCCCTAAACCCCTCCAAATACCTGTAAAAATGGCTCTATACAAATTCTAGAGGAGCAGAACCCACAAAAAGACAGAGTGAAACAAATTTCCAGCCCAAGACAACCTGGATGGTTGATGAGAAAGGTCTGTTGCAAAGGGCTGGGAGAGAAGCACAGTTCAATGCGGGCCACACAGGCAAAGACTGGCCTCAGCAAACTTGGAGCAGCCTCAGGGGACTGAATCACTAGCAGCTGTAGTGGTTTCCAGACTTCTCAACCAACAAACACCAAAGACAACTTAGAAGGTCAGTAGGAAAGGTCTGTCGGACCTGGGTGAGAGAGGAGCACTGTCCGGTCCCAGCCCTCATGCAGCTTGGGGGCAGCAGTGGCAGCTGCTTCCGGAGCTCTTGGCCCACAGACTGAGGGGGCATCCAGTGGCTGATTAGAGGGGTATTGCAGTGATCTCTTTGTCCTTGCTGAGGCAGGATTCTTTTGCTTTGCTTGGATCTGGGTCTCAGTGCTGGGTGGTGGTCCTGGGGCAAGGATAAGCGCTGGCTTGGTGGAGATTGTAGTGGTGGTGAGAGGAAATCCTTCTTACAGTTCCAAGGCAGAAAAGAGTATTTGTGGTCACTCATAGACCAGAGCACAGGTCAGGAAATGAGTAAACACCTTGCCTTTGATCATAGAACTTAGAAGAACTGAAAATTTATAGGTCCTTAGTAGTATTTCTGAAAACAGCTGTACAAAATGTCTAAAGCTTGGGACAGTACACCCTCCACACTGGAAGCAGAATTGTACCTTAACAAAGAGTTAAAAAGTAATTGTCTGGGATCATGAGCAAGCAGCACAAAAAGAGTCAGACTATAGAATCTTACTTTGGTGACAAAGAAGATCAAAACATACAACCAGAAGAAGACAACAAAGCCAAAGCTCCTACATCTAAAGCCTCCAAGAAAAATATGAATTGGTCTCAGGCCATGGAAGGACTCAAAAAGGATTTTTAAAATCAAGTAAGAGAAGTAGAGGAAAAATTGGGAAGAGAAATGAGAGTGGTGCAAGAAAATCATGAAGAACTTGCCAAAGGAGATCCAAAGAAATACTGAAGAAAATAACACCTTAAAAAGTAGACTAACCCAAATGGCAAAGGAGGTCCAAAAAGCCAATGAGGAGAAGAATGCCTCAAAAAACAGAATTGGCTAAATGGAAAAGGAGGTTCAAATGCTCACTAAAGAAAATAATTTCATTAAAAATTAGAATGGAGCAAATGGAAGCTAATGACTCTATGAGAAAACAAGATATTATAACACAAAATGAAAAGAATGAAAAAAGTAGAAGACTGAAATATCTCATTGGAAAAATAGCCAGAAAGAAACAATTCAATTATTGTGGAAACACAATCAGGATAACACAAGATTTAGCAGCTTCTACATTAAGGGGTCAGAGGGCTTGGAATATGATATTCCAGAGGTCAAAGGAGCTAGGATTATAACCAAGAATCACCTCCCCAGCAAAACTGAGTATAATCCTTCAAGGAGAAAAATAGACATTCAGTTAAATAGAGGATTTTCAAGTATTCTTGATGAAAAGACCAGAGCTGAATAGAAAATTTGACTTTCAAATACAAGACTCAAGAGAAGCATGAAAAAGTAAACAGGAAAGAGAAATCATAAGGGACTTAGTAAAGTTGAACTGTTTACATTCCTACATGGAAAGATGATGTTTGTTAAGTCATGAGATCTTCTTCAATATTAGGTTAACTGGAGGGAAAAATTTATATGTATATATGTGTGTGTGTGTGTGTGTATGTATATGTGTATATACATACATACATACATATATATATATTTATGTATATGTGTGTATACATACATACATACATATATATATATATATTCAGAGGGCATAGGGTGAGTTGAAGATGAAAGGATGAGATCTAAAAAATAAAATTCAGGGGTGTGAGAAGATTATACTGGGAGAAGGAGAAAGGGAGAGGTAGAATGGAGTAAATTATCTCACATAAAACAAACAAGAAAAGGCTTTTACAGTGGAGGGGAAGTGGGGGAAGGTGAGAGGGAATCATTGACTCTTACTCTCATCAGCTTTGGCTTAAGGAGGGAATAACATACACACTCAATCGGATATGTAAATCTATCTTACCCTTCAGGAAAATAGGGGGAAAGGTAATAAGAGAAGGGAGATGATAGAAGGGAGGGCAGATTGGGGGAGTGGGTAATCACAAGCAAATACTTTTGAGGAGAGGCAGGGTCAAAGGAGAGAATAGAATAAATGGTGGGCAGGATAGGATGAAGGGAAATATACTTAGTTTTTCACAACATGACTATCTGGAAGTGTTTTGCATGACTACACACGTATAACCTGTATCGAGTTGCTTGCCTTCTCAATGAGGATGGGTAGTGAGAAGGGAAGGGAGAGAATTTGGAACTCAAAGTTTCAAAAAGAAATGTTAAAAAATAGTTTTTACACACAACTGGGAAATAAGATATACAGGCAATGGGGTATAGAAATCTATCCTGTTCTACAGGAAAACAGAAGGCGAAGGGGATAAGAGAAAGGGGGTGATAGAGAAACGGCAGATTGAGGTAAGGGGTATTCAGAATGTACGCCATCTTGGGGTGGGGGAGGGAAGAGATGGGGAGAAAATTTGGAACTCAAAATCTTGTGGAAGTGAATGTTGAAAACTAAAAATAAATTAAATAGTTTTTTAAAATGAGGAAAAAAATATGCTTCTGGAGGCAGCTAGTAGTATAGTGGATAGAGCACTAGACCTAAAATCAGGAAGACCCAAATTCAAATGTGTCCTCAGACGCTTATTATCTGTGTGATCCTGGGCAAGACATTTAACCTAATTGCCTCAGTTTCCTCACTGTAAAAAATGGGGATAATAATAGCACCTACTTCACAAAGTTGGGAGAATCAAATGAGTTAATATTTGTAAGAGCACTTAGTACATAGTAGGCCATATATAAATACTTATTCCCTCCCTTCTCTTCCTCTCTCCTTTCTTTTAATAAAGAGAATATATTCCATTGATAAGTGTCCTCAGAAATATTCTTAACAACATTTCATTCATTGTTGTTTAATTGCTTCAGTTGTATGCAACTCTTTTGAGACCCTATTTGAGTTTTCTTGGCAAAGATAATGGAGTGGTCTGCCATTTCCTTTTCTGGTTCATTTTACAGATGAGGAAACTGAGGCAAAACTTGCCCAGGGTCACACAGCTAGGAAGTGTCTGAGGCCAGATTTGAACTCAGGAAGAGGAGTCTTCCTGACTCCACACCTGGCACTGTATCCATTGTATCACCTAGCTGTCCATTCATTCATTACTAGGAGAGTACACACACACACACACACACACACACACACACACACACACACACACATTTTGGGATTCAGGAAAGAACACTAACAGCCTGTAGGATTAGGATAGGTGTCCTATAGGAAATGACTGCTGTCTTGCTTCTGGAAGGTAGGAATCCCAAGAGGCAGAGGTGAGGACAGAGAGAATTCCAGGAAGGAGGGACAGTTTATGCAAAGGCAAGGAGATGAAAGATGGATTGTCATCTATGGTGGGCATAAGTCTTTGACTGGAACAAATAGGGATAATTTTGTGAAATATATCTGGGGATATAGGCTGGAGCCAGATTTTGAAGGGGTTTAAATGCCAAATTCTGGAATTTGTATTTTATCCAAGAGATGGAATTTTATCCAAGGAAGGAATTGAAACTTCTTGAGCAAAGGAGTATCACAGTTAGAATACAAGCTTCTTGAGAGTAGAGATTGTTTCATTCTTTGCATTTGTATCCCCAGTGCCTAAAAACAGTGCCTGGAACAGAATAGGTACCTAATAAATACTTGTCAATTGGTGGACCTGTGCTTTAGAAATATCACTTTGTTAGATGTGTGGAGGATGAATTAAAGAAGGGAGAGATAAGAAGCAGGAATACCAATTAGGAAGCTACTTCAATAGTCCTTATGAGAGGTGGTGAGGACCTGAAGTAGCCCCCAGTGTGAGTGAAATAAAGGGTTTGGTTATGAAAGATGCTTTGGAAGTAAAATTAAAATAACAACAACAACTTGGAAATTGATTATATGTGGGGAGGGGAAGAAGAAGGAGGATGTAAACCAGGGGACTGGAAAAAATGGTAGTACTTTTGACAGAAATGGAGTTACTAGGAGGAGTGGGAATGGATTAGGGACAAGGATAATGAATTTTATTTTAGTCATGTTGAGTTTGAAATGCCTATGGGATATCTTGATGGAACTGTCCAGCAGGCAGAGCTGCTAAGTTCTTGATTTGCCTTAATGGTAAAGGAAGAAACAAAATGAATTGCGAGACCTAACCCTGCCCAATAAGTAAGAACTGAAGTAGAGAGAACTGGAACATTGGGAGGAAATGATGACTTGCTGATAGAGGAGAATACTAGGCAGAGTTGTTCAGTTGTTTCAGTTGTGTCCGACTCTTGCAACCCTATTTGGAGTTTCTTGGCAAAGATACTAGAGTGGTTTGCCATTTCCTATTCTAGCTCATTTTACAGGTGAGGAAAGGTTAAAAAGTAATCTCATATCCTAGACTTCTGCATGATATTAATGATCAGAATATTGACATTGATAATAATGAAGATAGTTTTATCTCAAAGAATCTTATTTTGATTTTGACACATACATGTAGAAACTTTGTTGGAGGAGAGTTTTTACTTTATTAGATCAGATGCTTTTTTATATATCCATAGGGAATATCTTTACATCTCACTATAAATAAAACCAGAAGACAAAAGAAAGTTGTAGCTGGATGGAAGGTGGGTTAATAGTTTCTCCATGGAGAAGCAAAGAAAGGAGTTAGTAAATTTGCTTTTATTGTGTTTTCAAAGGCAGCAAGTTGTCTTTTCATGGATACTTGTTCATTGACTTTGCTAAGCATCTCTAGAAGCCAAGGGCGATGCCAGTTTAGAAATACAAACTTATAAAATCTTACAAAGAAGCATACTAGAAGGTTTATGCGATGTTGTCACACCTCATAAAATAGCAAGAAGCAGTGGCTAAAAAACAACAAACAAGCAAATTTATTGAAAGATTAGCAAGAGACCCACCTAGGCTGGATCATCCCCAGGGTGCTTATGGATGATATTGAACAAAGGACAACAGACAAAAAATAGAAAAGATTTGTGAAGATTACGTTGCAGGATTTTGAGTCCTGAGTGGCGGTCCAAGTTTTGTGGTTCATAGAAATAAGCTTTCCTTTTCTAGCACTGAGAGAGACTGGGACTATCATGACATTTAAAGAGGGAGAAGGACTTTGGTCATACCTATAAATTTTGAGAAAGGAAAAGAAATCTTCAAGAGGTCATTGAGACAAATGAAACTGAGACAACATAACACAAAGAGCCTGATTGTGAAGAGACTATGGGAAGACAATAACACAAAAAATGGCTCCAAAAGTTTCTTGTTTTTAACTCTCCCTAAATTCCTCTCTCCATGCCTGTTTGTTAATAAGTATTTTCACTTGATCTGTCTTAGTTGTTAAGCTGTTTCTTTTTTCTGTATCTTTTGCCTAATGTAAAGATTCATGACAGATCATGAATCTTGAATTGTATGCCTGTATACCTCAGAACAGGGAGAGACTAAGAAATCCAGTAACTAGCCCGGATACACGAACATTTAAAAAAAAATTAGGTCAGGAGTCAAAACTCCATCCTAGTCATAGGACTTTGATTCTAATCTTAGAACTTAAAGGCCATGATTTTTACTAATTATCCATATTTTTAAGCTCTTTTAAATGGCAGCAAAAAGGATACATATGGAATTCTAGGCTATTTACCCCAAGGTTAAAAAATGAGCTCATTGTTGCAGCCAGGTCAAACTGATCAAACTGCAGGAGGCCTTAGGTAAAACTTTAGTGAGGAAGGAGAGAAAGGGCAGGAAAAGAGCTGTTTGTCTTATAGAAGGGGATGCCTATTGAGGGGATTAAAAAGACTGAGAGCTCAGCTAAAATTGCTGTATAGGACACCTAGTGGTTAAAATTACAATGAATAATAAAATAAAAAATAATAAAACAATAAAATTACAACTCTTTTCTCCCTCAATGACAGTTGAGCCATTTGGTCTTATCAAGGTCCTTGCTATACTGCATGAAGAAGTAGACATAGTAAAAAAGAAATTTAGATTAGACTAATTATATAAAAAAGATCTTTAAACTGGAGGCAACACAATATTGAAGGCATTGAGCAATCAATTCTCAAGATAACCAGAAGAATAGAAGATAACAATGGTTCTTTAAAAAATTACTATTCGTTTTTATTACCAAAACTATATAGAGCCTCAAGTGAGTTAACCTCAGGTATCCAACTGGTTCCTAAACCCAAGTTTCAGTACACCCAAATCCTCATGGAATTTAAAGTAAAGCTTTGAGTAATCACAGCAACATAGCGTCTCTATCAACAAAAAAGTAGCATTTCCCCAAACACGACAAGAAGTTGCCAGCATGGGAAATGACCCAGGACCAGATATGAGATATTTTGGGGCCTGGCCATGCCAATGGGCATAAACAGGGTTGCTTCTGGAAGGTTCAAGTAGGAAGTAGTAGTAGTAGGAAATGAACTCCTATTGGTGTTATTACATTATGCCAGTGGAAGTCACAGTATCCACACCAACAATCTGTTCTGATTTGTAGGCAAAAATTTATGTTAAATATTTATCAAAAGTAAGACAATAGATTAATTACCTCCCCCATTTAAATTTAGAAACAAAGTTAATTCTGAATGTGAAATATCATGGGACCTTAGCACAATAACCAAATCCATTATAAAGAGTTTATTCCCAAACATCAGAAATTAAACATTAAAGAAGGCAATTCATTAAATGATAGTAAAGTCTCTGCTTCTTTATCAAGTCCCAGTGGTTTTAGGTGGTCTCTGACATGACATCTATCTTCTGTGGTGCCATTCCTCTAAATGTCACCCAATTTTTCTTCCACCTTCATCATTCTTACTGATGTTTGGATGTGGGCTTTTCTATGAGATTTTATTCCACATCAGTAAGACTGAGTATTAAAGGAGGATTATCTGAGCCAGTGGGTTACCCTTACTGCCAAAATGCTCTTCTCATGCAATTGTTTTATCCTTACAGCCTCCATCTTGGAGTCCTATGCCCTGGGGTGTATTTTCAACCTCTTGTGCTGCCATAGTATGGGAGAGAATGAGTATTGTATAGCCAGAGTGCCATCTAGTGCACAAGACAGAAAAATTGTATAGAGCAGCCGTACAGTTAGGTAGTCACTATAAGGTACAGAGCGAGATAGACTCTAGTCAACCCTAGCAGAAATGGATATGGGAATGAAATTTTAAAAAATATTTTGTGAATAATTAATACTTGGGTAAGTTATTTTTCTTTTGTTCTCTACCCCTTGATTCCAAGACCCACATTTCTTAACCATATATGTGCACAGAGGCAAGATGTAGGCTGTTTTTGCAAGTATGCTCCAGGAAACATTCCCATTGGTCCCTTCTCTTACCTTCTATGAATGTCTATGATCCCAACCAAAGGAAAAGTATCATATCACTATTCATTAATTAAACACATAAACCTTAGTATTTTCAGTACCATCTCTTCTGTCTTGTAGGTCTTCACTTCCTCAAAGTGAATTCATTAGAGTTTTAAACAGTTCATTTTGGCATTGCCAATTACTGGAGGATGATATTATATGTGGTAATCTCTTTTGATCCTATGTTCTCAGGCCTATACTTGTACTTCCTTAGCAGAAAAGTGGAATCCCACTTCAGTGCAACCACTACATTTGGATTCTAAGATCAAAGTCCCTTGATGTGATGCCTAAGGAAATATCGATAGCATAAAAGAAAACAAAGATGGAAAATGCAACAGATCAAGTGTTCAAGGAAGTAACAGAGCTTGAATTTCTAAGATAGTATATTAGGCAATCTATTAGCTCCCACTGGTCATTCTTCATGTGGCTTAGTGGTTTGCAAATGCAAAGCCAGATCTTGGGTAAGTATCAATACCAGTAAGATCTTCAGCCTCTCTATCCCCACATAGTCAGCAGTCCTTATTAGGGGTATAGTAAGGATTAGTGTCATCATTTCCCATATGTAACCTAGGTAGGTTGATCATATCTCTTTACTGGTTACTAATTCATTTTCTGAACTTATTCTGATCCTGGGTTCTAAAGTAATTGAGGGGTGTGTTTTTATATCTCCACATTAATTACCAAAATTGCATCTTTTTCATTAAGTAAATGATTAATTATGTGATCCTACTGAAGTTTACTAAGATTATTTATTTAGTAAGATGGAGAAAACTTTTTTTTTCATAAGTATTTGTTCATCTCTCTTTACCAACCCCCTAATCTCTTGAGTTTAAATAAATATCAGGGTTATTGGCTATGGTATTTGTTAACAGTACTTTTGTGTTGTTCGGTCATTTCAGTTGTGTCTGACTCTTCGAGACCCTATTTGGGGTTTTCTTGACAAAGATACTAGAGTGGCTTGCCATTTTCTTCTCCAGCTCATTTTACAGATTAGGAAACTGAAGCAAAAGAGTTAAGTGACTTGCCCAGGATCACACAGCTTGTAAGTGTCTGAGGCCAGATTTGAACTTTGGAAGATGAGTCTTCTTGACTCCAAGCCTAGGACTCTATCCACTACAACAAACAAAGACAAAATTTTTTATACTATACTGGTTATGAGAAAGATTACAGGCAAAAATCACCTTTAACTATCACTACAACTGCTGATGTCTCATTTCTGGAACCAATCATTCACTTCTCTCAGGATACCAATTAAATTCTCTTCTCAAGAATTCTCTTCTTGTTTCTTCACAAGATAAGACTTAAATACAATTCTTTCCGTTGTCATCTTTGTCCTTTTTTCTGTCCTTTCTTCAGCCATGATAGTTAACAGTCTCACCAGAACAGCAATTAAACTCTCAGTCTCCTCAAGAATGACAGTTAAATTATCATTCTAAGATTCCATTCACTTTTAAAGATATAGTAACAGTTTTTGTGGTTTCTGTGGGAGAGGCTATTGAAGCTGATGGAACAAGAATATGTTTGTTTTTAGAACCAAAAATTTTCAGTCCCTGTTCTCTAAACTTGAGCCCACTTTCTTCTGGCTTCTGTATGTACTGGTGGGAGAGTGCGCCCTACACTTTTTGAGGGTTGGTTTTCATAGCAAATGTATATTAAGGAATAGACTACACTAGGAAATAACCATTTCTGTTAGCTAATTAACTCTGGCTGGCTAGAAATCAGTGAGGAGTACATCAGATTGGGGCTCTTGAGTAATAGCACTAGAATCTACCTTCAAGCCCCCAAAGTTGCCTCTAGAACCTCAAGGAGTGAAGTAGCAGCCACCCTCTGGGAACTAAAGCTGCTGGTATAAATAGAGACTGGAAGAGTGGACTCATAGGGGTGTTAAATTACTTTTCAATTTTTCAAAAGAAATGTATTGTAATTTTCTCCTCCTGTTTGATTCTAGACCCTATTTTCCCATCTGTGCTGGTCCATTACAGATATAAATGTTGCTGGACAGGATTTGCAGAATATCTGTAAACAATGTGCTAGTGAAATTTTTATGTTGGAAATAAGAATAGACAAATGAATAATCATGAGTAAAATTGTAGCCACTATTTCATAAAATAATGAAATAAATATGTGATCATTAATGGTAGCTAAAATTATGTGTGTATAACTAGGGAAAAGAAGACAAGTTCAATGACATGCAGTGTTTGTATTTCAATACTTTCCTTGATAAAATACATATGGCATTTCAATTATATTAGGTTAAATTAATATATATCAATAATTAATTCAGACATTCAATTCAAAATAACTACTCAGTGAAATTGATGACTTTGAATTCCAAAAGATCAGGTCAGTTGAGCTTAAACCAACTGATACTAGGTACTCTACTAAGAGCTATTTATTTAGAAGTAGAATTTGGCGTTTGAATATAGAGTAGCATAACTATTAGTTTGGCTACGTGGAATGTATCAAGTTTACTCTCATAGCACTAATAAGGAAGTGCACACCGCGAATTAAAAAGAAGACTCAAGATTAAATTAAATTGGAGTGAAATTGAAGTAAGGCCTCAGGGGTAAAAAGAGTCAAGGAGAGTCTGCGTGAATGAAGCATATAACTGAGTATATAACCTGAGCAAGTACTAGAACACTCTCAGCTTATAGCAGGCTTAGTAAAGTAACTGACTCTGGTGAAGTTGTAGCACCAGCTGCGTAGTGGAAAGTGGCACCCTGCCCTGCAGCTCCGATCCCCGAAGTTCCCCAGCTTTCTTTCCGACTGAGTTCTATTCCCTCTCTTATGGATAGCATGTTTTAGTCTAAGAAATAAAATCACATATCATATTGCTTGCCTTCTCAGTGGGGGAGGGGAGAGGCTGGAGGGAGGTCTCCAGAGAGCTAAAGTGAAGAGAAACTTATTCTGTGAGAGCTATTGACTTCCTACCCAAACTAACTTCCTTCCTGGTTGTCCTTTTGTTCTTTTTACTTTGTTCCCCTTGGGGAAAAACTTTCAATGAACCTGAATCCTTTTTCTGTGTTATTAGTTCGAGCATCAAATAAAGATTTGGGAAGAAATATTGACCCTTCAAAAGAAATTTAAGGCATTATTCCCTTTTGATCATGGATAGAAACACTGGGATAGGAGTTAGCATTGAGCCAGTTTGGATTTCCTATAGGAGCTCTATGATTATATTTCTTTTTCTATAATTATACTTCATTTATTTTAACTTTTTTTTTTTAATTTTGAGTTCTAAATTCTCTCCCTCTGGAAGGGAAGATAGAACCTGGATGAGGTAGGCAGTTAGTGGAGATCATGCTGACGGCAGTAGTGGCTGCTCTTTCACTGCAAACAGTGGTGGAGGATGGGAAGATGTCAGAGATTTCAGTGTTTGCTTGGCTCACCAACACCCACTCAGCTTTCAGTAGTCTTTCTGACTTCCCACATCTCTGATAGTTGCTGTGGAAGCATATTTTTAAAACCTCCTCTTTGCTCAGACTGAAAATATTTAAAAAATATATTTTTCTTTTAAAAGTCCTTTCCAAAATTCATAGAAAATACTCTTGGAAAAGGTGGGTGATGATGGGTCAAGGACAAAAAGGTTTTTCTTAGAGAAATAAACTGAAGGTGATAACCACACTTAACTCTTATCTAGACAATATCATTGCCTTTCCCACTCAAGGGAAGTGCTCTCTTCTATTTGAAAGGATATATCCTATCTACATCCTATTCAGTTTTAGATTCTCGGTGTAGATTTGATTTAGATCCCATGGAGAAGTCCATTTATTTCTTGAAGGGAGTGGTCCAGAAAGGATGGGATGGCAACTTGGTTACCCAACAAATTTTATAATGTTAACCCAAACTATATTTTAAGACATCCTTTTCTTGTTCAAGATTCCTATAAATGCGATAGGGGCTGAAATCTTTTTGGGGCAGTCAGGTCAAAGGGCATGGGAGACAATGCCAATTTAGACATCTCTCTCTCTCTCTCTCTCTCTCTCTCTCTCTCTCTCTCTCTCTCTCTCTCTCTCTCTCTCTCTCTCTCCTCTGTCCCTTTTCCTCCTTCCCTCCCTCCCTCCCTCTCTCCTCTCTTTCTCTCTTTTTTTGTCTCTCTTTTTCTCTAAAGTCTCTGTCTCTGTCTGTCTGTCTGTCTTTCTCCAAGTTAAAAATGGCTTGGAAATAGATGAATGATAAATTAAATAAAATTGTTTCTCACAAATGTGAGCCTAAATTGCAGAGTACTAGTATTCACTTTTTTTCCTTTTATACTACTGTCCTATAGCAGCAGCTCACAAAAGTCTCTGGTACATGGAAAGCATGGAGCAGGGCAAAAGGCACCCATGTCAGAGTGTGCCCCTCTAACATCTGACTCCAATTTTGTGCTTCCACTTACAGGGTCCAGAGCTATGATTTCATCTGGGTATGTTTCTAGTGTGGACACTCTCCACCAATTCAGGTCAGTAACTCTTCTATAGTTTAAAATCTTGGTGAAAGATTGAGTGGATTGCTTGTGGTCACATAGCTGGAGTGTGTCAGAGGGAGGAATTAAACTCAGGTGTTCCCTGCTCCCTACTTTGGGTTTTTATCTACTATGTTGCAATGCCTTTCTGTTTATTAATATCTGCTTCAATGTGCCAATCTTAGATGTATATGAAAATCTGAAGTTTGTTAGAATAAAGTGAGGGAGAAAAAGTGTAGATCAGGATAACGAAGATGATGGGTATCTTCACTTTTTGAAGGAAGCATGAGACCTTAAACTTTATTCATTCAAGTCGTAAAAGCTACATCCAAAGCACAATTTAAAAATGATGATGCATTTGTTAAATTGGGCTGTCTGTATTGCATCACTTTGCTGTCTTAATTGTTTATTTGGTACTATGTACATTGGTTGGGGCAGGTAGGTGGTACAGTGAATAGAGTGCTAGGCCTGGAGTCAGGAAGACCTGAGTTCAAATCTGTCCTCAGACACTTACTAGCTGTGTGATTTTGGCCAAGTCACTTAATCCTGTTTGCCTCAGTTCTCTCATCTGTAAAATGGCAAGGAGAAGGAAAATGGCAAACCACTCCAGTATCTCTACCAAGAAAACCCCAAATGGGATCATGAAGAGTGGGACACAACTGAACAATATTAGTACATTGGTTAAATAAGGCAAATAATTACCATATCTCATTTTGATTTAGGGTTGTATAGAAATGGTTTGAGGGTACTCCTCATCTGAATTACTTTTTTAAAAAATTCAATAATAATTTATTAAATACCTATAATGAATGCTGGGAAATTATAAGGACAAGCTTGGCCCCAGAGAAGAGGTATGAGAAAGCATTTCCCTCTATGGTGCATCAGAAAGAATAATGGATTTGGAGTCAGAGGTGCTGGGTTCAAATCATGACCCTGCCATTTACTACCTTTGTGACCTTGAGCAAGTTACTTGACTTGCCCAGAAAGGTCTCAAGGTTTCAATTTCCTTAACCTTAAAATGAGAGGGTGGGACAAATGTCTTTAAAGGTTCCTTTCAGCTCTAAATTTACAATTTCTTCTTTGCAGAGGTGGTGGTGGGGTGTAGTATGATATGGATGTGTAATTGCATATAATGTCAGACTTGACTGATATATTACATAGTTTAAGAAACTATTTTTATTCCTCTTTTTTATTCTTTGTTATAAGGGGTGGCTCTCTGGCAAGGGAAATTGGAAGAAATATAATAGGGAATGAAGGTGATGCAAGAAGAAAGTACGTAATAAAAATTAAAAAAATTAAAAACACAACCAAGAATGCCAAACAATCATTCTAATAGGATATAATGCTTAACTGCATTATATGGACCAAGTTTAATCGATGGTTTTGTTCAAAGGGGAGGGAGAGGGTATGGAAGGGCAGACCTGTGTATCCAATATTGGTGTGAAAACTCCTTATACCAAAAATGGTCTGAAACCCTATAACTTATGCACAATTTTGGGAAGTTATCTGAGGGTACTAAGAGAATAAATGATTTGCTCCTGTTTACACATCTAGTATATGTTAGAAGCCAGTCTTGAATGTAGATTTTCCTTACTCCAAGACTCTATTTATTATACCACATTGCCTCTCATAGACCAAAACAAACCCTTTTAATAGAATTGTACTAGATTCCAGTCAAGATATAACTTAGACTTTTTGTCTTTTGAGTTATATTGTTACCTTTCCTTCTTAAGATTTTTTTTAAAAAAGATTTTGCTTTTTTATCCTTTTTCTTGGTGCATAAAAGTTTTTACATCTTTTTCTTCTTTCTTTTTTTTTTTATTCCCCCCCTTCATTCTCTCAAACATTTTCTTAAATCTAAAGGTGTAAAACTCCTAACTATAAATGTGAATGAGGGCAAGAGTTCACTGAATTGCATTGCTTAGCAACATATGTGCACCTTCCCCTATCCCTCAGATTTTTCTGATGAAGACTAGTTACAAGTGATTGTGGAAAACATTACAGTGATAAAGGTAGGAACATCACATGCTAATTTCAATCCAAAGTCTATAACTGTGTTGACAAAATCATGATGGATATGAACATATTCAGTTTGGCAGTAATACAGAATGCATTAAGGTGAGCAATAGAAAATAAATCTGGAAAGGTAGCCTGGAGCCAGACTATGAAACATTTTTAATGAGAATGGTCTGTCTTCCTCATGGCATAGCTAATATAGTGCTGCACTTGGAGTCAGAAAGACTTGGGTTCAAATTCTACCTCTATTCACTTACTTGTGACCATAGGTAGGTCTTTAAACCTCCAAGCCTCAGTTTCCTCTACTGTAAAATGGTTATAATAATCCTTGTATTACCTACCCTCAAGATTGTTATGAGGCTTATGTGAGAGGTATGTTAAAAGTTATACAAGCTTAAAGACATATAAAATGCTAACTATAATTATTATTTCCCTTGTGAATAGCAAGAACCCAGAAATCAAAATTTTGTCACTTGTGGGTTTATCAGTAGCAGATATGGCCCTCAGTGTAACCTGGTTTTTTTTTTTTTTGGTCAGATGTAACTTTAGGACCTGACACTACAGAAACAAAGTCAAAAATCATTTCCATACTCTGAAATTTACTGCTGCCTCTAAAAAACGAGCAAATTCAGCATTTTGAAGTGTACCTAGTCCCACCCAGTCTTTTCCTATTATCCTATTATAGGCAGCAATGTGTAGGAGCTTTGACATGTTACTCAGAAGACCTGAGCATCAGTTCCACCTTTCACACGTTCTAGCTGTGTAACCTGGGCTAAGTCCCAGGGTCTCAGTGCCTCGTCTCTTTGTCTCTTAAATGAAGATAGTAACTATTAACCCTAACCCCCTCACAGGATGGGATGAGGAAAATTATTTGTAATGCTCAACACATTATATAAATGCATATTTTCTCTAGCCTACTATTCTTCTAAAGGATTAACACATTTATACCTATACATACTTTTTATTGGTTTACTGATAATAAGAAGCAAGAGCAGATAGAAACAAGGCGTGAGCTGTTTGGTGCGCTGACCCTTTTGCCATTTGCAAAGATTGCTTGAGGTCCAGGAATATGTAAAAGGCTAACTTCTCACTGCTCTGTTGTTGTAATTTGTCCTTTGTTCTTGAAGAGGACCATGAAATCAAGAAGAAGATGCAATGATTTGCAAGTGAATTGGATTTAAGTGAGAGAGGGCTGTGCAAGGTCACCAGCTTCACTTTCCCCTCCGGAGCCATCTGGGTCCAGTGACAAGATACAGATCAGGACGACTGGAGATGAATCCCTTGGACTCTGTGTTCTGTAAAGGGATAACAGAAGAATCGTATATAAGGCTTCAACTAACTTTCCTGAAGAGACTGTATACCGCTACAATACGTTTAAGACGCTGGTACTTTCACTGCCATTATGCGGTTTGTTTAACTGGACAGAGATATGAGACTGAGTGAATTTCTTTCCTGCGGGAAAGCAGGAACACCAGCACTCTGTTGGTGTTGCTGTGAATTGACTCAGGCATTCTGGAAAGCAGTTTGGAACCAAGCCCCCAAACTTGCTACGCTGTGCATACCCTTTGACCCGGCTACATACCTATTTGTTCTATGCCTTCAAAGAAATCAAAGAAAGAAGAGAGGCACCTTATGTGCAAAAATATGTAAGAGGGTTGGGTACTTTGTTTTGCTTCTATAGGTTATGTGTGTCCACACGGGTTTATTTAGATTTGACTCACATGGAAGCATGAAGAAACAATGCTAGAATCTCTTCTACCCACTCTTCTCCAAGGCAGACTTCGATTCCTGCCGAAAGGGGAGGCATGAAGGTGAGCCAAAAGCTCCATTCTCATCAGAGAAATGAAGGAGAATGACATCCCTCTATTTTGTTAGTCCATACTAGAGGAAATCATTTTCAGATTCAATCTGAGCTTCTGGTTCTTTTTTCCTTACGGTGAATAGCAGATAAATCCATCACCATATATGGTGTTGAGGGAGTGCACAAGGGTGATAGCAGCAATGTCAGAGGAGAGAAGGGCATGTACTTGGGAGGTTTGCAAAGGTGAAATCAACGGGCCTTGATAATAGATTGGATAGGGGGGCAGCAAAAGATAGTGAGGAGTTTAGGATGACACATAGGTAGTTAAGTCTGTGTGACTGGGAGGATGGTGGTACCTTCAAAAGTAATAGGGAAGTAAGGAAGAGGGAAGATTTGGGGGGAAAGGTAGTGAGTTCCATTTTGGACATGTTGAGTTAAAATGTCTACAGGACGTCTAATTCAAGATGTCCAAAAGACAGATGGACATATAAGACTAGAGTTCAGCAGAGGGGTTAGGGCTGGATAAGTAGATTTGAGAATCATCAGTGTAGAGATGATAATTGAATCCATGAGAGCAGACAAGACCACCGAGTGAAACAATATAAAGAGAGAAGAGAAATGAGCCTAGCATGGAGCCCTGTGGGACTCCCATGAAGATCCAGCAGAGAAGACTGAGAACTGGTAAGATGAGAGTTTTTGTTGTTGTTCAGTCATTTTTCAGTCATGTTCAACTCTTTGTGACCCCATTTGGGGTTTTCTTGGCAAAGAAACTAGAATGTTTTTCCATTTCCTTCTCTAGCTCATTTAACAGATAAAGAACTGAGACAAACAGGGTTAAATGACTTGCTCAGGGTCACACAGCTAGTCAGTGTCTGAGGCTAGATTTGAACTTGGGAAGATGAGTCTTCCTGATTTCAAGCCTGGCACTCTATCCATTGCATGATTGAAACCTACAGAGAAGAGAATACTGAGGAGAAGATGGTGATCAACAGTGACAAAGGCTTCAGAGACATCAAGAAAGAAGAGGATTGAGGGGAAAAAATGAGATCTGGCAGTTCAGAGATTTTTGGTAATTTTGGAGAGAGTAGTTTTGGCTGAATGATGAAGTTGGAAGCCAGACTGTAGAGAGTTAAGAAGAAAGTGAGAAGTGGAGGTCAATTGTAGATGGCCTTGTCAAGGAATTTAGCCACAAAAAGGAGGGAAGAGATGGTAAGATAGTTATCAAGGATGGATGGATCAAGTAAGAGGTTTTTGAGGATAGGGGAGACATAGGCATTTTGGAATGAAATAGGGAAGCATATAGGGAAAGATTGATGATAAGACAAAGAGTGGGGATAATAAAGGGGGTGATCTACTGAGAGAAGATGGGATAAAATGGGATCACTTGTGCATGCAGGGTGGAGGAAAGCATTTATATAGAGCCTAGTCTGTACAGGCACCATTCTAAGTGCTTTTTACAACTATAATTATCCCCAGTATACAGCTGGGAAAACTGAAGCAAACAGAAGTTAAGTGTCTTGCCTGGAATCAAACAGTTAACATAGGCAGCTAGGTGGCACAGTGATTAGAATTGCAGGCCTGGAGTTGGGAAGATATCTGAGATATTTGGGCATGGAGGAGTTAGATTGAGAGGGATGAGAACAAGAGAATGGTTATTGGGGGATAGAGAATGGGTTTTGAACAATGACAGTGGTGGATAGGTGCTCAGCATCAGGAGTATGGAGGAAGGTGTGAGAGGATGGCAGTATAATTAATTATTATTATTATTATAAGGAATGAGTTTGAGTAGTTTATCATTGTCCTTGGAGGCCATGCATCCTCCATTTGCTGATGCTGATAGATATTACAGTGGTTGTCACTCTTCCCTTCAAAGACTAGTTCAATTTCCATTTTGTCTAAACTATTTATAATTATTCCTTCCATATCTCTGGGGTTAGGGGTGTGGTACCCCCTTGAAATCTGGAAAATCTGCATAAAAGTTTTTGGCCCTTCCTTCATACAAGAGAAGTTTGTTTGAAGTTTTTCTTTTTCTTTTATGGGGTGTTTGTAGTAGCATTTTGTAAAATCTGGGTCGATATTATACAATACAATTATATATATTTTATGCATTTCTGAGTTTCTAAACTTTTTGTGTGTCATCTACTGGCCTCTATGTGTAGTCTGTGGCTTTTGCAAAACTCCCAAAAAATTCTCATTTAATTTCTTAGGTCAACCTGCGATATATTGAAATCTTGATGGGGGAAGTTGAAATGTGGAAGGAATAATTGTAGTAGATTCCATTTCTTCTTGGGCTAGGAAAATTGATTTTTGATACAATGAGCTCCGTACAGCTAGTCCCAGGAAACTTATAGTGCCTGCAGATCTGTCTCCAAAGAATTCTACATCTATAGGTATAAGCATCAATTACCCTTCAAGCTTGTCTTTTGACTTGCAACTAGCTATCCTTCAATTTCATCCCAGAAAAGGGATGTTGATTTCTTGCCAACAGTAGGCTTGAAGACCAACATAGTGTTTACCTTTGGAGTGCAACAGTAGAGGAGAGAATGGTCATTAGAACAAAGACCCAACTTATCCTAATCAAAGGGGCACATTTGGCAATTTTGTGCAACGGACCTTTCTCCTGGTGGGAGAACCTGCTGAGCAGTGGGAGAGAAAGCTACTGCCACCCTTTTGACATATAAGGGAGACACACATAGCCTCTATCAGATGGCTTCCTGAGATTTTTTATTAAGAGATTTTGCAACATGCCCATGAAGAAGTGGAGGACAAGTGATTTTCCACAGGACAAGTAGCAAGTTAGGAGACTTGAGAAGAGAACACAAGTCCCTTCTAATCATTTAATGTTGCAGCCTCCCTCCTCCCCACTCCAGGTTGTAATTAATAAGGTAGCAAAGGATTCTTATTTTAAGCAGTTCGCAGAAATGTCACAGCTAACCAAAGGAACGAACCTATGAAACAGTTTCTGGTTTTCTATAAACTTGACCATGAATATCTACCATTATGCACTTTTAAAATTATCAATATTATCTTTTACCTATGTGCAAAGTTGCATATTTTTTATGTATATGGTATGAACTTTTGAGCCTTTTCTTCATTAATTATCATAGCCTAATTTTTTCCTCAAATAGTCTCTGAATAGCAGTTAGTTCATTTGTATTATGCTGCATATTCAAGTGTTAATTTTCACACTATCATTATGGTAAAGCCTATTTTTTCTCAGAAACTAAAATTATATTGACTTTCTGGTTGGTGCAAGAGGTTTCTTTTCTTAAAGTCTTTTGACATGATGAAAGCCAAATGTATTTAATTAGTACAATTAACAAAAATAATGACATTTTTGTGCTTAGAGGCAGAACTTATAAATTAAATGAGGCCACATATTTAGAGGCCCTCAAAAGGGGAACTGTTTACCTTTGTGAAGATCAGGAAATACATTAAAGAGTATGTAATTTGAAGGACATGGAGGTTGTATGGGAATAAAATGACAAAATTAGTGCTGGCCTCAGAGTTAGAAAGACCTGGTTTCAAATCTTGCTTTTCTGATTTTGTTTTCTGATCTGTAAAAATGGGGATAATAGCTGTACAATACCTGTCTCATGGGGTGGTGAGGCTCAAATGAAATAGTGGATTTAAAAGTGCTTTTCAAACTTTAAACCTCTTTAACTGTCAGTTGTCACCATTATCTTTAATGAAGCAGCTAAATGGTCTTATAGAGAGTTTGACTTGGAGTCAGGAAGCCCTGGGGTGAAATCCTGTGTCAGAGTTTATTAATTGTATGGCCCTGGGCAAGTCACTTAATCTCTCTTAGCCTTAGTTGTCTCGACCACAAAATGGGTATAATAATAATTACAGTACTTATTTTACAGGATTGTTGTCATGGTCAAATGAGATTGTTAACTTCAACATATTATATCCATAATAATAATATTAATATTAACATCTAGTATTTATACAGAGCTTGAAGGTTTTCAAAATGCTTTACAAATATTATCTCACTTGATCCTCACAACATCCCTGGGAATTGAGTGCTGTTATTATCCCTATTTTTCAGATGAGGGAATTGAGGCAGGCAGAAGTTCAATGATTTCCCCAGGGTCACAAAACTAGTTAGTGTCTGAGAATGGATTTGAATTTATGTCTTCCTGAGTCCAGATCCAGCCCTCTTTCCACTGCACCACCTAGCTGCCAAGACCACACTGTTGACTTAGAATCAAACCCATTGCTGATAGGCTATATCAAGTTAAAGGAACAGTTGTTGGTGTTGTTTAGTTGTTTTTCAGTTGAGTCCAACTCTTCATAACCCTATTTGGGATTTTCTTGGTAAAGATACTGCAGTGGTTTAACATTTCCTTCTCTGGCTCATTTTACAGATGAGGAAACTGAGGCAAACAGGGTTAAGTGACTTGCCCAGGGTCACACGGCTAGTAAATGTCTGAGGTTGGATTTGAGCTCAAGAAGAAGAGACTTCCTAACTCCACACCCAACACTCTGTCCACTGTGTCACAGAGCAGAAATCCTAGAAAAAAGAAGCATCCTGGTGAAGGGAGAAGAGCTTTGGATGGGAAATCAGAGGACACAGGCTCAAATCTTGCCTTTGCCACTTATTATCTGTGTGTCTTAGGACAAATTATTTCTTTAAACCTCTCACATCACCCAGAAAATCAATATAATTTTAGTTTCTGAGAAAAATGGGCTTTAGAGTAATGATGGTGTGAAAATTAACTTTTAAATATGTTGTGTAATAAAAATGTGCTAATTACTATTCAGAGACTATTTGAGGAATATAATAGGCTGTGATAATTAGTGAAGAAAAGGCCTTGGGATTGTGGTAAGATGGCATGCTAGCAAATACTGAAGAGGAACCCAGATCCCCTTCAAACACTTCATCAGGGCTTAAGATGCACCATTCTAGAAAAGAAATGCAGGGGAAGGTGGCCTAGCAATTCCAGATCTTAAATTGTATTATAAAGCAGCAATCATCCAAACTGCTGGTACTGACTAAGAAATAGGGAGATGGATCAGTGGAATAGGTTAAATATGCAAGACACAATAGTCAATGACTATAGTAATCTATTATTTGATAAACCCAAAGACCCCAGCTTCTGGGACAAGAACCCACTCTTTGAAAAAAAACTGCTGGGAAAACTGGGGAAAGAGTATGGCAGAAACTAGGCATAGACCCAAATCTCACACCATATACCAAAATAAAGTCAAAATGGGTTCATGACTTAGATATAAAGGCTGATACCATAAGTAAACTGGGAGAACAAGGAATAGTTTGCCTATCAGATCCATGGAGAATAGAAGAATTCATGACCAAACAGGAGATAGAGAACATTACAAAAAGCAAAATGGATAATTTTGATTACATTAAATTGAAAAGTTTTTGTACAAACAAAGCCAATGCAACTAAGATTAGAAGGAAGGTAAAAAATTGGGAAAGAATGTTTACAACCAGTTTCTCTGATAAAGGTCTCATTTCTAGAGAATTAAGACAAATTTATAAGAACACAAGCCATTCCCCAATTGATAAATGGTCAAAGGATATGAACAGACAGTTCTCAGATGAAGAAATTAAAGCCATCTATAGTCATATGAAAAAATGCTCTAAATCGTTATTGATTAGAGAAATGCAAATCAAAACAACTCTGAGGTACCATATCACACCTGTCAGATTGGCTAACATGACAAAACAGGAAAATGATAAATGTTGGAGAAGATGTGGGAAAATTGGAACACTAATACACTGTTGGTGGAGTTGTGAAATGATCCAACCATTTTGGAGAACAATTTGGAACTATGCCCAAAGGGCTACAAAAATGTGCATACCCTTTGATCCAGCAATAGCACTTCTAGGGCTATATCCCAAAGAGATCAAACAAATGGGAAAAGGACCCACATGTACAAAAATATTCATAGCAGCTCTTTTTGTGGTGGCAAAGAATTGGAAATTGAGAGGATGCTCACCCATTGGGGAATGGCTGAGCAAGGTGTGGTATATGAATGTAATGGAATACTATTGTGCTATAAGAAATGATGAACAGGCTGACTTCAGAAAAACCTGGAAAGACTTGTATGGTCTGATGCTAAGTGAAGTGAGCAGAACCAAGAGGACTTTGTACACAATAACAGCCATGTTATGCGATGACTAATATTGTTAAACTGAACCCTTCTCAGCATTACAAGAATCTAAGACATCTCCAGAGGCCTCAGGATGGAAAATGCTGTCCCCATCCAAAGAACGAACTATGGAAGTCCAATCACTATCATTTATTTTTACCTTCTGTTGAGTTTTGTTTCATCTTTCTGATGGTTCCTCCTATTGGTTTTAATTTTTACTTACAACTTCACTAATGTGAAAATATGTTTAATGGGAATGTAAATGTAAAGCCTATATCAGATTGTGCGCCGTCTTGGGGAGGGTGGGGGAGAGGAAGGGGGAGAAAAATTTTCCACTCAAAAGCATATGGAAGTGATTGTTGATAAATCAAAATAAATTAATAAAATTTAAAAAAAAAAGAAAAAAAAAGGTGCACCATTCTACTGGGTGGTAAGATCACCCTACACTCCTCCACCCAAACCAGATATTCATAGAGAGACCCCAGAAACAGAGGGACTGCAGAAATCTTGGGATTAGTAACCTGGGGCAGGTCAAGAACAAAGCCCAGAGGGTAGAGGCTGGAGTCCAGGCAGTTGTTCTTGGAACCTTCAGGGCAGTTCCAGCCCTTCCTGCTTGAGCTTGGAAATGCCCAGGCACCATGTAGCCTGACCCTTCACTGAGGTCAGTGGCTGTAGGAGACCAATTTGGGGGGCATTCTGGGAAGGCCAATGAGGCACTTTCAGCCCAAATTGGGTAGTGCCAGAGCCCAGCCCAAGTCTTCATGAAACCAGCTGGCTGCCTGAGACTGACGAGACGGAACAGCCTCTCAGCATTTTGGATACAACCAGCATGGAGCCTGATGCCATCACACTCCCGACAGGGCCCAATTCAGGCCTAGACTAGCTACAAGGCAGTTTTTGAGCATTCCAGTGAAGGTCCATGGGGAACCAATCACTGAGTAGCCAAGTTCAGAGAAAAAGACCCCCAGCAGCCAAATAATCCCTGATGCTTATGACAGAATCCTAGCAGTGGGGGAAAGACCCTGGGTAGAGCCTCTAGGAGAGGTCCTGTAGCCCAGGGACAGAGGGGAGTTCTAAGGCGGAGCCCCGAACCTGAGGAGTCTCTTGAAGGAAGGGCCTGGTCTGTATCACTGCACTCAGGATTAGGCAGGCCCCTGCCTCTACCATTCATTTGCTGAACCTGACCCAAGCACCCCGCTCCCCCAAGTCAATGAAGAAATACCTCATTTTGAGAGACATCCAGGGAATAAGCACCAAAGATAATAGCAACACCACAAGTACAGGTAAAGACTCAGAAAAAAATACCCTGGCCGCAGGGACTGTAAGAGTACCCAGAGGAAATGGAATAGGAGACACAGAATGGGAAAGCTAGGGAGTAAGTAGATATCCTCTATTATCCTATTTATGTTTAATGTTCTGTGGATTCTTGCACAGATAAATAAATTGGCTTCTTTTTGTAGTTGAGTAAAAGTATTAGCATGTAAGCTTGTCTTATGTAGGCTCATTGAAAACATCCTTGGTACAGCTCTCATAGTTGACAGAATAAGGATGGTATGTTCCTCATCTGGTCACTATGTGATTTTTACTCTTTCTCCTAGCTTTCTATATTTCAAAACCTTTTTATTTCACACAACTTGGAGATTATGAATGTCTGTCATGGTGCTACCTATCACAAATGTTGTTCTCGGATTTTCATGAACTAATGTTATATCTAGGTGAAGGTGGGCAATAGGTGGTCTATGAAAATGTTCCAATCACAATGCAGTTTATTGGTTGAGTTCTCAAGGATATCTTCAGGACTATATGTATATTTTGGAGATTCATCATTTGTCTATCTATGAAGAAAGCATACTTCTGATGAACAGTTCTAGCCACTGGATCATGTCTTGCTAGGTATTTGCTGGGTGTTAATTTTTTTGTGACATAGTAATATGTTGCCATCTTTCTACAATTTTCTTACATAATCTAAATTGATCAGTAAGTCAGGCCTCCTTAAGAATAACTCTTCTGAAATTTCTAGTGTTGATGACCTGGTCCTGAATTCTATTTCCATGAACAAATCCCCCTGACGCAGTCATTTGTTTGATTTTTGCTGTTTTTGTTGTCAAAGACATGACATTGGCTGAGTTCATGTAGAAGTCATCCATGGAGAATCTTTTTATTTTGACCTTAGCCATTTCATAGCAAACCATTTTTGGTTACATTCAACAAACCCAGTTATGTATCCCTGTTTTCAGACTTAACTACAGCTTGTCAAAGTGGTGATTTTTCCAAAAGTATTTCTGTAGGTTTATGACTTGTTTGCATGTCAGTCAATCTTTTTCCTCCTTTGGTGAGGTGTTAACTTTTCTATAGCTGCCTCATGGTTACAGGTTCCATATTTCATTAGTATTATATGGCTCCTATATCGTATGGCTCCAAGAAGCTGTAGGATGTACAGTGGCTATATCCTGGTAAAATTGTCTCAGCAGAATGGCTAAACCAGGTTGAGAGTAACTGACATACCTCAAACCTATCAGTGAGTGAGTCAGGGGGATGTCTACCCCAAGCATGTAAAGACTTCTTTCCATAGAATGTGCAGATGAGAACAATTTGTTCCAATGGCCAAAAGGCAACTGAAGTAGGTATTGGGGAGTGTTTAGAGTCTGGTTAGACATCAAAGATGCCAAGGTCATCCATCCACTGCATCCTTGGCCATCATCAGTCATCTTGACCTTTGCCCTGCCACTGGACTTTGATGACTCTGGAAGAGAGTGAGGCTGATGACCTTGTACAATTCTGCCTCACTTAAATCCAATTCACTAGTGAGTCAAGACATCATCTGTGATGTCATTGGTCCTCTTTGAAAACGAAGGATAAACAACAACAGCATTATATGAGGTATTGTCAGCATATTTTACAAATCTTTTATGGTCCGTTTTACAACTCTAAAAGCGTATGTTAAAATTTTTATCACATAAGTGTTAATTGACTTAAACTTGTTCTTTCCATTGAACTTTGATCTCAGGATGCCAATAAGTCTCTTAACATATTTGGCCATGGTCCTCTCTTTGATACAATTATACAGGATTTATCTTGCCTGGAAGAGGCCAGAGTATTTGCAAATTGTTTCCTTCATCTTTTGGTTCAATGTGATCGCTGGATTAAGGCTAGAATATTCAGTCTTTTTCTTTCTTTGGCATATGTTAAGAATTTTGCACTTAGGAGTCCAAATGACATGTGATATCATTGGAGAAAGCTTCTAGGGGATGAAAGAGGATTTAATGTGTTTTTTAGAGAAGCCAAATAGCTTGATGTTATTCATGTATATTAAATGATTAATAAACTGTTTTTGTTCAATTCCCTATTTAAATTATATGCCATATTTAGTTTTTTTAAGGAGGAATAATAATGGATTTAAGGCAAAGAAGAAGTATAATGGGCTTAAACTACTTTCAAAAAATTGTTTTCAATATCGTATTGTTGATATATTTTAAATAAACAATGTTTTTCTATGTGGACATAAAATTATCTAGTATTCTCACAATACCTGGCTTTATTTTAGATGCTTTCAATACATAAATAAGGCATTGAGTTAAATAAGAATTGAGTCAAAGGCTTGGCGATAATCAACAAAAATAGCATAAATGCCATAGTACTTTCTGGCAGTTTTTTCAATAATTACTGAATCATCTGAAAGTTGCTCTTTGCACCCATGTAACTTTTGGGTACATCCTTTTTTGCTCAGCCAATGTATTGTTTTCTTATAAGTGTCACAGAGTTCTTTTTTAGTGATGTAGGCTGTGAATGCTTCATATACCATAGATAAAACATAATTGGCCTTTACTGAAGGGGTCACTAGTGTTCCCATCTTTTGGCAATACATGCATGATTCATTCTGCTGAGAAGGGTTGGATCAGGCTAATAACTAAGAGGAACCCAGTAAAGTGACTTGCTAGTATGCACCACTGTGAACTGTTTGAGTCTGTGATTGTAACTCTTACCCAGCTCCAGTTTTGCAGAAAAGCTGGAGTTTCAATCAGATCCTCTGATGTAATTGCTCTCTTGTTTATGATATTAATAGTGCACAAGCTTTTTGTTTTTTATTTGATCCAGCTTGCATATTTGTTGTATTGGAGACAGCTGGTGGTATAGTGAATAAAGCACTGGGCCTGGAGTCAGGAAGACTTAAGTTCAAATTTGATCTCAGAAACTTACTAGTTGAATGACCCTGGGCAAGTCACTTGATCCCTGGTTGCTTCATTTTCCTTAACTGTAAATGGAGGTAATAATAGCATCTATCTCCTGGGGTTGTTGTGAGAATCAAATGAGATGATATTTGTTAGGTGCTTAACACAGTGCCTGGCACATAGTAGGCTCTATACAAATGCTTAATATCCTTCCTCTCCTTTGGATTTTTTGCAACCATATAAATTACCAGACATTTTCCAAACCTTCCTTCTTTGAAGGTTCTTTTTTGCTTTTTATTGTTTTTTTTTTAGCTTCTCAAGCCTCTGTAGTAAAATTTTGATTGATTTTATTTTAAATTTACTTTTTTATTGTGAACTTAATAAATATCAACACACATTGACATTTCAACATACAAAGAAAAACTCTCAAATGGGATTGAATATGAATACTTTGGTTTTTCCTAATTCATAAATCTTGGTGTTTTGTATAATTCAGATTTAACATGGTAGTTCCAACACTTCCCTGTGTAGCACCTACTTTGTAAGGCTCATGCACACATATATTTTCAAAGACAGTATTATGCTTTCTTGTCTGTGTTCCCTTCTGAAATTCTCTTTGCCCTCTTCTCTTTACTCTCCCTGGTAACAAATATATATATAGTAACACAAAACAAATCCACACATTTGCAAAGGAAGGGAACCTATACTAAAAAGCAGTTATTTTCAAAACTATTTGGTCCTGGTTAAAAAAATTAAAAATTTGAACAATGGAACATATTAGATTCAGATGATACAGAAGAAAATGGATGTAATCACACAGTATTTGACATACCCAAGTACTATTAACTACTGGTAGAAGGAATCACTATTTGACAAAAATTGGAAAGTAGTAGCAGTCTTGTGGTAATTGGTTTACAACAACATCTTATACTATATACCACAGTAGGCTCCAAATGGATGGATAAAAGGTCATCTCATAAACTAATTAGAGCAAGAAGGAAGGAGATACCTTTCACAACTATGGATGGTGGGAGAGTTCTTGACCAAACAAAGGTTAGAGGCAATAACAGGAGATAAAACAGAAAATTTTCGTTATAGAAAATGGAAAATATTGTGCACAAACAAATCAATGAAGTTAAAATTAAAAGGGACAATTAAACAGGAAATAAACATTTTCAGCAAACTTTTCTGATACAGAGCTGATATCCAAGATACAGAGGGAATTGATTTAAATATATAAGAATAAGCATCATTGCCCAATAGATAAATAGCCCAAGGATATAACTAAGCATTTCTGAAAAGAAATCAACAGCCATATTTCCCCCATTAGACTGTGAGCTCCTTGAGACCAGGGACTACAGTATTGTAAAGGAATCTAACTCTGAAAGACTTAAGAACTCTGATCAATGAAATGATAAATCACAACTCTAGAAGGCTGTTGATGAAGCATGCCTCCCATCCCTTGAAGAAAGATGATAATAAACTAGAGGTGCAGAAGGAGACATACATTTTCTGATAGAGGCAAAACAGTATCTGTTTTGCTTTATTATTTGCAATTATTTGTCATAAAAGATAACATTTGTTTGTTTGGTCAAGGAGAGTCCATGGTTGGGGAGAGGGAGTAATGATAATGTCCTAAAAAAGAAGAAAAATTAAAATAAGTATTAATGAAATATTTATTATAAAATACACAGAAGAGAGCAGAAGGCATCTCAGAAAGAGACAGACAAGTAAGGCAGTATTAAAATTACTATGTGGAATTTATTATATATTTGGGAAAAATAAGCCATATGTAATTGGCATTCATGGTTTCAGATACAATTTTTTCTCATGTTCTTCATGTATGGACATGATTGTATTTGTTGGTGTCTATCAAGTACATGATTTAAATAAATGGAAAAAAAAATCCAAGAGGCAATTTGACTGGATCTCTTGGGAGGTCAGGCCTACGTGTATAGCTCTACGAGTCATCCACATAGAACCTATAAGTAAGCCCGGGGAATAGATGAGATTCTTGAAAAAGAGAAAAGGACCAGAGCTAGATCCCTAGGTCCTATATCCCTTCCAGTTCCAAAATTCCAACTTGACTATCTGGCCTCCTGTCTATCATCCCGGCAGATTGCTTTATAGGTGTCAACCACTAGGTGTCACTCTAAGATGAGTGAAATAGCAGCGCTATGATCTCTATACACTATGTGCATCAGCAAAACGTTTGTCTTCTGTGCTACCTACCCTCCCTCTTGTGATACCTCTCTCTAAAGTTGCCCTTTGGCTGCCCAGGAGGACCCCACACTTTGGACCTCCAATCAGGCTGGTCCTTTTTGATAGCATTATTGATTTTGCTTTCTCATTGACACTTCTATAGAGGCCATAGCATTTGGAGCAGAAAGAGATGTTAGATGCTCACAAATCCAACCCCCTCATTTTTACAAATGAGAAAGGTGAGATCTCCACAGATGAAATGATTTGTACAAGGTTACCAGTAATAAGTGGTGGGACTGGGATTTGGACCTGGCTATCTTGACTTCAAATCCAATTCTTTCCGCCATACTTGCTTCTAGAGAATCTCAGATATTATACTAGGAGAAAATTATTTAGGGCTTAGGTTTTGTCTCATGTTTAGCATCTCCCCAAAGGAGAGGGTAGAAAGGTACGTAGTGTATAACTAAAATCATTTTTGTATAAGTATTTATTTCCTATACACGAAAGAGTGGTAAACACAAAAGGCTCTCACCATTGCATGTTGACAGAAAACAGACCTTCCCTGGGAACTGAAAGCCAAATATTGAAATATAAAACAACTTGCAGTACTGTTGAAGAAATTTTTATATTTCACCTTGCTTCTGAACTGTCCAAACAATTCTCCCCAGGTCCATGTCTTCTGGCAGGCCAGGCCTCTGGTCATCTTTTCCAACAAATGATGGCGTATAGGCCAGAGGACTAGAAGTTGTGGATGCATTATTCCTGTCCCTGGAGTTTAGAGAATCTCGCATCATTCTCAAAAATATTCCACTGACTTTTAACCTAGAGAGAGGACTCTTCATTGCGTCAAGATAGTGAAACGTAAGTACCAATAAGATCCAAATCCCTTTGGGAAGGTAGCTCTCAAAATCAGGTTGACTGAAAAGTGCTGAGGCATCTTCTCAAAAATATATACTTTACAATGAAATGTTCTATTGGAATAATTTTCCTTATAGCACTTCTGGCTGTTGCTTCTAACTTCATTATGACATTTACCTTGCCACCTCTCAACTTATCTATTACTTAGTTTATACGTCTCAGTAAGAAATTGGAACACAGGCTATTCCGGACTCGATTTGCCTTGCCCTTTCCCAGGGCAGGTTTGAATCTCTCCAGTCTGAGCTGACAGTTCCAGACCAACCATTCATCTAGTCCCACAGTGATCACTAGGACTACACATTGGTCCTTATGCCTTGACTGTGCTACCAAACCACGATCAACCAGCTCGTGCCCACTGATTCAGCTCAAACCACCTAAATTAGCAGTTCCCCTCATCCACTATATCTTGACACATTCTGGGCAAGAGAGTACAAGAGAGTTGGAAAGAGATTAAAGAATTAGCATGCATTTTCAAATGTTTCGATTCAAAATTTAATTATTAAGTAATTACTTTACTAGAGTCTTACTCTGAGAACTCTCTGTGGCATGGAGGTAACCTAAGGAGGTACTACCAAGCTGTAAAAATTTTGATAATGGGTCACTATGGCCGATGATCAACCTTTGGTGATCAGGTTCATCATCAAACATGAACCTTTGTTTGGCTACCAGGTGATTTTTTTTTCCTTCAGTTACAGGGACAAAGGAATGCTATTTTCCAAGGTGTGGACACAGTTACAATTAGAATCATTTGAGGGAGTACCAACACAAGTGAAAACCTTGGTGAACTGAAGCTTTTTGTTTGTTTGTTTGATTTTTGGTTAGGTAATGGGGTTAAATGACTTGCCCAGGGTCACACAGCTAGTAAGTGTCAAGTGTCTGAGGCCAGATTTGAACTCAGGTCCTCCTGAGTCCAGGGCCTGTGCTCTATCCAATGCACCACCTAGCTGCCCTGTGAACTGAAGTTTTAGACAGCCAAAACTTAGATAACTTTCTTTAAAAATGTTTTTATTGTTATTATGAACTTGATAAGCAACAACAGATCTGAACATATCCATGTTCAAAGAAGAACAGACTTCGTGTACAGAGAACTGTATATGAAACTTGAATTTCTATCATATACAACTTGGGTTTTTTTTTTTAAGTAAATGTAAAAGTAGCCTTAATAGCCTTTCCTATGTAGACCATAGATACTATTACTATGCCTTTAAGAGGCTCTGGATTTTGAACAGTGACAGTTTAACTGCCATTGAAAAAGGGGGGGGGGAACAACTGCTTATGATAAAAGTGTCCCTCCAGTTTATTAAATAAGTAATATTTAACAACTTGGAGTAGGGGCTCAGATCTTATGTTGTAATGTTAGGAATGAATAGGGAAATGTCAAAACACGCCCTTGGATTATTTTAGAATTTGGGATGATGAGAATGACTGCGGTAATAAATCAAGCAGCAGGTTAAGGAGTGATGATCCCATATGAGATATACATGGGGCGGGGGGAGAGGTTTGACCCTAAACCAAAGTCCTATTACATATATATTAAACATAGTCATTCCAATACTTCTCTACTTGTATATGTCCTCTTCTGAATTCCTTTCTGCCTTCTGTGTATTTTTAAACCATTTTATTTCATTTTTATTTTATTTTATTTCACTTTATTCTCTTGTATTTATATTTATGGCTTTACTATCACTCTGTGTTCCCTCATTTTCCCCCCAATAAAAGTCCTTCTTTGCAGTCAAGTAAAATAAATCCATACATTGATAGTGTTTGACAATCTGTGTCTTATTCTGAACCTCCAAGCCAGGGGTCATCAAACTATCCAGTCAGACCCTGTTTTTGTAAGACCTGTGAACTAAAAAAAAAAAGGAAAACAACTTTAATACATAATGATATTGACCTTTTTTATTGTATTAAAATCTGGTGATAGGCTGGATTTTGCCCTCAGGCTCTAATTTCCTGACTTCTTCTCCAACCCATCACCTCTCTGACAAGAAGTAGGAAGCATGATTCACCATCAGTTTCCTGGAGTTATGGCTGGTCATTGCACTGATCAGAGTTCTTAAGTTTTTCAAAGTTTTTTTCCTTTACAATGCTGTAGTCACTGTATAAATTATTCTCCTGGTCCTGCTCACATCATTCCACATCAAAATAGTGAAAATAGATCATGCCGAGGGGATGCAATATCTGTAGCCAAGAAGTAGTGATGTACAGTTGGCTATAGGGAGTTGTGAAAACCCAGAAAAGAGAAGTCTTGCAGTTGTGATACAAGGCATATGACACCGAAACCTAAATTATCCCCCTCTTTGGAGTGTAAGTTTTGCAATGGTTTGCTTATGGAAGACTTAAAAACTTAAACTTCAGTGCATGAGTCTGTGGAAAACTGTATTCCTTCATGAACGGTAGCTGATAACTCAGTGTCTTGATTTTCCCATTATTTATTTTGCTTTGCTATTCTGTCCCAATTCAATACTTTCTTATTTAATTTATGGTTTCTGCCAGGTTGATTTGTAGAATGGGCACTAGAGGGGGCCTCAAGTCATATATAGATTACTACTATTTTGAACATAGTAACCTGAAGAACTTTCAGTGGGAGTAGAATATGTAAGTTCCATGCCATTGGATTTGCCACTTAAAACTCATTAGTCTTTGGAGAGATTATTTTCAGCAAAGTGATGGGAACAGAATACCAGAATGGATGTGATTAATTAAGAATGCATCAGGAAGTAGAGGTAATGAATATAAACAGCTTCTTTCAGAAGTTTATCATTGAAAGGGGTGGAGGGGATGTGTGTGTGTGGAAAGAGAGAGAGAGAGAGAGAGAGAGAGAGAGAGAGAGAGAGAGAGAGAGAACTAAAGCTGGAATAAGTAGCAGTTATCTATGGAGTGTTTTATTTCTTAGGCTAATTGAGAATCATATGTATCATCAACAGTGCTTCTCCTAGACAGTCTTAAAGAAGGATGCTTATGGCAATTCCACATTGGTGTAAAAGCCAGCTATTTAGCTATTTCTGTTTTTTAGTTGTCCCTTTTCTGTCACTTGAAGCAAGCACATACAACTCTATCCTCACTTTCCCCTTTCTCTTAAATTGTATACCGTTGCCAGAAAGACGTCCATTGTTAAAACCAATCTAATCCAATTGACTCTTAGATTTCTATCCTTCCTCAAACTGTATTTTATGACAAGATGTTTAAAGAGAGACATTATGAAAAAAAATCTAGATCTGACAGATATCCTGACCCTCTCTCAGATGTAAGGTTTTTTTCCTTATTCTCTGTTAGATATAAAGCACTTCAGTCTTTTAAGAGATGGAAACCATTTACCAAGAAGTAGTGACCCTTGGATTGGCCAGCTATCTTTTAAATAAAAACTTGGAGCAAATCTTCCCTGAAGGAAAGTGGTTTATTCCGTGATAGTTCTAAAATAGAAAACTTTATCTTTTACATTTACTGTATAACCTGGTAATATTTTAGCAGTCATGACTCATTTATCACTTATTTATCATCAGGTTCTAAGGAGCTACTGAGCAGGAAAATAAAACTCAGCTCATCCCTTTAAAAGAACTCATTTGATTCAAAATTTTATGGTAATAAGAACAAATTGCTCCTCCCTTTCCCTCAAGTCAGAGGAAGGCCCATTTCCCAGCCCCTTCTTTCCATAATTCCCTTTAGATATACTAAATTAGAGACCTAAGGACTTCACATCTATACTTTTAAATTTCATCTTTTTTTCATTTTGGCTCAACAGTGACAGACTGTTTGAAAATATAAGGGACCTCCTATCTCTATGAACTCGCCCTGGTATACCTCTTTTTAAAAATGACTTCTGCTTTTCCCCTCATTTAGGATTGGAGGGCTTTCAAGGGTGGGGAACCTGCAACCTCAAGGCCACATGTGGCCTTCTAGGTCCTCAAGTGCAGTCCTTTGATGGAATCCAACTGTAGGCCCTCACGTGCTCTTCCTGTGGCCTGAATTCTGTCAAAGAGCCACACTTGAGGACCTAGAGGGCCAAATGTGGCCCTGAGGCTGCAGGTTCCCCACCCCTGGAGCTTATCAGAGAAATTCTGGTTGCAAGTCACAGGGTCAGTGCAGCTTCTCAGTAATGCTAAGAGAGTGCTATATTCTCATAATCTTCCTCCAACAGCAGGCCTACTTCTTTGTTCTTTCTTTTAGCTCTTGCTCAGAACATAATTTAAAACTCCGTTTACATTTTTTTAAACTTCATGGTATTCTGGGATTAAGCCTCCACAATATTCTTCCAAAGTGTATGCTATCCTTTTGTATTCTCACTTGGAAATGTTTTACTCCTATTGTTTTGTGCACATTCCTTAAAAAAATCCAAGATCATCAAATTGTGTGGCTATACCACTTTCTTTAGGAATCTTTTCTTTTTCACTGGATTTGATGCTTTGATGTATTGGTAATCTCATCAATGTGGGCACTTCCTCCCAAAGAACAAACTGAATCTCAATCACATCCTCTAGTCCTCTGCTATTGTTGTCCATGTTCTTCCATTAATCCATCACAGAAAATGCACTTATCACACCGATGATTGATAAGATTCCAGTATCTTCCTCCATTAGATGTTACAGTTTTATATATGTAAAAATGGTGTGGTCAGTCAGTCAACTTGCTCCTACTATGTGCCAGGCACTGTGTTAAGTGCTGGAGATACAAGAGAGGTAAAAGATAATTCCTGTTCCCAAGGACTTCCATCTAATGAAGGTGACAACATGCAAATACCTATTTACAAACAAGATTATATACATATACTATATATATATGTATATATATATATATACATATATATATACATACATATAATAAAATGGAGATGTCAACAGAAGTATGTCTGTCATTGACAAGTAATTTAAAAATGACTCCTAGAAAGGTAGCCAGTCATTTCCTGTCAGTTACTATATAAATAATGGATTTTAGTTTTTGGTGATGTAATTCAGTGCTTAATATACTTAGCATGCTCCCAACCCACTCACCCCCCATCAAACTCTTTTCATGAAGACAGTATTTATTATACACATGGATACCAGTAGGTTTATTTAAGCCTTGTTTTCTCATTTCTTACATCAGAGCCATACTTTCCAATATATTTTTGCCATCCTCTTCTATGCCCACCTTTGCATTAAACCACCAAGTACTAAGGTGCATGCTGATTAATTTGGAGGGTAGTATCAAATTATTCATAGAATTCTCTACCTTCTTATCTTCTGTAACAGATGTAAAACGAAGGGGCTGGACTGATTGACCTTTCCAACTTTATATCTGTGATCCTGTGACCATGTGTTAGTGTTTACGGTCTTGTCTTACAACACTTCGTCAACAACATGAGAGAACCAAGCATCCTCTGACATCGTTTCCTTTGCATCCTTTGGATGCAAAATAAAACCAATTCCACCTCTTATTTGCTTCTCCAAGGAGGATCTCTGAGCTATCCTTCTGTTCAGCTTCAATTTCTTTTTGTCTTCTGGTTTCATTAATAATAAGCATGTCAATTTTGATACAACTTGGTAATGTATTTGTTGGTTGTTGGACAAGGAGTTCACATCTAGAGTACTGGTAGTTAATGTTAATAGAAGGTCTAAAAAGTGTGTGATTCTTAACATCTTCTGCCCCTTTTTAGTCGCTGTGTCATCATCACTACAGTAGTAGAAAGGAACCACACAAGACCATAGCCTGTTTAACATTTTCCCCATGGGTTGCCATGGCCAAAGATTTCATCGCTTAGTGGTCAGTTTACTGGTGTTGAGTCTGTCCAAATTTAGCTATACTGGTGTTCATAAAGAAGATGTGGACTATCACTTGGGCCAATTTCAAGGGCTTTCCAGCATGGCACAACTGGCGAGAGTTTGTGCTCAGCTGGCATAGCCTTTGAGAACCCAAGGTCAACTCCATTTGAAGCAATGGAGTAGGTAATTGGGGAGCCACAATTTTACTTTTTTAGAATCTCCTATCTTAAAAGATCTACATTTACTTTTAGAATCTATAGTTATGAGATTGTGCCAAATTTTCTCTTATCTTTTAAAAAAAGCTGCTTCCCTTAAGTTTAGATTATTTGTCAGTGTCCAGTATATGCCTCCCTTGCTAACACAGTCTCTAAGATGAAAGTCAACTCTTAGGTGCTTGTAGCTTCCATATCATCAACCACTTTGAATAAAGTAATAGAATCCTAGAAACCTTGAATATTAGAATTGGATAGAATCTCAGAGTTGATCTAGCCCAAACAACACATTTTACAGAACAGGAAAACTGAGGGTCAGAGTGGTTCAGTGAGTTGGGGCAAGATTCTAGGTCTTCTGGCTTCCATTCTAGCACTCTCCTGTTATATCATCTTATCTATGTAATGCCTAGTGTACAGTAACCAAATCTATGCACCCAAAACAAAGATATGGCTACTGTCTATAGTCATGATGTGGTGCAAAGAGGGCTAGTTTTGGACTCATTTCCTGGGTTCAAATCCTAATGTTGCCACCTGCTTTATCTCAGCAACTCATCTTCCTTCTGCGGGCCTCCATTTTCTCATCTATAAAATCAACCACTCAATCAAAAAACATTTATTAAGTGCCTTCTCTGTGTCTGATACTGTACTAGTATAGTGGAAGTTGGATGGGACTATACGCCATGGAGCATGTATGGGAATGGGCTTGCATTGAGCTCCCTTTGTAAGTCCCAGGGGGATGTATCTCAATGTTGAAGGGCTTGTCAGTTTGGGATGATGCAGCAAATTCTGGGTGGTCCCTTCTATCCCCATTACTTCAGAGGTGGGGGGAGCCTTTGTCAAAACAGTGTCAGAGAGGACTGGCTATTGAATCAGGAAGAGATGCCCACACAGGAAACTTTAAAAGAAGTGACTCCTCACTCTGGCTCTTTCTCTTCCTTCCTCTCTCTGCAGCATGTGGCAAGGAATGCTTTCTCTCTGGGATTTCCGTGAGGAGTGGATGCTCTTTCTCACTCTGGAAAATATGGCAAACTTCTCACACATGGCAACCAGCCTAGGTGAGCTTGAGATTGGGTCTCAAAGTTCTAATTACTTCTGCTTTGCATTTGTTTCCCGATCATAGGTGACTGAACAGCAATCCCAAGAATGGCATTTCTAGGTTTGGAGGCAAATCTTGTGAATTCTAGAGGCTGGGGGCCTCTGAGTCCTTAAGTCAATAGGTACCCCTGCTATCCATTACAGGGCTCCTTGGAGAAGAAGACCACTGAGAGAAGGAGGAGCCCTATGCTGCCTGGCTTGGACCTTGAAGAAGACAGTGCTCAGTTAAGGTGAAGGTAAAATCCTAGATGGGCAGTTCTACAAAACAGTGTGTACATTGATGTCTTAAGGATCAACCATGCAGGAGAGTGTAATAGTAGCTAAAAGTTACTGCTTTTTAAATTTTTGTCAATGCGTGCTTGTCTTCTTGTGTTAAACGTATCTTTTGTGTGGAAAAAATAAACATTTGTCTCCTACCTGATTTACTTCCTATATTTAGTACCTCTCTTCTTCTACTTTTTGGGGATAATTTAATTTGGAGCCAAATTAAATTCTAAGTGATTTTTTTCCTGGTCCTTGAGAATGGGGGTATAAGGTGCCACAAAGTGTGAGAAAAAGACTGCCTCATACTTCTCTTTAGAGGCTAGACTCCCCCAGGGCTGAGGACAGTCTGTGTTACTAAGTCCAGAGTTATGGGTTCTTATTGGAAAAGCCCCCTTATCCCACCTCAGGTCAGAAGTGGCTCTATGGGTGTTGTTAAACTAGGTAGAGGGGATACAAAGACAGAAATAAAAGTCCCTTTCCTTAAGGAACCCATATTCCACTAAAGGGGTACAACATGTATACATATAAGTAAATGCAAAATAGGACTATGGATGTAGAACTGGAAGGGACCTCAAAGGACATTTAGCCTAATCTCTCATATCATATATGAGAAAACTGGAGCCCATAGAGTTTAAATGATTTGCCTGAGGTCACTTGGGTAGTAAATAACAGAACTAGAATATGAATGCATATCTTCTGACCCCAGAGCCAATGAGTGTTCTGTCTCCTGTCACTTGCTGTTTCTTTACTAAATAAATATAAAGCAACTGGGGCATTGGTGGCACTTACAGTGAGAGAGACCAGCAGAGGCCTTCTGAAAGGAGTTAGGGGTTCTAAGACACAGAGGTGAAAAGAGAAAACATTCCAGGCAGCAGGAGGGGACAAAAGCCTCATGTGAAGTGACATGGATGCTATGGAGAGAGAAAGGCAAGTGAGCCTTTGGAAGTTTGGTTGGAACATAGGATGTGTGAAGGAGAGTCATGGTCTAGAAAGATGGGCTAGAGCCAAATTATGATGGGCTTTAAATGCCAAAGAGTCAGGGGATGGCAATGAAAGCTTTTATGTTTTCATAGAATGTTTCTTGGAGAAGATGACTACTGACAGGACGGAGAGCCCTACTCCTGACCTGGCTCGTGAGAAGACTTGGACCTTAAGGAAGACAGTGTTGACCAGCTGTGTCAAACTGAAATAGAAATGGATCCCCAAAGGACACATACTGACTTAGAAACCACAAATTAACATTATCTATGTTATATTGTAACAGCAGCTAAGTGATGCAGTGGATAGAGTGCTGGGACTGGAGTTAGGAAGACTCCCCTTCAAATCTGGGCTCAGACACTTACTAGCTGTGTGACCCTGGAGAAGCCACTGAACCCTGTTTGCCTCAGTTTCCTTATCTGTAAAATGAACTGGAGAAGGAAATGGCAAACCATTCTAGTATCTTTGTCAAGAAAACTCCAAATGGGGTCACAGAGAGTCAGACAAAACTGAACAACAACAAATTTTGTATTTTTATTTATTTTGTCAAACATTTCCCAATTACATTTTAATCTGGTTCTAGCTGCCCTTGGGAGTTTTGTAGGCTTTGAGTTTGACACTTGTGGTAGAGCACTGGTATCTCCCTCTGTAAAGGCACACGCCATCAGTGCCAGCACAAAGTTGTAATCAATGGGTGCAGTGAGGATCTAGGAGAATGCCTGGGCATACCCACTATAATTATAATGTGAATACTTTTATTACATTAACAAATATACATACACAAACATATACATATGCACATACACATATACACGTGTATAATATATGTGTGTGTATAGATATGAAAGAGATTGTACTAGGTGACCTCTTAAGTCCCTTCCGGTTCCAAATACATGATCTTAGGAATTTATTTTTCCTTCCTGGGCCTCAAGTTTTTCATATCCACAATGAGAGGGTATGGGATTAAGTGAACTCTGAGGACTCTTCTCGTTCTAAGATCTCATCAATGTGTTTTCCTTCTTCCATTTTCTGGAAAAAAAAAATGAGGGAGGATGCATAAGATGAGCTTTGAGATCCTCCCCAGCCCTAAGTCTGGGACCCCATGAATGGCTTTTCCCTTCTCTGGGCCTCAGTTTCCTTATCTGTAAAATGAGGGGGCTGGATAGGAGGGTCTTTATAGTGTCTTTCAACTGTGAAGACTATGACTAAGCTATGGCCACATAAAGACCAGGAAAAATATCTGAGTTATGAAAAGGTGTGTGTGGAAATACATCCTTCTGGGGGTGTTTTAAGACATCGTGGAGCAGCGCTTCTATGGCCTCTGTGTCTCAGCCCTGGGCATTGCTTAGCCCTTATCAAGGCTGTCCAGTCCCCAGACAGTGTGGGTGGGGCAGCCATATGTTGAACTGTTCTACATGGATGTTGGCAGAGGGAGACAATTCTCCTTCTTAACAGGCAGGCAGGAAAACAAGCATTTATGAAATGTGCACTATGACCCAGGCACTGTGCTAAGCACTTTACAAATATCATATCAGTTGATCCTCATAACAACTGTGGCAGGGAGACGCTATTAATATCCCCATTTTACAGATGGGAAGACTGAGACAAACAGTGGTTAGTTGACGTCCCCAGGGTCATTCAGTTAGTGTCTGAGGCCAGATTTGAAATCATGTCTTCCTGATTCCAGGACTGACACTACATCCACTGTGTCACCTAACTGCCTCTAATACTATGTTAACTGTCTAATGCATAGACTATTTCTACCATTTCTTCCTCACTTACTTCATAGGCCTTACATAGAAAGACAAGAATTCAGTGTGAGTTCTTTCACTTTTCTCTTCTAGCATTTGTTTCAAGTCATGCTATGACAAACTTAAAATGTGGTTTTACGTTTTCATGATAGCTCTGGTATTTCCCATTCGTGGAGATAATAAGATGTATGCTATGACGTTATTCAGTTGCTATTTCTGTATTGGACGAATTCCTTCTATTGCCTATTTAAAGACCCTGTGGCCAAGGGTTAGGAGTAGGGCACCATCTTTCACTAAGGAGAACCATCTTTGGGTTCACATGAACAAGGTTAAGACCTGAGGGAACCTATCCTCTACAGAGAGGGGATGAGATCTTTCTCATCAGCTCCGGTTTATTGTTTCCATTCCAGAGCAGAACTTTGGGGATAACCTCTTAAATAAAGCTGAGGGTTAGCTCATGGCCATGGCCTCCCCCAAAGGAATTAACAAGAATTAAATTAAAGGAATTCTTCTGGAAAGGTGTTCAATGTATAAAACAGATAAGGGATAGCACACCTATTTATTTTCTACCACCCCTACAGACAAACACCACAGAACGTCACTTAACAGGATGCTTCAGTAACTAGAGGTCGGAATGTCATGCAGCACGTGTTACATGCATTCGTCCCAGCAGTACATACATATCTATATAACACAAACAAATATACATGATGGAAAAAAATTATCTCAATGACATTAACATTGATTGTTGCTATTCAGTTGTTTTTCAGTTGTGTCTGACTCTATACGACCGCATCTGGGATTTTCTTGGCAAAGATACTGGAGTGGCTTGCCATTTCCTTCTCCAGTGCATCTTACAGATAAGGAAACTGAGGCAAACAGGGTTAAGTGACTTGTCCAGGGTCACACAGCTAATACGTGTCTGAGACCAGATTTGACTCTAAGGCCAGCTCTCTATCCACTCTGCCACCTACCTGCCCCAATAACATTGGTAGACTACACAAAATAATCAGATTATGTGCACATACTAATTGTTGTCTTCATTCTAGAAGAGGATGAAAATGATATCACTACACTAGAGTGAAGTTACAATGCGTCTGACTGTGGCTGATCAGACCAATACGAGCTTGGAATGTTCTACCACAGGTTGGGCACAAGCTGTTTCAATTCTGCTTTGCTCATAGAGTATAGCACTTTCTGTGACGTGCACGCCATGCTGAGTGGTCCTGTGCCCGTCTCCCACATCACACAATTAATTCCAAAGTTCTTAAGAGAGACCTTGAGAGTGTCCTTGTATGAACTGTGTGAAGACTGCATGATGCTAATACAAAGCAAATACATGTAAATAAGAAAAATAATAAAAGACTATTGAATACACAGAAATGAACACATATCAGTTAATACAGGCAATTATTTATATACAAGGCACACATTGTATTGTGTGGCTACAAGTGTGACTGTTTCATCAGTTTGACCTGTAATAAGTTTTTAAGTCAGTTTGGTTGCTGGTCAGATAAGTCTTGCTCTTCTGTGACTTAGTGGCCCTTTTTTACCTACAGCAGTGTTAGTTGATGAAATGGGCCAATCACAATTCTCATCAAAACTATAGTACTGCTTTCCTAAACCTAAACTACTAAAGGGCCCACCTAGGCTAGCTAGTAGAGCTGCTATATTCTGTGGCAGGGTATTTATACTCTTGGAATCTGTATGGCTGAAGTACTTGGTAAAAATATACCAGTATCACCTCTGGATTCAGCCTTCACTGGCTGTTTGAAGTAGTTTTGTGGATACATTATTCAAAGACTTCTTCATTTGAAATGTCTGTTTCTGAGCCATTATTTGGATCAGGCAGAGTTTGCATGATATAGCAAGTGGTCTCTCTGTTACAGTCCCCTGAGATGAATGTCTATCACTTTGGTTTGCCCATCAAAGAGATGAAATAACTTACCTATTGGCAATAGGTCATTGTGTTAGGTTGTCTTTACATCACCTCCCCCCACTCCGTCCCCCTCTCCAATCCTCAGGGACTATTTTTTAAAGAGGCAAGTTGCCTAGTCTCTCCATAACTAAGTATGGAATAGCTTTCCATCCATCTGCTAACTTGCATATTCCATGAACACTGAGATTATTCAGGAAAACTGTCACCTTGTTGACAACCAACTCAGCATCGTATCATTATTTCTTCCTTCCTTCCTTCCTTCCTTCCTTCCTTCCTTCCTTCCTCTTCCTTCCTTCCTTCCTTCCTTCCTTCCTTCCTCTCTCCCTCCCTCCCCCCCTTTCTTTCTCTCTCCCTCTTTCCCTCCCTCCCTCTCTCTTTCTTTCTTTCATTCTGTATTCTTCTGGGCTAAAGTTGTAGTTGGATGGTAAGTTTCCTTTGATTTTTCCTCTCAGCTGAGAGATGTATTGGTTTTTGAGTGGTCTGAAGTATCTCATCTTCAGAGACTCCAAAATATAGATCAATAGGTAAATGTAGCTCACAGCCAAACACCAATAAATAAGGGTAAAGCCAGTGCCATCATTCCTGGGGAATTTTATGTATGTACAGGAAAGCCACATGTTAACTTCCCTGAGATTTCTGACTTTATCACAGTGTACCTAACATATTCTTCAACGTATGGTTGAAACTTTCAGGTTATGGGTTCCCTTGAAGTTAGATGGTAAGACCCATTCAAGACTTTTTTTTTTAATACCACTCAGTGCTAATATTTTCTTGAGCAATTAAAGTTTCTTCCTTGGTCTTAGGAAGTCCAATTTTTTTTTCTCAAGTATTTCTCAATACTTCCCCCACAATATTTTAGCAGCATAGGGAAACTTTCTGGTTCCTGATTGGGTATTCCAGTAAATACCCTGTGAAATGGTCAGTCACCACCAATATATGACTTATGCTCTTATCTTCTACTTCTGGAGAGTGAAAAAAAAAAGATAACACACATAAGTTTTAAAGGTTTGCTGGTGCTTACATTCTCCCAATATGGAGCATGAGTTGGTAGTACTTTTCTTTGCAAATACCAAGCACAAACACCAAACTTCTGGGTGACTTTTCTTTTGGCCATAATGGGCCAATAAATGTTTTTTCTCTTAGTTCTAAGGTCTTTCCTTGACTCATATGTTCAAAGTCATCATGTAGGGTTTTCTTTGCCATAGAGCAATTAAGGAAATTTGCAGGCAGCTGGTGGCTCAGTGGATACAGCACTGGGCATAGAATCAAGAAGACCTGAGTTCAAGTTTGGCTTCAGACACTGACTAGCTGGGTGACGGGCAAGTTACTTAACCTCTATAAAAGGAGATACTAATAGCACCTACTTCACAGGGTTGTGAGAATCATATGATATTATATTAGTGAAAGCTCTCAGCACAGTGCCTGGAACATAGTAGGTGCCATATGAATGCTTATTTCCTTCACTTCCTCCCTTACAGAGTGATATGCCCTGAGTAGTACCAACTGTTTCCTGATATCATGTGTGGTACCAGTGACAGTCTGGTGCAGAACTCCATTGCAAATATCCAACTTCTTCGATTGTCTCAACAATAAAATGCTTTCAAGGGATTGGTGTTTGAAGCCTTTGGCATTGAGGCCCTGTTTCCTGGCTTGCATTATTTCATGCATTTCTTCATTGGCCATGTGTTGTCTTTGCCACAGATAACTAAGGTAAAGAAGGTTGGTTCCGTGGAGTGAGGCTGACATACACTGCACACATGCTGTCTGATGGAAGCCCTCAACATTCAGCTTGACTGTCATTGGTTTGTATCTAACTCCTTGGGTATTACACATAGCAGTTATTTCTTTTTCAGGTATTACTACAGTTTATGTGTCATGCCCTAGATAGGGCATCTGTATCAATATTAGTCTTTGCTGGCTTGTAGTGAATACTGAATTCATAGTTGGCTAGTGCTGCTACCCACCTTTGGCAAATAGTTCCTACCTTGCCACTGGCTAGAATGAAAATCAATGGATTCTTAGACTTTTAACTTCTCTCTCTCTCTCTCTCTTCCTCCCCCCCCTTCTCTTTATATGTATGTACATATATTATATGTGTGTATAGATAGATAAAGAAAGAGAGAGAGAGAGAGAAAGAGATAGTCTGAATTTCTAAGTTGCTACCCATTTCAAAGAAAGGAACTCTAGCTTATGAAAAGGATTAGAAATCTCACTGTTGCTCAGGCCTCTTTTGCCAAATGCAGTTGGTTTCATATAACCAATTTTTTTTTTCGTTCTCACTCTCCCCAAATTGGCATCTGTAAAGGACAAAATTCTTCTTTGGGTCAGCATAGGCTAACACAACTGTATGTGTGAGGAGGTTAACCAAGTTTTTGAAAGCTTATTCACATCTTTCCATTCATCAGTCTCTGAAGGAATTTGTTCATTTTAAGACAACTTAAAAAAATTCTTGCCTTCTGCACCTTTTCCATTATGTATGCTTGAGTGAGTGGCCTAGCAATAGCAGCAGTAACACATTTTTGATAAACACCAAATCCTAGAAAAATCCTTAGTTCTCTGAGGTTCTTTGTGTATAGCCAAGTGAGAAGCACTTCTACTTTCTCTGAGTTAGTGCTTCCACCTTACTGAAACCACATCGATATGACCCACATCCTTCACTGAGGCTCTACAAAACTGTCAGTTGCAAGTAGCAAGTTTTAAGCCATTGTTCTTTAGACATCCAATACCTCTATCAGCGTTTCTTCATATTCTTCCAAGGTCTTCCCAAAGACAATGATTTTAGAATAGATGAGACCCAGAGAGAAGAAGTGACGTGTCTACTATTATGGAACAGGTTTGTGGCAGAACCAAGACGTGACCTCCAATCTCTGGATTCCCAGTTCAGTGTCTGGTCAATAGCATGAGCACTAACCTAGCACCTAACACAAATGGCATTAATTTTTACCAAATGACGAGCTTATCCTAAAGACCTCTGGGTCTTGACATTTGCTCTGTTACTCCACCATTAGGACTTCTGGGTCTTTCTATTTGCCCTGCAGCTGAACCCTCTTCTATGTGTTGTCTCCATCAATTACTGTGTGAACTACTTGAGAATAGGGATTATCTTGCCTTTTCTATTTGTATCCTCAGTGTTTGGCACATATTAAGTGCTTAATGCTCTTCCATTCATTCATTCAAAGTAAATCTGTATGAAACATTGCTATTCAATAAAATATACACCAAATAAAAAGGACGTTGATAATGAAAAAACACTGTGTAGTGTAGTAGAGAGTAACTTGGACCAAAAGTGAGAAGAACCGGGTTCTAGTTCCAGCTCAGCTATTTACTAGCCCTGTGACCTTGGGCAGTGATAGCCCTGAGTTTAATTTGCTCATCTCTAAAAAGGGGTAAATGGTACCTGCTAGATTTGTTTTAAAAGGTCACTGTGAAAAGCACACAAAATAATGAATATAAAATGCTTTGTAAATTGTACATATAGTTGTGAACATGTGAGTGTATGTTATTGTTGCTTTCGTAATAATTAGTATGACATTAAATCCATGATTTCATAGATGTGGGTATTTTCTATGGGGATCATACCCTCTCCCAAGTAGATGGTCTGTATGAACCATATTCTATTACAGAATTTCCATACACCATTACAGAAGTGGACCTCAGTGGTCATCTTGTCCCATCCATGTCTATATCAGACATCCAGTGGTCATCCAGTCTTTGTCTGAAGACCTCCAATCTAGGGGATCCCCACCAGCTTGTGTCATTTTTTATAGCTCTGATCATCAAGTTTTTTTTTAATATTAAGCCTAAATTGGCTCTTTTCAGCTTCTATTCACTGCTCCTAGTTATGCCCTTTGGAGTCAAGCAGAGCAAGTCAAATGTGTCTTTCACTCAATAGCCCTTCAAATACATGAAGACAGCTATTATATGTCCCCCAAAATCTTCCCTTACTCAGGCTAAAATATCAGAAGTTCCTCTGGCCTATGGAATGAATTCAAGGCTTTCATCAGCCTGGTTACCTTCCTCTGGCCACTCTGCTGTTTATCAATGTCCTTCCTAAAACGGGATGTCTAGAAACTAACTCAGTACTCTAATTATGGTTTGACCAGTGCAGCATACAGAGGAACTATCACCTTCTTAGTCCTAGACACTATCCCTTTCTTGATCAGCTCATGAATTCATTAGTTTTCTTTAATATCACACTGTTGAATCATATTGACCTTTCACTTCACTAAAATTATGATCTTTTGTGGATAAATGACTATCTTGTCATGTCTCTTCCATCTTGCACTTAACTAATTGACTTTTTGAACTCAAGAATAAGAAGAACCCAAAGGAAAAAAAAATCATTACCTTGAGGTTTCCTTTTACTAACGATCCTTTCAACACTTAAGTAGGTTAGAATGGAGAAGACAGACACAGAGTCCATCTCTGGAGTAATCGAAGTCATTTTGGCTTGGTATGATCTGCTGCTCCCCTGACACAGACTTGAAGAATCCAGGTTCACCTCCATAGGAAAATGAGATATATGAATAGGGTTTTAGTGATGGTCTCCAAAAAGTAGAGGACAGAAAAAAATTATTTCTCATTAGTATTATTCTACTCAACACAAGAGCTCAAAAAATACATTTCAATGTTATAGCCATGAAAGTCTGAAAATGATATAGGTGAAATCACCATATGAAATAACAGGAAGTTTCTGGTATGTCCTGCTTGAATTGCATTGACTGTGAATTTATGATACACAGAACTCTTACTAGAGCTAGTAATTATTCATGTCTTCCTAAGGGAGCAATACTAGTGCTAGATCCTTGGGCACCATGGGTGTCAATCAGTAAAGCTGGAGGAAGGGAAAAAGCAAGGAAGGCCTCTACACAGAGCCTGGGTTGAGCTCTTGGAAGAGCTGGAGAATGTGATTTTTGGTAATTCAGTGTTATGATGAAATCACATTTTGGGATTTTGGATAGATGCACCATGAAATCCATTATAAATACAACCTGACTGACAATATAATTTCTGGTGAAATATCCCTTCTCCTGGAGGTACTGATGTTGATTTCCATGGCTGCTGATGATTGATGACGATGAAGCTAAAGACACCAATAATGGGCAACTTCAGAAATTTGATTTGAGAGAAATAGGAATCACTATCTTTTCTTGATCATAAATGCATCATATGACCCTAAATACACTTCAGCTGCACCCTGACGGATCTAAGTTATACATACAATGAAATAAAAAATTTCCCTTAGTGAAAAAAAATTTAAGCCCTGGATTTTTTCTGAAAAGAAGATGAATTCTAATCTGTTTAGGACAAAGTTAAGTATAGTCTTACCTAGAGGTAGAATGGTAGACTTAGCTTATCCATATTGTTATTATTTTCTTCTTCTCTTTCTCCTTCTTTTCCTTTACCTCCTCCTCTTCTTCCTTCCCCTCCCCCATCCCTTCCCCTCTCCTCCTTTTCTTTCTCCTCTCCTTCTCCATGTCCTCCTCTTCCTCCTACTCCTTTCTCTTCCTCTTCCTCCTCCTGCTCTTCTCCCCTCCTCCTCCTCCTCTTGTTTCCTTCTCCTTTACCCCTCTTTCTCCTCCTCCTTTTGTCACCACAACCATTATCATCATCAGCAGCAGCAGGACAAGCCAGGAAGATTCAGATTCAAGTCCTATTTCTGACACATTGGCTGTGTGGTGTGGGACAAGTCACTTAACCTCTCAGTGCACTAGGCAACTCTCTGAGACTGTTGTTGACCTGGGGTAGTAGAAGGAGTTTCCTTACCAGAGAATACTCTATATGAGGAGTAAACCCAAAGGTCCAGTCCATATATCTTTATTAGCATTAAGTTGTCCAATTATGCATGGCATTTGATTGGGAAAGAAAAAGTGAATTAGACAAAGTGTCATTCCCTGCTTTTGCAGAGTGTGCTCTTCCTTGTGAGAAGCTTCTTTTATAAAGAGGTGATCAGCAAGATGTTGATGAAGCATTATGTATTCTCTGAAAAGTGCTCTTAGAATGTTTATGATGTTATTCCAATAAGCTGCCATCATCCAAGCCACTAAAGAGTGGGCCTAGGTTTTTAAACCACATCTCTGAATGACCATCATTATTATTTTATGCTTTTTGTCATCAAAATGCCTCATGCAGTGTTCATACTCTTTAAGAAGACAGAATATGTGAAAATCCAAATTTACAGAGATAGGGGGAGAAAGGGTGGTCATTCTCACTACAAAAGCATTCTTTGTCTTAAAAAGGAATCCTTATAGATTTTCTTTGCATTTCTAGTCTATTCAAAGTATGACCTGATTTACATATAGTGGATTCAAGCACAATTCTTTAGGTACCTAGCTATTCTATAGCAGTACACACTAAACATTATTTTTTTTCAGACTGGCTGGGGTTTCAGTGACATATTACAACATTGCCCTGACAAGCAGAAATAGGTCTTCTGTCACAGCTTCCCAGACTAATCTGATAAAGGAATGATTTTAAATTTCAAACAATAGTCACAGAACCTATATATATATATATATATATATATATAGATGGATAGGTTGGGGAGGTTGAAATATGGAAAATCCCATGGGGGAAAAGTGATTGGGGAAATTCTGAAACAAAAGAAGAAATTGAGGGTATTTTCATAAGAAAAAATGACTGCATGGAATAAGCATTTTTAAAATATAGTCCAGAATATCATTAGGTTGCTGCAAAAATTGCTCAGGCAACAATAGGTCTCTGGCAGTGTAAGCCTGTAAGGATGCATGCAAATAGGAACTAGACTTACTTGAAACTTGGGACTAGACTGGATTTTTGGGTTGGGAGGATTTAATACTGCACATTATCTTCCAACTTCATGACCAGAATATGCCTCTATTGCCGGCGAAGGTAGTCTCCCAATCCGACTGCACTCTGTACAAGACCCTTATCACAAAAAACTATGGCCATGTTTTTCACTCATGTGGGGATCAGGTTGCATCCAGCTCTCCTCTCGTCCTCTTCCCCCACCCCAGTTTCTCACACATACCTGGCTCTGTCTTCGTTCTTCTTTTCTTCTTCTCCTCCTCCCCCTCCTCCTTCCATCACTATCACCACCATTATCATCATCAAGAGAGGCAGCCTCAAAATCAGGAGGATTCAGCTTCAAAATCCATCTTTGACACATTGGTTGTGTAAAGTGGGGCAAGTCACTTGAACTCTCAGCATGCTGGGCAGCTCTCTAAAAGGATTCTTCTTCTCACATTCCCTTTCTCAGACTTCAGGAAGGGAAAACTCTCTCTCCTCCTATCCTTGGAAAATGATGGCTATCATGGGCTAATTTTTCACAAAACAACTATTCGAGCTTCCCAAAACACTAGGGTTCCCCAGAACAGTATGGGAAACAGTGTTGTACTGACTGCATTCTTGACTTTGAGAAAAGGACTGACCAAAACAATTTGCAATTATTCAAGAAAAGAGACCAAACTGTTTTATATCCTTTGACCCAATGATTTCACTACTGAGCATATACCCCGAAGAAGTAAAACAGAAAGAAATGTCCAATATATGCCAAGTTATTTATATCAATACTATTTGTAGCAATAAAAAACTAGAAACAAAGAGGATGCCTATCTGTTCAGGAATGGTTGAACAACCTGTGGTGTATGGCTCTAATGGAATATTGTTATGCAATAAGAAAGAGCAAATACAAGGATTTGGGAAAATATTGGAAAATGTGTATGAAACTGAGCTACAGTAAATTAAACAGAACCAGAAGAAGGCTCTATACAACTATAAGAATATATGAAAAGAAAGCCTAGCTTTGAGAGAGCAGATAATGAAGCATACCTTCTCTTTTTTTCAGGGGAGGGGCAGAAGATTATGGGAGGAACTGAGGCAGAACATTGCATGTTTTGTCAGATGTAGCCACTCTGTAAGTCATTTTTACTTAACTATTTGTTTTTGAGACAAAAGAGGATTCAGTGTGAGGGTAGGGAGACAGATCTAGAAATGGCTGTGATTTTTAAACAAAAGGCACTAAGCCCAACCTTCCTGAAGGACCAGATGATCTCTTAAGATATCTGCAAATTTGATATTGCTAACCTAATTTCTCTGACCTGGTACTGACACCCTCATCTTATGAATTAATTATTAATAAATTTAATTTAAAACTTAATTAACTAATAATAATTATTAATGCTTATTAATTCTTACTAGATACAAAGCTGTATGCTTTACCAGTTGTCTTGGGTCATTCATAAATTATCAGTACTTTAAAAGGAGCTCTTTCTTTAAAAACCCAACAGCTGATTATTTTTCTTATGTCTCAGTTATTAAATGAGGCCAGTCACTTAAATAGCAAAGTTCTTTCTATCATTTAGCAAGAGTATGCAGAGAAAATGCACTGGGCGGGAAAACTATGTAAGCGGGAAGAACATGTAAGTGTGTTCTTGGGCAGATATACCCAAACAGATGCTGAATGGTGGGGAATGTTTGTAAGCCACTGTGTTATCAGAGGGCCTCACTGTAAAAAGAGTAAGATGATGAAGAGCAAGGATGCATCACCAAACACTTATCCCCTTTACACACCTTTAGAGCGTGATAAAGAAAATGGAACCAGCCAAGCAGTTGTGGTCTGACCAGATAAAACATTTGGGCGGGAACACTAATGTTTGGGTTTGGTTTTTTTTTTTTTTAGAGCACTAGTTGTTCCAAATGTCTTAAATCAGCTGCTAGGCTGGTATTTGTGGTAGTCACACTAAACTGCAGTCACCAACTGAAGCAGGATGAATGATGTGAAAAGGAACCAGCTTCACCTGGATGCTAATGAGATGCCTGCCCTTGGCCAGAAAGAGGACAGTGTTCCAGGTAATAAAGAGTTAGTGCAGAGACTGTGAGGTGCTAGCAGTTGGATACACCAGGGATTATATTTTCTGCCATGCTCTCTCTCTGTGGATCTTGCATAGGCCACTGATGAATATTTACTAATAATTGTGGGAAACAGGACATTAGGCATCCTGTTGTCTCCTCTAGCCCTATGATTCTAAAAGCTGTTACAGAGTTTTTCGGTTTACAACCTGAAGAAACAGAAAGAAATAATAAAAGAATTATTCCTTGAGTCTGAGAAAGGGGGTGAGGAAGAAGAAAATTAAAGCTAAATGACTAAAAAGCAATGGTGTGTCCAAATATTAATTATTTAGAATATGTTTCTATGTATATGTAGGTGTTTGAGAAGACAAGGAAGAGGGAAAAAAACAGACTGAGAAACATGCTTGTTAAGGATAAGAATAATTTTGAAGAATGGCATTTTGGCAGTATAAAAACAAATCTTAAAAGTTTTTGAGTAAATTGTTTTCTTTCCATTATTATTATGGTTACCCTTATTATTTATTATTAACTATTAATTCTTTCAGAACACAAGGATTTTTTTTTATTTTTAATATCTGGGACTTCTGGTAGAAAATATTGGGATTTTGTTATTTTATACTAGAAATAGCTTATGTGGCCATAATGAGAAAACCATAGATCTTGACCAAATTCCATATTCAATATGGAAAAAGTTTCAGAAGAAACTGAAGGCTTAAAAGATAACAGGTGAGATCTCTGCAACTGCTCAAAGAATTCAAAGAATAAATTGGAGACTAGGAAAATGGATAATTTGTCATTTGACAAAAAAAAAAGATCCCCCAAACCCACCATTTTGTTATTTTAGTGAAAAATAATTTTAGTAGAAAATAACATCCATTGAGTTTATAAATGCTTTGCTATTTTGGATTTTATATACTAAGCACATCTGCTTGCTGAATGATATTTCTTTAAATGGCTGTAACCCCAATTTGTTTGCAAAGGTGCATGCAAGTGATGAATTTGTCCACAGAACTTTTATGACAATATGACTATAAAAAACCAAACCAAACCATGGAGCACATGGCTCAGGGGAAAATGGATGCCACTTGTCAGGCATGTAGTAGAGGGGAATTCTACTTCAGATTGCATTGGACCAGGGAACCTGTAAAGTCCCTTCTAAACGCTAAGATTTTATAGTCCTGTGATACTTTGTCAAGAAGTTTTACACTTCCTTAAATTAAGTATTGATTCCTTTCCTCAGGGAATATAATAGAGATAAGCCATATGCATTCAAAAAGCAAGAATATGGGTTATAATTCAATAATTTCAAAATGACTGATATACACAGAAAATACTATAGGAGTTCAGAGGAGGGATACATCACTTTGGGTAGAGGGGCAAAAGATTTTGTGGAGGCGATAGGACTTGAGGTGAACTTTGAAATGTAGGTAAGATGCAGATTGGCAGAGAAGACGGGGAAAGCATTTCATGATGGGAATCAACATGAACTAAGGTAGAGAAATGAAAATGAACAATGAGCCAATGAACAGATCACACTGATTATAGTGGGAAAAGTTAAAACTAAGGTTGAAGACAGATGCAGGCCAGATTATGGAGAAGCTAAACTCTTCATTTTACAGATGAGTAAATTGAATTCAAAGGGATAAAGTGACTTGCTCAAAGCCACACAGCTAGTAAACAGTACAAAGAACTAGACTGCAATGAGTTAAGGAAGAAATGAGTGGGGAGGAAGTACAGGCAGGCATGTAGAGCAGTGGTGTCAAATTCAAATAGAAATGAAACCCTGGGAATTGCATGTTACTTAGAAAACCACAAATTAAAATTATCTATATTGTGTTTTGCTTTATTATTACACATTTTTCAATTACTTTTTAAAAATTACATTTTAATCTGATTCAGGCTGCAACAGAGTTTTGTGGACTACTTGTGGCTGTATGTTCTATCTAGGACCCCTCTGGTAGATGATTGATATTCAAGGAGTTTGTCAGAGAAAGGAAGGAGAGAGAAATAGCCTTGAATGGAGTATGACATTTTTATTTTAGGTTTGCAGATTAAACTTTCCAGAGGATTCACTCTTCAAAAGAATTGAAGTTTTATATAGGGTAAATTGCTAAGAGGTAGCTGTGTTTCTTTGGTCATGGTCCCCTGGCCCAAACAGTACGCTTATGGTTTTGTGAAGATCCAGTGAAATGACATTTACTGAAGGAGCCATTGTGTGGACACAGACATAGACAGCTGGAGACTGAGATCTCCTTTGTGCTCAGAATTGTTCCTCTTTCACCCTTAGGATGGAAGTAATGCTTGAGGTCAGAACTTGTTGCAGAGAGAAATCTGATCTAGGGGGTAAAGATAGGAATGGATCCCAATTACTCCCAAATGGAAAGCTTCTATTGTATTCTGAGACTACTAGGTACAGAGATTCTATAATCTCTTTCCTCAGAACCGGCCAATTGAATTTTATTGCATTTTCTTGATGAAGATCTTTTATTTTGGTCTTACAGAGATCACAGGAACTCGATGTTTGCGGAACCGAGAGCTACTGAGGAAAAGAAAAGCTGAAGCCCAAGAAAGACAAACTGCACAATGGCTCGGGTAAATTAGTGAAAGTGGAATATGAGTACGTTGTAAAGAGAGCAGGTGGCACCCGAGGGAATCTAGATAACAGTGTGAATAACGTTAATTGCTTATATTTGTATATAGAGTTCACAAAGTGCTTTTACATAGAGAGACACTGTGGTATAGTCGATAATGCTGGACTTAGGGCCAAGAAGCCCTGGATTCAAATCCCGTCTCAGATGTTTACTAGCCATGTAATTTTGGACAAGTCAGCTGACCTCTATGAGCCTCAGTTTTCTCATTTGGAAAGTGGGGAATTTAGGTGATGCAGTGGATAGGCCTCACTCAGATCTTTAGTCAGAAAGATGCATCTTCCTGAGTTCAAATCCAGCCTCAGACATTTACTAGCTTGTGACCCTGGACAAGTCACTTAAGCCTGTTTGCCTCAGTTTCTTCATCTGCAGAATGAGCTGGAGAAGGAAATGGCAAACCACTCCAGCATCTCTGCCAAGGAAAGCCCAGCTGGGGTCATGCAGAGTCAGACACGACTGAAAAAGACTGAACAACAAAAAGTAGGGATAATGACATCTATCTCAGAGTTGGTCTATCAAATAAGACGATATAAAACTCTTTGTAAATGTTAAGGTGACATATACATGTATTATTTGTTTGAGGTTCATAAAAACTACATGTGGTAGAAAGAGCAAATATTTTCTTTTTGTTGTTGTTGTTTGTTTGTTTGTTTTTTAGTGAGGCAATTGGGGTTAAGTGACTTGCCCACAGTCACACAGCTAGGAAGTATTATGTGTCTCAGGCCACATTTGAACTCAGGTCCCTCCTAACTCCAGGGTCGGTGCTCTATCCACTGTGCCACCTAGCTGCCGCCGAGCAAATATTTTCTTATGTGGAGACGGCCAAGTGGTTTAGTAGTAAGAACACAGGATTTGGAGTCAGAAGTCAAATTCCATCTTTTATTCTTTTTTTGACTGGCAATTTGGGTTAAATGACTTACCCAGGGTCACATAGCTAGTACATGTCTGAGGCCGGATTTGAACTCAGATCCTCCTGACTCCAGGGTTGGTACTCTATCCACTGCACCTGCTTCCACCTCCACCTGCCTCCTAGCTTTTATTCTTAATGCCTGTATGAGTTTGCACATTACTCCTCTGGATCTCATTCTCCTCATCTACAAAATGAAGGAGCTGGATGAGATGATCTTTAGATGTCCATTCAGCTCTATATCCTCTGATTCCTATTTTATAGATGAACAAATAGACTTTCCTAGAGGTGAAGTGACTGGTCCACAGACTAGCAAGTAGTCAGTGATGGAGGCTAGATGGGAACCATGTTTTCTTACTCTTACTACAGTACTAGATTTGAAATCAGGAAAAGGAGTCTCCCTGACTGGGCCCAATACTCCAACCTCTGTGTCATCTAGCTGCCCATTCCTTTACATAAGACACCAAAATAGAGGGCTGTTCTAGACTGGGCTGTAAGCAGGATCAAGAGAGTCAAAGCAAAAGCTGGAAATTGCATGGAAGCCAGAAATAAAGATGTAACCATGAGGGAAAGCTGGCTGGTAGTCAGGTTCCAGGGAATACATAGGACAAGACAGAGATAAAGACAGTATTATTGGCTTCTGATCTGTCAAGTGGTGTGGCCAGCAAAGAGATATGATATGCCAGAGATTTTAGGATCTTGAAATTAAAGCCAATTTGTCTCATACAGGAAGCTTCTTATTTTCTTCCTAGTATGGCTGGACTGACTTCTCAAGGACCGACTATTCCCAGGTTAGAAAAGAAAAACAAGCATTTGTTAAGGACTTATGTTACGAATAGTATCTCTTTTGATCTTCAGAACAACCCTAGGAGGTGGCTGCTATCATTATCCCCATTTTACACTTGAGAAAACTAAGTGACTGGCCGAGGGTCACACAGCTAGTAAAGATCAAAGGTCACATTTTAATTCAGGTCTTCCTGATTTCAGGATAAGCATTCTCTGTATTGCAGCACCTAGCTACTTTAACAGAAGGCTTAAGAGGTGCTATATCACAGCAACTCAATCCCAGTGTCTGATTGAACTGAATCTGACCAAGTCACTATTACTACATTTTTTCTCTCATCACTTTTTTCCTTCCACAGGACAACATAAATGGAAATAATAGAATTTAGACTCAGAAGTCATCTTCTCTAATCCCTTCTTGAACCTACTAGAATGAGAGAAGGCATCAATTTATGCCTAGTGCCCTTCAAATATCTCCCAGTTAACTCACGTTAGATACCACGTAGGCATGGACAGATTATCTGAGACTCTTAAAGACCCAGTGGAAAAAGCCTTAGATATATCGGAGGACCTGGATTTGATTTTAAGTTTCTGCACCTTTGGGCAAATTCACAAAACCTATTTCTCCCTCTGTAAGATGAAAGGGTTGGACTAAATGACCTCTAGGATCACTTCTTGCTCTAAACCTAATAATACAGTATACTAAAATACCTTTTCCTACCCTCTCTACTCCTAAATCCTGGATGAAAGTGTGTTCTAATTACTTCCTTAGGTGTGCAGATCCTGGACTCTGACTCTCCAGTGGGCTGGCCATGAGCACTAGAGTTCCCAGAGTTAGTTATACTGCGATGCTATATTTTTACACATATGCTGAAATCATGTTTTTTTTTTTTTAATATAAATTTATTTATTTTTAGTTTTCAACATTTACTTCCACAAGTTTTTGCGTTCCAAATTTTCACCCCATCTCACCCTTCCCCCCACCCCAAGATGTCATGCATTCTGAATATCCCTTCCCCTACTCTGTCCTCTCTTCTATCTCTCTCCCCTTCTCTTATCCCCTTCCCCTTCTATTTTCCTGTAGGGCAGGATAGACTTCTGTACCCCATTTCCTATATTTATTTCCCAGTAGCATGTGAAAACATTTTTTTTAAACATATGTTTTTAAAACTTTAGGTTTCAAATTGAAATCATGTTCTTGAATCTTCTTTTGTTGTTCTAACAGATCACAGAACCAAAGCAAACGACAAAGAACAGCAAAAGGCCGAGGCCGGCCACAAACTAAAGAAACAAAGAAGGAGCCTCCACTACAAGTTGTGAGAGTGGAAAAGGAAGAAAAAGCAAAGAAGGAACTGCCATCTCTAGAGCAGCAGAAGGAGCCACTGGTGACTGCTGCCGAGGACTTTCATTCTACAGAAAACCAAGAAGGGACTATGATAGAACATGCCCCTAAAACATATCAGTATGCAGCTATGACTCAAGATTATGCAACTGAAACATACCAAGAGACATCTGAGCCTGAGGATCTTTCTCCTAAAACACGCCAAGAAACAGCTGTGCCTGAAAAACATACCTCTACAACATACCAAGAAACCACTGGGTTTAAAGAGATGCCTCCTAAAACATGCCAAGAAGTAGTTGTACCTGAATCTTTCTCTCCTAAAAGATATCAAGAAACAGCTCTTCCTAAAGATTGCTCTCTGAAAATACGACAAGAAACAGCTATCACTGAACGCTATTCACCTAAGAGATGCCAAGAAACAGCTGTACCTGAAGAGCTTCCTCCTAAAACATGCCAGGAAATGGGTGTGTCTGCAAAATATACCCTTGAAACATACCAAGAAGCATCTGTACCTGAAGATCTCTCTCGTAAAACATGCCAAGAAACAACTGTGCCTGAAAAACATACCTCTACAACATACCAAGAAACCACTGGGTTTAAAGAGATGTCTCCTAAAACATGCCAAGGAACAGTTGTACCTGAATCTTTCTCTCCTAAAAGATACCAAGAAACAATTCTCCCTAAAGATTGCTCTCCGAAAATGTGTCAAGAAACAGCTGTCACTGAAAACCATGCATCTAAGAGATGCCAAGAAACAGCTTTACCTGAAGAGTTTTCTCCTAAAACATGTCAAGAAATAGGTGTGTCTGCAAAATACACCCTTGAAACATACCAAGAGACAGATGTTCCTGAAGATCTCTCTCCTAAAACATTAAAAGGAAGAGCTATAACTGAAAATTCTTCACCTAAAAGATGCCAAGAAACAACCATTTATGAAGCACTTTCTCCTAAAACATGCCAAGAAAGAGCTGCACCTGAAAAATACACCCTTGAAACATGCCAAGAGACAGCTGTCCCAGAATCTTCCTCTCCTAAAAGATATCAAGAAACAGCTGTTCCTAGAGATTGCTTTCCTAAAACACATCAAGGAACAGTGATCGCCGAAAACTATGCATCTAAGAGATGTCAAGAAACAGCTGTGCCTGAAGAGCTGTTTCCAAAATTGTGCCAGGAAATGGCTGTGTCTGAAAGATACACCCTTAAAACATACCAAGAAACAGTTGTGCCCGAAAAACATACCTCTAGAACATGCCAAGGAGCAGCTGTGCCTAAAGATTGTTCTCCTAAGACATGCCAGGAAAGGGCTATGACTGAAAAAGGTGTCCCTAAAATGTACCAAGAAACAACTGTGTGTGAAAGTAGCTTTCCTAAACCGTTCCAGGAAATGGATGCACTTGAGCAACATACCTCTAAAACATATCAAGAAACAGCTGTGCCCAAAGATCTTCCTCCTAAAACACACCAGGAGAGACCTATGCCTGAAAAATATACTCCGAAAACATACCAGGAAACAGCTGTACGTGAAGTTCTCTTTACTAAAACATGTCAGGAGAAAAATGTGCTTGAAAAACATGCCCCGAAGATGTCCCAAGAGAGGGCTGTGGCTAAAGATCTCTTACCTAAAAAATGCCAAGAAAGTGATGGAATTAAAGAGTATCCTATGGAAACACACCAAGATACAGCTGTGGCCAAAGATCTCACTCCTAATATAAGCCAGAAAATATCTGTGCTTGAAAAATATTTCCCTAAAACATACCAAGAAGCAGCTACGCCCACAACTCTCTTGGCTCAAATACGCCACAAAACAGATGGTCCGGAAGAATATCCTACCGAAACATACCAAGAAAATGCTATGCCTGTAGTTCAGGATCCTGGAACACACAGAGAAACTGCTATGGCTATCATTTGTCCTCCAAGTAGGCTTCCCCTTTCATTAAGATGTTCAAATAGAAGTGAAGGTTTGCATTGAGTAACTATCTGGATTTAAAATATTCAAGTACTGTTGAATCCCGGGCAAGTTTCTTAATAATAATAATAATAATAATAATAATAGCTAATTAGGTACCAGGCACTGTGCTAAGTGCTTTATAATTATTATCTCATTCGGTCCTCACAAGGAGGTAGGCGCTATTATTATTCCCTTTTCAGATAAGGAAACCAAGGCAAACATAAATTAAGTGACTTGCCCAGGGTCATACAACTAGTGTGAGATCTGAGGGTGGATCTCAGGTCTATCCTGACTCTAGGCCCAGATCTCTAACCACTGTACCACGGAGAGCAATTGGTCTAGAGACTCTCAAATGTCCCTGACAGCAGGCTATTTATAACTCTCAGGTGTACAGGTTTCTGTCTGTTTTACACCTGGGGTTTACCCCCTCATCTCAAGGGCACTGGTTGATTTCAGAGCAAACACTCCATCTGTGGTTTCAATCAGTGCATACTTGAGGAAAACGATAAAAAATGAAAGCTTGCAACACCTACTTAGTCTTAGCCAATGAAGGGATAGTAACCTAACAGAAATAATATATAAAATATTATAAATTTTATAATATAAAATATTCTATACAAAACATATAATATTACAATAGGATATTAAATATTGTATAATATATAAAATAGTAATATATTAATTATAAAAATTAACCAGAGTGCTTAAGGAAGGGTGTGTTTTAGTTTATTTTTCTTGTAAATTCATAAGGGGTTTTTTTTTTGGTGGTGAACAGTTTTTTGAACACAATTGAATCCTTCCTTGATGACGGGTGATCTCACAGTGCCTTGTGGCCATCATTCTGCACATAAGTTCTTCTCATTCAATATTGTAGGAAGAGGTAGAATATTTAGATGAATTTCTACTGGCCCTATGATATTTCTTGGATTTTAAACCCTTGATAATGACTCATTTCTTTGTCAGATAGCTGCTTTTAAAAAGAGAATTCAATGAAACACCATGATAGAGAATTTTGATTAATTGGATGCAAATTTTGAAGTTTTACTGCAGCATTGTGTAAGCAATACCCTCATTCTGCCCCCCCCAAAAAAAAAGTAGGTGTGAACAACTGTAGGAATATAAAACTAGAGTCAACTAAAACCAAGATAATACCTCATCTCTAAGAATTTACATTCTGAAATTTTGATGCAAACCATTTACGTCTATCTTATTTTGTTTTACAGAACTGAAAAAAATAACAGAAGCAGAGGAACCAGAAAAGCCTGCAATTCTGAGTCTTTCCCAGGAGAATAAAGCAGAGATTGATTACTATAGGTTTCAACAACTACCTCAACCATAATAGTTTCAAACTAAAGATATAGTATACTAATATTTTAAATGCACAGTTTCTCTGCATGCAATCAACTACAGATCTCTATAGTATTTGACAACAACTTGACTCAGGGATATTTTCCTGTATGTACTCTGTATTTAATATATTTAAAGACCTGGCTTCAGCTATGGTGACAAATTTGTGTGTACTGGGGAACTGGGGGTAGTGGGAGCAGATTGGATAGGAGTGGGGGGGGAAGGGGGAAAAACTGAGGACCATCTTTTTGTTACCTCAGAAAACGAAATTGTTTTAATTAATTCTTGATATTAAGTGATTAAATGATTAGGAACATTTAAAACCTTTCTTGGCAGTTTCTTGTTTTCTTGTAAACTTAAATATTAACATAGTAATAATTTTATTGTTTTGCTTAGGCTTTTTAAAAAATTTGGTTGTTTTATTAGTGTAGCAGTTTTACTTACTTCTATGAGGATCCTCAAAACCTACCTGGTGTAGGGGTGTGTGTGTGTGTGTGTATGTGTGTGTGTGTGTGTGTGTGTGTGTGTGTGTGTGTGTAATAGCTTGTTTTTTGTTTTGTTTTGTTTGGTTTGGTTTGATATATATATATATATATATATATATATATATATATATATATATATATATATAATATATATATAACCTTTGTGTCAGCGGCTTCTTCCTAATGTAAAGCAATAGGATACACTTCGGGGGACTCCTCACTTCTCTGGCTCATTGCCTGGATCCTGACAATGTAGGAATTTGAATGTCTAATACTCTTTACACCAAATACATAGTTATGAAGTCTCAAAACATGAACAGTTTTATTTACAGGTTAATAGAACTAAGCAGGACTCACATCTGAGGCCATAGAAAGAAGTAAAATTCACCAGTGTAATTTCAGTTAGTTACTTAAAGCATAGGGTGTCCCAAAAGTCTTAGTGTAGTTTTAAGATCATTACCAAAAATTGCACTAAGACTTTTGGGACACCTTGTTTTATCCTAGGGTTGGCACTCCAGCACAGATGGTTGGCAGTTGCTTTTCTCTATTGGTAGTCCCCTTCCTATCATCTTTGCCTGCCAAGTATTGCTTAAAATTTTCCCCTTAAACCCTCCCTCATCTCGTACCTTCCCTATTACAGAAGAGGCCAACACCATCCTTCCAGTCCCTCACTCTCATAATCTAGGAATCATCCTGGATTCACCCCCCGAGCCACCTGTGAGCTGGTGTCATGGCCTGTCGATTTCACCTTTGCAACATCTCACCAGTCTGCCCCCTTCTCTGCCCCTCTGGTGCAGGCCCTAATTACCTCACATCTTGATTATTATAGGAGTCACCAGCATCCACCAGCAGGTGGATCTGCCTGTTTCAAGTCTTTCTCCACTCCAATCCATCCTCCATTCAGCCACCAAAGTGATTTTCCTAAAATCTGTACTCTGCCATCCAGTGACACTGTCCTCTTGGCTGTTCCACAAACGAGACACTCCATCCCTCAGCCTTAGGCATTTTCTCTGGCTGTCCTCCCTATCTGCAACACTCTCTCTTCTCCACTCTGACTACTGACCTCTTTGGCTTCCTCCAAGTCCCAACTAAAATCCCACCTTCTTCAGCAAGCCTTCCCCAATGCCTCTTAATTACAAGACTTCCCCTCTTTTAATTATTTCATATTTATCCTGCATATAGTCTGCTTTGTACGTATTTGTTTGCATGTTGTCTTCCCTTTTAGATTGTGAGATCCTTGGGAGCAGGGACTACCTTTGGCCTCTTTTTGTATCCCCAGTGCCTAGCACAGTGCCTGGCACACAGTGGGTGCTTAATAAATGTTTATTGACAATTGAATCTCTGACAAGTCTTGCCTCCTGCCCTTCTCAGCAGGTATCACTGGTTGCTTTTCCCCACCACTGTCTTCCACGGCTGCTATCTCCTATAATTCAGTTAGTTAGCTTCTAGAAGACAGCAGTCATTGTCCCCAACTCCTTTCTTTTTCTTTTGCATTTGTGCTATTCTCAGCACCTAGGCGTGGGGCTCTGAACTATTTTTTCTATGTCATAGACTTTTTTGACTGTTTGGTGAAGCCTATGAATTCCTTTGAATTCCTATGAATGTTTATAAATGCATGAAGCTAAATACAGATGATTATAAAGGAAACCAATATATTGAAATATACTAAAAAAAAAAAGCTTTTGGACCATAGGTTAAGAACCTCTATTAGAGCAGGAAGTTCTTTCCCTTTCCTGGGGGACTAGTTCTTAATGAGTATCTCATATGGTAAAGGAACTTGGGATATGTTTTAGGACTCAAAAACACATTCCTGTTATGTCTACCCCTATTTTTGCATACTGTCCCCTACAGGACTAAGCCTCACACACTAGGGGTTTGGGGGCTATAGGAAAGTTCTTTCCTTCCATCTTACAATGTACCTCCTCTTGCAGTATCACGTGTGTTCATGGAAATTTATTAGCACTCACAACCCATCCTGCCAGTGCAAAAGGCATGGAGGAGTGCCTCACTCTCAGATGTTCACTCTGCCCCCCAGGGCAGTTGGGCTAGTTTATTCATATTTTCTAGGGTTGTTTCTGAAAATATCTAGAAAAGGGAAAAGATGGAGCTCGTTCCTCCTAATGCAACTATCCTTATGGCCAGAGCTACTTCTCTTGATCCTCTAAAAACTTCTTCCTGACTTCTCTATTTTTGTTAATGACACAGCTATCATCCTGACCACACACTGGAACACTCAGGAATTATCTTTCAGGACTCCCTCTTCTTCATTCTACATGTTCAATTATTTATTAGAATCTATCATTTCTTGCCTCCACAATATCACCTGAACTGTTTACTCTCTGACCATTCCTTCTCAGTCTCCTTTGTTGGATCTTTATCCATGTCAAAATCATGATTGGGGCAGCTAGGTGGCACAGTGGATAGAGCAGCAGCCCTGAAGTCAGGAGGACCGGAGTTCAAATCCGGCCTCAGACCAAACACTTGACATTTACTAGCTGTGTGACCCTGGGCAAGTCATTCAACCCCAATTGCCAACCCCCCCCCCAAAATGACAAAACCCATGATTAGAGAGTGAGTGTCCCCTAACACTCTATTATGGGTCCTTTTTCTCTTTATGCTATCTCTCTGATAATCTCAGCTGTCATGGGTTCAAATATTATCTCTATGCTGATGATTCCCAGATCTATAGACCCAGCCTCAGTCTCTCTGGGGTTTCAGACCCGCATCAGCAACTTTGTAGTGGACATTTCATGCTGGATGTACAGTAGGCATTTCAAACTTCACACGTCTAAAACACTCATTATCTTCCCTCCAAAACCCACTGCTCTTCCAAATTTTTACATTACTTCAAAGAGCACTGCCATCCTTCTAGTCCTTCAGGTTCACAACCTCTTTCATTCTCATTCACTGTATATATATCCAATCAGCTGCCAAATCTTGATGTTTCTACTTCCACAGATCTCTTACAGGAGGCCCTTTGTCTCCATTCACACAGCCACCACCCTAGGTCAGGCCCTCATCACCTTGCCTGGACTACTTCAATAACCTAATATCTCTCCTTGCCATAAGTGTCTCCCCATTCCAATCTATTCTCCACACGGATGCCGGTGATTTTCCTAAAGCAGAGATCTGTCCATGGCGTCTCCCTATTTTGTAAATTTCAGTGGCCCCGTTACTTCTCGGATCAATTAAAAACTGCCTCATTTAGCATTTAAAGCTTTTCACAAACCATACCCTTCATACCTTTCCAGACTTCTTATGTCATTGGTCCTCTTCGAGAACGAATGATGAACAACAACAAATATTATCACTCCCTGCAGGTACTGTGCTGTCCAGTATATTTTCTTAAGTATAGATAATCAACAAATCAAGTCCTGATCTGTAGCTTTTGCTAACTTTTGAGGTATAAATGCTCACCACTGAAAATACAACAATGGCTTTAGCAGAGTCCTTGTGAGCTGGCTACAACATGCCCCTGTACTGTTCCTCTTACAATCCCTCACTTCCTTCAAGATTCAATTCAAAGGCTATTTTCTGTGGGTTTTTCCTGGTCATCCCAGAAACTAGTGCCTTCATTTCCTCCTCTACAGTTATCTTCCATTTCTATCATCAGTGCTTACCCCAGTAACTGGTACCTAGTAATCTCTTGATTAATTTGTCTCTATTACCAGTGTGGTCAACCTAGTTCAGATTCTCAATTACCTCTCCCCTCCTCCCATACATTCTACTTGCTACCACATTTCTCTTTGTAAAATATAGATTTGGATCATGGTATTCCCTATTTAGAAACTGTCAATCACTTTCTTCCACCTACCAAATAATGCTGAAATTCTTTAGCCTAAGATTCAAGACTCTTCATACTTTGGCCTTGATTTATCATTTTTAGGCACATGACATTTCATACTACTCATCTTAATGAGCTTTAAGCCAAGCAAGACTTTTTGCTCTTCCTTTAACTGACACTTTTCCACCTTGGCATTTACATTCTCCCTCCACTCCTGCCCCACTCTAATTCTTATCTTTCTTCCAAAGCCCAACCTAAATGCTGTTGTCCAGGATGCTTTAACTAGAAGAAAAGTGATCTCTTCTTAAAAGTTTCACATTTGACTTAATATTATGGGTTTGTTTGTCATGTTCCCTATTACCCCAAGTGGAAAGGAACCATGTCTTCTCTTTATACTCCAGCACCGTTCCAAGTAACCAATAGATATTGCTAAATAAAAACAAATTTACTTTTTTCATAAAACATTAATTCATCAATATACTATCTCATCTGATTCTTACAAAAGTAAGAAGTAGATGCTATTATTATCCCCATTTTACAGTTGAGGAAACTGACGCAAACAGATGAAGTGACTTGCCTAGGATTGCACAAGTAAGTGAGGCTGAATTTGAACTTGGGTATTCCTGATTCTAGGCCCAGCACTTTAACCACTCTGCCACCAGCTACCTGTAAGTTACAAGTTACATGGTCAATGAGAAAATGCCAGCCTTACGAAAAAAATACTTCAACATTCATTTTGTTGTTTAGCCTACTAGTCCACATAACCTCTCTAGAGAATACTGAAACAATTTCTCAATGTCAAAAGTAGAAATGGTAATGTGAAATTCAATGGAAAAAGATGTTTAGGACACTAGTCCTACTCTTATGCTTGTATTTGTATTCCTAACACTTAGCACACAGTAAGTGCCTGACAAATGCTTGGTTGACTGACCTGATGCCCCATCATAGTATGAGTATGACTCTGGGTTCGGTCAGCACAGTCCAAGCTTGGGCAGGTCCTGTCAACCTGGAAAAGCTTCTAAGCTCAACATAGTTAAGTTTAGACATGCTTGTTGTTAGGTGATTTTCTTTCAACAAAGCAACTCATGAAGATGTCTACTAAGGCTCAGAAAGGTTGAAATCTTGGTGGATTCTTGAAGTATCATAGAAGTAGCATCATCTTCTTTTACAAAAGGAAGATTTGATATAAAAACCTTTGTTGAAATTAATCATTCCTTAGAGTACATAAAAATGGACTTCGGGCATTATTAAATTAGCTGCAATTACACATTTTAGTTAAGATTCATTATTATGCCTCACAAACATTTCATTGGTAGATATACTTCTCTGTCACTGTAAAAGGATCTCCTGAAAAATTATCTTGAAATTTGACCAAAACATACTATTTTGAAAAATTTGGAGCTATGCCAAGAAAATTTCTGATTTATATAATGTTTTTTAAGTACTATACCTTCCAGTTGTAAGCAATGCCTATGTGGTAATATTAAAAAAAAACAAACATTGTGCTCCTTTAGTTGTAAATACACTATACTTGTGAGGAAGAGTGGATTGTAGAAAGCACACTAGACTTTTAGTTGGAAGACCCAGGACTATGTCAATTATTTACTAGCTATTTAATCTCTACCCTTCAGTTTTCTGTGAAAATGAGGATAACACCCCCCTGTTATTTCAAAAGGAATTTTGTACAGTTCAAATAAGATTATATATTTTGAGCTGGAAGAGACCTGTGAGTCATCTAATCTAACCCCTCACTTTATAGATGAGGAAACTGAGGTCAGACAAGGACAAGGAACCTGGCTGCAAGGTCCTGCAATAAATAGCAAGCCCAGGAATAACTCAAGTTCTCTGACCATGACATGAGCTTTGAGAAAGGCAATGTATTCTACTAGGGTGTAAACTCTTTGAATGTTATCTCTATTTTATCTCATGTCCCTTGGACTATTCCTTAGAATAGTTTAAAGGATATAAGCCTCTTCAGAATCTCACTTTGCCTTTTGATGGGAACCAAACATCAAATAATTATAATGACCAAGAAACTTGGCTCTGGAAAAATGTTGAAAAAATGTATCTCCTTTGCTTCTTTGCAGAAGTGGGGGAACACCGAGTCTTCAATACTGCATGTATTTTTATACTGAATCGATATAGTTTGCTACACTGCTGTATTCTCTTTTTTAAAAAATTCTTTATTAACAAGGGGATGGATTGACGGCTGGGAAGAGAGGGGGGTGATATACATGGTGTTCCAAAAATCTCAGTGCAGTTTTAAGCTTCACAACTAGATCCTGATTAACGAATCCTGAATAGACTCCTGTGAAGTGGCTGCATTTGAAGCTATATTATATGCAAAATATTGTTATTAGTTCCAGCCAGATAGAAATACGCAATGAAAACATTTAAAATAAGGGTTTTTTTACTATTTATTAACACAACAACAAAGGACAAGAAAAATGTACTTCTGATTCAAGTTTATTACAAAGTGATAATGTAGCTATAGGAAGCAAAATTAAGAAAATAAAATTAAATTACTGAATATCTTACCTAAAGATAAGCTTACACTGATATGATGGAAACAATGTTATTCTTGTTTAACATATTTTAGCAGTGTAGACTGAATTGTCTTCTCTTTCTTTAAATCTTCATACATACGCTGGTAGGTGCAAAGAGCTTTATCCACATCTTGGCGAATTTGTATTCTTCTATCAACATTAGGGTCAGCATCCATAATTTTTTGCTTCACAACTTCTAAAGCTTGAAAGATATCTTCAAACTCTTTGAGAGTGAACTCTTTCATTTGTACATTATCTGCTTCTTCAGTATCATCGTCAACATCTTCAAACGCTCGTTGCTGATCTAAATGAAGAAAATCATCATCGGTCAATTCTTCTGAGTGCGATCCCAATAATTCTAGGACACTGTCACTTTCTAGTTCATCAAAACCAAGCTTTCTTCCTGTGTTTGTTATTTCTTCTATAATAGCTTGCTTTTGAGAAGGAAAACCTTCAACATTACTATTTGCACAATGTGGCAAAATGCACTTCCACACTTCACGCATGTTGTTTGTAGTTATTTGTTGCCAAGCATGATGAATATTTTCAATTGCATCTCTGATGTTATAATTTTCCCAGAAGTCAGTTAATGACATTACTTCATCACCTGTAGTTTTTGCAACTGCCTGTTCAAAGATTTTTCTTAGGTAGTAGGCCTTAAATGTTGCAATGGTTCCTTGGTTCATGGGTTGCAATAAAGATGCTGTGTTTGGTGGCAAAAAAATTACTTTTATATTCTCACACAATGAACCAAGTGTAGTTGGATGACCTGGAGCATTATCTAAAATCAATAATACTTTAAAGGCAATGTTGCTGTCCTTGCAATATTTTTCGACAGCTGGGCTAAAATAACTTGAAAACCAGTCTTCAAAAATAGCTTTAGTAACCCATGCTTTCTTATTTGACCTCCAAAGAACTGGAAGTGATTGTTGGTTGTAGCCTCTCAGAGCATGAGGATTTCGGGACCAGTAAACAAGCATTGGTTTTAATTTAAAATCCCCTTCTGCATTACCTCCTAGTAAAAGTGTTAGGCGATCCCTAGACACTTTAAATCCAGGTTGAGTGTTTTCTTTCTTAGAAATATAAGTTCTGGAGGGCATCCTTTTCCAGAATAAACCTGTTTCATCCACATTGAAAATTTGTTGATCAGTGTATCCACCTTCTTCAATTATCTTCTTTAAAATATCAGGAAATTTAGCTGCTATATTCTCATCTGTAGTAGCTGACTTTTCGGTAATTTTAACATTATGTAATTGACTTTGATTTTTAAAGGGATCAAAGCAACCACTGTTTGCAGTAAAAGATTCTTCACTATCTATTTCATTTCCATTTTCTTTCTCTACCTTAAATAAACTCGGAGCATTTGTTTGCATAGCTGTTTTGCTATGAGAAATGTGTTTATCATTGCAATCTTCAATCCATACAGCTAAAGGACGCTCCATTTCTATCATTGTAACACTTCTATTCCTTGTAGTTGTCTGTAAACCACAAAAAGCTGATGCAACATTGTCTTTTTCTTGTACTTCACTTGTGTGTTTTATAATATTCTGCACCGCAGCTTCAGGCACTCCTACAGCTTGTCCTGTTTTAGAATTACTATGACTACATTCGTGCTGTTCAAAAATTGTCAGGTGATCATTAGATACTTTAAATCCAGGTTGAGTTTTTTCTCTCTTAAAAATATAAGTTCTGAAAGGAATCTTTTTCCAGAATAAGCCTGTTCCACCCACATTAAAAATTGGTTGATCAGTGTATCCACCGTCTCCAATTATTTTCTTCAAAACATCGGGATAGTTGGCTGCCATGTTCTCGTCTGCACTGGCTATCTCTCCAGTAATTTTAACATGATGCAAATGAACTCGATTTTTAAATCGGTCAAACCAACCACCACTGGCAGAAAAGGTTTCCTCACTATCTACCTCATTCCCATTTTCTTTCACTGCTTTAAATAAACTTGAGGCTTTTGTCTGAATGGCAGCTCTGCTAAGAGGAATGCATTTTTTATTACAATCATCAATCCACACAGCTAAAAGACGTTCCATTTCTATCATTGTAACACTTCTATTCCTTGTAGTTGTTTGTAAACCACAAAAAGTGGATGCAACTTTGCCTTTTTTTTTAATTTCACCTGCATGTTTTATGATATTTCGTACTGTAGATTCTGGCATTCCTACATCTCGCCCTATTTTGGAGTTACTATGACCACGTTCATGCCGTTCAATTACATCACATTTTTGTTCTAATGTAATAACAAGCCTCTTTTTTTTCACACTGGCAGCATTTCCATCTGAAGTCTTCTTCCTTTTGTCCATTTTGTTACGGGCTTTTTAAAAAAATTAATGCAACTACTGGTAATATGGTACACAGCAACAAATTACATCAGCAAACTATGACAGGCAAGAGCAGAATGACATATCTGCAAGTAAAAACCTCTGACTAGCACACGCTGCATCAACTGATTTTTGGCTCACATTCAATTCAATTGCTCTCATTTTATAAGTGCACAAAACTGAATTCTGAATTATTTGAACTTGCAGTAATCATGATCTAGCTGTAATAACTTAAGAAGAATACTTGCTACAAACTTACAAAAAAGTGACATTGGAGGTTATTTAAATTTTAAAAATACTGATGTTTCTTATTAAAATTCTACATGCACCTTCTTGTGCTTCATATACAAATGTTGCTCTCTCAATTTCAGCCACAGTTTCTTTGCTTGCTTGGAGTCTCCCAAATCTATATTTATACTGAAATAAGCCAGGTTCCTTTAATTTTTTTATCTAGTTGTTAATTAAATTCCTGTGGGAAGCCTCCTTATAAAAGAAGGTAGAATTTTCTTCTTACTGCTGTTGTGGACTTGAGTTCAGCCAACCAGAGAATGCAGTTGACTTTCTTCAATATTTGCTATCCTCAATTGAAGAGACTGAAACAAAAAATTTAAATTAGAAACTTATTATTCAAAATTAAATAATCACAAAAGAAATATAAATAATTAAATTTTCAAATAATATTTTTCCCCTAAGTTAGTTATAGTGGATAGAAGCATTGGGCTTGGAGTCAAGAGGACCTGAGTTCAAACCCAGACCTCACATACTTACAGCTCTATGACTCATGACAAGTCACTTAACCTGTTTGCCTCAGATTCCCTATCTGTAAAATGGGGATATTAATAGCACCTACCTCCTAGGTTGTTGTAAGGATCAAATCAGGTAATAATTGTAAATGGCTTAGAACAGTGTCTGGCACATAGTAAACACTAAATAAACGTTAGCTATTATTATTATTATTATAATACAGCCTCAGATATTTACAAGCTCTGTGACCCTAGGCAAATCAATTAAGCTTGCCTCAGCTTCTTCATCTGTAAAATGGGGATAATAATAGCACCTACCTCCCAAGGTGGTTGTGAAAATCAAATGACGTAACCATTGTAAAGTGCCTGGCCCGCAATAGTGCTCATATAAATCTTTGCTATTATTCTTCTTCTCAAGTTAAAGCTTAAAACCTGCACTAAGATTTTTAGGACAATCTGGAGGGTCTGTCTTCATTCTTTGTACTTGTCTTTCCAGTCTAGCAATGCCTGGCACATAGTAGGTGCTTTTTTTTAAAAAAAAATCAAACACGCTCATGTATCTATCACTGCACTTAGGTGTGGATGGTGGAGTGAATTTTTTTTTTTAAAGACAGAAGCACAAAATTTTTGAATAAAGGACATAACGTCTGCGAGGATAACATTTAACCTGCTATCACACGCTGTGTGTCCCCAAATCCTGGGTCTGTGCCCCGCGTCAGCGGCCAAACCGCCCGGGCGGGGCTCCTCCCGGCCGGCGCCCGGCGGGGCGGCTCCACGCTCCGCGACACTTTCCCCCGGGGGACCTTCCAGCCCAGGCCCAGCCTAGACAAGCTGACACAGATCGCAGGTGTGTGCGCCCCAGGCCGGCAAGCCGCTCCCCGCAACGATACCTGGGACTAGTGCGTGCAAGCCCCAACCGATCTTCGGCGCTGTCCGCGGGTGAACCTGTCCTCGGAGGGCGGCGGACGCCGGAGGGCGGAGGCAGCCTTAGCGACCGAGGGAAGCTACGCCAACAGAAAAGCAGCAGCGGCTCCTGAGCCCTTGGACTGGCCGCGCGCATGCGCGCTCCGCGCAAGGACCCTCCCCCTCCCCTTTCCCCCACCTCCTCTGCGCAGGCGCGGGACTGCAGCCAATGCTCTGCGCCGCTGGGGTCAGGGTCTGTGGGCCCGGCAAGCTGCGAGGATATCTTGCTGGGCTCGGAACCGGGCGTTTGTAGTTGTCGTCCTCATCTTTAGTTTTGTCGTGTTTTAATCTCTAAAGCAGGCCGAGGTGACTGACACCATGCAGCGTTCCGAAGAGCCTAGGACCCCTCCCGCCTCGACCCCCTGTGGGTGCATGAAACCGGCTTTAGAAACAGGTAACTTCAGGGATTCTTTATTGGAGGAAGGTCACGTGCCGGGAAGTCACGTGAAGAGCGGTCACATGAGCAGCGTTTTCTCCCCTGCGGGATTTCCTCCAGATAGTAGATTCTCTCCTGGGCGCTTGCTTTACCTTAGGAATTTATTTTGGAGAACATCTCTCCCTCCCCCCTCCTCTCTCTCGCACCTGTTTCCTTACAGTTAATGGAAGCCATCTGTTGTGATGAATGAATGGTGAATTAGAATAGAATCAGTGAATTAGAATGTTAATCATTTTTACCCCCGTGGTCACCCCAGCTTGAAGAGTATAGAAAAGACTGGGGTGTGGGTAAGGGTGGGTACAATGGCTGAGGGGAAATCATCCCCAAATCATCTCTTCCTTCTTTCTCTCCCCCCCCCCCCCGTTATTGGAATCGGCTCATCTGCACCAGGATCCTCAGCTAAGCTCTAGATGGTGCCCGTAAAGCCAGCTTTTATATACCACTAACGTGTTAACTCATTTGATTCTCAAACTCATTATATAGTGCCCATATATTATCCCATTTTAACCTCACAACAACCCTGTGAAGTGCTCTTATTATTCACATTTTACGGATGGCAAACTCAGGCACGGCAAGGTTAAGTAACTTGCCCGGGCTCTTACAGCTAGTATGTAGCTGAGGCAGGTTTGAACTTGGGTCTTACTCACTCCATGTCCCTCCCCCACTCCAACCCCCTAGCCACCAGGATTTAGCGCTGGAAGCACATTAGAAATAATAGCAAACAATAATAATAAAGCAAATGGAATAAATCAGAACTAGGTGGAAAGTCAAAGGTGTATGTATGTGTGTATATATGTGTATATGTAGATTGGAGGTGATCAGCAACTTTGTCAATCAACAGCATATATTGAATGCTTACCTGGTGGTTTCGGTGAGTAGAGTGAAAGACTTTGAGTAAAAATACTGCCGCAGGCATTTTATAGTTGGGCAAGTCACTTAATCTTTCTCATTACTTAACCTGTCTCCTCATCTGTTAAATGAATTGTTCTGTGGATCAAATGAATTAACATGTAAAGTGCTATGCAAATCTTAAAGTACTGTCTATCTATATAGCATATTTATGTTATATGATATATATATATATATATATATATATATATATATATATATATAAATGTATATTATTGTCATTACTATGTTGGAGGCACTGTGCTGAGAACTGGGGATAACAGGAAAAACAATCAACTATCTGAGAGTGGAAAATGAGGGTTTGGACTCCTAGTAATCTCTTAGGCTCCTTCAAGTTCTTCAAGTCAGTGAGCTGCTTCTGTGAAACTGTTATCACTGGTAGGGACCTTAGAAGTCTCCCCTAGTTCATCACTCATGTTATAGATTAGGAAATAGTCCCAGAGAAATTAATTTTTTACCCAAGGTCATGCAAAGTCTTGGCAATACTGGGACTTGAGCCTTGTCTGTAAGTCCAGCACAGCTTAGTGCTCTTTTCTTCATGCCATGGAAATTGGGTGTGATGGTCATGAAGGCACATAGCACAGGACACTTATTAGTTGTGTGACTCCAGGGAAGTCACTTAACTGCTGTTTACTTTAGTTCCCACTTCTGTAAGATGGGGATAATAATATCATCTACCTTTCAGTGTTGTTGTGAGGATAAAATAAGATCATTTTTTTGTAAAGTGCTTTGCAAACCTTAAAGTGTTATATGAATTTTTGTTGTTCATTTGTGTCCAACTCTTTGTGATCCGGTTGGGGGTTTCTTGGCAAAGATACTGGAGCGGTTTGCCATTTTCTTCTTCAGTTCTTTTTTTACAGATGAGTAAACTAAGGCAAATAGGGTTAAGTGACTTGCTCAGGGTCACATGGCTAGTAAGTATCTGAGGCTGGATTTGAATTCAGGTCTACTTGACTCCAGGCCTAGCACTCTGTCCACTGATCCACCTACCTGTTATATAAATGCTAGCTGTTATTATTATTATGGCCTCTAGGCTCATAGGTACCATGTTAATCTAGAACTTTGGGTACAGGAACTGAAACAGAAATAAATAAATGTGAATGAAACTTCCTTTTATAAAGGTTTTTGATTTGGGAGATTTTTGTCTTATGCATTTATAAAGATGGGATTTATTTTGAGGTTGTCTGTATAAAACATAAACAGATTACAGAAAGCCTTAGAAAAATTAATAGATTAATGGCAGCCTATATAGGGAAAATTAGGTATGGCCACAAGAGCATGGAGGGAGACTTAATGGATCTGAGTTCTTGTCTTAGTGTTGTAACATTGGGCAAGTCACTTAATCGTTCAATCAGTCATTAAACACTTAATATGCATCTGATCTGTGCCAGGCATTTTGTTAAGCACTGGGGATACAAAGAAGGCAAAAGACAGGTCGTGATCTCAAGGTGCTCACAGCCTTATGGGAGAGAACAACACATAAAAAGAAGCTGAAAAAGGGGGATGGGGAAGAGCATCCTGGGTTGGGGATGGGGGGTGGGGAGAAGAGGGTGAAGACCTGAAGTTCCATGGAAAATGAGGTAGGTATAATGGACCACCTCTTTAACCTTAACCTTTCTGGGCCTTAGTTTCTTCAAATGAAAGGGTTGGACTAGATCAGTGGTTCTCAACATTTTTTGTTCCTTAAGCCCTTTTCAACAAGGAAAAAAAATGTGTTGTGATCCCCATTGTGCTTTAATATACTACTTATAATTTTCTTTTAGATTTTTCAGGTGGCTCAGTAGATAAGCAATGAGCCTAGAGTCAGGAAGGCTTGAGTTCAAATTTAGCCTCAGACACTTACTAGCTGTGTGACCCTGAGCAAGTCACTTAACCCTGTTTGCCTCTGTTTTGTCATCTGTGAAATGAGCAGTAAAGTTGGCTATAACCAAAAAACTCAAGAAAGCAGTATGTATTATTGTTATGATCCTTTAGTTGAATATTATTAGATTATTATTGAAGATGATACTAGCTAGCATTTATGTAATATTTTAAGGTTTTATAAAGCACTTTGCATGTTATCTGATTTTATACTCACCACGACTCTGTGAGATAGGTGCTGGTGCTATCCCCATTTTATTGATGAAGAAACTGATGATGAAGAAAGTTAAGGGACTTGCCCAGGTTCACAGGCTAGTACTCGTCTGAGGCAGGATTTGAATTCAAGTCTTCATGACTCAGGTCTAACATCCTAACTACTACACTCCCAGCTGTCTCACCAAATTAGAAAATTGTTTTTGCTGTTTTGTTTCTCTAGGTAATATTTTGACTGAACCAATTGGTTACATAGAGTCATGTTTCTCGGCCAAGAATGGTACACCGAGGCAGCCAACCATTTGCAGTTTATCACGTGCTTGTTTGAGGATAAGAAAAAGTGTCTTTAACAATCCTGAACATTCCGTCCTGGGCTTAGAACAGTTTTCACATGTTTGGTAAGTTGTTTAATCACTGGTAGTAGATTTTTATGTCCAGAATTTGCTAGGGAATAAATAATTGGTTACTTTGGAAAATACATTGACTTTATGTTTTTGAGGGGGGGCATTATTATTAGTTTTTATTGAAATTTGTAATTTGCTTATCTGTGTTAATGCCTTTCATATGTAAGTAAGGTCCTTCTCATCTGTACAATTGGATTAAATACTGGTTCCAAAATGACTTTTCTACAAGTTGATAGGATGTATATAACCTGAAAAGTGGGCAGATATCCTTTTTTAGATAACTTTTTATTTGTACGTTCTGTGATACTATACAGAAATCCTAACACAAGTTGTTTTTCTGATATATTATTCAATGGATCCACAAACTGGCTGTCATCACTTCTTACAGCACACAATTAGGAAAGAAGCAGATTCAAATAATTTATTCTAGACCTTTTCTTGTTTCATACTCTAAAATATCTTCTTCATGTTGGTGGAGGAGGAAGGCCCACAGGCCTGCAGTAGTGCCCAAGGTTGGTATAACTTTCAGCCAGTTAGGTTTGTCATTTTGGATGCCCCGAATGTAAAATGCTGAATCAACCAAAGTGTGTCCTGGGAGCTGGGACAGCTTCGGCTGTACATTGACTTTTAACAAATTGTATCATACTTTAAGATCACATCTCTTCCACGAGAAATTATACTAATATCTATCTCTGTTATTTAGACCGAGACATCTCTATCTACTCCTCCCTCCCCTCTTCTCCCTAATAGCCTGACTCTATTAATTAGATGGGTGAGTATTGGTGAAGACTGTAGCTTAAATAAAAATTCTTTTCCTTCTGAAAGTTTAAATTTACTTTCTTTTAAAAAGAAAATGTTTTTAGTTGCTTTTTTTATACTATTGTCACTTTTCAGTGATTCTCACTCTAAAAGTAAGTTATAAAGTCTATGTTAAATTTTACACTTAATGACATCATTATTTGGGGAGTAATTTGTGTGTTTGTTTTATGTTTTCAAAACGTTACTTTCTTTTTTTTCCATGCTAAGTGATTCTGGGCTTTTCCGGCAGGATTTTGTTTGTTTTTCATAAAAATGGTCATTTGAGTTGTAAGGCGAAAGTGCAGCCTCCTCGGTTGAATGGTACAAAGACTGGAATCTTCTCCACAAGGAGTCCCCATCGCCCTAATGCCATTGGACTTACTCTTGCCAAGCTGGACAAAGTGGAAGGTGACATTTAATTCTTTTTTACATTCCTAATCCCAGCAGAAAGAAGCGTGTCAAAACAATATCCAGTTAACTTCTCAATAAGCATAATTTTGAGACAATCAAATAACTAAAAGGGCAATCTTTATTTTATTTACATAATTAAAACACGCCTTGAATTTACAGATAATTATATCAGTCTTCTTCTGTGTTTAGCTCTAAAGACAAAACCATGTTGTGTTTATCCTTCTTGGTGGTGTGGGGTAACAAAACAAGCTCTGGACTTGGAGGCAGTGGAGACTTGGATTCGACCGTGACACTTACTAGCTGTGGGATCATGGGCAGGTCATTTAATCTCTCAGCTTAGTTTTCAGACCCTTAAAATGGGGCTTATGATACTCTCATTTTTTATCTCATTAGGTTGTTGCAAGGAAAACATTTTTTAAACTTTAAAGTACTATGGAAATGTATATATATATAATATATATTAAAATATATATTATATATATAAAAATGTAATGTATTATCACCCAGTTTATTTTTAATGTTATCATATTGGAAAAAATTGGCTAATCTTTTCCTAAATTTTACTGCTTGAGTTCTCTTGTTTTCTCTCTTCAGGACACAAGCCATTTTCTGTAGGAGTTGATCATGTATGAAGCAATAACATTTTATGTCTTCATTGTTATAAGGTTTTCTGTAGCTGAGAATGTAACAAATGCTGAGAGACATACACTATTGGGGACTATTTTTATTTGTTTAATAATATTTTTATTCCCTGTTTGCTTCCCAAAAAGTTTGAGAAACTTTGAAAGTTTAAACACATATAAAACACAATTAAAGGTAAAAACAGAAAAAAAGTTTCAAAGGAGAAGAGAAGTGTATATACTGAGCACCTGAAATTCAGTGGGAAATAAAATGCTGACTTTAGAACCAGAGGGCCTCGGTTCAAACCCCACTTCTGTCACTACATGCATTACCTCGGCGAGTTGATGAATCTCTCTGGGCCTCCCCTACCTTATGTGTAAGAGGGGAGGGCAGAACTAGATGGTTTCCAAGGTCACTTCTGTTTCTAAATCTGTCATTTTTATGAGATTCTACTGTTGAATCTGCTGCTGAGCTTCCTGCCAGTTAAGGCAAAAAAGCAAAGGCATTTTATATCGTTTATAGTTTATGTTTTATGTAGTTCTTATTATCTGATAAAAGAAGTCAGAAAAGTTTCCATAAAAGCAGGATTTCTTAACCTTGCGTCCATGAACTTGTTTTGTTTTTAAATAGATATTCTTAGAACTGTATTTCAATATCATTGGTTTCCTTTGTAATCTGTGCATTTTATAGCATTATTTTGAAAGGGGTCCCTTGGCTTTACCAGACAACCAACTAGAGGGCTTCCTGGCATTTTCTGTGAGGGGTTTATCATGTAGATACGTAACATAAGAGGCCTTGGGGGACAAAATGGGAGGTGTCTTCGACTCTGTTTTTGTGAATGATACTGAATGTTCTTTGAGTGTGTGTTGTATTTTGGACTTGTATAAAATCAAATCTTAACTCAATGAAGGTATCTTTTGGGGAAGCTAAGAGAGTAAATTTGTAGGAATGCAGCTTTCTGGTCTAGATCTAGCAATGAACAGCTAATGAATATTATTTCCTCTTTCTCAAATATCAGATTGCTCTGTGAACTTTTGATGTCAGAAACTAGTTATAGAAACAAAGAGATTAAAATACAGCTGGACTGTTTAGTTTTCTGGGTCTAGCATGTAGCACTTGTAGATTGCTAGTTGTAATTCTTTCCATCTCTAATGATGATTTTCCCATAGAGTCAAAAATAGTGTTTTTAATGCATGAAGAGGAGGGTGGCATAGTGGGTAGATAGCTGACCTTGGACTAAAACCACCCAGGCTCAGGGTCCTCTTCTGCTATGCTGGCTGTCTGACCTTGAGCAAATTTCTTACCATCTGAGTGTTCACAGCAACTCTCAGAGACCCTTAAGTTTTTTTTATTTTTAAGGCAGTTGGGGTTAAGTGACTTGCCAGGGTCACACAGCTAGTAAGTGTCAACTATTTGGTCAGAGGCTGGATTTGAACTCAGGTCCTCCTGACTTCAGGGTTGGTGCTTTATCCACTGCGCCACCTAGCTGCCCCAGAGGCTCTTCAGTTTCAAAGAAGGTGTTGCCTTACGTTGGTAGAGGAGTTTTTCACCAGGAGTTCCCTACAGCAGTGGAATCACAGGTCCAGTCCCTCTCTGTATTCGTGAAAACCAAAGATCATTATCATCATTTTGGAGAATAAGCAAACCAGTCCTTAAAGCCATTTAGCAGAAATTTGAAAGTAACATCAAATACAACTTCGTGATGGTCATTAGTGGGTCATATCTGCTTTGGGCTAACACTTTTTCCTTAGTCCACTCTGGATAAGTGGCATGTCTGAATATCTTAATAATAGAGCTGCTTTATTTTTGGCAAGGCTGAATAAAAGAAATACAGTAATGATGAGAGACAATAGCATATGCCGAGGAAAGGGACTGAAAACCGTTGTTCTATTGTTTTCAGTTATGTCTGACTCTTTGTAACCTCATTTGGAGTTTTCTTGACAAAGATACTGCGGTGATTTGCCATTTCCTTCTCCAACTTATTTTACAATTGAGGATACTAGGCAAACAGGGTGAAGTGACTTGCCCAGGGTCACACAGCTAGTAAGTGTCTCGTGAGGCCAGATGAACGCAGGAAGATGAGTCTTTCTGACTCCAGGCCCAATGCTCTATTCACTGATATATCTGTAAGAGGCTCTAAATTATATTCTTGACATCTCTTAATTAATTCACAGATAATATCTGTTAGATATCAATAGGGCAGAAACAAAAGGAACCACCTGTCAAATGTCAAATTAATTCAGCTTCTTACATTTGTGATTCTTTGGGTTCCCTTTTAATTAAGGTCCTCATGAGGACAGGAGAGAATGGAATTTTCCTATCTGCTAAATACTAGTAGTAGAAGATTCCCTGCTTGAGTGGTTGTGAATGGTGAGAAAGCTGCAAGTATACCCTCTTCCTCAGTAAGTCAGTTATTCAGCTAGCATTTATTAAGCACCTACTGTGCACCGGACAGTATGCTAAGCATTGTTTGGTCACCAGCACTTAATTTTTTGCTGTTGTAACTAGCTTTCTGATTAATATTTTGAGCTCTTTTGGGCATTAGCGTCTTTAAAAATGTGATTTTGACTGCTATTTGTTTGAATGGACAATTTGTTTTTCTTTAGTTATGGAAATTTTAAGATGATTCCCCCCCCCTTTTTTTTTGTAAAACATCTTAGGAGGAGCCATATACCTCTCTGGAGTTGACATGATAAATGGTACACCTGTTCTGGACATAAAACCATATATAGCTGACTATGACTCGCCGCAGGATCTGGTGGAACCTTTAGATGAGCTCAACTTCCAAGAAAGGAAACAGAGAGAGTGGCCTCACCCGGTCCACACAGCTGGTCTTTGTGAGCCGCAGCAAGGAACAGAGGGCTTCAGGCCTCAGTACCACACCACAGAGGGGAACCAACCTGAAGACCAGACAGCAGAAGAAAAATATTTGAAAGATAAAGACTCAGCAGAAATGAAATGTCCATTAAGTAAATGCAGGAGCACAACAGCAGATTGTGTTTTAGAAACAAGAACAAATCAGAGTTCAAGTAGAGATGGAGGCCAGATTGACCTTCCTCGGCCAAAGGAAGGTAGAGACAGGTTAAGTGTAGTGGAAGGAGATGCAACCACACAAGAAAAGAGCTCAGAGACTCGGCATGCTTCTAGCATGGGTGTCTCGTCCTCTGCCAGTTGTGTTCCATCCTGGGTGAAAGATTCTCCTGTGACTACTTTAGAAGTCCGCTTTACACCTCATGCGGAAATGGATCTTGAACACTTTAGTTCAGAAGATAGTACAGGTATGTTCTTCTTCTTTTTCTGTTTGTTTTTTGGAGGCAGTTGGGTAAATGATTTGCCCAGGGTCACACAGCTAGTAAGTGTGTGGGGCCAGATTTGAACACAGGTCCTTCTTACTCCAGGGCTGTTGTTCTCTCCACTGCTCCACCTAGTTGCTCCATGTATCTCCTTAGGACAAAATTAGTTCCTTCAGGTCTCCTTTTCTCACTTTTGAAAGTTGTGAAGTGTTTTTGTTAGGCATATAACAAAGAGTAGGGGCAGCTAGGTAGCGCAGTGGATGGAGCACTGGTCCTGAAGTTAGGAAGACCTGAGTTCAAAGCCAGCCTCAGACCAAACACTTGACACCAACTGTGTAACTCTGGGCAAGTCACTTAACCTCAACTGCCTTAAAAAAAAAATTAAAAAGTTAAAAAAAAAACCCCAAAGGGTAATATTTTTAGAGTCCATTTTATAAGGAATTTGTTTGAGGCATTTATCAATGTGGTTTTCTGGAAAGAAAAATATGGAAGTATTGGGTAGTATAGTATTCTTTTAGGATATGCATTTGTTGAAATGCTGGCCGCTGCTTTCCCTGTTTAGGATTCCATATATTCCTATTGCTGGAAGCCCTAAGGGATTGTCAGGGCAGCTGTAAGCAATCAATCAACAAGCTTTTATTAAGTGCTTAATGAATACTTGGCTCTGGGGCTAGGGAAATAAATGATGGCACTCCCTCTTCCCCCATCCTTGCCGTCAGGGAGCTTGCCTTCTAGTTGGGGTGGGGTAGAGAATACAAAATTCATAGCTTGGGAAGCAGGGCAGTCACAGGAAAGTCACTGGTGGAGCTACTAGGATGATCACTTGTTTTTCTGTAGTAATAGTGTCACTCACTTTGACTGTTGTTCACAGGACTGCTGGAGGCAGGTGAGTACATCCATGCTGGGCTGAGTAAGCCCTTGGTGTCTTCGTGGATGACTAGATGAGATATGAAGCGTGATCTTGGGCCTCCTCAATCTAGGGTATTAGATGAGTTTTTGCTCAAATTCCAAACTGGACAACTCTGCCCTGAGGAGGAGTCCCAAAGTTGAATGGATTGATTCAGCTTATCAGGGACGGAAAATCAGGGATAGAAGCTGTTTTTGGTTTGGGGACAAGGGCACAGTAGTGTGAGAAGTAAGTGCCATATAAGGAAACTGAAAGGAAAGTAGCCTTGGGTCAGGAGCTTCAAGAACTAGCTAAAATTGGGTGGAAACTGGTTGTTTGATTAAAGAGGCTGGAAGTAGGACAAAGGTTAAGCTTTACTTAGAGTGCCCATGCTTAATAGTCTCATGAATACTAGCTTCTCCACCTCCAGGTGGGGTTAAGATGCCGTTTTCTAAACATGTGATGTATGAAGAGGTGGGAAAAACATACCAAGGGAACATGTGGTAGGCATTTCGAGAAGTCATTGACCTGTGGTGACTTCTACCAATGAAAGTCAGCTAGGAGGGACTTGCAGCCAGGAATAGCGATACAAGGTTTGCTCTCAATTCTGTAGTGTGAGAGTGTGTGTGTTTGTGTGTATCTGTGTACGTGTACGTGTGCACATGTGCTCATCTCAAGTTCCAGCCCACTTTCTGCAGGAAGCATATTAAAGGTTTCAACTGCTTCACTCATCCTGAGTCTGTCTAACTTACTGTGTCTGTTTGGGCACCAGAGGTTATTTCCAACAGTAGCCAGGCAGGTGGCAAGATGCTCGTACTGATTAGGTCCTAGTGGATGACTGGGTGAGAGTTTCGTTCAGTAGTCTTTGGTAGGCATCTGCTGATTGCAGACGATAGACCTCTAGACCTGGAATCAGGAAGACCTGTATTAAAATCCATCCTCAGATCCTTACTAACTGTGTGACTCTGGGCAAGTCACTTAACCTGTGTTTTCTCAGTTTCCTTATCTGTAACATGGGGATAATAACAAGACCTACCTCCCAGGATTTTTGTAACAATAAAATGAGATAACATTGTTTAGTTGGGTTTTTTTGGATACTTTATTTTGGCATTCATTTTAAAATATTTTGGGTTCCAAATTCTCTCCCTCTCTCTCTTCCCCCACCCCTTAAGAAGGCAAGGAATATGCTATCAGGTGTACATGTGAAATCATGCAAAACATATTTCCATATTAGGCATGTTGAAAAAAAATAAGGAAAAGCAAGAAATGTAAAAAAGTATGCCTCAATCTGCAGTCAGACTCCATGAAATCTCTCTCTGGAGGTCGATAGCATTTTTCATCATGGGTCCTTTGGAATTATCTTGGATCAGAAATGAGATAATATTTGTAAAGTGCCTTGAAAACCTTAAAGCACTATATAAATGCTAACTATTTATTATTAGTTGTATGATATTTAGTATTGTAAGGCTAGCAACAAATAAAAGTCCCCATCTTATCACTCAGAAAAGAAAATGTCATGCTTTGTTTCAGGGAAGAAGGCTATAATTACTGCATAGCAGCGAGTACAGTTGTCTGTAGAGGCGCCTAGCATAGTGCCTGGCACATGTAATAGATGCCTGTTGAACTGAGTGGAAAATCTCTGTGATTAAGATATCTAAGCTCCAGATGGCAGCGCATTTATTTTGAGAGCTATTTAGTACAATAAAATTGAAGTTCATTACAATGAAATTTGACCTACATGTGATTTCAAAGTATAGATGAGTTTTTAAAAAATTTTAATGTGTTCTTTACATTTCAGGTGTCAATATAACTTCATTTAAATATTTTCGATCAGTGAAAGAGGCGAAGTGTGCCATTATTGACGTACTAGCAGCTGATCCCCGATCTGTGTATCGAAGGAAACATTGTCAGGACCGTCTTTTCTATTTTTCGATGGACACGGCACATATCACTTGCTGGTTTGGTGATGGGTTTGCCGAAGTGCTAAGGGTCAAGCACACTGACACCATTGAGAATGCAGTTGGGCAGTGTTCATTACAGTCAGCTTCACCTTAACTAATGTGGAACAGGTAAACCTGTCTTAGGGACTTTCTTCTGATCATTGTGTGGTGTGGAATGACTCCGAGGAGGAAGCCTTTGGGCCTTCCTTCTTTCTTCTCTCTCTTCCCCTTCCTCTCGCTCCTTCCTGGACTTGTTCTCATTTAGATCTCAACTCTTTGTTTTTCACCTGACTCAAGAGTGGTCCAGGGTGGAGTCAGGTGACGGGATAGTGGAGGTGACCCTCCCTCCACAGCTCTTCTCTTGGCTTCTGGTACTGCCATTACCTCCCCTGGTTTCAGTACTAACCTTAGCAGTAGAGAGCCTCTAGGCTAGCTTCTCCCCCTAACCCAGACACCTGTTCTTTGAAGAAAGCAAAGAGGGAATACCTATGGGAAGAAGCTTATTATACCCTGGCTGACCTCCTTTTTATTTACTAATATACCAACAAACCTTCATTATTAGTAAAAAGCAACAACAATAACAAAAACCCTTAGATAACATTAAAACATTTGTATAGGGGAGACTGCCCTCTGTTTCTTTAATTAATAAGCATTTATTAAGTACCAGGTACCATGGTACCATGCCAGGTACCATTCCAGGCATTATGTACAATGCTTTTGCAACATATATAAGGTGAGAACCCCTGGTCAGAAGAAATAGGTGGTGAGAGTGGAAAGGCCAGTAAATTTGGGGAAGAAAAACAAAGCCTGATGATTGGGGAATTAGCCTGACAGAAGATTGTCCCTGTAGGTAGATAGCAGCAGGGCCTCTTTAGCCATTCTATTCTGGATACTTAGTCCCTGTTTTTTATCTTGTCAGCCATCAGGGGGAAAAAGGTCCCATATCTCAGGGCGGGAAGGGCAAAGTTATTCCTTTGTTACGTACAGTGGTTAGATACTAATAGTACTATTTGTAGGTATCATACCCTCAGTACATTATTCATTAAATATGCTCTTGTGCATTTTTCATATAGCCTGTACATGGTTATTGCAAACAAAGGAAGCAGCATCTTGTAGTTCCCACTGCTTTGGTTTTTTTGCTCAAAATGGTTGTATGGAAACATCTACTTTTAATAAACTTTCATTTTATAAAAATGGTGTCAATATCAGCGTACGCAGAAGTGTTTGGGCTGCCAGTGAGTCAGGAAGCGATCAGTGACTTCTTGTCACTCATGCAGTTGATGCCCTTGCCCTAGGGGCTTTCAGTCCAAAAAACTCCAAAAACCCTATTCACTAGGAAGTGGTTATAAATTTTGACTAGAAATTTGATCTCCCTGAAGGAAAAAAAGTCTCATTCCAAATCACAGAAGGTAATAAGATGAGATTATAGAATATTAGAACTGGAAGGAGCTAGTTGGCTCAGTGGGTAGAGTACCAGGCCTACAATCAGGAAGACTCATCTTCCTGAGTTCAAACCTGGCTTCAGACACTAGCTGTGTGACCCTGGTCAAGTCACTTAACCCTGTTTGCTTCGGTTTCCTCATTCGTAAAAAATGAGCTAGAGAAGGAAAAGAAAACCCCAAATAGGGTCATGAAGAGTTGGACAACAAGAAGTAGAAGAGACCTTGGAGACCATTGACGCTAATCCCCACATGTGTAAAGTTTACACATGATAATATAGAGGCAAAATAACACGTCCAAATACCTGTTGTTCTTCCTTTCCAATTCATGCTCCACACAATTGCCAAAGTGACCTTCCTGAAGAACAGGTCTGACCCTGTCACGCCTCAGCTCTGAGGCCTATTGCCTCTAGGGCAGCGGTTCTTAACTTGGGGTCTGAGCTCGCCATAGGGCTCCACGGATAGATTTCAGGGGATTTGTAGACGAAGATGGCAAAACATTTCTGTCTTTATTTTCACTGACCTTTAGCTGAGATTTAGCACTTTCTTCAGTTATTTAAAAACACTATTCTGAAAAGGAGTCTGCAGGTCTCACCAGATTGTCAAAGAGGCCTATGGCAGAAGAAGGGTGGGAAATCCTTGCTCTGAGTTAAAATGCAAATTCCTTGACATTTAAAGTTCTTCATCCCAGACTTTTGACACATTATAAGACACATATATGTCACGTGGCACGTTATCATTTCATGTTACTCCCTTTCGCACCACTCTAGGATCTATGCACGCTTGCATGTTTGCTGCTCTCACACAATGTTCTGTCTCCTGTTCCCTTACATTTGCATACTCTTGGTCCAAAACACATTGCTTCTTCATTCTGCCTTTTTTCAACATGTAGCTCAAATGCTTGCCCACAAAATTACCTTATGTTTAATTATTTGTGTACATGCTGTTTCCCCTGAGAGGAAGTGAGCCTCTTCAGAGCAGGGACTATTTCATTTTTATGTCCCCGGTGCCATGCACATGCATGAGAAATGCATGGTAGTTGATTTCTTGATATAGTGACGTGGTAGAAATATGCTCCAAGGCTCTCTTTTTTTACATCACTCTGCCTGCCAAAGACATTTCTGTGAGCAGGAGTCAAGATACAAACTGCATCTGTCTCAAAAGCAGCTGGATAGATTCACAAATGAGTGTAGGTCACTTCTGTATTTTTCTAAGAATACTAGGCTATAGATCTGTCTTGACACAGTGCTTTTCACACAGTAGACAATAAGTGCTTAGTGATTTGAGGGCAAGTCCTTTGAATTTTTGATACTTGGGTTATTTTTAAAGGTAGCAGTTCTTAATAAACACAATCCTCTTTTTAAAAAAGCTATTTGGTATTATTTTGGTCATCCTGTAGCAACATAGGGAATCATCCCAGTAAAATCTGGTAAAATGGTAACCATTGGTTGTGAAACTATATTGCCTGTAGTTGAGAGATTAATATTGTGATTAGATAGCTAAAAAGGGTAGCGTAGGCAGGTTAGACAAATGCCTAAGGTCAGTAGTAATAGGTATTAAGTAATCAAAACTGAAATTGGATGAATGACCATGGTTTGAAATGAGATCTTTTTGCTCATGGTTATTTACACAGAGATATTTAGCCAATGCTTTTAATGCTCTGTTGAGTGATATTGTTCTGTTGCATTGACATGTAGTAGTAAAAAAGATAATGATAGTTAGCATTTGTATAGTGCATAGTATGTGCCAGGTACTATGCTAAGCACTTCACAGATATCTCATTTTATCCTTACAACAACCCTGAGAGGTAGGTTCTATTATTATCATCTCCATGTTACAGTGGAAGAAACAGGCAAAGAGAGGTTAAGTGACCTACCCAAAGTCATACAGCTAGTATGTATCTTAGGCTGGATTTGAACTCAGGTCTTCCTGACTACTCCCAGTTCTCTATACACTGCACCACCCTGGCTGCTGTGTCTCTGATATTATTTTGAAGTGGTCCATTAAAGGACCAGTAAAGTGCCTTTATAGTATACTATATTGTATTTTCTCTCCTAAAGAATATTTTACCTTTTGCTTTTGGGAAGACTTAACCTTAGTGAAGAAATAAGTTTTCAACTCAACCCACTTTTATTAAACACCTCCTGAGTGAAAAGCTCTATGCTAGGTATTAGGGGCAGTACAGAGTTTAGATAAGACATGGCCCCTGTTTGTAGAGCTTACAGTTGAGTGGGGTTATGATGTGTACACAATTAACTACATTACAAAGTCATAGTTAAGTGAATCAGAGAGTGTTTTGTGAACCCTGGGGGACTTCAAAGGAAGAAATATAAATTTTTAACCACATAAACAATAGTAATAAATCCTGATTCCCATATATTTTCAGTTCTCTGGTGAGAAAACAAATATGTAGCACTACTATAATCTGCTTAAAAATAAGAATGAATGTTTGACCTAAACAGGCTTAGTTTGAGTATACCTAGTTACGAATGGCCTTCATATATAAAAGTAGGCCTTGGGGCAGCTAGGTGGCGCAGTGGATAGAGCACTGGCCCTGGATTCAGGGACCTGAGTTCAAATCCTTCGTCAGACACATAACACTTATTAGCTGTGTGACCCTGGGCAAGTCACCTAACCCCATTGCTTAGCCTAAATAAATAAATAAATGAATGAATGAATGAATGAATGAATGAAGGAATGAATGAAAGTAGGCCTTATAGAAGTGGCACCTATTAAGAATGGAGGCTTTTTGCTACAGTGCAAAGGATCCAGATATAGTTCTCTAAGCTCACTGTCCTTCTGGTATCGTGGGTCTAGAATCTACCTTCCTGCCATTGCTAGCTCCATTTGGGGGATCCAGCCTTAGGCCTTGCTGATCGGTCGACATCCAGTGAATTTCAGCTTCTGAAATGGGGAAAGGACAGGCACAGGAGACAAGGAGGCAGGATGATGATGGGGAATGGGGACCAGTTAGTTTTGTCTATAAAGCAGAGTAAGGATGAGAAGTAACCTCAGCTAAGGTTGGAAACTAGATTAGAGCCAGACACTAGATGGCATTCAGTGCCAGAATTAAGTTTATTGGGTAGGCAGTATCGTGGAACAGTCGAAGGTTTTTGAATAGTTAATCAGTCAGCAAGGATTTATTAAGTGCTTACTATATTCTAAGCACTATGCTAAGTAGTAAGTATACAAGGAAAGGGAAAAACAGCGTCCTTGCCCTCAAAATGCTGACATTCTAATGGAGAAGTCAACCTGCAAATAACGTGCAAGATTTATATAGTGGAAATGGAAGGCAGTTCCAGAGGGAAGACGTTAGGAGCTGGGGAGATAAGACCCATAAAGGCCTCCTGACAGAAGGTGGGATTTGAGCTGAGTCTTGAAGAAGGCTGGGGAGACTGGGACACAGCCAGTATACACTTTCATCATAGCTGCTGGGCATTCTCTGGGCACTTACGTAGTTATGTCTGAAAGACTAGTATAGTTACTGCTTTGAAATGGAAACACCACTATATGGTTATTCCTTCCACATTGAGGGGGTTAGTGGTGCAGCACTGTGGAGAATTCACGTAAAATTTTTTGGCCCTCTATACCAGAGAAATTTGAATTTTTCTTTTTCTTTTATGGGGTGTTTATAGTAATTATTGTAAAATTTGTGTTAAGCATTTGTTCATAGGCTCTGTATCATCTGCTGGCCTTTGTGTGTCATCTGTGGTTTCCACAGAACTCGCCCAAAATTCCCATTTAATTTCTTATGCTGCCACATGATATATTGAAACCCAGTCACAGTGTGGAAGGGATAACTGTACTAGTTTTTGTGTATAGTTTGAATGAACTAAAGAAAAAACATTTATTAAGCACTTATACATGCCAGGCATTGATAAGTACAAATATTTAGCTATTAACAAACTGTTTTGAGTTTTTCTCCTATATTAGGACAGAATCTTGCTTTCTCTTCCTAACTAGACGATCTTCTTTAAAATCCATATCTGCTTAATTTCTTTATTTGCACATTAAAACTAACTGAATTTGGTCTTTCAGATTGAAAGATCTTGTAAGGTTTTGCAAATGGAAACCAACTGAAGACTTTCAAAAATCTGTTTTCCTACAGAGTAGTGCAGTAACTTGCACATTAGGGGTGTTTGGTCAGTATTCTTGACTGATAGATCAATTAACTTAAGTGATTAGTAGAGAGTAAGAATGCTTTATTTGCTTTCCTAGAGGCAATGTAATATGGTGCAAATAGCATTGGTGGAATCCTAAGATCACAGATGCTGAGTTGGAAGGGATCATCTGGTTCAGCCCCCTCACTTTACAGCTGAAGAAGTTGAGGCCCAGGTCACACCGAAGTAAGGAGGAATGGCAAGCCGAGGATGGGATCCTCCGTCTGATCCTCACTAGCTGAGCAACTGAGCAGATCATTTCATCTCTGAGCCTCAGCTTCATTGTCCATTAAGTGGGAATAGGGACCTGATCTGTGATTTCATTGGTGTAAGAATCTCCAAGATAAGAACACTCTCTCTACCAATGTAGGTTGCTGCCTTTTCTGCAATTTATAGTCTTGTTTTTTGCCCTTTTCTTGGCAGGTAATTGCCCAGGGTCATTCAGCTGGTAAGTGTCAAATGTCTGAGGTCGGATTTGAACTGACTCCGAGGCCGGAGCTCTGTCCACTGAGCCACCTAGCTGCCCCTTGTCTTAGTAGAGTTGCCTGGAACACTGAGAGGTTGAGTGACTGGCCCAGGATCACAAAGCCAGGATGTCTCAGGCAAGGCTTGCTTCAAGGCCAGCTCTTTATTCACTCTGTCATACTGCCTTTCTAGCCATAAAATAGAGATAATATATGATCTCCCTCACGAGATTGTTAAAAGAACAGCATTATATACATTTAAAAGGACTACAGAAATGTGAATTATTTATTCTGTGTATGTTAGATTAAAAGAACAAGAAATGAAAAGAACGTGTTCCAGTAAATGAATATTTAATTAGGTCTGCCCTAATTTTAAAAAAAACCCCACAAAGCAAAAAACAGCTTATAGGTCAAGGCCCTCCTACTTGGCATGGTACCCAGAAAGGTGACAGCCAAGTTTGAGATGTTCTTTGTGTTAGTGTCCATTCAAATCCACCTCTCCCGAGCCCTTAATCTCATGTTTCCCTTTCAGCAGAGCAAACTAGATGGTACATTAATTCAAAGCACAAGTCACTTAATTGAATAGAATAGCAAGCTAAATGACAAGGAGAATTCCTTACATGCACATAGGGGCACAGTCTCACCCAGAATCCTATGGCACTAGTATGGGAGCCCTCATTTCAAGACACCTCCTACTCTCAGAACTGGGTTCCCGCTCTAGCGTTGCTAGGCCGCCATCTACTGGACCTTTGCATTACTGCTTCTAGGAGCCTTCTCTGCCTGATCTTCAATCTGGGCCCTGAACGGTTCTGACTTTTTGTGAGTGTGACCTAAGTCACATGGAGGGAGCTTAGCAGAGTCCTGGAGGTCAAGTTTTTCTTTTTGACCACCTTCCTACTATTCCCTCAGCAGGAACTCCCCCAGGCTTGCTAGCTGCTTGTGTTGAAGGAGTAAATTTTTTTTCTATTTCCATCAAACCTTTGATAGCTAATATCAATACAAGTAATCTTGGAGCTTCATTTAGTAACACTAGAGGGGCTTGGTAGAGCTGGCAATCTTCACCTTGAATTCATATAGTTGTGGACAGGTCACTGCCCTTCTTTCCAAATATTTTCTACTAATCCACTAATATTATCCACTAATATTTTCATTGTATAGATAGCAACTCACAAATTACACCAAAAGGCATCCTTTGTAATTAGTTTAATACTTTCTGTTATTGTCATAACTTAAGAATGATATTACTTAATTAGTTAGATTCCCTTGTCTGATACTCTAAGGAAGGTCAAGTTTAAACCTGGCAGGTGTTAAACGTGACTGCAGTTAATGTGAAAAAAGAACTAGGGGTTTAAGTTCACTACAAACTCAATATGAGTCAATAGTCTATTCTAGCAGATGAATAATAATACAAATAATAATAAGAGGAATAATGAATAAATGTTAGAACAGAAAATTTATTAGAATAGGTATTATGAATTGTTGGATGCTCAGGTTGTAGCCAACTTGTTTGACTTTGATATTGAGAACATTGGCAAGAAAATGGTCTGTCACCCTCAGAAATTTATGAAATTTTCTTAAATTTATGTAAACACACTTATAATGTAAATATATCACATAGTTCCATGTGTGGATATAGATCAATATATTTAAATATATATCAACATAAACTGGGAAATCTTTAGTCTCCAAATATGCAGTGTTACAAAAATTCACAGAAGCCTAAAATTACTTAGCTGAACAGGACCTTGAGGTTACCTAGTACCATTACTTAACCATTACCCAAAATATAAATTCTCCCTATTAAGTTCTATATTAGTGGTTGAAGGTCCTCCTCTGCTTGGGCATCCCAAGTGTTAGCAAAGTCGCCACCTCACAGGTCAGCCTTTTCTATATTTGAATGGCTCAGGAGCTTCTTGCAAATATGTTAAAAATTTATCACCCCTTACTAACAACTACTGGTACTAGTTCTGCCCTTAGAAAATGTCTCCAGAGAAAATGTCTAATCCCTCTTGATAGCCTTTCATCTATCTGAAGATATGGTCCCTCCTAGCATATCTAAAGCACTTGGAAAACCTTAAAGCCCCACTTAAATGTTACGACTGTTATTGTTATAATCATTATCTCCAGGCAAAACATTCCTAGGACCCTTAACTAGTCCTCAGGGGGCATAATTTTGAGACCTCCCAACCATGCTTGTCCTCTTCTGTGTGTACTTTAGTTTTGGTATGCCAATATCTCACTTAAAATGTGGCATCTGATATTCAACAAAATACTCCAAATGTAGTTTGGGGGCAATTATAGTGGTTGTGATCTCACTCATTTTGGACTTTATATTTTTGTTAAAATAGTCTCAGATTATGTCATCTGTAAAATGGGGTAGCTGGGTATTGTTACGGTACACAGTGTCTTTATTTGAAAGCTCACCTTCTGATGTGCTGTCTGTCTGTCTTTCTATAACTAGTAGGTGGTCTCTTCTGCAGGTTTACTGATATAATTGTTCACCATCTTTTTTTCCTGCTGATCATCAATCAGAAAGCACAATTCCTATAGGCAAGCAGTGGTTGTGATGAATTGTCTTCATAGCATGTCCATTCTCTGGGGCTATTTTGTAGGCAGACACGTCTTTCAACAGCTTGGAATAGAGTTAAATGCATTGAGTCACTGACTTGTTTCCTGAATACAAAGATTTCCCCTTGAAACATTTGTCATACATGATGAGCAACTTAACAATGAATAGAAGCATCATACTGTTATTTATTTTTGTCAGAGGTCTTCTGAGCTGAAGTCATTCCTTCAACCCTTCTCTCAGTTAAGTTATGTACTTGTGAATATTTGCATCTTCTTCGACTCTGAAGTACAAAAAAGGCATACCTCTTAAACCACATATCAATAAGTGTGGAATAAAGGCATCATTCCTGGTGGAATTGTGGCTGCATATTAGAAATGTCACATGTTGACTCCACTGAGATTCCCCCCCCCAGTTCATTAATGTGTGATCAGAACCCTCAAGGAGTGGATTTCCTTGGGAATGGTCAAGTCTAAACCTCTTGGATCTCTGACACTAGTATTTATTTGAGTAGCTTGCTTTCAAATTCTGCCTTGGTCAATATGGATTCTGGCAGGAAAATCTACGTATCGGAAAATATTTCTCCCACAACACTTTAGCAACCATGGGAGTGTTCTGGTTTCTGGTTGGGTGTGCCAGTGCATGCCTGATGAAAAAGATCATTCACCACTTAGATATGGTACATATTCTTACTGTCCCCTTCCAGGGATAGAAAGTGAATTAAGATGTGTTAACGAAGGTTTGTTAGTGCTTGTACTCTATGCTTGTAGAGCTTGTGTGGCAAGCAGGAGTTGGTAGCACTTCTCTTTAAATACGTCAGATGCAAGTTTCACATTTCTTAGTGACATCTGCTGCCATTTTAGACCAGTAAAATCTGTTTCTTACTAAATCTAAGGTTCTTTCTTGACCCATGTGTCCAAAGTCACTGTGTAGTGCTTTCTTCTAGTGATATGCGTATTGTGTAATATGCACTGGGCAGCACCAATTGCTTTGTGGTCCAGTGTTTGGGATTGTGGTCTGATATAACATTTGCATAGCTCCAACTTCTGCCATTGTTTCAATAGTAAACTGCCTGATCCTTAGCTTCACTTCCTTGTTTCTTGGCTTATATTGCTTTTCAAAGTCTTTTACCAGCCATCTTTGTTATTTCTGTCAGTCCGCAGACAACTGAGAAAAAAATCCCAAATTCTCAACTGTACTTCTACATGATTGAATCCGAGCTCTCTGGATAATTATATATAGCAATTACTCCTTAGTTAGGGACTACCATAACGCAGGCATCACATGGCATTTGAGACAGGGTCTCTGTGTCCCAAATTAGTCTTCCCTTGCTGGTAATGTATGATGAATTCATAGTTGGCTAGTGCTGCTACTCATTTTTTTTTAAGCAACATTTAACTTGGCACTTGGGAAATAAGTCAGTGGGTTGTTATGAATCCATGCTTGAAATTTAGTGCCATTTACATAGTTTTTTAACTTGTTCACTTTTTTTTTTTCAAAACCAAAAATTCCTGAATGGAGTATAGATTTTCACTGTTTTTAAGTTCTCTCTGTGTGAATGTATTTGCTTTCTGGTGACCATTGCTTTAGTGGTCCGGAATTGCTCCCCAGTCCTACAAATTAGCATCTGTGTGCAGGAGGACAAAAGACTTGCTTGGATTTTCCTAGGCTTGCATGAATGTGCTGGCAGTTAACTAAGTCCTTGAAAGCTTGTTTACATTTGCCCTCGTGTGTATTGATCTCCAAATGGCTTCATAAGGTTTCAAGTAAATTTACCTTTCTTGCCCTTTTGCTTTCTTTGTCTTCCATTACATATCTAAAAGCAAGATTATTTAGTGGCTTAGCTATAGCAACATAGGTCTTTAAAAGTTTCCAGTGGTAGCCATCAAATGCTAGAAAAATCCTTAGAACTTGAAGGTTCTGTCATGTAGCCAATTCAGGAATGTTTCTGTCTTCTCTGATTTGATACTTACGCCTTGCTGCACCGTGATGTGACCTATATCCTTCACAGAGGCTATGGAAGGCTGGCACTTGTCAGTGTCATCTCTAGCCAATGCAATACTTTCATCAGTCTTTCCTCACATTCATGGCATTATAGGATCATAGATTTAGGTCTAAAGGGTCCTCAAAGATCATCTGGTCTAACCCACTGATTTTACAGATGAGGCTGCTGAAGCCCAGAGACAATGTTACTTGCCCAAGGTTGCACAGGTAGTGAGTGACAGAGACAGCATTTGAACCCAGCTCCTTTGACTCTAAAACCAGTCATCTATGTCTTGTGGGGATTGAATGAGATAACTTATGTAAAGTGTTTTGTGGACCTTAAAGTGCTATCATTATTATTATTATTATTATTATTATTATTATTATTATTATTCTCTTTTAGCCATTGAAAAGTGGCAGGTGTCCCTGAAATGCCTTGGGACAGAGATTTGAACTGCAGAAAATCCATCTGGGTGTATGAAAATAGTCTTCTCATTGTCCTTCTCTGCCACAGGAATATGTATCTACTGAATAAACCCAATACTGAGAACCACTGGCTGCCTAACATCAAGATCTCTTGACGTGGTATTCTGTTCTACTTTAGTTTTCCCATTCAGCATTTGATAGTCCACAAATATTTGTATTATTCCACTTTTCTTCTTTGTCACCACTGTAGGTGATGGATTCTGGGATGATACCATTGACCATCAGTTCTTTGAGATAGTTTCTGAGTTCTTCCATCACAGATAAAAGGAGCTTCCTAGATCATTCCCAGAATGGTTGGGAGCCAGTGAGGTAGATTCTGTGAGTTGCTTCTCAGGCACATCCCATTTCCCATTTATTCAGTGAGAACATGTGTGTCCTTCTCCTGGGCTTCTCCTCAACCATTCCTTACATTCTTTCAGTACTAGGGAATTCCCAAAGTAAAACTTACTGGGATTAATTTTTTAATTATAAGAGCCAGTGTTCTCATGATGTTGACTGCTTGCCTCTTTCCAATCAGCTTCTGTATAGGCTGCATGGATGGTCAAAAACATGCCAGTATTGGGTCCCAGTTTGTTTCTTGGTGGTATTCTGCTAGTATTTGAAGATGATGATTAATAATCATAATAAATACTGGGTCTCCCTGTCTTGCCTTGGCTGGAAGTGAAAGGACTACTCAAGGACTGATTGATCTCATTCTGATTGGCATGGGAGCTTTGGCCTGCTTCATCTCTGATTAGGACAGTTTATATCCCCCCTTGCTTCTTCAAGCAACATGGTGGCTCCCTGCTCCTGGGGTGGGAGGGGCCATGAGTTCACTTATCTTAATGCAGAATTTAGTGTGGTCACACAATCAGCTTAGCCCATTGTAGCTCAGAACTCCCAGACTCAAGACCTGCCAGCCTCCTTAGGAGCAGGAATTTTACAAGTATGTGCCACCATGCCTAGTACTTTAAACAGGATAGAATTGGAATTATGATTGACACACCAATGATAGCTGGACATACCAGAGCCGCAGCATCCACCTTCCTGTTGGCAGCAACTGCCTTAGGCGACTTCAAGCTTACTCTGATGTATCCCAGATCTAGGTAGTTTTGTGACTTAGTCCACCAAGTCCTAGGCCTTTCATTGACTATAAAGATACTTCCCTCAAATGTCTCCCATAGCATGATTAGGTTATAATGGTTGCTTTGTCTAGGACCGTAGTTCATTACACCTTCTTGGTCTTTACTGTCACCTCTGTGCCAAATCCTATGAGTACAGATGGAATGAATCTATAAGAAACTGATGATGATTACATTGTTGGGGGTGGAGGTTTTTTCCTTCTTGGCCCATTTCCATTTCCTAATGCTCAGTCTTTGGAATTTAGCCTCTAACACACTAGTTCTGCAGTCCTCTCTGAGTTACATGGTTCCTTCATGTGTCCATCCAGGCCACAACTGTTGCAAAAGATAGTTATATTTCCCATATTGTATCCTGCTGGTGATGCTTTTGAGTCAGACTTGTCATTTGTCTTTCAATGTATAATGATACTGTCCAGGATGCCATCTCTCAACAGGTTTTCTGTAGATTCCTGTTTTTGCACTAGAGCCCCATTGTTTTGCTTCTGTGACCCACACATAAGAAGATAAACTGGACCTACTTGAGGCTTTGCTTTCCGAGTTCAATCTCTCTTTGCTCTTCATCTGCTCTTAATCTTACTGTTCCCATCAAGTGGCCCAAATTGAGCAGCTTCTGCTGTAATTCAAGACTCGTGAGAGACAACTGCAGCTTATGGCCATATATCATACCTCTGCTTCTCTTGCTCCATTCTAACCACTGCTGCTTCTTCCAGTTTTATTTGTTCTCTTTCTATTTGTATCTATTTAAAAAAAAACAAAACAAAAACACAAACTCATTCACCCAAATTACAAGTTTGTATGGAATAGTAGAATAGAGAAATGTAGCATACCTGTAGTATCCCACCACTACCAAATTGCCTCTGCTTTTTACAGACATATCTGTCATGTAATTCTAGGATGGGCAACCCTCAGGCCCTGAACAAGTCCCAAAGTGGTTCCTTTAAAGCCCTCTAACAAGCCGTTCCTCTTTTTAGTTCAGTTATCTGCCTATGCTGTAATGATTCTGTCATATGGCTAATCTAAACTTCCCATGGTTCTTACTCAGATGGACATGGTTCCTTTACTGAGAAGGGTCCTACCTTGAACTTGTAGTATCCCTCTGGTAGAGGAATTCTAGGCTTGGCCTTACCTATGTTTGAGGTTTTTTTTTCTTCCCCTGACTTATCATGCCTCTATTTTTGTTGTTGTTTTGTTTTTACTGGCAAGCCTTCTCTGCCCACGTGAGCTCTCAATCAGCTCTTCAGGGGGTGGAGGAAGAAATCTGGAAATCAGTTTCTATGTACTATCTCCTGCTGTCATAGCATCAGAAATGTTTAAATGTTTCATTGTATCTGGTAAATCCCAAAAGACCTCCTGCATGGTCTCTCCTGAACTGACCCTTCTATAAATTATTTTACAATCCTCCAAATCTTTTTCTTTTCAGTGATCTAATAATATTCTTTTTCTTACACACAGGGTATCAAGAGACCTCTATGTGGCTCTGCATCTATTACGTATACCAAAATACATTTCAGATATATCAGCATCCGTTTTTTCAAGAAATGGATCACAGATACTTCCAGGCCAGGCTAACTAAGCTACAGGAGCACCAAAGGGGCCCTCAGGCAAAAAATTGCACCAGCCCTCACCACTTCCCCCCCCCCCCAGTTTGTCTTATGACTCATTTTCTTACTAGCTTTTCTCTCAGAGTTAACAAATCTGTCTGGTTGGCATAAATAGATGTACACGCATACATTTGTTGTGGAATATTACTAAAATAGCTATCTCTGTCTCATCAGTTCATTCACTCCCACCCCAGCTTGTGATGGAAAAAAAAATCTTTTTTTCCTTTTGCTTTAGCTTCTTTTTAGACCTTGAACTTGCTGATCAAAGGTTTGAGCCAACACATAGTAAATGGCCATGTAATGTAAGAGCAGCTTCAAGTATATTGTAAATTATCCTTGAAAAGGAATTAAGCTTCCAGTTCCTAACATCAGTACCTACCAGTAAAGAGGAGGATAAATATCTTTTGCTGTACATGCTCCCACTGGTCCAAGGGGAAATGGAAAGTAAGGGCATCAGACAGGAAAACAGCATCAATGACACTGGTTTCCCCTGGCGACTTTCTAAGGAAGGAAGGGGGAAAAAGCAAATATGGTCTGGATCTTGGCATCTTGCCTACCATATATCTGCTGTTTTGGCCTGATCTCCTCTCTGTTCCCTACTGGTCCTGATCAGCCCAGGTCTTACTTGCTTTATCTCATTTCTACTGTCTTCACATAAGCTGGTCATAGCTGCTCCCACCTCAGCCACCCCATGTGGAATCCTGGAGCAGTAATCACATCTGGCCATGTGGCTATTTGAATTCTCTCCATTAATCTTTTTTTTTTCCCAAGGCCATTTGGAAATCAGAAGGCCCTGAAACCTTTCTAGAGACCCACCCATGTCTAATCTCTTCCTGTTGTGCCTCTCTAAGGCATCTGTGGAAGGATCAGGATTACACTGTGGAATTTCAAACTCTAAACTACTTTAAAAACATTTGTGAATCAAAAAACCTGAAAGTTCATATTTCTTGTTTATGAATAAGCAGGAAGGGAAATATAATGAATTCTCAAGTGTATAACAGAATGTGCTAAATTTTTTATGTTGTAAACTTAGCTTAAATCATCTACGTGATTCTATATATCTTTTTTTCCAGAAGACATGAAAACTGAGTTCAGAAAAAGGAGAGATGATGTTCAGTTGTTAGCCTTTTTAGAGAAGGTGGCATTGTAGCTAGGCTTTAGAAGAGTGGTCTCAAAACCTTATTGATCACATTCTCCTATTAGCAAAATAAATAAATAAAAGATTTGAGTTTGAATTCCCAACACATGTTAATTTATATGTTACTTGTGTCATTATACTAATATGTCTATTATAAAACATCCACAAAAATGGAAATTAAAATTAGGCTATCAAGATGAAATATTTCAAATTTTTTTTATATGTTGATGCAAAATCCTTCACTCTCCCTAAAATACTATTGTTAATAATGTTTTAGTGCAAGTCATGTGATTGAATATATTTCATTATTTTAAAAAAATCTTCATTATTTTGTGATACAGAAATTTGAAGTTCTGGTTCTAATTTTATTGTATTTCTGTACTTGGTTTTAAATGGCTGTAATAGCTTAAAAAGAAACCCTCACAAAGATACTATAGATCAAAGTGAATGAAGTGCTCCATTGGCTCTCCTTACTAAATAATGATACCAATTTCTCAATCCCATATAATTATTCAAAGATTCTTGTTGAAATTCAGCGAGTAAATTTCCATCTTCCCTGATGTCAATAAATTTTTCTTATTAACTTTGTTGAAAGATATGAGTTTTTTTTTTTAAATTAACAAGTGGATTAAAAACCCACTTAAATTTATTTGGAAGATTTTTTTAAAAAAAAGTTATGCTTTTCAAGTTTTTAAGTGTGCAGATAAGAGTTTTTATAGATGAAAGGCCTTGTTTTGGGCAACAGAAATTAGTTTTTAATTGTTTTGCTAATTGTAATGGCTTCATGCTACTATTTGCTAAGACCAAATTCATATTTCAAATAATCTTGATAAAATTTTTTGGCTGACTTCATGTCAGAACTTATTAGACTGTTATTTTTTACCTTGCAGTGTGAGCTAATAATGACCAGAAGAATTGTCAGTTCTGCCATTTTCTTGTTCATCTATGTTTGCATTATTAGTTATCTTTACCCCAAAGTTTCTTTGTAGAAATCTTTTAAAGTCAGTTATCCATTTTGTGAAGTTTAGTTTAGTTAAATCTAGATCATACAATTAGTAAGTTCACATAACAAATATAAATCCTTTTGTTAATTATTTACTAGCCACAATTAATAAAATGATTACCCAGATATTATGTCTCTTGAACTTTTCATCCGCTACAGAATGAGTGTCAACTCCTTCATATTATGGAACTTACACTTTTCCCTTAGCTGCTTCATGTACCATATGAGGCATGTGACCACTTGACATATGGATCGAATGAGGGTGTGTCATCCTTATAATTAAAAATTAGTAAAGGCTAATTTCTTTTTAATTAACCAGCTAGAAAGTTTAGTATATTTTGGCCACTAGGTGGTGCTATGGTTAGGCCACCAGGCCAGAGACTACATCAGAGAGCATTCAGTGCAGATGCTTCCGTTTTCTTAGATAGAGGGTGCTTTTGCTTGAGAACACTTAGGCACTAGACTGCTTCCCCCTCCCATTGTCTTGATCTCTCCTGCATCCTTAGGGTTTCTGTAGCCATCTCAGAGTTTAATATAGATCTAGGAGCATACCCTGGAATATACTCAAGAATTACAAAAATAGGCACATTTATCACCTCTGTTCCATTCTGAGCCCCTACCCCACTTTAGAGAAACCTCCCAGTACTGACCCTACTTTCAAGACTTAGACGATTTATATTTCAATAGACATATGATTTATTGGAACATGGTATAGTAAATGTAAATGAGCTATGGATTCCTTTGGTCCTCTTCTCCATCCTCTGAATGATTGGGACATGGGAAGAAGGGTTGGAAGGGATTATAGATTTGAAACTAAGATTAGCTCATCTTGGGGAAATGGGGTTATAGAGAGAGGGAAGTGCTAGGTGGACATTAGCACAGATATCACACTGAGGAGTGTGATGGTGTGCCTGGCCAGTATTGCTTATCTCCAGTTGGAACTGTGTTACAATTCATTTATTCCTACCTTCAGATTCTGACTGCCGCAGATCTCCAGGACTGGTCCCAGCTCTTCTTTTGTTCCAGCTTATTTGTGCTGCAGTGGTAATGCTTATGGTGATGATGGGAGGAGGGAGATGGAAAGGATAAATCCCGAGGCTATCTTTCCTTATCAGGGTCCCCAGTCTCTCAGAAGCTTCTCCACTTGGCTATAGGAAGGGAAAGTCCAGGATCACAGACTGGGAGGACCAGCCTCTCTGCCTGCAGATTCACATAGCATGGAGAAACTCACATGGAATGGTAGACTGGGATATTTGGTCCAGACCTCTGATTTCATTGGTGATGGGAGCTCCCAGTGTGGAAGCTCCTTCACCAGTGCTGATCAGCAACTCAACTGTAACTTATGGCTTTAAGGAGTTGCCTGGAATGCTGAATGTTTAAGTCATTTAGTCAGTCAACTAGCACTTATTAAGCACCTACTTTGTGCCAGACATTGTGCTAAGAGCTGAGAATTCAAAGAAAGGCCAGAGTCCCTGCTCATGGAGAAGACAATGTGCAAACAACTATGTACATATAAGATTTATAGAAGACAAATTGGAGATAATCAATAAAAGGTACCATCATTACAGGGGCTTGGGAAAGGCTTCCTGAAGAAGGTGGGACTTTAGCTGAGGTTCAGAGGAAGCCAGGAAAGCTAGGAGGAAGAGAGAAGTGAGTTCCAGACATGGGGGACAGCCAGAAAAAATACTTTGAGTCAGGAGATGGATTGTCATGTGGGATTACTGGATGGCAGAGTGAGGGGAGAGAAGTAAGGAATATGACAACTGTAAAGGTAGGAGGGGGCTAGATTATGAAGGGCTTTGCACTCCTAAGTTCAATTTGATCCTAGAGATGATAGGGAGTCCCTGGAGTTTGTCTGGGGTGGGGAGAGGAAGAGAGTGATGTGGTTGAAACTGTGCTTTAGGAAAATCACGGGAAGATGGATTGGAGTAGGGAGAGACCTGAGGCAGGCAGACCCATCAGCAGGTTATTATAGTAGTCCAAGTATGAGATGATGAGGGCCTACACTAAAGCTATAGAGGGCTTTATAAGTCCACCAAGATTTTTATATTTGATCCTGGAGGCAATCGGGAGCCTGTAGTTGATCAAACAGGCTGATAGACATGGTCAGACTTGTGCTTTAGTAAGATCAGTTTGATCGGTGAATGGAGAATGGACTGGAATGGGAATTGACTTGAGGTTGGGAGACCAACCAGCAGATTACTGTAGTACAGTGAGGTAATGAAGTCCAGCACCAGGGTTATTGCAGCGTCAGAGAGAAGGGAGCATATACAAGAAATGTCATTAAAGTAGAAATGACAGGACTTGATAACTGATTGGCTATGGGGTTAGAGAGAGTGAGGCATCAAGAATAGCAAATAGATTGTAAGCACAGATGACTGGGGGATGGTGGTGGAGAGATAATGGCTGAGTCCATAGGACTGATGAGATCACCAAGTGAAATAGTATAGAGGTAAAAGAAAAGAGGGCCCCAGACTGAAACTTTGGGAATACCCACAGTTAATGAGTATGACCTTGATGGAGAGCGAGCAAAGGAGACTGAGATGGAAGAGTCAGACAAGTGGGAGGAGAGCCAGGAGAGAGCAGGGTCACAAAAACCTAGGAAGAAGAAAGTATCAAGGAGAAGAGGGTGTTGATCGTGTCAGAGAAGTCAAAGAAGGATGTGAATGGAGAAGAGACAATTAAGAGATCGTTAGTCTCTTTGGACAGAGGGCACACAGATGGACGAGCTGTGTAGGTAGTCTCTTTAACAGAATGAAGAACCAATTGCAATCACAATATAAGCAATAGGTATTCTTCATCCACTTACTTTTTCCTGTGTGGAAATTAGGCCAAAATCTTATGAATGGCCATGGATATTGTTCAAGAAGTTCTAATATTTTGCAATTTGATGTAGGAAACTCAGTGTCATCTGCAAACAGAATCATTTGAAAAATCTTACAATGCGTAAGGAATCCCTCTTCAATTTGTACCCTGGATCTTCTCCGTGACAGTGGTAAAGACCCATGGTAAGCATTCCTAAGTGAATTAATGAATGAATTTTTAAAAACCCAATAATTATTTAGCTCTTAATGTGTGCCAGCCACAGCTAAGTGAAGGAGATACAAATAAGAGTGAGAAAGACTATACCTTAAGGAATTCTAATTGAGAGAGGTAACACAGAAAGGAAGGCTCAGATGCAGAGTGGATAGGAAGGCCTGGTGAGTCGTATGTTGCCACAGCATGGCAAGTCTCAGAGGTCCATGTGGTCCGTTAGCAATTCAGATGAAAATGCTTGGGGTCTAGATGATGTGGTGGTAGGATGATTATGAGGCCTGGTGGACAGAAGATGCAGAGGCAGGGTCATCTTGCCAGAAGGATTGTGGGTGATGATTTCCTTTTTCTCCAAGTGCTGTGAGTGACCATGTCTGTACGGTGGTAGGGCTGGAGGTACCAATTCACAACTACTTTAAAGTTGAGAGTGAGTTTGAGAATTGAAGTGGAGCTGGGGATCTGAATTCCCTCATAAAGGAGCAGGAATGGGGGTGTAATTGTCCAGCTAGGAGAAGGAAGGCGCAAGAGGGCATTGGTAGGAAGTTTGGAGAAGGGCTCCTTGAGGTGCCTCCTCCACTGAGTCCCCCTCCTTTTATTGCTCAGGGGATCCCTCAAACAAGTTTGTTAGACTTTTCAAGGAACTTTTCATTATTTTGATGTGTGTATTGGATTCGTCTTGTGACAGTATCTTTAAGGTGGACATTTTGCTCCGTTGAATCAAGTGCCTTTTGTGTGTGTGTGTGTGTGTGTGTGTGTGTGTGTAATTAACAAACAGTAAAGTGGGATCTTATATTATCTACATCTTTAAGTGAAATGTATGATGGCAAAGATGTGGCTTGTTGTGAAATATTATTTGTGAAAGACTACCTGTCCCCTATTAGTAACTCTAGCATCACTATCCCAGATGAATTTACAGAGCAAATAAAATGGCAGTAAAGACAACAAAGACAGGACATGCAGCTGGATTAGATCAAGTATATGTAGAGGAGATTCATTGGTCCTAGAGATAAAACAGCTGTTGGAACTTTCAGGGATTACTTCACAAAGTTTATGAAGGAAAGGAAGATGTAAAGGCTTAGAAAAAAAAATCATACTCTTGTTCACTCGCTTCAGTCACATCTGACTTTTCGTGACCCTGTTTGGGGTTTACTTAGCAAAGATCTTGGAGTGGCTTGCCATTTCCATCTCCAGCTCATTTTACAGATGAGGAAACTGAGGCAAACAGGGATAAGTGACTTTCCCAGGGTCATGCAATTAATAAGTACCTGAGTTTAGATTTGAATTCAGGTCTTCCTAAATCCAGGGTTGACACTGCATCCACTGTACCACTTAGCTGCCCTTTTATACTCTTATTAATACTAAAAAAGGGGGAAAAAAAGGTGGCTAATGTCAGAGCCTCAATTTACCTTTTTGCAATTTCTACGAATTACTCCTGGTTCTGTCCTCTGGGGACAAACATGAGTCTAATTCCCTTTGTGAGAGCCCTTCAAGTACTTGAATATAACTCTTATGTCACCCTCTCAGTCGTCTCTTCTTTAGGATAAATATTTCTAGTTCTTTTGACTTATTTTTATGTGACAGAGGCTCCAAGTTCTTACCATTCTGTTTGCTCTCCTGTAGATGCTAACTTATCAATGTTCTTCCTAAATTGTGGTACCCAGAACTGAGTACAAGACCCTAAATGTGGCCTGACCAGGGCAAAGTACAGAGGGACTATTCTCTCCTTATTCCTAGAAACTAGGCCTTTCTTGATGCAGCTAGAGATCACATTAGCTTTTTTGGCTACCATATGACATGACTGAATTATTTTAAGCTTTCAGCCCTCTAAAACTCTGCCTCCCCCCGATTTTTTTTAATATAAGATCCTGTCCAACAATGCTTATCCAACAATTACATATGAAATTGACTTTTTGAGCCTAAGTATAACGCTTTACATTTATTGCCATTGAATTTCTTTCTCAGGCTCAGTCTAATGCTCATCTATCAGTACCTTTTAAATTACTGACTCTGTCTTTCAGTATGTTACCTATCCCTCCCAGCTTTGTGTCACCTACAAATATGACAAGAATTTATTCATGCCTTTATCCAAGTCACTGATAAAAAAAAATATTAAATAGCACAAAGCCAAGCACAGATCCTTGGGGAACTCCTTTGTTGACCTCCTGCCAAGTTGACAATGAATCATTAATGGTTACTTTTTGAGTCCAACCATCAGATCAGTTGAATTGATCTAATTGTTTTATCATTAGCTCACAGTTCTCCATCTTTTCCACATCAGATACTTTAACAAATGATTTGCTAAAATTTAGGTAAACTATATTTGCAACTTTCTCCTGATTGACCAGTTTAGTAACCCTGTCAAAAAAGGAAGTGAGTTTAGTAAGACATGATGTGTTCTACAAAAACAAAAATATACAGTAGTCCTCCAGGTTACTCCACCAACATGCACTTGAACTCATTGGTTAGATCCATTGGGAGAGGAAGGGGCGCTAGAGCTACCTTATGGGTTTCTATTCCTAATATCATAATTCATAAGCCCATGCAGGGTGTGCATCCCATTAACTATCAGACAGTAAGCATAATTCACTCTTAGAAAAGGCATTTACCAAGATGTAAAAACAATATTTCTAAAATTTCATAAACCTTCATAAACCTGGAACATACTTTCCTACAAATACATGGTATGCATGGGAACAGTTAGCTCAAGCTTAGAATATAATGGTAGTGAATCACAATGTAGGATACACATGTAGCAAAGTCAGTTCACAACTCAGGGTACTGTAGGGCCTGGAAGTCTTTAATCTCTTCCTATCATTCACATCTAACTCCCTTTGGGTGTAGCAACTCTGCTGGATTTCAGGTTTCCTCTTCACAGCTGCTTCCCTTTCTTGCCTTTCTGTGTGTCTGTCTAGTCTAGAGCACATCGTGCATCACCATCATTTCAAACCCCTATCTTACCTCACCTGAATTGCACCTTCCTTTGTGACAAAGAAAAACAATTAAGCAAAAAGCATCTGATACAATAACTTCATCTGACAATGCATACAATATTTTGTACTAGTAGTCTCTGCAATGAGAAGGAAGGTGTGTTTCTTTATCTGTTCTGTAGGACCTCACTGAGAGTTTGACTTCTTTTTAGTGATCTTTTCTCATTTACATTATTATAGTCATGTGTATTGTTCTCTTGGTTTGTCTAATTTTGCTTTGTACTACTTCATATTAATCTTCCCATGTTTCTTGGAACTTGTCATAGTTTTTTTTTTACTGCACAATACTATTCCATTATATTCATAGATCAATTTTTTTAGCCATTACCCAATTGATAGGCTTTATTGAGAGAATAAAGTTCTTTGCTACCACAAAGAATGCTTCTGTGAATATTGTGGTATATATTTAACTTTTGCTTCTGACTTTGACTTGGATTACTGGGTCAAAGGAGTATGTACATTTTAGTCAGATTTCTTACATAAATTGCATAAATATCCAAATTGATAAAAGAAAAGTTGTGCTATTCCACAGCTCTACCAACAGTACATTAATGTCTATCTTATAGCCCATCCAACATTGAATATTTCCATCCTTTGCCATCTTTGTCATCTAAATAAAGTTGCAGTCTCCATGGTGTAAAGTGGGACATCAAAGCTGTTTTAATTTTTATTTCCCTTACTATTAGTGATTTAGAGTATGCTTTCATATGGTCATTTATAGTTTGCAGTTCTTTTGAAAACTGCTTGTATCCTTTTAAGCCATAGTCCTGAATATATACATATTTACATATACACATACATTTACATATATACCTGCATACATATGTTGCATGTATTAAGTATATATATTTGTATACATATACACACACATGTTGTCTCCCCTGAAAGAGTGTAAACTCCTTGACGTAAGTAAACTCCTTGACATTTTTATCTTTGACTCTCCAGCATATACCATAGTGCCCAGCACAGATTAATTCCATCCTTATACACAACCTTCTTAGCCAGATATTCACTTCCTAAAGCAGTTTTTCTCCTCTGTATCCCTTGCTGTCAGTGGGCAGCAATGATGAAACTACCACCATAGTACAACCTTCAGTTTCTTGCCCAAGACTTTGTAATATTTCATAATGCTTTCTAGGTCCCCTTTGGCAATATCATTTGCACCCACATGAATTGTCAGGAGTGGGTAGTAGTCATCTATTTTGACAAGTTTTGTTAGGTTCTCTGTTGTGTCTTGGATGCATGCCCTGTGAAGACAAGAGACCTTTCTATCACTGTTACCAGTCAACATATAGATACCTCAGTACCTCTGAGTAGAGATTCACCAAGTACCATTACCCTTCTTTTCTTCCTTTGACCCTTGAAGTTCTTTTTTTTTTTGGCTAGGAAATGGAGTTAAGTGACTTGCCAAGGGTAATTACTTCTTTACAGCCTCAAGCTCCCTCTTCTTTAGGAAGAACCTCAAATGTGAAGTTTTTAGCTCGTCTTTTTTCTTCTCTGTCTGAAATTCTTCCTTTCTCTTTAATCCTAACAAAAGTAAATTTCTCTCTGCCACTTTTATTAAAGACAGCTATACTTTCTCTAATAATCTGGAATGTGGAGAGGTTAAGGAATACCTTCTCCAGGAGGTATCCTAGCCTTGATTTGGAATATAAATATTAGTCCCTTGACTGTCACAGAAATAAAAACATCTCATACTGAATACAAAATTCATCCTCTCCATACTGTTGAGATTCTCTGCTGATTTTTAAACTGCTTCCAGATATCAACAGCACCTCACCACCTAGGGTAAGACTTTTATAATCTTTAATTACCTCTTAACAACTTGGCAACTCCCTTCAACTTCTTTTCCTTTATTAAAGGAGCAATCTCAACAACTTATGGCCAGCGCCTTACTTCCTTTTTAAGGACTCGTGACATTCTTATTTGTTTCAATAGTTGGTTTTGCTTAGCAATTTACTTTACCAATTTATTTGCCTTTTGTCGTTTGCCATGCCTTGCCAACTGCCTTCTCATTTTCTTTTTCCTTGAATCCTAATTTTCAGATGCATGCTCTCTCACTTGACTCCTCCGGCAATCTTCTCTCACAGGAGCCAGAAATAGAATCTGGATCTGGAGACTGTGTCCTTTCAAATTTTCTCTCCAATTTCTCCAAACATGTCTCCTAACCCAACTTCTGACTTTCTTCATAAACCTCCAAATCAAGTTCACAATTTCCTTTGTATTCAGCTCAAGTCCATCTCGCTTCTTCTGAAACTCTTCCCACAGCCTTTTCACACAGAAAACAGAAAATAACCTCATTTTGGGTTTTATTGAATCCTTGGGATGCTTTTGAGATGATCGTCTTCAGTTTTGTATTATGGTTACAAATCATTGTGTGATATTAAAAAAAATCTCAGTGCCACTAGTGATACTACTCTCAGAGATACATACTTCCATAATCAATGAACAAGGACTTAGTAAGTGCTCACTCTGTGCTGGGCACTGTGCTGTGTGCTAGGGAATCAAAGATAAAAATGTCAGGGAGTTTATGTATTGTAAAGGAGTTTACATTGTTTTGGGGGAGACAACATATGTGTGTATGTGTATGTGTATACACACACATATATACTTACTATATGCAACATATGTATGCAGACATTTGTAAGTATATTTGTAAATGCATGTGTATATGTAAATATGTAATGTTATGTATATGTGTATACATATACACGAATACTTAATATATGCAAAATAAATACAAGGTAGTTTTGAGAGGGAGGATACTAGGAGCTGGGAGAGAGTGAGCAGTAAAGTCCTCATGTAGAAGGTGGTGCTTGAGATAAGCTTTAAAGGAAACAAGTGATTCCAGGAGGCTGTGGTGGGAAGGGAATGTATTTCAGGCATGGAGGACAGCCAGTACAAAGGAACAGAAGTGGGAGATAGAGTATGATGTGTGAGGAACTGCAAAAAGGGCAGGAAGAGGAGTACTGTATTATGAGGCTGGAAAGGTAAGTTGAAGCCAGGTCGTGAAGGTCTTTAAAGGACAAATAGTGGTGCTTATATTTTATCCTACAGACAGGAGACGACTGAAGTTTACTGAGCAGTGTGGGGGGAGGGAGAGGAAGAGTGGCATGGTCAGATCTGTGCTGAAGCAAAGTCATTGTGGCAACTATATGGAGGATGGATTGGAGTAAGGAGAGACTTGAGCCAGGAAAGCCAATCAGAAAACTACTGTGATCGTCCAGACAAGAATGAATGAATGAATGAATGAATGAATGAATGAATGAATGAATGAATGAATGAATGAATGAATAAACATTTATTAAGTGCTTACTACATGCCAAGAACTAGGCTAAGTATACAAATGGAAAACTACCTTGTTCTCAAGTAGCTTCCATCAGAAAGGAGGAGAGGACAGGTATAGATAGGGTAGTTTAGCTGCAGGGAGGATGGAAAGGTGCAGTGGTCTGGAGGGTGCAGCACAAGGGCACGTGTAAATTCTGGTGGTCCAGAGGGTCTTATAACAAGGTGGCTGGCAAGGCTATGGACTCATCCTTTGCCCATACTACTAGGTACTCAGTTCTAGCCCTTTCTCTGGGGGCTTCCCTCAGACGCTTCCCTTGGCAGCCAACCTTTTCCATTGTTCTCCTGCCTTTTGCAAATAATCAGGGCCTGAACTAATGGAGTGGTGGAGTGACCAGTGAGAAGGAATTTATTTTCAGAATGTAGTAGAGGTATAAAATACAAGACTTAACAACTTTTTGAATATGTAGGGTGAGGGAAATTGGGGAATGAAAGATAATTTACAGTTTGCAAATCTGGGCAACTGGAAGGATGGTGATAACTCTTAACAGAAATAGGGAAGTTCAGAAAAGGGGTGGATTTGGCAAGAAGGATAATGAGTTAGTTCTGTTTTGGTTATGTGGAGCTTGAGATATCTATGTGACATCCAGTTTCTAATGTCCAGTAGACAGCTGATGGTGCAAGACTGGAGTTCACAAAAGGTATTGGCTATATAGTTCTGGCAGTTATCTGTGTAGAGAGGATAATTAAATCCATGGGAATTTATGAGGTCATGAGAGATTACAAAGAAAGAGTAAAGAGGACAGGATAGCCTCTTGAGGATAAGTGAACAACAGTTCAAGGGCATGATATGAATGATGAGCCGGGAAAAAAAAATACAGAGAAGCAGTGGCCAGAGAAGTAGGAGCAGAACCTGGAGAGAGAACAGTGTCAAAAAAAAACCCAGAGGAGAGAGAGTGAGGAGACAGTAGTCCACAGCCTCAACCACTATGGAAGGGTCAAGAAGGTTTAGGAGTGAAAAAAGAGTTGACAATTAAGAGATCATTGGTAATTTGAAGTGAGTAGTTTCAATTGGGTAATGAGGTTGGAAGCCAGATTGCAAAGGATTGAGGAGTAAGTAAGAGGAGAGGATATAGAGACAAATATAGATAGCCTCCCCCCTTTTTTAAAAAAAAGGAATTTGTGAAAGGGAGGCAGGAAATATTGGGGAAATAGCTTGACGGCATGCTATAGTGCAGGGAAATGTGTTTTTTTAAAGATGGGGGAGACTTGAATACATTTGAAAGCATCAGGGAAGACACATTGATTGAAGATTAAAGAGGAGAGGGATAATGGAGGGGGCAATTCTGCTGGAGAAGCTAGGAAGAGATGGAATCAAGATAGATGGGTTGGCTTTGGTGAGGAGAAAGGCCAGTTCACTGTCAGAGACTGGAGCAAAGGAGGGGAGAGTGTGGGAGATGATGTCGAAAGGTGTTGAGATGTAGAAGGAAGAAGAAGAGGGAGTTCAGGATGAATGGTGCCTGTTTTTGCAGCAAAGTGTGAGGTGAAGGCCTCAGCTTAGTGGAGAGAGAAGGCCGTGTGGGAAGTTTGAGGGATCAATTTGTTGTTATTCAGTCCTAATTGTTTGTGACTCCATTTGGGGTTTTCTTGGCAAAGATGCTGGAGTGGTTTGCCATTTCCTTCTCCAACTCATTTTACAGATGAGGAAACTGAGTCATGCAAGGCTAAGTGATATGCCAAGGGTCACATAGTAAGTATGTGAGGCTGGATTTAAACTCAGGAAGAGGAATCTTTCTGACTCCAGGCCTGGCACTCAAGCCACTGCACCACTTAACTGCCCCATAGTAAAAGGTTTATGTTTTACTCATAATCCAATAGCTTCTTGAACTTGGAATATTTCAGCTTTGTAATTCCTGGCAGATTATATCCAGCTCAAACTCTCATAAGTCTTTGAAAACAAGAATGAAAATTTACCAAGTCTATAGAATAAAAATCTACTTTGCTCACACTGGAGAAGAAGGGAGCAAGCATTTATATAATGTCTACCATGTGCCAGGCACTAGGCTATCACAGATACATCTCATTTGATCCATGCAACAGCCCTTGGTTGCTCTTATGATCCCCATTTTACAGTTCAGGAAACTGATGTAGATAGAGGTTAAGTGATTTGCCTAGAATTAGACAGCTAATAAGTGTCTGAGGTTTGGACTGAGTTTGAACTGAGACCTTCCCAAGACTATTCACTAGGCCACGTAGTTGCCTTAAATTTTGTTGTAGATGCAAGTCACTTCATCACAATAAAAAAAAATTAGCTTTAGGAATTTAACTTTAATAGCTTCTAATAATAAATCATACATGCTATAGTCAGTCAGAGAAGATACATTTCTATGGTAAAGGGCATTGCTTGATAGAGAAAGGACTTACTTTCCCATAATAGCATGAACCTGAAGCATGGAACCAGTGGGAAAAGATTTATTTTTTCCATAGTGCCATCAGCCTGAGGCATGGGAGTTGGCTGGAGGAGGCCAAGAACACATTTTCTCATGATGCCCTGGGCCCAGGGCATAGTGCTAATTGGAAGACAGCAGCAAATACTCAGAACAAAAAAAGAAGTCATATTCACAGAGATGGGAAGGGTATCTGAGAGTCATGGCCCTGATTAGGAAGGTGACAGTATTAGCTGTTAGAAACCAAGTGATTTTGCCAATAGGGAGCTTACTAGCAGTGCGACCTGTTATCCTATCCATAAGCTGAGATTTTTGGCTTTGAAGTGGGCTCTCACTGACAATATGTATGTATCTTGATTGTATACATGGATGGGCCATTATCTACTGCCTTATTATCCTGCTCAGTGCGAAATTGGATATTTCTATTCAGAGATGTGTGGCACATCTGGTGATCTGTGAGTTCAGTGTGTCTTACCAGCCCATGTGACCTATCTTTAAGTCCCTACATATTTGAAATCATTGTAATCTTCAAGGATAGAGTGAAAATGATCTGGGAAATGAAGGAAGCAAGGCCACTAACACAAAGTATGGCTGAAAGTCTGGGACTTCCTCTAGACAGTGTTCAGTCAATAGAAATAGATGGTTCATTCTTATACAAATCCTCTCCCTCTCTTCTTTCTTCTTTCTTTTTCCCTTTCTCCCCTTCTCCTTTACTTCTTCTTCCCCTTTTCCTTCCCCTTTTCCTTCTCTTTTCTTTCTCCTTCCCCTTCCCTTTCTTTCTCCTCCTCTTACTCTTCTTCCTCCTATTGATGCTGCTGCTACTGCCATTACTACTCTCCCTGATATTTACATAACACTGCTACTATTACCACCACCACCACCACCACCACCACCACCACCACCCGCTGACATTTATATAGTACTTTAAAGTTTTCCAAACACTTTATAAACTTTTCATTTGATACATACAACTCTTCGAGGTAAGTATTATTATTATCACTATTTAGCAGATAATGAAACCAAGTCTCAGAGAGTTTTCAGGAGTTTTCTATACTTACACAACTTGTAAGTACTGGGGGCAGGATTTGAATCCAAGCCTTTCCTGTCACCAAGTCCTGCATTATACAGACAGGTGGCAGGGTGCTCAGCTGCAGGATTTAGTCTATGAGGAGTGATACTGTTGAGGGGCGGATGGAGGGGCTTGACAACATTCATTGAGTCAAGGTTAGTCTCAAGAGGATACCCTGTTGTTAAGAGAGTCAGAAAAGGTGGATTATAATCAATCCCATGGGGTACAAGAATGCAATTAGTGCTGCCCCTGCCTAGGCTATTATCCCTTTGTGATGCTTTCAGACACCTGGACAAAGAGATGGCACTGAATCCAGTATAATATGGTTCCTACTCCAAGATGGGATCCTGGGATCCTGTGGCTTCTCAACTTGGAGAAATCAGAACTTGGGCCTGCTGTGTTTGGAGGAAAATGCTACGGACTCAAACTACTTACCCTTTATTTTACATAAAGAGGTAGCTACGTGGCTTGGTGGCTAAGGCCCTGAACTTGGAAGTTAGGAAAACGTGAGCTGAAATCCTATTTCAGACCCCATCTGTAAAACAGAGATAATAATAGCACCTACCTTAAAGGGTTGTTATGGGGAACAAACGAGATAATATTTGTAAAGTGCTTTGCAAACCTTAAGCTGCCATTTAAATGTTCTATTATCATTTTTACTGGGTCAAAGGTAGACAAAAGAGATACTTCTTTAACTGAAGTAATCAGAGAGGCTTCCTGCTTTTCTTACTTAGATCATTACCCTAATCCCTTCTGGGAACTAGGAAAGAGGCCTCAGAGGTGGATCAGTCCAGGGCCCCTTGCCGGTTCAGTCACACCCTAATTACTTCAGGGAGGAGTCCTTTCTGGGTTGATCTCTCTTCCTGCGAGTCAGAGGAGCTGGACCTTGTTTTGAAACTGATAGTTAAAGAAAAACTGATAAGTATTTTTTCTCCAGCTTAATCCAACGGTTTCAGACAAGGATAATTTTTTAAATGCTTTCTCAATATTTCTAAAAGAGGAAGCAGGGGGGCTTTATCTTTTACGTATACTCAGGACCACTCTCAAACCAGGGTATAATGCATGCACCTGAAGGAATGGTTTGAGAGGAGTCCCTGTATTTCTGATTTGGTTGAAAACTGATGTTATTATTGTAGTTTCTATATTGGGTGAGTTGTTTAGTTGTTTGTCAGTGGTGTCCAACTCTATGTGATACTGCCGTGGTTTGCCATTTCCTTCTTCAGCTCATTTTACAGATGAGGAAACTGAGGCAAACAGGGTAAAGTGACTTGTTCAGGGTCAAGTAGCTAGTAAGTATCTGCAGCCAGATTTGAACTCAGGTCTTCCTGACTCCACGCCCAACACTCTATCTGCTGTGCCAGCTAGCTGCCCCATAGTGGGCAAAGAAAAGATCAAAGAAGGAATAAGATTACTGCTTGCAGCGGATGGGAGAATGATAATGGTTGACAGAGAGAAGGGAGAACTATTCAAATCTTAGTGTGATCTTTTTTCTCTGCCAAGGAGAATAATCTTTGGAACGGAAGGGACTAATTAGTGACTAATAAGGAGTAAAAACTTGAGATAAAAAAGTAGAAAATAAGAGGACACCTGAGTGAGTTATCAGGACCAGCCAAACTGTATCCCATTGTCCTGAAAGAACTGGCAAGTGAGATAGTTGCGCCATTGTGATGAGTAGGAGAGGCCTGGAGCTGAGAAAGACAAATGTCCTGTGTTCACTGGGCTTGACTTAAACATGTTATTAAGGGAATGATTAGTGAATATGCAAAAAAGGCAACAGTGACAACAAAGAATAAGTATGGCTTCATCAAGAACAGGTCATGCCAGAATAACCTCATTGCCTTTTTTTTTTTTGACAGTGTTAATGGACTGGTTCATCAGGGTAATACTGTGGATATAGTTTATTTAGATGTTAGTAAAGCAAGATGGGTAAATATAAACCAGATGTTAGGAAGATTCAGAATTAGTTGAACGACTGGATCCAAAGAGGAGTCATTAATAAATCAAGGTAAACCTGAAAAGAGATCTAGTCTAGTACCCAAGGGATCTCTTCCTCACACTGTATAGTTTAACATTGTTGTCACTAACTTTTTAAGAGTTATAAAAGGCATGTCTCAAATTTTTCAGATAAATGTAAAGTTAGAAAAAAATAGCTAAAAAATTACACGACAGAATCAGAATCCAGAAAAGATCTTAAAAGGCTAGAGCTGAGCCAAATAAGGTAGAATTAATGAAGAATAAATACTGTCTTACTTTTGGGTTAAAATAATCAATTTCACAAGTACAAACTGGGGCATGTTTAGTTCATCTGAAATAAGATCTGGGGTTTTAGTGGACTGCAAACTTAATATGAATCATGAAGATGATGTGGCAGTCCAAAAGCTAACACGATCTTGGGCTTCATTGAAGCAGGAATAGTACTCAAAATGAGAGAGGTGAGAGTCCTGTTGTGTTGTACCCCGGTCAGAGAATATCTGGAATATTGTGTTCAGCACTATATACCTGACTTTAGGAAGGATGCAGACAAATTGGAGTTTGTTCAAAGGATTGTGAGGAGACTGGAGACAATACTATACAAAAATTAGCTAAAGAAACTGTTGATGTTTGAGCCTGAAGAGGTCAAGTTCTTTGGAGTTCTTTTATTTCTAATGCTGCTTTCTGGGTTCAAGCAGAGAGCCAGATTTCAGTTTGATATAAGGAAAAATTTTCTAGCAATTAGAGTGGTCCAAAGAGAAATAGTGGGGTCCCTGTCACTGGATGTTTATCCATCAGAGGCTTAATGATCATTTGCCTAAAATGTTTTATAGAAAATTCTGGTTCAGGTAAGGATTAGACTCAGTGACCTCAAAGGTCAACTTTGAAATTTGTGATTCTAAAATTTCAGTAAGCATTATCATAAAAATATATATGTTTCAAAATATTGAGTGCCACAGAATATGAATATAATGGCTGGATATCACAATTGTTCAAGAGAATTCATGCATACTTTCTTGCAAAATGTATCTCTGTGGCCTTGACCTTAAGATGTTTGCCTGTGGCATGCTAGGTACCTTATGGACACCACTGACCCATGTATTTCCATTTTTTGTTTGGAAAATATAGTCACTATATCTATAGGCAACAGGAGCCATTGAGAGTTTTTGAATCAGATTGTAGTACAATCAGATCTGTGATTTAGGAAGATCGATCTCACAGATGCATACAGGATTATTCAGGGAGGGAGGTCTTGTGAATAGGAGGCAGGGAATTAAAACTGTTGTAACAGTTTAGTGAAAACCAACAAGGGTCTGAACTGGACTGGTGATAGTGGGAATGAAAAGGAGAAAACAGTTATGATATTTTATAAATCTAGGGATGCAGAGGACATTGGCAAGGTAGAATCTGCCCTTTTTTTGTTTATCCTCTGTGGCAACTAGGTGGTCAGTGAGTAAGAGTGCTGAATTTGATTTGAACTCAGGAAGGCTAGTATTCAAATCCTCCCGCAGACACTTAGAAGCTGTGGGGCTCTTGGTCAAGTCACTTAACCTCTGTATGCCATAGTTTCCTCATCAGTAAAATGAGGATAAAATAGCACCTACTTTATAGGGTTGTTGTGAGGATCAAATAAGATAACATTTATACAAGAATTTTGCAAGCCTTAAAGCATTCTGTAAATGCTGACTCAATTATTACTATCACCTATCGTAGTACCGTGTTTCTAAGGTTGATTGATGTGTTGTTTTGAGTAACTTTTCGATCTTTTTAGTAAATGGTTTGGTAAAACTGTAATTGACATCACATTAGTCCAATAGTATGTGTGTTTTCCTGTAATTGTCCTGGTACCTTCCTCAAGGACAAGCACCATATCTGCTATTGTTTCTTTGATATCTCCCTATAATAATGTTCCCAGCACTGCTTATACAATAAGCATTCAGAACATTGCTTCTGATTTTATGTGAAAGAAAACACTGGTGCTTTAGACTTTGGCAAATATTAGGGGCAAGGACCCAGATAACTCGGAGAATGTGTTCTCAGCACTGATTTCCTGAGCATCTTTCCCCCAACCACTCATTTGCATAGGCCGAGAAGAAAACAGTAGAATTATTAAAAATTGGAGAACCCTGAGGGCTATTTAGTGATTAATTGGACTAATGGCCATTGTCTAGTTATAGTTTGTTCTGTAGAGACGAAGATTTGGCAAGTTATTTATTTATTTTTTAGAATTCTAAACTTAAATAAAACAAGCATTTTCCATAACATAGGAAAAAAAGCTGATTGTATATGAAACTGCAAATCTATTATATACAACTTGCTATTCCTTTTAAATATGTAATAAAGTTACCATGTAACATTATTATATATCATGTAATGCCCTAGAAATAGCTACTATTCACTAATATGTCTATGTATGTAAAACCATTCTGTACATACTTCTATTTATTAGTTCTTTCTCTGGATGCAGATATCTTCCTTCATAAGTCCTTTGTAGGTAATTTGGGTATTTATAATAATCAAAATGACTTAGTTGCTCAAAGTTGTTCTTAAAACAATTCTGCTGCTACCATTTACAACATTCTCTTGGTTTTGCTCATTTCGCTATTCACTGTTTTATGCAAATCAATCCATATTTTTCTAATATCATTGAGTTCATCATTTCTTGTGCACAGTAGTATTCTGTTGCAATCATGTACCACAACTTGTTCAGACATTCCCCAATTGATGGGCATCTCAGCAGTTTCCAGCTCTTTACCAACACAAAGAGAGCTGCTATAAATATTTCAGAACATGCAGATTCTTTTCCTTTTCCCCTAATCATCTTGGGAAACAGACCTAGTAGTGGCTTTGCTGGGTCAAAGGGTATAGGCAGTTCAATAGCTCTTTGGGCATAATTCCAGATTGCTCTCCAAAATGGTTGTATTAGTTCGAAGTTCCACCAGAAGTAAATTAGTGTTCCAATTTTTCCTCTTCCCCTCCAACATTTGTCACTTTCCCTTTTATCATTTTAGCCAATCTGATACGTGTGAAATGATATCTCAAGGTTGTTTTTATCTGTATTTTTCTAATCAATAATGATTTGGAATGTTTTTATATGGCTTTAAATTGTTTTGATTTCTTTATCAGAAAACTACCTGTTCATATCCTTTGACAATTTATCATCTGGGGAATGATTCATATTCTTATAGATTTGACCAAGTTTTTTTTATATATTTGAGATGTGAAACCTTTATCTGAGAAACTGTCTATACCAATTTCCCCCAATTTTCTGCTTTCCTTTTGATCTTGGCTATGTTGGTGTTATTTGTTCAAAACCCCTTTTTAATTTAATGTAATCAAAATTATCTACTTTATACTTCACACTCCTCTCTATCTCTTGTTTATTCATAAATTGTTCACCTATCCATAAGTCTTATAGGTAATATGTTTCATATTCTTCAATTTTTTTTTAACATCTCCCTTTATATCTATGTCATGTATCCATTTTTACCTTAATTCATTATTGGGTAAAAATTGTTGGAATAGCTGGAAAGCAGTCTGGCAGAAATTGGGTACAGACCAACATCTTACACCATATGCCAAGATAAAGTCAAAATGGACACATGAATATAAAGGGAGCTATTACCAGATTTGACAAATGTAATGGATAAGATAGAGTAAGTCTCACATAGAGGTCTAAGACCTGAACCAGGAAGAGTTATTGAAAGAAGAGGTTGTACTTATGTTCTCCTATACCCAGAAGGTGAAAAAGCCTCAGAAACCCTTTGTGAGCAGCATGGAGAAAGGAGACTTCTGCCAATCTTAGGCTAACAGCCTCAGCCCCTTCTGACAGTTGAGGGTTGTAGCTAAGCCAGAAGCTGGAGTGCTGGGAATTCAGCTGCCCTTCACGGAGAAAACCTAGGGAGTCCAGTAGAGGGATGCCCTATGCCCTGTGAAGAGAAAGCCCAACCAAACAGGGAGGCCATAATAGATGCCATACCTTCCAGTGAACTTTGTGGACATGCTCTGAAGAGACTCCCTTAGGTTCCAAAGTGGAAAAGAGTATTTATTAGAGAGAACACCAAGCCCTGTGATTCTTTGGACCACATGTGTGCAATGGTACCATTGTGCTTTGTGCCCACTCTCTTCCACTGAGTGTGTATATCTATGGGAGAGTGAGCCTCAGGTTTTTTGGGGGGAGATGTTTTGTACCAGCTGTTCTTGCTGTTCCATTGAGTAAATGCCTTTGGTAGCAGCTGACTGAGTCTACTGGTTGATTGTTTGTGGGAAACCCAATGGTGGGGGCTCTTGAGCTACAACAGTAGGCGTATCTACCCATAGAGTTACCCCTAGAACCTGAGGTGGGGGACTCAGCCTTAAAGTTCCAGTGCAGTTTGGGGGAGTAGCCTGGAGGGGTTGTTACATGTACGTAAAGACTTTCCCTTGACTTGTAACAGCAGCTGTTTACATAGCCCAATGTTGTTTATTAATCTGCTTTTCAGATTCCAGACTATCCATAACTATGCTTCATTATGTCCTCAGAACATTTTTTTTGTCCACTTTTCTAGTCCTGCCAGCTTCTTTTTGGCTCATCATTCCTTGGCTGCTTGTCTGTCCAGTTGTCATTCATCCTCCAGACATGTCTAACCTAGCTTGGTGTAACAAGGATTGCTTCAGTGCTGGTGGGCTGGCTGTCGTCTGGATCCTTTGTTGTGCTTACTGTAGGATGAAGCATTACTCCAATGAATGAAGACATTCCTGGCTCATTCAAGGAGCATATGGCTGTACCTTTGCTTTATGCTCTAAGATGAGTTCTTACAAAAGGGATCATGTTCTAAATGTTTGGGGGAACTCATTCTTTAAAAGAACTTTGAAGTGGATTAATTCTTTAAAAGGTGAAGAATCCTTTGCGAGGAGAATGTTCATTATGTAGTCCTCCATCTATTTTATGTTATTGCATTTTTGTGTAATAAGTTTAAAGAGAGGCATAGATTTCTCCAACAACCCTGCTTAGAGCTACCCCATCAGTCAGTCAATAAGTATTTATTAAGTACCTACTATGTACCAGGAACTATGCTAAGCCCTGGGAATACAAAAAGAGACAAAAAGAAATCTCTGCCCTCAAGGAGCTTGCAACCTGATGATTGTGATCACCAGTGATAATTCAATTCAATAAACATTTATTAAAGCCTACTTTATTAAGTGCAAGCCAGTTTCTCCAAGGAAACTGAAAAATGTTTTTAATCATTCCAAGCCTCTCCCCAAAATAAAAGCACATCAGATTTCTTTGGTGATGTATGTATGTGAATTATGGAAGGTTATAGTATCTGACAATGAAAAATAATAGTAGCTAGGATTTATGTAGTACTTTAAAGTTTAGGAGTCTTGTTCAGTCTTTTTTTTCAGTTGTGTCTGACTTTTTGTAACCCCATCTAGAGTTTTCTTGGTAAACATACTGGAGTGGTTTGCCATGTCCAGCTTACTTTGCAGAGGAGGAAACTGAGGCAAACAGGTTAAGTGACTTGTCCAGGGTCACCCAGCTAGTAAGTGTCAAGGGCCAGATTTGAACTCAGGAAGATGAGTCTTCCTGACCCCAGGCCCAGCACTCTATCCACAATGCTACCTAGCTGCCTTAAATGATGATTACCCAAATGGCAATGGAGATGCATGGTGACTGTGAGCATATCACAAACATATCACAAATAAGGAATTACACAGGAGAAGCAATGTGAAAAGAACATTGTCAAAGAAACATATAGCCAAAACCCCAAAAGTATGGGCAATTAACCTAGGGAAAATGATGGATAACTCCACCACAAGAAGCAGTGTGGTACCATGGAAAGAACTCTGGATCTAGAGTCAGAATCCTGAGTTCCCATTCTACCTCTGACAGTACCTGAGGGACTTTGAGCAAGTCGCTTCATTTCTTTGAGCCACAGTTTCTTCAAGTGAAAAATTAAGGGGTTGGCTTCAGGTCCCTTCCAAGACTAGATCTATGATCCTGTCAACTGATATCCAACCCTTGACTTCCACTGGTATCTTCACCACATCAGGAGAATACAAAGCAAGTCCCCACAAAGGTCTTTCCTTCCCCATGAAGAAGTTTGTGAGTGTGTAGGAAGATACGGACAAGAGGTGTACAGTATGAGCACCCATGGATGAGCCGCCATCTTTGAGATCACAAATCTGTTGAAACATTGGAACGTGTACAAGGCATCATGCTAGGTCCCAAGAATATAAATAACAAAAACCAAATAGTTCTTGTATCAAGGAATCTTACATTCTACTCTCATCAAAGAGTCTTACCTTATTTCTTAAGCTGAGGTATAAATATGGTTTTGTTTGCAAATGGAGCTAAGTTCTCTAGAAGTTTATTCAATGTATAGAATCTCTTTGGGGCAGCTAGTTGGTGCAGTGGATAGTGTGCTGGGCCTGAAGTCAGGGAGACTCATCTTCCTGGGTTCAACTGGCCTCTGATACTGGCTGTGTGACCCTGGACAAGTCACTTAATTTTGTTTTCTTCAGTTTCCTCCTCTGTAAAATGAGCTGGAGAAGGAAATGGCAAACCACCCCAGTCTCTTTGCCAAGAAAAGCCCTTGTGGGGTCACAAAGAGTCGGATACAGCTAGAAAAACGACTGAACAACAACATAGAATCTTATTGTTGACAGAAAGAGATTGTTGTGATAGTCTGCCCAGGATGTTTTCCATCTTAGGGTTTTAACTAAATCTCTTCCTCTGAATTACAGAGTTGTGAGTCTACTGTCATTCCTGTGCTTGTTGTCTCTTAGAAGCAGTAGAAAATACCCAGTCTGAAGCTGATGTTAGGATGCCGGCCCTGAGGTTAACAACACTAGCTCATTCAGGAGAAAACAGCGTTTGTCGAGATGTGTAGTGGTAAGCGTCGGCAGGGCCTGGTAAGCGTGGTCTTGAGTCATGCTTCCTAGCCTCTGCCAGCAATTCGTAAGGAAATGACAGTGCCATGAGCTAAGCTGCCATTTGTGGCATCAGGAAGCACAGACATAATGTGCCTGCAGAAGATGTGTGCCGAAAGCCAAGTCACTTTGAAACTAAAAACGCCTCCTAAGTCCTTTATAGGCTGATGATAGCCAGGAAGATATAAATATGTCAGGCCTAGTGTGGGAGTGTTCGCTTAAATTCAGGTAAGACCATGCAGACTGACTAACATGAATAAGTCTTGCAAATATGTGCTTAATAACCATGTCGTTCCATGTCAATTTTTAATCCTAGATAATTAGCAGATAAATAATTGGTTGAAGAAAGGAAAGTGATGACAGATGTCTCTGCAGTTTGCTGAAACTAATGATCTGTGGTGGATTAAGATCCACCCTCTTTGGAAGTGTTGATGGCTTCTCATCTAGAGGCCACCTGTAGGAACCTTCTTATTCTAAAGAGAAACGATCCAAAAAGAGACGTCAGGGGAACTCCAGGACATGTATATGGCAGGCTAAGGACGACAGCACCAGCACTGATTTCCCTAGCTGCCTGAAGACAAGCCTTTAGAACTGGTGAAAAATCAGCAGAAGATATCCCATCATTGCCATTGTACCTGCCATCACCACGCTGGGCATGTGACATTCGTCCATTCAAATAACATGTATTAATTACCTTCTGGTTCAGGGCACTCGCCAGGCACTGTGCCATACTTGTCCATTCAACTATCTCCTTGGCTTTGTCTGCCTAACTGTCCTGGATGCTTCGAAGTAGACATTATTCTTCCATCAAACATCTGAATTTCTTAATTGAAAAAAGAGAGTGTTGGATTTGAAATCAGGAAACTCGAGTTCTCCAAGTGCCAACTTTGCTCTTTTGTTGTGTTACTTTTAACCTCCCTGGGCCTCAATTTCCTCACCTATAAAATGGAGAAGATTATTTGCTCTACCTACCTCACAGTATTGTCATAAGAATAAAATAACATCCATAAATCATCATATGTCAACTGCAAAGTGATTACATAAATATGTTATTATTATTGGCCATGATAACAAAGTATAGTACATCACCAAGATGAGCTAGATAAGGACAAGATATCTACAAAATGGAAAAGTAAGAGTAAAAGTATCCTTTCCATTAGCTAACATAGCTTGAACCATTTTAGGACTGAAAAGATTTCAACAAAGAAAATTGTAACAATTTGACAACTGAACTAGGTTCCGACTCTGATGGTTTATAGTGACAATGGAGGGGGACCCTGAGTTCTCATAGACAAGCCTTCAAATGACCCCAAATTCCTGTCAAGCTAGAAAGAATTCAGATGTCTATAGATCAGCCTAATTAAATTCCTGCAGTTCAACACTAAAGAGTTGGTCACCAGGCGATGATTTTTTTTTTTGGCCAAAGCAATTTATGAAATTATCCACTGAGACGTGGAAGGAGTATCAATCCCAGTGAAATCAAGGCTCTTTTGAAATTAATGTAGTTGCAAATTCTAGGATAATGTTAGAATATAGCCACTGTGAAAGAAAATATTTAATAGAAATTTAAAAGATTTGGTGGCAGATTTCTGGTATTTAAGAAAGCCTCCCTAAGTTTGCATTTCCTCCAGCTATAATATTTATGGCATCAAGAGAATGGAACTTCATCTAAGGACCTCTCTACTGGTATCAAGAATGTCCTCAGAATTCTAGTCCTTGGAACATGGGTCTGGCTGTGCCTTTTTTCCATTTATTCCCAGCTTCATAGCCTCCTGGACTTCTCTGTGACGGCAAGTCATGAAAAACAAAAATTGTGTTTGTTCTTATGTATCTTGGCAGAGTAAAAGTAGTCCCAAACAAGGGAAGTGAAAGACCCACTATGCACTCCCTTAGACCACATTTGGAGCACATTTGGTATAGTTCTAGGACACCACATTTTAAAAAGGAGATTGACAAGTTGGCACACATCCAGAGAGCACTGGAGACCTTGTATGGCTATCTCATATAAGAAGCAGTCAAAGAAAGGGAGCATGTTTATCCTAGAATAGAGAAGATCTAAATCTCTTTAGGTCGATCTTAAGTCTCTTTGAGTATGTCCTTATGGTAGCTGTCTTCAACTACCTAAGTAACTGTCTGCTAGAAGAGAGATTGGACATGCTCTGCTCGGACTGAGAGGAGAGAGCTAGAAGCAATGGGGGAAAGATGTAGAAAGAGAAATTTCAACTCAGCATAAATAAAAATTTCCTCACAGAATGGCTGAAAAGTGGAATGGGCTACTTTTTGGAAGGAGTGAGTTCCCCACTATGAAAGGTGAATAAACCCAGGTTGATGACTACTCATCAGGGATAGTTTGTATCAGGGTTGCTTAGGTCTGCTCAGATGCTCAGGGATGCTTGGATGATTTCTTATGATCCTTCCAACTCAGATTCCAGAAAACAGGATGATTCTAGAATTTTATTTTATACTGCTTTGCTTTGATCTCATAATAGCAGTTTGGAGGCTACTTAAACCATAAGTTTTAGTAAATTGAAATCTTTCTTTTGGGTAAAAATGCCACAAACCATGCTCCTTTGATTGTATAGTCCACCTATTTTACTCTGCAAACTATCTCTCTTCTTTCATTCCGTTAAATAAATGAAAATAATGACATTTGTACCATATGTTTCATGCAGTGACTTGTGGTGACTTCCCAAAGAAGTACATGAAGAGATCGTGATTTTTGGGTCTGGCACCCAGGAAAAAGTTTGGAAGTCGATGTAGATTGTTTCTGAAGCCTGTCAGCTCAGTGTGGTCAGAAAGGCCAACAAAATGCAGGCATCATCAAAACAGACCTTGAGAAAAGAAAGAACTATGGAAGTCGAATCGCTGTCACTTATTTTTACCTTCAGTTGAGTTTTGTTTCATCTTTCTGATGGTTCCTCCTATTGGTTTTAATTTTTACTTACAACTTCACTAATGTGAAAATATGTTTAATGGGCATGTAAATGTAAAGCCTATGTCAGATTGTGCACCGTCTTGGGGAGGGTGGGGGGGGAGAAAAAGGGAGAAAAAATTTTCAACTCAAAAGCATATGGAAAAAAATAAATTAAAAAAAATAAATTAAAAAAAAAACAGACCTTGAGAACACAGGATGCATTATCCTGTTTTTATATAAAGTGATGATGCTTCTCTCTAGGCACACAGGAATGCAGTATGCCATTCAGGTTTCTATTCCTCAGGAAGGAGATAATGAAACTAGAGAAGGCCCAGATAACTAGAGTGAGCAGAGGAACGTGATGATTGCCTTATAAGGACAGACAAAAAGCCTTCGGCCTCTTGATTTGGTAAAGAAAAAGGCCAAGAGGGGGCATGATTAAAAAAAATACCCTGAACAGTATGGATAACATGGATACAGACTTGTTCACTAAATCCCAAATATTAAGACAAGGGGGGGGGTACCTTTTAAAACATGAAAGGTTAGCATTAGTAAAAGGAAGCATTACTTCACTTGCCCTGATGCAGAGCCATAACTGGAAATTCCAGTGCCTATGGGCAAATTCTGTTTTCAGAGAGAGGAAAAAAAGCCCATGGACTTCCCAAGGCTGCTGTACACTCATATTTACACTGATCTTGAGTGCCTTGGCTGGGTGTAGCCATGCACATATTGGGAAATGTGGGACCCTGTAAAGGGGCGTGATGGTAATGGGATCTTTGGGAGGTTATGTCACAGGTGACAAGAGTCCTTTCTTCTCTTTGGGAATTCTCCACACTTCAAGGCCCTCAATAAGTCCCATTCCACCACCCTGGGGAGCAGTTGTGCATCCTGGATGTCGGTTCCCTGACCCAAGAGTAAAAAGCAAGCAAAATCATATTGGCTCTGTGCTAGTTAGAGCCCTGCTCCTTAGGAACTCCTCAGCCAGAAGATTGGTACACATAGGAAACTGAAATGGATTCAAATTAAGCTATGTCTAGCCTTTCAGGTCCATATCAGCTTAATAACTTTTGGAGCATAACGCTTATTGTAATGGATAGACCAATTCACAGTTCCACCAACAGGAATCAAATTGTGCTTGTTTTCCCCAAGACCTTCCAGCATGTGTAATTTTCCTCTTTCATGAATCTGATGAGTATAAAGTATAATCTCAGAGTTGCTAATTATTAGTGAGTTGGTGCATGGATTTTTTTTTCATAGTGTTGTTGATACCTTGGATTTCTTCTTTTGAAAATAGTCTGTTCGTGTGCTTTGACCATTTATCTGTACAGGAATGATTTTTATTCTTATCTGAGTCAGTTTCTTATATATCTTGGATGTGATACCCTTATCAGAGAAACTTGCTGCAAAGATTTCTTGGCTACCTCCCCCCCCACCCAATCTGTTTCCCTTCTAATTTCAACTTCATGGGTTTTATTTGTGCAAAACCCTTTTTAATTTTATATAATAAAAAAAATGTCCATTTTTTCTTCTGGGATTCCCTCTTTTGCTTTTTTTAGTCAAGAACTCTTCCTCTCTCCAGAGATGTGATAGGCAATTCTTCCCTGCTTCTCTAATTTGCATATGGTGCTTCATTTTATGTCTGAATCATGGGGTTTCTGGTATTCCAAAAAAATTAGACCAGAAGCAGATCATATGCCTTATATACAACTATGGGTGGGGAGTGGAAATTTAACCAAATAAAGGAATGAGGCCATTAAAAATGATAAAATAAATAATTTTTATTACATGAAATTGAAAAGCATTTTGCTAGCACAAAAAGTAATGTCAATAGGATAATGGAAATAGTTGAGTGGGAAAAATGTTTGTATCAAACATCTATTGAAATGGATTCAAACTAAGGTATGTCTCACTTTTCAAGTCACAATATCAGTTTAATAATTCTTTAGCCACATCATTTACCAGAATGGCTGGACCATTCTGATAACAATCTGTTATCTAAGCTATATAGACAGCTAACAGAATGTGTAAGATCAAAAGCCAGTCCCTAGGAGATAAGTGTTTCCAGAAGAAACGAACAAGTAGTTCTCAAAAGAAGAATAGGAAACTATTAACTAACATGAAAAAAACCTCCAGATGAGAGAAATGCAAAGCAAAACAACCTTAAAGCTTCACCTCCTAACCAGAGAGTTGGCAAAGGTGAGAAAAGGTGATAGTAATCAGTGTTGGAGAGGCTGTGGGAAAACAGGCACATGAAAGTGTTGTTGGTGAAGCTATGAATTGGTCTGACCATTTTGGAAAGTAACTTGTAATTTTGTAAAAGAAGTGACTAAAATGTCTGTACCCTTTAACCAAGAGGTTACACTGGTTAGCATATTTTCTAAAGAGGTTAATGACAAAAAAGAAAGGCCCTATATACACCAGAATATTTACAGTAGCATTTTTTGCAGTAATAAAGAACTGGAAACAAAATAAATGCTCATCAATTGGGGAATGGCTAAACAAATTGTGGTGGAATGGAATGGAATATAATTTTGCTGTCAGTCATTTTTTTTTTAATCATGTCTGACTCTTTGTGATTCCATTTGGGGTTTTCTTGGCAAAGATACTGGAGTGGTTTTCCATTTCCTTCTCTAGCTCATTTTTACAGGTGAGGAAACTGAAGCAAACAGGCTAAGTGACTTGCCTAGGATCACACACTAGTAAGTGTGTGAGGCCAGATTTGAACTCAGGAAGATGAGTCTTCCTAACTCTAGACCTGGGACTCTATCCACTGCACCACCAAGCTGCCCTGTAAGAAATGATTAATATGATGAATCCCAAGAATTGTGGAAAAGTTATTTGCAGTGAAATAAGCAGAATCAGGAAAATAATGAAAATGGTGGCTACTGCGTAACAATACAAATGTAAAGAGAAAAACAATAAAACAATTGAAATGGAAAGCTGCAAATTAACATGACCAAGTTTTACTCTAAAAAGGAAATGTGAGGGGTAGGGAGGTGGCGTAGTAGATAGAGCACCAGCCCTAGAGTCAGGAGGATCCAAGTTCAAATCCTGTCTTAAACCAGACACTTGACACTTAACTAGCTGTGTGACCCTGGGCAAGTCACTTAACCCCAATTGCCAAAAAAAAAAAGAAACATGAGAAGAGACGTCTCTCTCAATACTTTACAGAGGTGGGGGCCCATTGCTGGTGTTGGTGTATCGGTTAGATTTTCCGGCCTTTTTCTCCCCTTTTTGGGGATTATTTATTATCAGGTATGGCTCTCTGGGAGGGACAGGGGAAGTAATGTAGTGGAAAACATAGATGACTAAAAAAAAAAAGATGTTAGAAATTATTTTAAAATAAAACACCCAGAAGTGTATCCAATATGTCAGCTGTAGTCTGACCTTGTCAGAGTATAGACTATTTATCTTCTTCCTGTTTTTAGTTGTTTCCTTGTTCACTACAACCTCCACATAGGCTGCTAAAATGATCTTCCAAGCACAGATCTGGGCTCTCCTCGGCTTAAATAGGTTGGCTCAGGGATAAATATACAAACCACTTGGCATTTAAAGTCCTTCACATCCTGGCTCTAGTCTCTAGTCTTCCTTTCCGGACTTACGTGTCACTCCCCTTCATGCAGTTTAGATTTCAGCCAAACTGGTCGATTTATTCTGGGAACTCAGTTTTATATCTGCTGTCTCTGTCTTACATGCCTGAAATGTTCTCCTTCCTCACCTCTCACTTCCTAGGATCCCTATCTTCCTTCAAGGCTCAACACCTTCAAAATGCCACCTGGTGAAAGTGATCCTCTGAAAGACTTATATGAACTGATGCAAAGTGAAGTGAGCAGAACCAGGAGAATATTGTACAGAGTAACAGCAATGCAGTGCAAAGATCAGCAATGATTAACTGAGCTCTTCTCAGCAACACAATGATCCAAGATCACTCCAAAAGATGCATGATAGAATGCTGTCCATATCCAGGGAAAGAACCGATGGAGTCTGAATGCAAATTGAAGTGTACTGTTTTTACTTTCTTTCTTTTTTTCATTTTTCCCCTTTTGTTCTGTTTCTTCTTTCACAACATGATTAATGTGGAAATGTTTTACATGATTGCACATATATAAATATCAACTTGCTTATCGTCTTAGGAAGGGAGAAAATTTGGAACTCAAAATTTTATAAAAAATGAATGTTAATTGTCTTTTACGTAATTGGAAAAAATAAAATACTATTTAAAAGAAAAAAAAAGTGATCTTCCTCTTCAAACTGTCTTTTGGAACCCATGGTTCAAAGTCTATTTGCATAAAATTATTCTCATTAGTGGTGATTGATTGTTTGATGTGCTCCGTGCCTGTACAAGGGGTGGACTTGGGGAAGGCTTGAAAGAAGACAGATCTTGGTCTTCTGGCTTCCAGATTCAAGAGAGGAGAGATGTGATTTCAGACTCTCTTTATGTCTCTGAAGGGAGAGGAAAACTGAAAAGAAGCTGACATGTAGAGAAGCTGGCACTGCAATCATGTCCCTAGCCCAAACTTATTATAGTAGAGACTTAATGGAATTTCCCCTTTAAGTGAGATCTGGAACCATCTCAGTTGAGTTCAGATTATTTCATTCCCAATGGGAAAGTTCATTCACTTTGTATTTTCTGACATTCTAATCTGTATATTTGCTCTGATTTTTGTTTGCTATCAGCTTGGATAAATGGGCTTATTTGCTTTTCATTATGTGTGGTCTTTGTGGAATTGGCATTTGGTGGGAAGGGAGCCAATCCTTGCATTTATAGCTTGGGGCATTCCTTCCCCATTAAAGGATAGCAATTCGGAGCCCAGTTTGAATCAAAAAATTATTTCCCATAGACAATATTTAGTAGGGCTGATATCCTTCTAGACTGATACCCTTTCTCTGAGGAGAGCAGAGGGGCCAGACTTTGTGCCAATTTCCTACTTATCCTCCTGGTAGAAATAAAAATCTTCTTTGGAGAAGGGTGAACCTATTCATGCCTCTTGGCAAGCTACATCTAGATAGACTCATGTCTATCTTGTGGACCTACATAACCTCCATGGACAACATAGCAAACAACCACACATTTCTTATACTTGGATTTCTGGTAAAATTGGCATGAAGGGTCTAGCCTAGCTACCCTGACACTCCCCTCCCCTTCAAAGTGAGAAAGGGTGCCACATGAAGCAATAATCAATAACACCGGGGAAATACTATTAAACTCCTCTGTCCAGTCCAAGACTACACAAGAAGATGGCAATAAACCTGTACCAGAATCCAGTGTAAATGTTAGCAAATAGGGCCTGAAGCTAGGCTGAGCATCAGTGTTTGGTCACAAGGAGATGGAAATGAAGCAGAGGGCCCCTAGCATCCACCAGATGTTTTGGACCTCTAGTGGCTTCAGGAGGGGGGCAAAACCAAGTCACAGTTAGTGGTGCATAAGGAGGAGCTGGAGACATGGCTGGAACCAATACCCTCCTTGGGCTACCAGGAAACAGGCAAAATCTGGGACTGAAATAAATAGCAGGGCCTGGTTCTAGTTCTAGGCCCAGACAGATTCATGTACCAGGGAGAATTGTAGAAGAGAGCAGGAAAGGGAACCAGGCATCAGAGGGTACAACACTAGGGTCCAGTCACCATATGCAAGAGTGCTCTTGTGGGGAAGAATCTGGCCCTGGCATGATGTCCCAATATAAGAACTGAGCCTGAAGACATGAATAAACAGAAGAAAACTCTGAATACAATGAAAAAAAGTGATAGGTTAAAAAAAGTCCGAGAGGTAAACAAAGAAAAATAGAGTAACTCCATAGTAGTACAAGTAGATCCTCAAAAAAGTGGAGAGTTTGAGCATAAGGATTTCAAGAATGGATGGAAGAAATACAGCAAGAGATTTAAAAAATTAAATTAGAATTCTCAAGGAAAAATTTGGAAGGGAAATAAATCATTTAGAACAGAAGGTAAAATTTTTTTTTTACTCAAGTGGTTTTTTGAAAAATAGAGTAAATGGAACTCAATGAATCAATGAGAAAGAAAGAAATCAAGGTGAGATTAATAAAATTGAATATAAGGAAACCATTGAATTAATAGATAAAACTAAGAGTTTTTATGAAAAAAGAGAAACCATTGGTTAATATGATTTTTTTAAAGAGAAGAAAAACAAATCACTAACATAAAAAATTAAAAGGGCAATTATACCACTAATGAAGATGAAATCAATGCAATTATTAGGCAGTATTTTGCCCAGTTATATTTAATAAATTTAACCATTTAAGTGAAATGGAAGAATATTTACAAAAATATAAACTGCCTAGATTAACAGAGGAGGAAATACAATATCTAAATAAACCTATTTTAGAAAAAGAAATTGAACAGGCCATAAATAAGCTTCCTAAGAAAAATGCATTAGGACCAGATGGATTTACAAGTGAATTCTACCAAACGTATAAAGAACAACTAATTTTAATATCAAATAAATTATTTGGAATGATAGGCAAAGAAGTCTGACCAAACTCCTTCAATGAAACAAATATATAGTGTTGATACCTAAACCAGGAAAAACAAAAACACAGAAAGAAAATTATAGACCAATTTCATTAATGAATATGGATGCAAAAGTCCTAAATAAAATACTAGCTAGGGTACTTCAACAATATATCACAAAGATTATACAAAGCCTAAGTGGGATTTATATCAGGAAGGAAGGGATGGTTTAACATAAGAAAAACTATTAACATAATTGATTATATCAGTAACAAAAGCAACAAAAATCGCATGATTATATCAATGGATGCAGAAAAGGCTTTTGACAAAATACAGCATAAGGATAAATTTCCTGAAAATGAAAATGATGAAAACCATCAGCAAGCATCATTTATAATGAGAATAAGCTAGAAGTCTTCCAATAAGATCAAGAGTTAAACAACGATGCCCATTATCAGCAATATAATTCAATGTTGTATTAGAAATGCTAGCAATAGCAATAAGAGAAGAAAAAGAAACTGAAGGAATCAAAATGGGCAATGAGGTAATAAAGCTACCTCTTTTTGCAGATGACATGATGATATACTTGGAAAATCCTAGATATTAAACTAAAAAGTTAGTTGAAACAATTAATAATTTTAGCAAAGTAGCAGTATGTAAAATAGACCCACACAAATGATTAGCATTTCTATATATCACCAACAAAACCCTGCAAGAAGAGATAGTAAGAGATATCCTATTTAAAATAAATGCAGACAGTATAAAATACCTGGGAGTATAACTGCCAAGACAAACCCAGGAACTACATGAATCTAATTATAAAACACTTCTTATACAAATAAAGTCAGATTTAAATAATTGGAGAAATAGTAATTGTTTATGGGTAGGCAAAGCCAGTATGATAAAAATGATAATTTTACCTAAACTAATCTATTTATTCAATGCTGTTCCAATTAAATTACCCCCAAAAATTATTGACCTAGAAAAAAATATAATAAAATTCATTTGGAAGAACAAAAGGCCAATAATATCAAAGGAATTAATGGAAAAATGTAAAGGAAGGAGGTCTAGCAGTATCAGATCTTGAACTATATTATAAGACAGTAATTATCAAAATTATCTGGTACTAGCTAAGAAACAGAAAGGTGGATCAGTGAAACAGAGTAGACATACACAGTAGTAAATTATTTTAGTAACCTTGTGTTTGACAAATGTAAAGATTTAAGCTTTGGGGATAATTCACTATTTGGTAAAAATTGTTGGGGAAACTAGAAAACAGTCTGACAGAAACTAGATATAGACCAATATCTGACACCATTTACCAAGGTAAAGTCAAAATGGATACATGGACTAGATAAAAAAGGAAATATCATAAGTAAATTATAAGGACACGGAACATATCGCATCAGTCAGAAGAATTTATGAATAAACAAGAGATAGAGAACATTGTGAGATATAAAATGGATTAAAACGGTTTTGTACAAATAAAAGTGATGTAGCCAAGGAAAGCAGAAAACTGGAAAAAAAATTTATAGACAGTTGCTCAGATACAGGTCTTATATCTCAAATATAAAGAAAACTTTGTCAAATTTATAAGAACATGAGTCATTCCTCAATTGATAAATGGTCAAAGGATAGAACAGGCAGTTTTTTGATGAAGAAATCAAAACTAAATTTCAATTATGCCCAAGAGTTATAAAACTGTATATTCCTTTTGACCCAGCAATACCACCATTAGGGCTGTTTCCCAAGGTGATCAGGGAAAAAGGGAAAGAACATATGTTCTAAAATATTGTGGTGGCAAAGAACTGGCAATTGAAGGGATGTCCACCAGTTAGGGAACGGCTAAACAAGTTGTGGTCTATGACTGTGATAGAATACTACTGTGCTGAAAGAAATGGTGAACTGGTTGATTTTAGAAAATCATAGAAAGACTTGTATGAAATATTGAAGAGTGAAGTAAGTAGAACCAAGAGAATGTTGTGTACAGCAATAGCAATATTGTTATTGTGAATGACTAAGTTATTCTGAGTATTATAAATACCCAAATCAACCACAAAGGACCTGTGAAGAAAGATGCTATCCACCTCCAGAGAAAGAACTGCTGAACAAAAGTATGCATAGTATGGTTTTACATATCTCTCTCTACCTATATATCTGTGTCAAGTGGTGGCCTCCTCTAGTACAGGATGGGAGGCAGGGAAACAGTTTAGAACTTCAAATGTAACCAAAAAATGAGATTTACTAAAAATTTCCAAAAAATAAAAGAAAAAAGCAAGAAAAATCTTAGAACAAAGTCACAAGACTGAAAAACTAGAAGAATATATGAAATATCTACTATCAAAAACAACTGATTTTAAAAACAGGTCAACTTAAGAATCATCAAGCTATCCGAAAAATATGATGAAACAACAACAAAAAAACCTGGATAATATATTTCAAGAGATCATCAAACTCTTGAGAACTATTAGAAACAGCAGGCAAGGTTCAAACAGGGAGAATCCACTGGGTACCTTTGGTATGCTTTTCAGATTGAGAGCACCCAGGAAGGTCATGGCCAAAATCCAGAGCCTCTAGGTAAAAGAAAATATACTTCTGGTAGCTAGAAAAACTTCTAATACCAAGGATGCCAAGTCAGGATCACATATGACAATCCTCCAACTGCAATAAATAAACTCTTGGAACGTTGTGTAATATGCCAAATGACAAAAGAAAGAGTCTTACAACCAAGTATAACTGAGGATAGTCATATGATGAGAAAATGAACTCTCAATAAAAGAGAGGACTTTCAAGCTTTTGTGATTGAAAGACTTGGAGCTGAGCAGAATCTTTGAAATACAAACATAGGAGATAAGGGAAAACCAGAAATATTTGAGCAATTGGAAAGGATTAAAATAATTAGCAAGTGCTGTCCTTATAGGGGAGAGAAGAGACAAGGGCCCTTCAGAATCTCATTGTCTTCAAGGGAGAATAAAAAGAAACAAACACAGAGCCTGAATGTGGTTTAATTCTGTCTTTTTGGATTTAAGAGAGGAGAAGAAAGTGGGGAAAAGAAAGAAAGGAAAAAAGAGGGAGGAAACTGCTAGTTCTTATAATTGTGGATAAGAAGATTTGAATCATCAGCCTGGAGATGGTCATCAAATCCATGGGAGTGGATGAGACCACCAAGTGAAACAGTATAAAGGAAGAAGAGAATCGAGCCCAGGAAGGAAGTCTTAGGGGCCTCCAAGGTCAACAGGCATGATCTTGATGAAGATCATCAAAGAGGACTGAGAAGGGCTAGGTGGAAAAGTAGGAGGAGACCCAGGAGAAAGCACTGTCTCAAAAAGAGAAAAGAGAGTATCCAGGCAAGGGTGATTGACAGTGTAAGGGGATGCAGAGAGGTCAGGATGAGGACTGAGAAAAGGCCATTAGATTTGGCAATTAAAAGGTCAATGGTAACTTTGGGAAGAGTAGTTTCAGTTGAATGGTGAGATCAGAAGCCAGACTGCAAAGTTAGGAAGAGAGTGAAGGAAGTGGAGGGATCAATTACAGGCGGCCTTCTCGTGAAGTACACTCAGGTGCAAATGGTAGCCATTGAATGCTGACTATGAAATGAATACAAGTAGCACTTTGACAACCTTTTGTCTTTTCTTTTCTGGGGTTTTCTTGGGATACCACATACTGTATGTCTAACTTAGTTGAAGCTAGAGTAAGACTATGGATGATTTCAGTGAGTGCTTTAGCTTAAGCTGTGAAGCAACCTGCCTGACTTCCTTCCTTTCTTCCTTCCCTCCTTCCTTTTTTCTTTCTCTCTTCTTTCCTTCCTTTCTCTTTCTTCTTCCTCCCTTCCTTCCTTCCTTCCTTCCTTCCTTCCTTCCTTCCTTCCTTTCTTCCTTCCTTTCTCTCTCTTTCCCTCCCTCCCTCCCTTTCTTCCTTTCTTTCTTTCTTTCTTTCTTTCTTTCTTTCTTTCTTTCTTTCTTTCTTTCTTTCTTTCTTTCTTTCTTTCTTTCTTTCTCTTTTTTCCCTCCCTTTAAGGTTATCACACATCCCTATGTGCTGGAGCTAGCTCTTACTGGCAACTATGAGCCACTGTTAAATTTTCCGTGTGGACATTTATACCTCTGAAATCAGCAAACATTACAAACCAGGGCTTGATTTATTGTTTGTTGATTATCTAGATTTAAGAAGGTGATGGAGAAAATGTTAATAATGCAGTTTAAACTTAAAAGCAGGGGCAGCTAGGTGGTGCAATGGATAGAGTGCCAGCCTTGGAATCGGAAGACCTGAGTTCAAACATGGCCTCAGACACTTGACACTTACTAGCTGTGTGGCCCTGGGCAAGGCACTTAACCCCGATTGCCTCACCAAAAAAACAAAACCAAAAAACACCCTAAACTCTTAAAAGCACATAGGAGGTACATTTCCCCCTCGAAAGATGGTTATGAAGCATTGACCAGCACATCCCTGCCTATATGTATCTTGTTTCCACATCGTTGTTTGCCTGTTGTTTCCCCCTTTGGATTGTGAGCCCCTTGAAGGAAGGACTAGTTTTTGCCTCTCTTTATATCCACAGCACCCAGCACAGTACCTAGCCCATAGCAGGTACTTAACAAATGCTTGTTGGCCTTCCCTTCACTAGGCCAGTCTGCCCTAGTTCCCGATAATTAGTAATCAATCCTTAGGACTTTGACACATACCCTCTCCAGCAAAGAGTGAGGAGAAAAGTCCTTATAGTTTCCCATAAGCCACTAAAACTATTACCAGTCTGCAGCTGGCCTCAGGCCTGTTCTTGCCCAGGCCCTCTTCACTTAAGACAGCCTTCCAGGTAGTTTAAACTGAGCAAATGTTATTATACAAGGGTTTTACTGAGTGTATTCAGCACTTAGAAAGCATTAAGGAATCTGTTTAGTCAGGGCTATCCTAATTGCAATTTGAGACCCACGGTAAACACACTGTGTGCTCCAGCCTCCACCTCTTAAAATTTTTATGACCTTCCTGTCCTAGTTAAAATGCCACCTTCTTCAAAGTTTTCCTTGACTTTCCCTCCTCTGTGATTGTCTGAGTTCTCACAGCGTTACCTGTCTTGCCTACACTTCCATGTTTAGCCACCAGAGGGAGCACAGGGAACCAGAACAAGCGTTGGCATCACTGATGTGTCCCTATAGCAGCATCATTGTGGAAGTGAAGTGTGCCTGTGTGTCTTTGCTTCCCTTCTGTGAGTTAGGTGTGGTTGCTGTTGTTAATAGGTAAGAACTACCCTAAGTCTTTCACTGAAATGAGTGACAGCTTCTCCCCCAAACCCCTTAGCACATTTCTTTCTGGCCTTTCACAAAAGAGATTCATGGTTCTATACTTCTAATTTGGTACTTATACTTAAATAATAAAAAAGAAATCATAGGCTGTATTAGTTGAGTCATTTTGTCCTGAAGAAAAGTAATAGCCCCACTGAATTCTGTGAAGGTTAAACCACCGCTCGGGAAGGTCTGGAACATTCTATTCTATTTTGGGTTAATATTTTAGGAGTCTGTTCAGAAAAGGACAAGTAAAAATGCTTGGTGGGACTCAAAATCAAGTCATATAAGACTTTTTGATAACTTTAATATCTAATCGCCTTTGATAATTTTGATGTTTGGTATATTTAATAACTGGGATGTTTAGCCTAGAAAAGAGACAACCTAGGAGAAACATGAATTGTTTTCAAGTATTCAAAAGACCGTCCTGATTAGATTAGACTTTTTCTAGATGACTCAAGAAGGTAGAACATGGGCCAAAGTGGGGAAGTTGTGTGAGGCAAATTTTGACCCTCCATTAAGTTATACTGTCTGAAAATAGATTTCCTGTTTAGGTGCTGAGTTTCTTGTCACTGGAAGTGTTCAGGAAGAAACTAGTTGGGCATCTGGCGTGTGTGTGTGTGTGTGTGTGTGTGTGTGTGTGTGTGTGTGTGTGTGTAATAGGGGAATTCATCTACTAAGCAGGGTGTTAGGCTTTGTGACCTTTAAGATAGCATGGTCATCAGACAATGGAAAGAGCACTTGATTTGGGCCCAGAGGACCTAGGTTCAAATCTCAGTTTTGTTATTTAAGTACCTCAGCCTCTCTAGGCCTTAATTAACTCAATTGTAAAATGAAAGGAGTGGGGAGTTTTAACTAAATGATTTCTTATGTCCTTTCCAACTCTAAATATGACTTTAGAATCCTAAAGTCCCTTCAAACTCAATTCAATTATTCCATGACTTGCTATATCCTGGGGAGGATTTGGCCCTAGTACAATGGAAAGAATGCTGGATTTGGGGTCAGAAGACCTGGAATCAAATCTAGAATCTGCCACTTAGAAAGTCACTTAACCTCTCTGGTCCTCAGTTTCCTCATCTGCAAAATTAGGGAATTGGACTAGATAACTTCTAAGGCCCCTTCCATCTCTAAGTCTGTGATCCTTTGACCTTCCATTATTCTAAAAGTACTAATAGAAACTCTTTGTTGTTGTTCAGCTGTTTTTCAGTCATGCCTAACTCTTTGTGATCCCATTTGGGGTTTTCTTGGCAAAGATACTAGAGCAGTTTGCCATTTCCTTCTCCAGCTCATTTTACAGATGAGGAAACTGAGGCAAACAGGGTTAAGTGATTCTTGTCTATATGGAGATGGGAGGGGCTACATCCACCTGTTACATGTGTATGCATGAAATATGTATATACATACATTAATTACATACATATATACACATATGTATATAGATATCAGGTGATATATATATGTATATATATACATATATATATATTTTATATATCCATTCAATTCAGTGCTGTATCCTCAGTGAATATCCTGTCCATGCTCCTGTTAAGTAAGTAAACTTCCTTCATTTGTTAAATATTAGATGTTCAGAGACTTACCTCAACCACTGGACCTGCCTAAGTCAGGCTTGGCCCACAGCTGTGTATTTTTCCCCAGCTAGATTGTAAACTCCAGAAGTATAGCTCTGTGTTTTGTGCATGGTAGCCCTCAATTAGTATTTGTTATTAATGATGAAGTCATAAAGAAACGTAAAGATGGATGTGAAGAGATACACCAGTTACAGAGGCATAAAAAGGGTGAACACTGCCCTCTTGTGGACACTTGTATGGGGACTGTGATAACCCGGTCATGGGGAAAGAGCTGGGAACACAATAATAAACTTGTAAGAAATGTTTCTCAAGTATGGCATCTGACCATCACACATAAATGCTCTCTTTTATGGAAAACTATAACCTGTCAAAGGGTTATATTTTGGACAATTTAAATAGCAATCATAATTATAACTCATTTATAAAGATATTATAATGGCTGCTCTTGATGGGAAGTAGAAAGACCCAGTTCTTGGTTTTCTAAATAAGACTTATTATGGGAGCTAAAGGTGATCAGTGTCCTCCTTTCTGTCTCTTCTCCTGCATCTGTAAAATATATGTAGAGAAATGCATGTTTTCCTTCTTTCTCTAACTAAACTTATTGAGATTTAACAGGAAAAATGTGTGTTAAGTCTCTGGATCCTTACGACAGATATGTCTGGGTGCTCCTAACTGCATCTGAGAAAGTTTTCTAAGTCTAAATGTTCGTTTTTTAAAAAATATTACTTTTTTTTTTGCTTTTAACATTATCTTCATTTCCAATTATATCCGTCTCCAGTAAGTCATCCCTTGTAGCAAAACATTTTAAAAAGAAAGAGAATGAAAGAGTTCAGAAAAACCAACCATTGCATCAGATGAGTCTGACAATACATGCAACATTTCATCACCATAGTTCTCCTTCTTTGCAAAAGAAGGGAAGCTGGGGAGTGCTGTAGAAAAGGGGCTGAACTTCAAGTTGTGAGACCCTGAGTTCACACCAGGGAGTGCCACTTATTACCTGTGTGACCAGGATAAATAAACACTCTTTAAAGTGAGATGGTTGGATTATATGACCTCTGAATTCCCTTACATGTTTATGAACCCACAATAAGTTGAAAAAATCATTTCTTATCCAGAGTCAATTTTTTTTGTCATTATAAGTCATATAGCATTCAATTTAAATTTATTTTTGTGTTTTCTATTTTCATTGCTATAGCTATTGCATATGTTATTTTCGTGGCTCTTCTTACTTTACTTTGCAGCAGTTCATGTCAGCCTTCCCATGCTTCTTTCAATTCTTCATGTTGGTAATTTCGTCTGTTGCTATAATATTAGATTTCATTTCTATACCACAATTTGTTTAGCCATTTCCCAATCAATGGGCATCTATTTTGTTTCCAGTTCTTTACTACAACAAAAAGTTTTGCTGTAAAAATGTTGGTGTATATAGGTTCTTTTTTTTTTGACCTTTTTAAGGTAAGCTTTTTTTTTTCATTTTTGTTTTTAGGCAATTGGGATTAAGTGACTTGCCCAAGGTCACGCAGCTAGTAAGTGTCAAGTGTTTGGTCTGAGGCCAGATTTGAACTCAGGTCCTCCTGACTTCAGGGCCACTGCTGTCTATCCACTGCACCACCTAGCTTCCCCTAACAGAAGGAATTATTACCTATATTTTCAAGTAAGTTGCAAGTTTTTTTTTAAATTTATTAATTTATTTTTTGTGAGGCAATTGGGGCTAAGTGACTTGCCCTGGGTCACACAGCTAGTGAGTGTTATATGTCTGAGGCCAGATTTGAACTCAGGTCCTCCTGACTCCAGGGCCAGTGCTCTAGCCAGTGTACCACCTAGCTGCCCCTTTAAGGTATGCTTAACAGTGGTATCTCTGGGTCAAAACATATGAACATTGTGGTCACTTTTTTTGGTCAAAATTTTCATTTCCTAAGCCTAGATTTTCTGTCCCCCCCCACCTTTGTTTTAATGTGCTTTTTGACCATCTCTAAGTTCTCAATTAAAGAGACTCTAATTTATTTTTATTTATTTATTTTTGGCTAGGCAATGGGATTAAGTGACTTGCCCAGGGTCACACAGCTAGTAAGTGTTATGTGTGTGAGGCCAGATTTGAACTCAAGTTCTCCTGAATCCTGGGCTGGTGCTCTATCCACTGTGCCACCTAGCTGCCCTGAGACTCTAATTTTTTAACAATTCTATTCATTTTTCTTAGGGAATAGGGTAGGACAACTAGTAACAATGCTTCTAGTAGCTAACCTTCCTGTATCGCTTTTTGACTACAAAATGCTTAAATTCATTATCTTATTTGATCCAAGTCTATGAAGCGGGTGGTACCTCATACTCATTTTGAAGATGGAAGTTTGAGCCTCAAGAAGGTTAGGTTGCCAAGGTCACACAGCAATTAAATGATATGTAATCTGAGTGCCAACTGGTGTGGGCTTCTCTCTCCCCCTGTTTGGAGATGAGTGTTTTGTCTGGGACAAAGTAGGACTGATCATAAGCTTTCACTGAGGTAACTATTTATGCATCTTCATTAATCTGACAAAACTAAAAGGAGGAATTTTTTTTTACCCTGGCTAAGGCTGTTTTTTGGGCATTTGGGTTTTTTTTTTTTTAGTTTGGATTCTATTATTAATTACCCTTACTGTCATGATTTATAGTCATATGATTCACCATCTAGCTCTGAGGAGGAAAAAAAAAGATGAATCATTATAAAATTTTTTTTGAGAAAAAAATATAATTGAAGCATTTCACTTTGGTCTACACTGACCCCAAATATCTTATAAAGCAGGACAAAATCCAAATATAAAATGAACTGTAACATGTCACAAATTGATTTCTATGCCACCTTCCAGTCAGCACAGCAGACATCTTGACAAAATGAGATTTATCTAATGTTTATTTTGCTATTTATTTACACAGGAAGAGTTATGCTGGAATCTCTGATATAGAAGGAATTTATTATAGAAGAAGAACATAGAAGGCTCTATCTCGAACCCTATCCAAAGCAATTATTTATTAAAGGTTGAAAATCACTTCTCTATTTTTTCCTGAGGCAGTCTTGTGGGAGGGACCTGGACCCAGAAGACAGTAATATCTAACCTGGCTTTGCCAATAACTGAGTTTATATACACAGTGTGTAAAAGTTGGAGTTGATTGAGTAAAGCAATCGAATCACGCCACCCCACCCAAAGTAAATAATAAGGTATCATGACCTGACTTATTTATCAGGTATGGAAATCTGTCAATTAACGGAAGGACTTGGTGAAGCCCCAAAACCTCAGAGCTCGTTGGAGTGGGAGATTTTGAGTGAGCTTCAGGCCAGGAGTGGGTGGGTAGGAGACCAAGGCCAAGGCTGAGCAACTCTCCTTTTCCCCTTTCCCCCTTGATTAAAGGAGGACCTTGTGAGCTCTGAAGAATTTAGGGGATTTTGGATTTCCCATCTTCTCAGTTATCATCCTAGCAGTGTCTTTGGAGTAGCTGACAGCAGCTTCGGCATTAACAGCCCAGGACAGCTGGAGGCAGATTCAATTTTCTATTAAAGAGCCCAGCAGGAAAAACAAGCAATTTATAGCAGCTCTTTCTGTGGTGGTCAAGAACTGGAAGTTGAGGAAACTCACCTTTCCATCAGCTGAACTCAACTTTTCCCATCAGTTGGGAAATGGCTGAACAAGTTGTGGTTTATGAATGTAATGGAATACTATTGTGCTATAAGAAATGATGAGCAGGCGGACTTCAAGGAAACCTGGAAAGACTTGTATGGACTGATGCTGAGTGAAGTGAGCAGAGCCAGGAGAACGTTATACACAGTAACAGCCACGTTGTGCGACGACCAACTTTGATAGACTTAGCTCTTCTCAGCAATGCAAGGATTTAAGACAGCTCCAAAAGACTCATAATGGAAAATGGTATCCACATCCAGAGAAAGAACTATGAAGCCTGAATGCAGATGGAAGCATTCTATTTTCTCTCTTTCTTTTTTCTTCTTTCTTGTGTTTCCTCCCATTGGTTCTAATCCTTCTCTACAACATGAGTAAGGTGAAAATATGTTTAATATGAATGTATATGTAGAGCCTCTATCAGATTGCATGCCATCTTGGGGAGGGGGGAGAAGAGGAAGGGGGAGAAAATTTATAGCTCAAAACCTTATAGAAGTGAATGTTGAAAACTGAAAATAAATTAATAAAAAAGAAAACAAGCAAACAAAGGAATGAACATTGACAACATAGCCAACTCCCCCCGAGAAAACTACCTCAAAAAACTAGATACCTAAGGGGAATATCTTGAAGACTCCAGTGAAAGGATTCATGATTTATCTTTTTGCCATACTCCAAGCTTGAGCCCACTTTCCACTGGACTCTCAGATATTTGTGAGAGAATATAACTGTTCTTCCTATACCACTGCAGAAAATAACTCTAAAAATTGAAACTGAATGACTGATAACCTGGATTATGCTGGCAAATGTTTAACTATTGGTTCTCTGGGGAAAATGTATGCAGAACACACGTTAATTTAATTTAATTTGCCTTATTAACATTTTCTCCATCACTTTCTTAAGTGTAGACAACCAACAAAACAATTGATTAAGCCCAGATTTGTTTGAGCTAGTTCAACCACAGCCTTTAATGGGGGGGGGAGGCCAACGTTGAGAGCTGAAGTATTGGAAAGATAACTCCCAACTCCTTAGAGTTACCTCTCAACTCTGAAGAGATCTAACTGATTAGTTCAAGTGGAAGTGTGCTATATACACAATTAACAAATATTTCTATTTGCAAAATATTGTGCTAGGTCCTTAGAGGAGAAGGGAAGATGTAATATATAAGAAAAAATATAAAATGTACTTAGGTGTTCCCCCATATGACTTTCAATCCCTCACCATGTCTTTGGCCAAGGGATTCCATGACCGCCTCATAGAAATCTCAGCTTTATTCAAGTCAATTCTAATGCTTTGAAAGAGAACTTTCTTGAGACCCCCAGTTATTACCACTCTTTCCCTCTTGAAATTATGTTGTGGTTACTTTTTATTTACTTGTTTTTGTATATATATTATATCTTTGTCCTCTTTCCTCACAGTAGAGTGAAAGTCCCTTGAGGGACAGGACTACCTTGTATTCCCAGACAACTAGCAGAGTGTTTTGTACCTAGCAGGTAAGTAGTGGCTTAAACCTCAAAAGATATTTGAGGTTTAGGGGCTAGATTTTTTTTCTTCTCTACTTATTTATTCTACTTTTTTCCCCTGAGAAAACTGGGACAATTAACTCTTTTTGTTATATAGTTTCATTTATGATTTCTTGAAATAGATCTCTGGAAAACCATGCTTTGATGAAGCCAATTGGGATTTAAATGGAGCTACTTGACTATGCCTTTAAATCCAAATCCCTCCGGCTCTCACTGATTGGCCAATAACAGGTTCCAGCCCAAGCCTTATTTGCTCATCCTTTGGGTTTTGATGGCTCAGAAGTGAGTGTAAATAGCAATTGTTTCTGTTCTGGCCAAAAACCCTGAAGGTCTTCCCCTCCCAGATTCGTTCTTTTGAGTAGTCAAACTAGGCCATCTTTTGCCTCCATTCTTACCTAGCCTTAAATCACTAAATGGGTGTTGCCTCAAACTTACTAAGGCTAAGGTCCCCCACTGTCTTTGGGACCATCACCCTTCATCCTGACCTACGCCTTGCCACTGAACTCTGATGACTTTGGAGGAGAGAGTGAGGCTGATGACTTTGCCCAGCTCTGCCTCACTTAAATCCAATTCACTTGTAAGTCAACACATCACCTTGATGACGGCCATAACAACAACAAGCAAGATATTGGTTGATTGTGTATATTGAGACTCTATTTTCATTTGCATGTAAAGCACTTTGCAAACCTTAAAGTGCTCTATAAATGTCAGCTATATTATTATTTGCATATTCTAATATGCATATTTTCATAGTTGCATGTTTTCATTTGTGTATTTTCATAGCATTAGCAAACACATAGGACTAAGTGTCAAAGGACTTTGTCTAGCTGTGTGGCCTTTGTAAGTCAATATATATTAAGCACCTACTAGGTGCAAAGCACTGGGAATGCAAAGAGGGAAAGACAACTCAGCCCTCACTCTCGGGGAGCCATGAAAACTGTGTGCCTCAGTTTCCTGAGCTATTGTGTAGGATTAGGAATAATTATCTCTATGTCACAGGATTGTTATGGGGATGAAAAGAGATAATGGATTTGAAAGTCCTTTGAAAGCTGCAAAAGTCTGTACAAATGGGGGTTCTTACTTTTATCATACTCACATGGCTTGTACATGTGCTGTTGTGAACAATAGTAATTCCCTGTACGGCCTCCATCTGGAGCAGCTCTATCCTCCTAAGAATTCTGTGTGGTAATTGTCAAAATTAATACTTCAATCACTATAAACTTCCCTTGCTAAAAAGACTACTCTCTTCCAATGCATAAGTCATAAGCCCTTTCTGCTATGCATTGGATGTTTCAGGGAAGTTGTTTCTATTAATTACAGTTGATCATCGGAGTGGAAAAACAGCCTGTGCTTTTGTTTTCCCTTCTCCTATCAATGCGACGGCAGGCCTGGACGAGCCTTCACTGGGGGAAAAAAAAGGCAATCTCTTCTCCCTTTCAGAAAGGAAGACATTCCCCCTGTGCAGCCGGAGCTATTGTGCTAGCTGAATTCCAGCCTGTCAGCTTGCTGGGCAAAGTTCGCTGAGACTATTAGCCAGAGTTTGTTTTGTTAAGTTCTTATTGCAATTAATTTGGAAATTAGACAGTTAAACAGGCACTCCCAGTGTATTTTGTAAACTGCAGGCAGCTTCTTCACCCTTGACTCAGAGGAAACTTCCCTATCTCCCTCAGTCAGGAGAACTCCGAAGACGGTGACAGTGAGATGGGGGGGGGGTGTCATTTGGTTATTTTTCTTCTTTAAAACAGTAACAACAACATCAACAACAACAACAAACAGGATCTGGTATACTTCTGGTACACCCCTCAGTCAGTCAACAAGCATTTATGATGTGCCAGGCACTCTGATACAAAGAAAAGGAAAAAGACATGGGGAAAGCCTTCAGGGAGCTCACTTCTAATGGGCGGGACAACATGGAAATAACTGTGTACATACAAGATACATACAGAGTAAAGCAAGTAGGTGAGTGCAGTGGATAGAATGCCAGGCCTGGAATCAGGAAGACTCATCTTCATGAATTTAAATCTGGCTTCAGACATTTAATAGCTGTGTTACCCTGGGCAAGTCACTTGACCCTGTCTGCCCCAGTTTCCTCATCTGTAAAATGAGCTGGAGAAGGAAATGGCAAGTCACTCCCGTATCTCTGCCAAGAAAATCCCCAAATGGGGTCACAACTGAAATGACTGAACCACAACAAAAATCTGAGAGTGAAGGCGCTAGCAGTAGCTGGAGGGTGGGTATGATGGGTGGCCTAGAAAGGCCTCTTACAGAAGGTGGGATTATCTTTAAACCTCATACAAACTTTCAGGATAAGTCAGTGATGTGTGAATGATCACATTCCAGAGAGGCACAGAGGAAACTAACTCCCCAGCACTACCTAGTTCAAATGAATACACTGGCCTATTGAGTTTGTCCAGATGGGACCTGCCTGTATTACTGTAGAATCAAGAGATCCATAAATTCCTTTTTTCCTTCTTCTGTCAAACAGCTATAATACAGAGTCAGAAGACCTGGGTTCCAAACCCAGACCCACTATTTATTTTACCTCTCTGGGTTTAAATATGCCCGTCAGCAAAATGATTATGTTAAACTAATAATGGTAATAGCTGGAATTTGTATAGCTCTTTAAGGTTTGCAAAGTGTTTTACAAATATTATTTCATTTTATCTTGACTGAACAACCTTAGGTGGTAAGGACTATTATTACCCCCCAATTTACAGATGAGGAAACTGAGGCAGATAGCGGTTAAATGACTTGCCCAGGGTCACACAGCCAGTTCTAAATCAATGATCCCATGATTTTCAGCTACTGTGGTTTCTCATGCAAAATAAGATAAATGAGTCTTTCCTAAAAAGAGCTATAAACATTCACCATGCAGTTTTACTCAGGTCCCCCAGAGAAGATTATGCTATTTGTGCTCCACCACGCACAATTTTTATGGTGCTAAAATTGTAAAGTTAAAATAGAGATCTAGGGTAGTTGTGAAGAACCTCCATTTCTTCTGTAAAAGAGGTAAGTAGAGGGGGGAGAATTGAGGGATCTGCTCAATCCAGCCCAATCTCAAATTAGTTTGTCTAGCCAAGACACTGCACCCTAGTAGGAGCAAACCCAGTCTAGTAGAGACTGTGTCTTTGGAAAAGGCAGTCCAACTGTTTGAAGTGGAGTGACATTGTGAGGGTGCTCCAGAAGCAGCTAGGTGGGATAGAATGCTGGGCCCAGACTCAAGAAGACCTAAGTTCAAATCCAGCCTCAGACACTCACTAGCTGTGTGACCCTGGGCAAGTCACTTAACCTTCGTTTGTTTCCTCAGCTGTAAGATGAGGATAATAATAGCATCTATCTTTCAGAATTGTTGTGAGGATCAAATGAAATATTAATTGCAAAGTGCTTATCACAATGCATGATACATAATAAACCCTATATGTTAGCTATTATTATTATTTTTAATAACTTTTATTTTTCTCCAATTGCATGCAAAAACAATTTTTAACATTCTGGTTTTTTTTTTTAATTTGGAATTCCATTCCTCCCTCCCTTTCTTCCCTCTCCCTAAGTGATCCGATATAGGTTATATATATGCAATCATGTAAAACATTTTGTGGAAGAAAACTCTAACAAAAAAAATGAAAGAAAGAAGTGTGTTTCAGTCTGCATTCAGATGGTATCACTTCTTTCTCTGGAGGCACATAACACTTTTCATCATGAGTTCTTTGGGATTGTCTTGGATCATTGCATTGTTGAGAACAGCTAAGTCATTCACAGTTGTTCATGGTACAATATTGCTGTTACTATTACAGTATTCTGGTTCCGCTCACTTCACTCTGCATCAGTTCATGTAAGTCTTTCCAGGTTTTTCTGAAATCATCCAGCTTGTCATTTGTTATAGCACAATAATATTCCATTACAATCAAATATGACGATTTGTTCAGCCATTTCTCAGTTGTGGATATCCTCTCAATTTCTAATTCTTAGTCGCCACAAAAAGAGCTGCTATAAATATCTTTGTACAAATAGGTCCTTCTGTCCCCTCCCCCTTTTAATCTCTTTGGATACAGACCTAGTAGTGGTATTGCTGGATCAAAAGATATGCACAATTTGGGCATAGTTCCAAATTGTTCTTCAGAATGTTTGGATCAGTTCACAACTCCACCAACAATGCATTAATGTCCCAATTTTCCCACATTCCCTCCAACATTTATCATTTTTCTATTCCATCATATTAGCCAATCTGATAGGTGTGAGGTGGTACCTCTGAGTTATTTTATTTTGCATTTATATAATCAATAGTGATTTAGAGCATTTTTTTCATATGACTATAGATAACTTTGATTTTTTTTTGTCTGAAAACTGCTGGTTCACATCCTTTGACCATTTGTCAATTGGGGAATTATTCATATTCTAATAAATTTGACTCCATTCTCCATATATTTGAGAAATGAAGCCTTTATAAGAGATGCTTGTAAAAATTTCCCCCAGTTTTCTGCTTTCCTTCTAATTTTGGTTGCATTGGTTTTGGTTGTGCAAACACTTTTAAATTTAATATAATCAAAATTATCCATTTTACATTTTGTAATGCTCTCTGTCTCTTGTTTGGTCCTTAATTTTCCTTTATCCATAGATCTGACAGGTAATCTATTCCATGCTTCCCTAATTGGCTTATAGTATTACCCTTTATGTCTAAATTATGTATCATTTTCACCTTATCTTGGTATTTGGTGTGAGATGATGGTCCATACCTAGTTTCTGCTGTATATTTTTCAGTTTTCCCAACAGTTTTTGTCTAATAGTGAGTTTTTGTCTCCCAAAATTTGAATCTTTAGGTTTATCAAACACTAAATTGCTATGGTCATTTAATACTATGTCCTGTGTACCTAATCTATTCCACTGATCCACCACTCTATTTCTTAGGCAGTACCAGATTGGTTTGATGATTACCATTTTATAATATAGATAGCTAGGCTATCTTTCTTCACATTTTTTCCCCATTGATTCCCTTGATATTCTTGACCTTTTGTTCTTCCAGATGAGTTTTGTTATTATTTTTTCTAGCTCTATAAATTCCCCCCCCCGATAATTTGATTGTCATAGCACTGAATTAGTAAATAAACTTAGATAGAATTGTCATTTTTATTAAATTTTCTTGGTCTACCTATGAGCAATTAATATTTTCCCCATTGTTTAGACTGACTTTATTTGTGTGAAAATTGTTTTGTAACTGTGTTCATATAATTTTTGGGTTTGTCTTGACAGGTAGACTCCCAAGTGTTTTATATTGTCTACAATTATTTGTAATGGAATGTTAGCTATTATCATTGAGAAAGGGCATTGAGGGCCCCACAATTCCAGGGTTGTGAGTTGACTTGGCTATATGCCTTGTGTGCCTCACAATCATTGTACTTCTCCACCCTCCTCCCAACTCTTTGTGTATTTGTGGGAGAGTATGCCCCTAGTGTTGGGACAAATGCTTCTAACTGCTGTTCTTGCTATGCTATTTGAGTAAAGGCATTTGCTTTAAAAAAAAAAAAAGGACGGGGAAGGGATTGGACTGTGATCTCTCGTGATCTTTCCAGAGCTAATATTCTGTGATGCTTACTGATTGAATGATTGGCTCAAAGGTGAGAAATTCTCAATCATGGTACTTGAGAGTTGTGTAAGAGGAGAAGGGACAGCGTCCACCTGCTTTGCCCCTTGTTGATGGGGAGTTATGAGCTAATTGTATATCTTTTAGCATCTGCTGTCAAAACCCCCTCTCTCCTTCCCCCTCCCCAGCCCCAAATCTAACATCTTTTTGGACAACTCCAGTTTCCCTACCTTCCTGATCCAGAAAGAATAAATCAACAGAGCAGTGATAGCATGGGAAATAAAGACGGCATTATACTATAGTGGATAGAGTGCTAGACTTGGAGCCAGGAAGACCTGGGTTCAAGACCTGCTTCTGGACACTTACTAGCTAAGTAAGTCACTCAACATCTCCTTGCCTTAGTTTCCTCATTGGTAAAATGACCAGTAGATAGCCTCTAAGGTTTCTTCCAGCTTTAAGGCTTTGATCCCACTACAAAGTTATTTCTAAGGTCCTTTTCAGCTCTAAATTCTGTGTTCCCTTCCTGCTCTGCATTTCTAATTCCTGGATTACTCAACTCATCTAATCTCTTCCCATAGTTCAAAGGAGGGAACTGTTAGAGATCCAAATACCCTCAACCTGTTTTTCCTCAGCAAACAAAAGACAAACAAAATGAGGCTCTCGGCTTGGGCTGGGTCGGCCCCTGGAGATGAAGGCAGTCACCAGTACTGGGCAGGTTCTGTTCCTACTTACCTTAAACCCCTTAGCTAAGCATTCAATTCAATTCAATAAGCATTTTATTAAGCATTTACCATGGGCCAATTGCTGTGCTGGATGCTGGGGATAAAAAATAAAAATGAACAGTCCCTGACTCAAGGAGCTTACATTTACTAGAGTATGACCTTACTCCTTTCCCTCTAGTATTCTCCCCCCCACCTTTCCCAATCTAGGTGGTCAAAAGATGACCAGTTAGCTGCCAACTGACCAGCATGGGCTGGTATGACCAAGTCTTCCCCCAGAGATTGAGATTCCTCTGCACTTTGGCCCAAGAGGCTTATCCTGATCTGATCTCTTTCCTTCAGGAATTTCTAAATGCCGTCATTCTCCGGTAATCATAAAGTAAAGGAGATAGACAACACACAGGAAGAGAAATCGTTATTGCTGTTGTTCAGCCTTCATTTTTGAAGAAGATCAATGACATCACGATGGGTGAATGTCAGCCTCACCCTCTCTTCCAGAGTCATCAAAGTCCAGTGGCAAGACGAAAGTCAGGAAGCCTGGTGATGGCCTGGGATGCCGTGAATGACCTTGGTGTCTTGGGGTCAAGCTCTAAGTGCTCCACAGCCCCTGCTTCATTTGCCTTCATGGCCATTGGAACAAATTGTTCTCATCCATCCATTCTGTCAGTGGGAGTCTTCACGTGCTTGGGGTAGATATCCCCCTAACTCACTGATGGTTTTGAAGCCTGTCCTTACCCTCAACCTGGGTTAGCCTGCCTGCCTAGACCATTTTACTGGAGTGTGGCCATTGTCCATGCTTCAGCTTGTTGGAGCCACAGGTGAGAGTTAGGTGAAGGTGGACACCAAAGGTGTGTAGAGTAACTGAACAACCTCTTAGAATCTCAGTTTCCTTATCTGTAAGGTGGACAAAGCAATGACTACCTCATAGGGCTACATAATGAAAGTGCTTGATGAGTCTTAAAATGTTAGGTAAATATGAGTTTTTTATTACGCAGGGATTTCTACCTCCATTTTACAGATGAGAAAATTAATAAACCACACAGACTGGGAGGGAGGAGCTAGACCCAAAATCTTATTCCTAGTCCAATTTTTTTTCTGCTTCACTACCTTGACTTTCACATCCCAGTAAAGTGCTTTGAAAACTAATGGAAAGGAGAGATCACATCTAGTTGGCAGGAATAAAGGATTGGTTCATGAAGAAAGTGACATTTGAGCTTGGCCTTGAACAACAAGTAGGATTTTTAACCATAGATAAAGCCCGAGACAATCCTAGGAAGAGGAAAAGAATGGAGGTTGTCAAATGGGGAATATGTTTTGGGAATGGCAAGTAGTCCATTTTAGCTGAATTATACTGAATATATTGGGGGGAGGGGAGGAAGATAAGGCTGGAAATGCAGTTTGGTGTCAGATCATAAAAGACCTTGAATACCAGGCTAAGGAGCCAGCACTTTATTCAACAAGTGGTGGAGAGTCATTGAAGGTCTTTGTTTTGGATAATGACATGCTCAGAATGATGTTTTCGAAAAATTGGCCTGAAGGTTAAGTATAGACTAGATTGAAGTGAGGAGAGGTTGGAGAAATGGGGACTGGTTGAGAAGCATTACAGAATTCCAGGAAATTAAGGCCTGAATTAGAGCAATGGTGGTGGTGGGCTGTGTGTGTGTGTGTGCTCGTGTGTAAAGGAGAGGACTAATTTGAGAGATACAGTGGAGATAGAATTAAGAGACTTGGTGACTGATTGGATATGGAAGGAAAGAGTCAGTCAGTCAATAAAACATTTTATTAGCACCTGCTATGTGCTAATGTTAAGGGCTGGGATACAAAGAAAAGGGGGAAAACTTTTTGTCTCTGCCCTCAAAAAGTTCACACTCTATTAGGTGAGACCACGTTCAAACAAATATGTAAAAGCAAGCTATATATAAGATAAATAGGAAATAATCATCAGAGAAAAGACTCTAGAATTAAGAAAACTTGAGAAAGACTTCTTATAGAAGGCAGGATTTTAGCTGGGACTTGAAGGAGGCCCCGGGAAGCCACGAGCAGAGATGAGGAGGGAGAGCTTTGCAGGCATCGAGGACAGCCCAAGAAAACGCTCCAAGTCAGGAGATGGAGTATCTCCTTAGAGGAAAGAGAAAGATGGTCTCTAATATATTCTTTAATTCTAAGATTCGATGATTATGTTTCTGAAGAGTTCTCTAGAGTCTCATTTAAATGTCTAGGAGCATAGTAGTATCATTAAAGAAATAGGATATTAAAAGAAGAAACCAAGTATTTTTTTTGGGGGGGGGTGGGTAGAAGAAGAGATTTTTAATTTGATTAAATTTAATTTTACACTTTCAGATTCTAATACCCAACAAGATATTCAGGAGTAAATGTGGCAGGCCTCTTGAAATGAGGGCTTGGAGTTCAAGAGAGGGACCAGGACAAGAGATGTAGATGTGTAAGTAAAGGCCCTTTAAATACATTTCCTTATGATTCTCGAATCAACCCTGGTCAGTAGATAAACTATTTTGCAAATGATAAAATCATGGCCTAGAGAGCTTAAGTGACTTTCTCCAAGTTGGACAGATACTAGGAGGGCCTGAATCAGTCCCAAGGCTACTGGGACATGAGACTGAAACTCACTTTCAAGGCTATTTCCAATTTGCTACTCCAGAAACATTGATAATAAATGTTTTCATGGCAAAGCTGAGACTCATGGGATATCATGAAACCAGAAAACAATTTATGTATAACAACACTATAAAAAGCAACTTTGAAAGCTGTAAGAATTATAATCTGTGCAATGACCAATCATGATTCCAGAGGGCTGATGATGAAATACATGATATATGATGAATTTAGGGTGCAGAATTATACACATACATACACCCATATACATACATATACATACATATATGTATATATACATATATAATGTCTATTTTTATTGAAGGAATTTTATTGAAGGAACCATTGGAGGAATTTGTTTTGCTTGACTATGCATATTTGTTACAAGGTGTCTGTTTTTCTTCTCCTTTTTATTGGGGTATGGGATGGAATGGAAAATGGATTATAGTTAATTTAATAAAAAATAGAGAAGGGTGCTACAGATGTTGAATGTTGCAATTACTTTCAGATGAGGTCACTTATTAGTTTTGCTTAATTATTTTACTTTGTTATAAGAGACTTTTTCTCAAATGTGTGTGTGTGAGGAATCTGTAAATGTTTATAACAGAGAAACAAAACACATCAATAAAATTTATTCTTTTCATTAAAATGAAAAAAAAAGGAACTTCCAGACCTCTGTCCTTATTAGACTGACACCCGCAAGACTGTCAAAGTCATGGAAGTTATGATTGTAATGCTGTATGTTAGTCCGTTTATAGGAATTACTGAGCTTTCTTCAGGTCCCAGCTAAAATCCTCCCTTCAGGAAGCCTTTCCTGATCCCCCTTAATTCCAGTGCCTTCCCTCTGGTGATTATCTCCAATTTATCCAGAATGTAGTTTGTTTGTACTCGGTTCTTTGCACATTGTCTCCTCCACTAGACTGGGAGGTGCTTGAAAGCAGGGATTGTCTTTTATCTTTCTTTGTATCCACAGCACTTAGCACAATTCATCTCAGAAGATGTTTACTGACTGACTTCTATAGCTATCTTGCCTGTTTGTATAACTGGACAAAGTGTAGGAAGCTCCCATTATGGAAATGATTAATGAATTCAAATATTCTTACTGTTTAACACGGCTCCTAGAAGGTAGAATTAGGAGCAGTGGAGAGTATGTAGTAGGAGGAGGATTGAAGAAAGGGAAATTTAGGCTTGACAGGCACAAAAACTTCTTGACAATTCAAACAACCCAAAAGTCAAATGGGTTGCCTCGGGAGGGAGAAGGTTCCGCCTCTTTGGAGGTCTCAGACAAAGAATGCCGGTTGTGTCGTGGTGGAGATTCTTTGTTTGGCTATAAATTGGATTCCATGGCCTTCTGATTCTCCAATTTAGGCACATCGCTTGATATTCCCATTTCTCAGAGAATTTTATTTCAATCATTTTTATTCATCACTGGTGTACGAGAGGGTATTTATTCTACTTCTATTGCTTGCTCCCAGGGTACCCTTGGACAAATTTCTTAACCTCTCTGTGCCTTTTTCCCTCAGTTGTTAAAAAAAAGGGGGAGGGGGATAATACCTGTGTCTCTTCCTTTTCCCTCACAGGTTGTTGAAGATTAAATGAGATGCCAAAAAGCTATTATTATCACAGGCATTGAATGAATGAACAGAAAACTCTGTCTGAAATTGTTTTTCAACAAATATTTCCTGGATCATTAGAGAGATTATATAATCTCTCTATAAGATCATAGGATTTAGAGTTGGAAGGCAGTTGGAGATTTCCGAGCTTTTGCCTTGCCCCCTTATTTTGCAGAGAAGGAAACAAACTCAGAGAAATTCAGTTTCTATGTAAGCAAATTGGGGTGGAGGGGAGCAGTTTGAGGCTTGAGACCATCTACTACCAAATGAATGAACCAATCCAAACTCTGGTGAAAGGAGAGGAGTAATGAAATCATGTCAGTAACAGCGTTTGGGCTTCTGTATAAAAACAAAGACTATTTGTTTACTCTGCTGGGCACACATACAGCTCTTTACCCAGGGTAGGCTGCACATAGGGTGTGTGGTGGATAGAAAGAGGTAGGAGTTAAGCTCTTCTTGGCTGAGTTTCTTACTCTCTCTGCCTTCCAGCAAATCACTTAACCTTTTCCTGATTGTTTCCACACCTGTAAAACTAGGGAAATGATCAGTTCATGTCTCACCATGCTGCCAATAGATTTAATTGGTGTTCATGAAGCAGGTTCAGATGCTTAGACACTTAAGCGCTCTGGATTGATCGCAAACATTAACATTTAGATACACCCCAGCATGGAATTCCCAAGCCTTTTCTCTTTCTTACTTTCTGCTCGTGTGCTATAATTACTCTGTTGCATGTTTGTGTGCTTAATTAAATTAATAACAATAAAAATCTTCCTCTGGCATCTTGGAAACCCTGGGACTGGCTTTACTAATGTCCTTTAACAGAGGTTTTGGTATTAAGAGGCAGAAAGGTGTCGTGATTAGAGAGTTGGCCTTGGAGTCAGGAACATCCAAATTCAAATCTTGACTTTAAAACATCCTGGGTGTGTGTGACCCTGGGCAAGTCATTTAACCTGTCAGTGCTCTAGGCAATTCTCTAAAACTACAAATTGCAGAGGGATGCTGGATTGCATTGGTAAAGAGAGTTTCCTCACCAGGGATTACTTTTTATCAGATAAATCATAGTTCCAGTCCCTATAACTGTAGTTTTTTTTTTGGGGGGGTGGAAATGAGGCTGGGGAGGGAGAAGAAAGAACAAGTTATTTTTTTTTGACTTCAAAATAAACCAGGAACATCTTGTAATTGAGATTCCGCAATGCAATGAAGTACAAAAGAATAAAGATGAAACAAGCCACTCCCTGATAGAGAAGCAATTCAGAAAGAGACATACTTTTTTGGACTAATGTGGGAACAACTATCCTGCTCTGCATTGAGAATTTCATTTTTGGATTAAAAAAAATTGTTCAATGAGGAGGAATAGAGGGAGGGATAGATTAATTTAAAATGCTTAACTAAAAATTAAAATTTGAAAAGAAAAAGGGAATTGAGACCACAAGATTTGAAATTAACTTTGTTAGTCCAGGGTTTGGAATCACATAGGAAAAGGAAAGTGAGGGAGCATAAATTAAAATTTTTTTGGTTTATCAATATTTTGAACCATTGGCTCAGTTTCCCACCAATTCTAATCCTAGCTCAGCTCTCCTTTGTTCCTCGCGCAGAAGTTGACCACCCAACGGAATGGAGACTGTCATGAAGGAAGCCTTCTCACTCTTTCTATGTGCCCAGATATATTTAGCCAAAAGGCGGCCCTGAGGTTAATGAAGTGTTACTCTTTCTGCCGGGAGAAGACACTTCTGACCCACCATCAATGAGACGCATTCTTTGAATTATTTTTCCATATGCGGAGAATGGTTCTGCTGTTCTATCGACCAGCCTTAGGATCAACAGCATCATTTTCTAGGCCAAGATGATGCAAGTTAGGGAGGGAGATTTTCAAACTATTCCAGCTTAATCCTTGGCTTCGTTCATGAAGGAGCTCCCCTGCAGTCTCGGGGTCCTGTGATCACGACCATTGGCCGCTCCTGCAGACCGGTGCTTTGCCCTGTTGTGAATGAGCTTAGATTAATCTACAATTTCATCGCTGTGTCCCTTCAGTGGCATATGTAGTCCCTGAAACACAGCCACAAAGAAGCCCAGGATTGAATACTTTCTCAGAGAATTATTAATTATCGCTCAGATATGGGCGAACCGTAGTTACCAACACCACAAAGCAGAAATATGGCCCTCAATGGCCCCAGATGCAGGCAGGTTCCTACTTGCAGTTTAACTTTGGGAGGGACAGCTTGGGCTTTTTTTGGGGGGGGAAGAGGAGGGTGAGGTGGAGGATTGGGGAGGAGGGAGGTGTGGCTGGAGGGAGTGGGGATATCTGTGATTCTTGAACTATCCGCAAATGCAGCCCCAAGGAGTCCAACCCCTTGCAACATCTAACCAAGACTGTCTCCCTTAGATCTCAAATTAAACTTTGTTTTGCGTTTCTCCTTCTTGAATGCTTTTATCGCATCGTGTTCCAAATAATACTAATCTATTTGCTTGGTTGGTACCTGAACTAAACTTAGCTAATTTCTCAGGGGCCTAGCACCAGGTACAATGTTGTAGACCCTGTTTAAAGGCTTATTGATTGTATTAATGAATAATAACAACCTACATTTACATATGCCCTAAAGGGTTTGCAAAGTGCTTTAAGTATGTCAACTAGGTCCTCATTCACTCCCAGAGCCCAGAAATACCTTTGTTGGTCTCTAGAAGAAACTATCGAAAACCCACTTTTCATAACTAGAAAAATTCAAAATATATCTCCCATTGAAGATGAATCTTTAGAGAAAGGGCAGTCAGATTATAAAATTTTTAGAACTAGAAGAGACCTTACAGAAGCCTTCTTAACCTAAGGTCGGAGACCTAATTTTCCTTCCTTCCTACTAGATTTTAGTATAATTTGTTTCCTTTTTAATCTTATCTATTTTATGTAATAAAAACATTCTGGGCATCTAAGCTTCACCACACTACCCAAGGAATCCATGACACATACTTAAAGATGAAGAACTGACCTAGAGGTAATCTAGTCAAGCACTAGGGAGAAACTAAGGCCCAGGCAATGGCAGTGGTTTGTACTTTATTGTTATCTTAGTGAAAACCAAAGTCACCAGATTTGTGGGTTGTAATCTCCAACCCTCTTAACCCCACTGCAGGGGGTGGAGTGACCTTTTCTGTTGATTTTGGATAGAAGCAAGTGAGAAAGGAAAGTTAAGGAAAGGGTGAATATAATTTAAGTAACAAGTAATACAAGTAAAAGGTAAAGCCTCACTTTCCCCTCACTTGGGGCCTGACAGGAAATAGGCCTGTCTGTCATTTTATTTCTTCTAACTACCCTCACTGGAGAAACAGCCAAGCTCTACCACTTTCCTTTCTTCCTAGAGGCACCTTCTGGTACCTCAACTGGGCAGAGTGAAATGATAATTTATGGCTGACGCCCAGGCAAGGGACAACTTGTGAGTTTCCCTTGGATCTTTTATTTTGGGGAAGATAAGCATTTTTGCATCGGCACAAAAGGGCACTGCGGATTCTCAAAAACCCCGAGTTAAAGCCCCCACAGCGTGAGAGACCAAATTTAGAGTACGATCTTGCAGCTAGAGAAGTAATGGATCACCAAGGGCTTCATACTAGAACTACGTTAACTACATTGGTTTTGTGCGAAATCTTTTCAAATTTCTGTCCATTTATTACCCGTGACTCGTTTGGTTATGAATTCTTCCCCTACCTATCGATCCGAAAGATAATTTCTTCCTTCTTCCTTTAATTTCGATAGAAACATTAAAATATGCTCTCTGTTTGGAAGATACCTCAGATTCTACCTATTCGTATTAATTTTTTTGTTATGCTTGCTTAGTGTGGAAAAGTGTGGAAAACGGAGTCGAAGGACCCGCGCTATAATTTCAGCTCTGCGATTTACTTTACCGTGGGACTGTGGGTAAGTCGCTTTATCTCTCTAGACCTCAGTTTCCTTATTTGTAAAATGAAGGAGTTGGACAGGGTAACCTCTAAGCTCCTTTCCAGTTACAAAACTATGAGTCTATGATCCCATTTCTGCACTAAAATCTTCCTCTGATGCCCCAACATGACCACCCTGAGTTCCCGAAGGCAACGCCAAGGAAGAGCAAGCTCTGGCAAGTCCTATGGGGCTGGAAAGATTTCTAGTACTGGCCGCACAGTGGACTGAGTGGGTGTCTGCTGTCTGACTGAGGTCTATCTGGTTAATGTACGAACTTCACCACCGGAAGGGAGGCAAAGGCCAATCATTTTTCCTCTAGCCACAGCAACAAATTCGACAGCCTACTAGGCTCTTGAAGAGCTGCCACGTGGATTAGAAGAGGGAATCTCCACTCGGCTGAAGCCACAGAGCTTTTGAAGTATCGAAGCATAATTATTTTATGTCTGAGATGAATTTGGCGGAGACCCATTAAAGCGATGCTGTTATTACATATTAGCAAGAATAACAATAATCACCAAGAAGGCAATAACAATAATGGTCATAACAACAGTAATCACCGAGATGGCCATGATAATAACGGCCACAATAACTATAATAGTGATTATCTTGCACGAGTGCTCTGAGGTTAGTTTAGTTTTTCTGCGGCTTGAATCTTAAAATGTGTGGTTTCCTCATCCCCTTCTCTCTCACCAAACAATCCAAGGGATAAAAGAGCTTTAATAATCTCCATTTCAGTGGCAAAGGCGAGGTAGGAAATTTTGCTTTTGTGCTTGCTTCCCCAGCTTAATTATAAATGTTAATTTGAAGGGAAAAAAAGAGAAGGCTGTGGGGCGAATTATCACAAGAATTCTGTAATTAGAGACTAGCCCACGTAATTACCCACCACTAAGTACTCACAGACCTGACCATAATTCAAGCAGTGTGGTGGAGCAAAATGAGCTTGAGATTTGGTTAGAGTTGAGCCTGGCTCTGGTCTTGAAAACTGTGTGACGCTGGGCAAGCAATTTAATTTTGTGAAATTAATGCACAAAATGTGTACAATAATGTTCTCCTTACTTACCTCACAAGTTTATTGTGAGAGATACACTTTATAAACCTTAAAGGGCTACCTCTATAAAGATGAGTTGCTATTATGACAAGGTACGTAAGACATATCTTGAGAGGCAGCTTGGCATAGTGGCAGAGCCTGGATTTTTGAGTTAGAAAAACTTGGGTTCAAGTACCACTTCTATTAACATAGTAGCTGCCTCGTCTTGGGACAATCAAGGAAACCTCTCAGGGAACAAGGTAACTTTCTAAGACTATAAATTACAGAGCAGGGGCGGGCTATATTCTTAGAGGAAATTTCTCCTGGAGGGCTAGCTCCCTATACTGACAGTGTCAAAGGGGGAAATATGTAAGATATATAGTGTTAGTATAGGACCCATATCTTCAAAGAGATGTAATGAAAGGAAAAGGGTTCCCTGAGGGATCCTTAGCGACCACCAAGTTCAAATCCTTCATTATATAGATGAGGAATATGAGGGCAGAAAAGGGAAGCAATTCGGTGACAGTCGGACTAAAACCTATGACCCCGGTTCCCACTAATATTTTTCACTTAAAATTAGTTTTCATAAAGGCTTATATGAGAAAATAGTTTTTAAAGGTAGAAACGTAGTATAACAACAAACGACAACAGCTGTGTTCACGTCCCATTCTTGGTACCTATGTGTGGCCTTGGGTAAATTGCTTACCCTTTCAGTGGCCTAAGCAGATGACAATCTGCATTGGTAGACAGCATTTCGAACCGGGAGCTTCCTACATTGATGAATTGTATATCTGGTCTAATAAAAAGAAAGAAGCACCGACTCCTTCTCTCCGCTCTTCTGTCTTCAAGCCTTTTAAAGGAACACCTTAGGTCTCTTTGCATTCTTGATTTAGCTTCTCGCTAAATACACAAGAAATCCTGGAAACAAAAGTGAGCATTTTGAATTCATTCCCTATCTCAAAACCTGGTAGATTCCTTGTAGTTAACAACTTCCCCCCTCTCAAGAACACACACTTTGCACACCCCCCCCACCTCCCAAAGCAGACACTCTCTGTCCTGTAACCAATTTCTCTTTTATTTCTACAGGTTGGCTCCCGAATAATTGCAGATTCACCGTCAAGGAAATCAAGAAGCCATTTCTTTTCCTTACCTAGTATAACGTCTTAAATCAGCTACAATTGGTTCCCAATGAGCTCATTCTGGGTCTCTTCTACCTTGCCACTCTCATTACCTTTGCTTTCACCCAGGGGATAAAATACAAATTTAACCCCCACCCCCACCCCAGCCCACCCCCGGCCCCAATCTTTGAGTTCGTCCAAAGCTACACGAATCGTAATGACGGCCTAAGAAAATCTTGATACTCATGCTTCGGAGAGGATTTTTTTTTTCTTAAAGAAACAATAGTGGCCTATCCTTCGATTCTCTGCCTCTTAGGTTTTTCCCTCTCTGTCCAAAATCCAGCCTCTTTCACTCTTTCCTTCCTCTCCTTTTGGGTGAAACTGAGTGATTTCAAACTTCCTGCTATGTTGTAAGCTTTTCTCACTACAGTCCCAATGAGATAGATAGAGCAAGCGTTGTTATCCCTATTTTATAGATTCAGAAAATGAGAAATTAAGGAATGGTCAGAGGGGTAGTTCCAGGCACAGCTGGTAAGCAAACTCAGGTTTTCCGACTCAAAGTTGAATGCTTTTCTCATTCTACTTCACTGTCTCAATGAAAATTAAGCTATTGTATGTGTATAATTCACATGCAAGTATGGAATGAGATGTGGTATGCTTGTTTGTCTGGGAGGCTAATGTCCTTTAGCTGATACCACCTGTGTGACCAAAGACAGACAAGTCAGTTTGGGTAACAAGTGTTTCTTAACTTTTATTGTGTCAAGGATCCCCCTTTGGCAGTTTTGTGGAAGTATGGACCCCTTCTCAGAATAAAGTATGGACCCCCTTTTTAGAAAGTCATAATTCAAGGAAATGCTAACCTTTAGTTAGATGCTAGTGATAAACATGTACTTCCCCCAGCCCCTCATCCAAAATCTACAAATCCCTTAAAATCTATCCCCAGACTTGACTTTGGACCCCAGGTTAAGAGCTCTTGATGTAAGCACTTCTAGACTACAGTTCCAGTCAAGCTGCTGTCTGCATTGGTGGATGGAATTTCCATACTGGAAGTTTCCTAAATGGATGAAATCACAGACCAGGACATAGCACACACACACACACACACACACACACACACACACACACACATACCCAAGCTCTGTCTCCAGAGCTGATAATGTATGTGTTACTATATCCAGAAACAAAACTACTTATAAATATCTATATTCCAATACTGTATGTAGGCAATACATTTTTCTGAAAGTAACTAGTTCATAGTAAAGAGAGTCAAAACATAGATGCAAGAGCTGTTTGTAAACACTTGTAATGAAAGGCGTATCGGATTCTAGAGTTGACCCAAACTTTGCATTTCTCTGTGGATATTATCATTTTTGTTTGTATCGTTCGAGGAAAACATCAGTGTTTTTCACAAAGATGGCCAGTTTAGCAATCCACAACTTCCTACTCCCTTTTGACCTCCATCTCTTTCCTAAGCAGTCCTTCACCATTAAAAAAAAAAAAAATCCGAACCAGAATGCTGACTAGTATACTTGTGATGCTGCCTGACAAGAAGCTGAGTTCTACCACTTACACGCTAGCTGGTCTGAAGACAAAATCTCAATCGAGCCTCAGAAACAAAATTTTAGATTCGAGAAAATTTCTCACCAGAAACAAAAGTTAGGTCCCTAAACTTTCTCGGGGATCAGAGAAGAGCCTTTTTGCACTAACAAGCGGTTGGATCTTTTATTTCTATTTTGTCTGTTAGAAAGCCCATTTCTTTCCCCCTAATTTTTTTTTTCCATTAGGGCAGTTAGGTGGCTCGGTGGATAGACTTCAAATCTGTCCTGAGACGCGTACTAGTTGTAGGACCCTGGACAAGTCACTTAACTCTGCCTCAGTTTCCTCATCTGTAAAATGAGCTGGAGAAGGAAATGGCAACCCACTCCAGTGTTTTTGGCAAGAAAGCCCCAAACAGAGTCACGAAGAGTAAGACACTACTGAAAATGACTGAACAACAACAAAAATTCTTTTCATTGCCTTTGGTTGCAGTCCTCCCCCCCACCCCCATCCTCACTTCTTATTTATTTAACAGTAACCATTCAGGACTGAAGGAGGAAAAGACACTAAAATTGCCTTTCAATTCAATTCTAACTTTTATTGAGAGCCATTGTGTGTGATGCCTGCTGTTCTAGGAGCAGCTGGGGAGACACCAAGTCAGCCTGGTTTTTTTTCCCCCAGCCCCATTTTCTCACCAATATTTTGCTGTCGCAGTCTCTCCATCTCTTTGTTCCAGCCCCAGTCCCTGTCTCATGGCTTTCCGATTGCACCACAAACTCAGCTTTTCCAAAAGGCAAACAGCTGTGGTTGTCGGCTTGCGAATCTATTTTATGTGGAAATGAGACTTCCAGGCACTGCTGCAAGATTTCGACCTAGTCTACCGTCTCCCTGATTAACTCCCATATGCCTTTTACGATCTAGTTGAGAATACTTTCCCTCACACTAGTATACCAAAGCTAAAATAGGTCTGGAGTTGAAATGGCGCGAGTTGAAGTAGAGTAATGAACAGCGGGGGAGCCAAGGTTGCACCCTCAAAAACCTTCATGTTTCAGTGAAGATCAAACTACAGACTGCTGTCAGAGACATTTATTACAATGTTAAAGCCACGAGGAGCAGACACCGTATGAAAATGCCCGTTGTTCCGGGTATACAAAGAAAGTTCGAAGGAAGCAGCCAATTGTTTGTTTGCTGGAATGAATTCATGTCACAAACCACCTGGGTGAAAAGGCAAGAAAGCCATTAGAACAAAATAAAACAAAGCAACAGGCTGCACGTCTCCCTTCGGCTGATGCTCCTGAGCAGCCTGTTGACCAACAGCTTCCCAGGGAACTGCTCTCCAAGCAAACAGGCACCTGGGAGAACGTTGCAGGTTGGACCCAGTGTCTTTGATCCCCTTCCAGTTGCCTGGTCGGATTCTCCCTGCACCCCGCGCCTTCTGCCCTCATTCACGAAGAGCACCCTGAGCATTTCGTCTTTCTAGAGCCCCATGAAAGAATTCTGTACCAATGAGGGCACAGGAATAGTGATGGAGCACATTAAGCTGTAATTAGCTGGGCGCTGCGCAAGGGCGGGATACTCTGGGGCAACCTTTAGTGGAGGCCCTTGCCTCACTGGGACAATGCCGCGAGGCAATGCTCGCCATGCCCCCTCTCTCCCTCAGGTACCCCTCATCCCAACACACAGACTCCCAACCGTTTTTTTTTTCTCCCTATTGCACAGTTTGAGTTATTTCTACCTTCCTCCTGGTCCTCCACAACCCCACCGCTCAGGCCTGGCCGCCAGGGCACCTTTTGCCCGATGGAGTAGGAGTGGGGTCCGTGTCGCTCCAATTTCTCTTGGTGGCTGGGGGTGGTGGGTTTTTTTTTTTTCACATGGCCGACACGAACCTTTCCACATTGCTGGAGTAGGCAGAGTGCCGGACGTGGTAGGCGTTGGGGCCGGCCCCGAGCTGCCCGCCCGGATTGTAGCTGTGCGCCAGCGAACTGATCTGGCCTGGGGACATGCGGCCATAGAAGTCCACAGGGTCGTTGGCCCCCGAGGGGGAGGTGGACATTGCCAGCCTGCTGGACGCCCCAAACAGCTGGCTGCTGTTTCCCTGAGGATATGACCCGTGGTTCATGGGCAGGTGGCCGTTGGGAACCGGATAGGTGTAGGCCATGGGGTTGGACGGCCGAGGCAGCACGCCCGCGGGCCCGGCTCCGCTACCACCTCCGCCTCCTCCGCTGCACGCCGGGTTGCTATAGGAGGCAGCGGCCGCGGCGGCTGAGGCCCCGAAGGAGCAGGAGCCTGCGGCGACCGAGGGTGCCTGGCTGAGTTCCGGGCTAAGCGCGCGTCCGAGCGCGGGCGGCGGCGCAGGCTGCTGCTGCAGGAGCTCTCCAGGACTGTGCACCAGGCTGTTGATGCTGAATACCCGGCATTGGCCAGGGGACGACGCCGGGTAGTAGACGGAGGAGTGGGGGCCCAGCGTTTGGCCATAGCCCGCTGGGCTCATGGCGGCCGCCACGTTGGGATACACGGAGCCAGGGTAGGGAGGGCGCGCCACTGGCACGGAGCTGGGGAACATGCCCGCCGCGGCCGCCGCGGCGGCCGCCGCCGCTGCGTCGTGCATGTAAGCCGGGTAGGTGGAGAGGTCTGTGCGCTTGAACCTCTTCCTCCGGCGCAGAAAACTGCCGCTCTCGAACATGTCCTCGGCGTTGGGGTCCAGCGCCCAGTAATTGCCCTTGCCCGGGCGACCCGGCTCCCGGGGAATCTTGATAAAACAGTCATTCAGGGTGAGGTTGTGACGGATACTGTTCTGCCACTTTTTGGGGTTGTCCCGGTAGAAAGGGAAGCGCTCCGTGATGAACTTGTAAATGCCTCCCAGGGTCAGCTTCCTATCCGGGGCGTGCGCGATGGCCATGGCGATGAGAGCGATGTAGCTGTAAGGGGGCTTACCTCGCTGTAGGGGCCTCTTCCTCCTGCGCCCGCCGCCGCCGCCCGCCTTCGCCACCGGCTCCCCCAGCTCGCTGAGGCCCCCCGAAGGCTCACAGGCAGCGGGCTCCTTCTCTACCTTCACTACCGGCATCAGGGGGAGGCTCCTGCCCGCAGCCTCGGCCACTGGCGTGGGCGGATGCTGCAGGCCCCTGTCTTCGGGGCGGTCTCGCTGGGGAGAATGCCGCCTCTCCTCAGTCATCCCCTGGGCCGGGCCTTGGCCACCCAGCTCCCCTGGAGGAGAAATGGGGGCCCGGGCCCAGGCGCTCGGGGCCTGTCTGTGGCAGAGGGTGCTGGGGCAAGAGGAGCAGCCCTGGCCGGTACAAAGCGGCCGGGCTTGGGGAAAGTTACCTTACAACTCGCTCTCTAAGGGGAACCCGAGGTACCAAGCGCGAAGGAAGCTCAGTAACAGTCTCGAAGCCACAATCCACAGGGTTCTTTAAGTTTTGAGGGCCGGCCCAGAGTTGTCTCACCTTGCATCACGTATGGGGCGGCTGTGAGACAGTCCAAGAAGGCTTTTGGCTCGGTACCTGAAGTATTGGGGATTGGCGGGAGGGGGGTTTGATGGAGAATTTAGTAGCAAAGAAGTTATTGCAGGCGGGATCCCGTGCTGAGGTAGGTTTTCTCTCTGCAGCTTTCCATTTCCTACTCCGATCTCCTTCGTGCCTACTATCCACAATCACGGTCACGTCCAGAGGCTCAGAGGGCCAGAGCTTGCTTTCAGGGCTCTGGAGATCTGGTAGGTCCGAGGCGTGGAGGGATAGTGTGTGCGGGACCCATTCCAGGGTGGCGTGGAACTGACACCACTTGACAGCTTGCTCCTCACTTATATTTTGCCAGGCGAAGGGTCGAGTTCCCCTTCTCTGCTTCGGCAAAGTCTTCTCTGTACCTGGGCAGCGGGCACTCCCCTTTGCAAACACCAACCAGCTCCTCCCTCCTTCTTTCTCCTCCTTAAAGACACAGAGGAGCTCAGGGGGCTGTGCAGCTATTCCCGCCTCCCGCCCACCTGGGCTAGAGCTCACCTGTACTGAAAGCGTATTGGTGGCGATGATGTGGCTGCAGTCACAGCTGCTCGGTGGATGCCTCCACACAAGCCTACGTCGGATGCCTTATCTTGGGGTGGAGAAAGTCAGAATTCTACAAGGCAATGCCAACGAAACGCAAGCTCTGGCAGGTTCTACCTAAAGCCGGAGAAGTTTTGGGTATAGTCCTGGCGACAGGCTGGGGCTGCTGTCAAAGGACCTGGCTAGTCAAGTCCTTGGAAACCTCGTCTGCAGAAAGTTGCCCAGCAGGAGAGGAATACTGGAATTCTTGGGCTGTGGAGACTCGTGGGGTGGGGTAGGGGAATAAAATGACAAAACAAATACTTCAGCGCGGAAATATCGGGATGTCTGCACACTCATTTAAATAAGGAAAGAGGGGAAGGATTAGGGAAGCTATATGGCACTGTGAAAAGAGCACTGGCTCTGAAGTCAGAAGATCTGGGTTCGAATTCAACCTTTGAGCTACTACCTGTGTGACCTTAAGCAAGTCCCTTACCCTCTCTGGACCTCAGTTTCCTTATTCACACCTGAAGGGTTGCTGAGGTCCCTTCCAGCACTATATTCTTGATTCTGAATAAACAAGTAAAAGTCGCGGCCTCTTTGTTTATTCTGGAGAAGAATAAGAAGCTCCAAACAATGGGATCAGGTGTGAGTTAGGATGGCTTGGAAAGTCCACTTAATGGGGGTTTGCGGACTCCCTTTCCAGTTTCGGGAGAATTAGTTACCCCCTTTCACGCTCTCCCCAAGCGCAAACGCACACAATACCTTACACTGCAAATCTGTCTCTCCCTTGTCCTAAATAAAACAAGTCACCGAAGGAAAGCACGGGAAAAATGCCAACAAATACATCTGAGAACCCTCTCTTTCTCTTTGCCATACCTCCCCATTTCCCCCCAAAAGAGGATGCCCGCATGAAGCCGGCATTTCGGGAGGGGCCGGCGGCCTGTGGCTTCGCCTGCTTCAGTCAGTCCCTGAAAATGAAGAGAAACCAAGTGCGTCCTGGACTCGTCGCATCCCAAACGAGCACTCTGCTCTCCGGGTGAGCTGCATGTGCGCGCGGGTTATGTGCCGTTGATAGTATTTGAGTTTGGGAGTTTTGGTGAAAGAGTGTAGGTGCGAGTCCCTGAATTGGTGGATGGGGAGGAAGAATCGTCTGGTAGATCCACGTGTAACATTAGCCCCAGTTGGAGGCTCTGTGTAGAAGCAGATTCTAGGTTTTTCTTTGTGAGATTTTTCTCCCTCGATTCACTAATGTCTTCTGAAAAAAGTCTTTCTCTTCTTTGGGAAGTTTTGCTGCCCGGAAAAACCTCCAAGATACTTGTGGCAGTTACGTTTCTTTCCCCTGGCAGACCTGGTGGTAATAGGATTGTTTCTGTCTGCTCCTAACAGTCCCACCCCCAGCACTCATGCACTCCCATTATTTCCATGGAGTGCAGTGGGGTGAGTAGACTGTATCTTAAAGAAGAAATTGGGAAGGTTTCTTTCTTTTTTGTCTGTCCCTTGACGTTGAAGTAAAGAGCAATGACCGCCAACTTGAATGTCATTAGTTTAACCGCGTTATGCAAATTGTGAGATTCTTTGCTAGAGCGTGGAAGGCCCCGGACTGACATGGTAGCCAAGTTTGGCCCGAAGGCACAGGGCGGAAAGGAAACCACAGTGTAGTTTTGGGTTCTTGCTTCTGTACACTTCCTTCAGAATATGTTAAACAGACAAACAAAACAAAACAAAACAAAAACGATTTTTGCTTAAATGTCCGATAAAAGCTTTGACCATCGCTTTCCAGATGAACTAAGAGGTTAAGTTTACCATATTGTTCCCAATCCCAATCAAGCTGGTTTGTATTTCCCAAGTACTTAAAAGCCTCTAAGACTGCACCGTTGGAAAAAAAAAACTAAACAAAACTGACATGAAATACATAGAGAAATAATGCATATTATTCTTTTCCTTTCATATCTGCTGGTAAAAATTATATTTTTTAAGCTACAGGTAGTAATTCTTTTTTTATTTTTACTGGCAGAAACCCTGCCATTTGTTTCGGAACTGAATCTTTACTACTTACAGCTTTCTACGAAGTGGTAACTCTTTGACAAACCATTTTAATGTTTACTTTGGAGCAGACTTTGGAGAATTTGAAATACAATTAGTGGCACCCCAAATTAATTGAGTTATCTAAAAATTCCCCAACATTTCTGAGTCTCGAAAAATGACCCGCGTCTACAGAAGTGCCAGATCCAAGGAGAAGGCGTTCATTGGACAAAGTCACGGAACATCAAATCTTAGAGGTCATCTGTTGCGTTCACCTCATTTTCAGGAGAGGAAACTGAGGTGCAGGGAGATAGTGATTTACCCGTGTTTGCGGTAGAGCAAGGATTAGAACCTGGACCTCCCGCCCGACTTCTAATCCTGTGTTCTTTGCTACCTCTTCACACAGACCCAATGGCAACAATAGTAACAACTATTTCTTCAGCACTTACTACTTGTAAGACTCTGCACTATGTGCTAGGAATTAAAGGGACTAACACGATTAGATTTTATAGTCTCGTATGAAATGTGATGCGTTTGCTCATGCCTTGTTAGGAAATTACTGTTGAAACTCTATCTTACTGCAAAATTATCTATTAAATCTTTTCCTGTAGAGATTAGATTAAGGCAGCATTGAAAACAAACATGTTGGGTTTATGAAGAAAGAATGATTATTTGCCAAGTGGGTTTTTAGCTCCAGAAGGGACAGTGCTAACGCATTTTATTGTTTTTATCTTGAATATGACCGATTTGTTCCCTTCGAGGAGGTGACTCTTCATATCCATGCAGAGGTTCCTGTGAATATCAGCTGAAATACAACTGTAGATGCCCATTGCCACTTAAATACCTTCTTACTGAGGAATCCCCAGGTACTGCTTTTCCTCCTTAATTTTTTTTTCAAAAACAAAAATTAAAAAAAAACCCAACAAAATATTGAGCCTGTCCCAGTAAATTAGAATATTGTCATTTTGAAACTACCTCCTCCCTTTTCTTAAGACAAAACAAAAACAAAACCCCAAAAACATTTTATCAATTGCAGGAATTAAAAGTATAAGAAAAAATTCAAACAGCCCATAGGACAGGTTTTGGGGAGCAGAATAAAGTCAGCTATAACACTGGTTTCTAAGACTGTCCCTGGCTCTGAACAGAGTACACAGTTTCCTCATTTGTTATACCTTCCAGGGAGCTCTTATGAGGAAAGCACCTTACCAACTATACCACACCTCATAAATGAGTCAATACTGTGATTTTTATTGTCTTCCCTTTCAGAGAAGGCTTGGGATTCCACCTCATTTTCTTTCCAGTGGAGGCCCAAAGTAAGCATTTTAATGAATGGTGTTGTTTGGTTAATACCTTGTAGATTGATGGAGGAAGATGGTTTCTCCTAGCTCTTCCCAAGAGATAGCTGAGGCGATAGTTTTCTCCCTTATTTCATCTTTCACATTGTCTGTGACTTGGAGGCATGGTGCGAGTAGAAGACAGGTCTCCTATTAGGAAAACAAAATCTAAATCTGGACACTATACTTTCTCTGTTAAGTTCCTCCTACCCCTTGCCCATTGATCCCCAAATCTCCAAAGTGTTAATTTCAGGGCAGTTGCCTTTGCTCAGGCAGCTTCATGTTGAGTTTCAGAGAAGGGAGGAAGGGAAAGGAAACAGAGTTGTATAATATATGCAGAGAATCTGGAAAGAAAGTTCCATGCTAAGGGTCCTCTCATTTCAGGCTACCCTGAATGAAAGTCTATTGCTAACCTACCTCTTAATTAGTTAGAGAATTTGGCTCTACACCAACACGAAGGGAATGTTGTACTATGAGTAAATTCTTTTTTAAACACATCCTTTGGGGGGATAGGACCTAAGTTTTCTGAGGTCTCATCCACGTTTACTCGACTAATTACTGTGTTTAGATAACATTTTATGTTTCATTTTTTTACAATGGGGCTTGGTGTTGGTTGAGGCTTACTTGGGAAAGTTCTAAGGATTATGAGGATGTAAACAAAGGCGTAATGTCCCAACTCTGTTCCCTCTTCTAACAAGTCTCAGTATTTCTGTCTGCTCAAGTCACAAGAGTATGGATGGAGAATCTTTCTGAGACTGAGATTTCTTTTCCCAGACCTTAGGCCTGAGCTACACCTTCTGCTGAACTTTCAGTGCGAACATTTACATCTCAGAAACAGGAAAATGCTACAAATCAGTGCTTGAGTTGTTGGGTTTTTTTTTTTTAGAAAGTGATGGAGAAAATAATTAAGATTAAATTTAAAAGTGAGAACGAGTTGTTCAATATTTACTAGCATGCTACTGACTGAGCCATTTAGCTGACAGTAGGAATTCCTCTGTAGAATAGCCCTGGGAAGCAGATGGAGACCAATTCTTAGACGTGCAAGAGAAACTTGTAGTTCCCTTAGTCCTCCAATAGAAACTTAGTAAACAATAGTAGCTTTTGAGATTTTGTTGCTTCGGGAGGAGAGAAGGGTTGGTAGAGTCTGTGTGCTCAGAGAGAAGTGGAGTTGGGATCTGAACTACTTTTGTAAAAGCCCAGCCCTTTCTCTTCCTGCACCTTTGTATTCCTCCCTTTTCCTTTCCTCTATTCTCCTCCATTTTGATCTTATCTCTTCTTTTGCTGCTCTTTATCTTTCCCTTCTCCTTTCCTCTACTGCTCAATTTCAATTTCTCTTCGGTCTTCCTTTGTATTTCACTTCCATTTATTCACACTTATTTGTCGAAGTTCTCTCTTTTTCCTCATCTCTTCCTCCTTTCTTATTTCTCCCTCAGTGGTTCTGGAATCTGAACTTACCTCTCTACCATTCCCACCTTACTAGGATAGATCCTTTCAAGAAACTCCTCCCCAACTTTTTGTCTCTGAGTTTGGGAGCTACACAGGTCAGATTGAAAAATAGAGTAAGAGGGATGAAGGCTGCAGAAATGAGGAAAGCAGTAAACAGAATGTCGGGGATCTTTCTGTTTATTTCCCTACTATATCCCTACTAAATCTCTGCTTATAGTACTATCCCAGAATCCTTCTAGAAGGAACACTACAGGGTACCACTGGGGTTTGATTTATTATATACCAGCCCTTTCAACTTATAGGTGACTCTATGATATAACAGATATTGTTGTTCAATTGTGCCCTACTCTACGTGACCCCATGATTTTTTGTCCACGGTGTTTTCTTGGCAAAGATACTGGATTTGCCATTTCCTTCCCACTGTATCCCCCTTTCACAGATGAGGAACAGAGGCAAATAGGGGTTAAGTGACTTGCCCAGGGTCACACAACTACTAAGTATCTGAGGTCAAATTTGAACTCAGATCTTCCTGACTCCAGGCCTGGTGCTCTATCCACTACAACGCCTAGCTATAGTACAGACGTATTTAATACCTAAACACAACATACAAATATTTAACTACCAAGTGTCACTGATAGTTAAGGATTCTCCCCAATGGGGTGTTGATTGGGAGTCGGGGAATAGGGAGAGGTGGGGAATGGGGAGGGTAGGGGTTCCTGCCCCACGGAATGATGGTAAGCGCTTAGTAAATGTAGTGTTATCTGTGTGTATGACAGTTTCTCACTACTGAGGCAGTGCCCCAAGTTGTGTGTGTGTGTGTGTGTGTGTGTGTGTGTGTGTGTGTGTGTGTGTGTTTGGAGACCTACCAATTAGAATTTAGCTCCAAGCCCCTTCCCACTGCCTTTCTTTGAACATGCTGTATTTCAATAGTTGCTAGTCAGGATGGCCTTAGTGTAACAAACTTGGTTGGTTGCTTATGCTGGAATATTTCAAACAGCAATTTTATATTCTGGGTATAGAATAAAAAAGTAAACAAACAATACTTAGTAACAAGGAGACAATATACAGCAATAAACAGCAAATTTCTACCAATAGGTTGTGAATCCTATGTAAATCCTCCTACGCATGCTACCTTTGGACCCCAGAGTTGTAGGACATATACATCTTGAATTTGGTTGGTCCCCATGACTGTGCCCTTGTGAATGAGTAAAGGGATGTGTAATAATAGCTAATATTTCTGTTGAAGGTCTTCAAATCTTTGTCCATATTTTGTTATTTGATCCTCACAATTATCCAGTGAGGTAGGCGCTATTATTATGCCTATTAGGAAAATGGAGAACTTCAGGCACATAATCGGTATATATCTGAGGCATAATTCAAACCTAGGACTGCCTGACTCCTGGTCCAACATTCTATCCCCCACACCACCCGGTTGTTGTCTTTTGTGCTCGAAGAGACCCAAAATGACACCAGTGTGACAGGGTCAAGGTACTGTGGGCCCAGCTGTGGCTGATCAGACTAATACAATCTCAGAAGGCTCTACCACAAGTCAGATACAAACAGCCCACATGAATATTTGGAGTGGAGATCCTCTAAATTTATCCATTTTGAAACATGAGATTGCAATTCTGCTTTGCTTATACAGCACAGCACCTTCCTTGATGCAGGCAAGCCATGCTGGGCAGTCCCACCATGTCCCGTGTTTTACTATCGATTCCAAAGTTATTCAGAGACATCACACCACCTCGACGTCTTTGTAACATTAATTTCCCAAAGGATATTTGACTCACACTTCCTATGAGTTTGGTCATTAGATACAAATGCTAAATACCGTGGAGTTGAGGTGTTTGCTCATTTGTCAAATGGGAATATAGGGTCTAGAATAAACTAAAAACACAGAAGAGTTGAATATTCATCTGGTTGCTAGTGGGGACCTGTTATCTTTCTCGGTCCTAGCTAGCCTACCATGGAGTGGAGTTAGTGGGATTAGTACCCAGCCTGGAAAAGGAGCCATGTTGCTGTACCATGTTTCTCTGTCCTTCGCACTCTGACTTTGACCATGATCCTCAGTGCTAGTGTGTGTGTATGTAGTTACTTCTTTTAAGTTCGCCTCCCCAAAGCTCCACCTTTTCCCACACGTTTCACAGAAAGCATAAGGGACAGCTATAGAACAAGGGACCTCACTCTACAAATATTTCCTTGATATCGAAAAGATAACTAGGATTAGGGAGATAGGGGTTCTAGTGCTAACTATTTTACTTACAGTTATTTGGCTCTGAGTAAGTCATCTGATAGTCTTTAAAACAGGGAGAATAATATTAGCCCTTTGCCTACTTTACAGGGCCAGTGTTAGGAGGCTTAAATGAAATCACATATGTGAAAATGTTTTGAAAATCATGCCAACTACAAAAAAGGTTTTAAGCAAATTCATTTATTTATTCATTTATTTATACTTGTATGTTATGTGTGTGCACACAATTTATTTGCATGTAGAATCTTACTAGTCACAATCCAATTCCTGTCCATTTTGGAGGACCGATAGAATTTAGCTATTCTCATAGCTAACAACCTATTTGTTCAGGAGCTGCAATGTGTAATAATAGCTAACATTTCTGTTGAAGGTCTTCAAAGGCTGTATGTATTCTTTGGTTTCAGAGCATCTCCATTCACCTTACTTGTTGTTGTCTGTCCTTCACTCTCAAAGAGGACCATGACATTAGGAAGGTAATGCCAGGACTTGCAAGTGAACTGGATTTAATAGAGAGAGGGCTATGCAAGGTCACCAGCCTTGTATATCTTGCTACTGGATTCAACTTAGTTAGGCAAGGAGGGCATATTTGGAATGTTGTCCTTGCCTGCCATTTCCCTCTTTACAAATCAAATTCAAGAGCTGCCTTGGAATTCAGGCAAAGAAAATTTGATTATTTTTTGGACATGTTCCTGATTTTCTAGGGGGCTGTCTGGGACTCTCTGAAAAGGTCGATTTTTCATAGCCCTTTCCCAGAACTACAGTTCAATAAAGAGTAGGTTCAAATGTATAGAAGTATTTCAAAACCTTGCTGGGAAAGAAATTGTAGTTTACTTCACACATGAGGAGTATAAATAGAATGTTAGTTAAACCAGTCAAAAAATGAGAGAAATAGAAACTGTGTATGTGTATGTGTTTGTGTTTGTGTGTGCATGTGAGAGAAGTAGAAACTTTGTCGATGTATGTGTCTGTGTGCATGTAAGAGAAGTAGAAACTATCTATGTATATGTGTTTGTGTGTGCATGTACGTGTGTGTAAATGACTGCTTGAGCCTGTGTTAAGAGGAATAGGGTGGAGGGAAGGGAAGGAGAGAGAGGCAGAGAAGTTAAGAAAGGGACAGAGACAAGAGAAAACAAGAGGAAAGAGACAGAAAAGGAGACTGAGAGAGAGACAAAGTGAAAGATAGAGGAGAGATAGACAGAGACAGACAGACACAGAGAGACAGAGACAGAGAAAACTAGGCAGAGATAGAGGATGAGTATTGGAGATGAGCCATTCTTAGAAACAAATATTTTGGGTAGATAGCTAATTTAGAGAATTGAGGACAGCCTCTCTCTGTTCTTCAGTGATTTTTGTTTTGTTTTGTTTAGAGTGCATTATCTAGAGAACTCTTTCAGTTTCCTACTTCACTTTGGCTATATACACCGAGTTGTTATGTTCTGTATATCAAGTATGCTTTGCATGTATTTATTTTTTCTTTGGCAGATTAAACACTGTGGTCTGATATGTATTTAACTTTAGGCAACAACATTTCCATACATGGACACTAAGTAAACAGGTATTAGACGAACAATAGGTGGCATAGGTAGTAGGCCTTTTGAATACAATTATAGGCCATTTAATGGTATAATCAGGGCAAGAGGATATGGTTCTGAAAATTGGATTTTTTATAAATCTAGTCACATTCTCAAAGCACTTACTACTCAAAGGAATTCTGTGGTAAATTCTTCTGCCTGTTTTTATTCAGCTTTTGTTGTTGTTGTTCACTTGTTTCAGTCCAATCCAACTCTTCATGACCCCATTTGTGGTTTTCTTGGCAAAGATACTGGATTGATTTGCCACTTCCTTCTCCAGCTCGTTTTACAGATGTGGAAACTGAAGCAAACAGGGTTAAGTGACTTGCCCTGGGTCACACAGCTAGTAAGTGTCGGAGGTCAGATTTGAACTCAGGAAGATGAGTCTTCCTGACTCCAGGCCTGGCATTCTATCCACTGAGTCACTTAGTTGCCATAAATGATCTTTTAGGCTCCTTTCATTGGAGTCCAAAGATGAGAGGAGTCGTTTAGAGGAAAGGAGAGGTACAGAGCCTCAGCCCCCTTGACTCAATATTAGCTCTAATTGTAAGACGTAACTGAAAAAAAAATTTTAAGCTGTCTACTATTATTCCAAGTTTCTTATGCTACCTTTGATTTTGCTTTGAAAAAAAATTGTTCACAGAATCTCAGGGTTGGAAGGGTCTTCAGAGGCTAAATAATTCTAGTTCATCTGGTTTTGAGCTTATTTCTGAATCAAACATAATCTTGTGCCACAACCATCTCTATAATTGATTTTCACTGTTTTTCTTTTTAAATTCATATTCTTCCAAAATGTCCAGCTCTTTTGGAATGCCTGTGCATGATTCACAAAGCCCTGGTTGAAAATCCCTGGCAAAAAAGGAGGGCAAACTTTTGATATCACCCTAATATTTGCTAAGAAGATACAGAACTCTCACTGTTCAATAGAAATCACGGTGAAACTTGGGGACAGTTTTGTAGAATTAGTTGAGGTTAGAATAGTAATTAGGAAGTCAAGTGGCACAGTGTGAAGAGCATTAGATTTAGAATCAAAGGAAGGAAACAAGTATTTATCGTCTACTATGTGCCAGGTGCTAAGAAGGTTACACACATTATCAAATATTATTCTTTTCTCTTTACAACAACCCTGGAAGGGAAATGCTATTATTATCCCCATTTAACAGATGACAAACCTAAGGCAGAGAGAGATTAAGTGACTTTCCTGGCAGCTATGTGGTTCAGTGGATAGAACACCGAGCCTGGAGTTGGGAAGACATGAGTTCAAAATTTCAGACACTTATTAGCTGTGTGACCTTGGGTAAGTCATTTAACCTTTGTCTGCCTCAGTTTTCTCCACTATAAAATGATCATAGCACTTCCTCAGAGGATTGTCATGAGGATCAAATAAAATGAGGCCTTTCTTATTTGATTATCCTTGGCATTGTAGGGGATCCACATACCTGACTCTTTTCCTGCTTATTCCTTTCACTGATGTCTTTAGAACGTACTTTCACCAAAGTCCATTCTACCATTTACTCTTTGCCTGCTACTACACTTCAGTTGAACTTTTAGTAGTGTAATACATTTAAATTCAAACTCCCTGGGGTGGGGAGGGGGGCTATTTTCAAAGTAGTCCCTTTAACCTCTGGGCAACTAGATGGCATAGTGGATAGAGCCTTGGGCTTGGAGTCAGGAAGATGAGTCTTCCTGAGTTCAAATCTGGTCTCAGCTATTTACTAGCTGTGTGACCCTGGGCAAGTCACTTACCCCTGTTTGCCTCAATTTTCTTATCTGTAAAATGAACTGGAGAAGGAAATGGCAAAACACTCTAGCATCTTTGCCAAGAAAATCCCAAATGGGATCATGAAGAATCAGCCGCAACTGAAAAAAAAAAGACTGAGAAGAATCCTTTAACCTCTAAGATGTTAGAAGTATCCTTGTCATGTTGATAGGAGGTGGAGAGAAATGGTCTTGTGGTAAATGATGTTGATAGAATTGGTGAACCATGTTGCCCATTCAAGGTTTCCCTAGAAGCACTGAGTTACTAGGGCAGCAAGACTGTATCTTGTTAGCAGAATTAACCAATCAACCAGTCAAAAGGGATTTGGAGTTTCTTTTGGGCAGGCTACTTATATATAGAACTGCCAAAACCATAATACCATATGTTACAAGGTGGAAGGTAGAAAGAGTGGAAAGAAGGAAAGAACAGAGGGAAGTGGGCTGGAGGGAATGGAGGAAAAGGCAGTAAAGAAGGAAGGGAAGGAAGGAAGGAAGGAAGGAAGGCAGGCAGGAAGAAAGGAAAGTGGAAAATCAGATGAAAGGAAGGAAAAAAGTGGGAGGGAGGGAAGGAAGAAATGAGGGGGAAAGGGAAGGAAGGGGACATGGAAGAAAAAAGGGGGGAGGGAAAAAAGGAAGAAAGGAAGGAAATGAGGAAGATGGGAGAGAGGGAGAAAGACAAGGAAAAAGAAGAGAATAGAAGGAAGGGGGGGAGGACAGAAATATAATACTAAAGTTAAAGGGCTTTTAAAATTTTTTAAATTTAGTTTAATTTTTTTAAGAAAGCAATTAGCTTTCTTATCTGTAAGGTCTAGCTGGCTCATAATGCTAGACTGCAGCTCCACCTACTGACTGGAGTTTTTTTGTTTTTGTCCATAATTATATTTCTTATTCCCACCTCTCCAACACCCCTACTTAAAAATATGTTGATATCCTTTGTTTTTACATTACCTTTATTTCTGGATGTATTTCTTCCATCCTAACCCCTCCAGAGAGCCATCTCTAATAGAGCAAACAAAAATTTAAAGGGGGGAGGTGTGTGAGCTGTTGAGCAAAACTAATTGATATATCAAGTGAGTCTCTCAGTATATGCAATGTTCCATATCCATCCCCTCCCCTTGCAAAGAAGGGAGGATGATACAACAGACCTTTCTAATGATATTTGCAAGTAGACCACAAAGTATTTATCTATAAAGTCTAGAGGGAGTACCCTCAAATCTTAGGGGGTCCATCAGGAATCTCTTTGTCTGGGAGATAATATTGGTTCTTGATTATTGCTTAATATTATATGACTCTTAAAATTATAATATTTTGCCTAATAAGGTTGGCACATGGTTAATCCTTTCATTATGTGACAAGTTTCTACTCTCCTGAATCAAATCAAAGATCTGGTCAGAGTGCAAGAAATTCATCCTTAGATCTAACTGCACATACAAGGCCATAATTTTCTCAAACGCTTGTGTAGCCACTACTTATTTGGCTTCATAGGACAAAAGAGCAGTGGCCGTTGGCTTTTGGATGGACCAACCCAAGGTTCCTTTCTCATATTGAAATAGCCACCAGTGGATTTATGATCAATGATGCCTCCAGCCCATTCAGTATCTATAGGTCTAATTAGTCTTAGCTTCATACAGATTACATTACTTCCCATTAGTAATATAAGTTAGTATTAGAAATACTAATTACTAAATTAATATTATAAATCTTTATTTCTAGCTGTTGTAAAAAGTATCCTCCTAATGGTGACTGGGTAAATGCTTTATCATAAATGTGGAATAATATTTTGACTTGGAGAATGTTAGAGCAGGTGAAGATGTTAGAGATAACCTAGTCTTATAGGATTATATAACAACTTCATGACATAATGTATACAGTGCCTACTATGAACCAGACATTGTGCTAAGCCCTTTCACGTGTGTTATCTCATTTGATCCCCACAACAACTCTGTAAGGAAGGCATTTTTATTATTCTCATTTTACATTGGAGGTAACAGAGGCTAAGTAGCATTCTAGGGTTGAATCTGATCAGGTCTTCCTGACTCCAGGCCTAGCATTCTCTCGACTGTACCACCAGCTGTCTCTAGCATCATAGATCTAGAAGTGGAAGGGTCCTTAAAGGTCAGCTGGCCCACTCCCTTCATTTTACATCTAGCAGGGGTCTGGTGGTGTGGAGCTATACAGGTAAGCATGGTTGTCAGTCATTCTTATTCTCTTATTCACCTTTCCCTAACTATGCCTAAAGAAGGTAAGGCTACTGTTCCCCTTAGCAGTGATTCTCTCTCCAGCCACTTCCTCAACTCCTCTCTACTGGAAAGGGATTTTTCTACCCAACAAAACCTGGGGAAAATGACAGGGGTCCTGTCTCCATACCAGTTAAGCCAGTCTGACCACCTCAGTCACTGCTTCTCACTCATTATCTAGAAAAATCACAATATACATAATCTCTCTTTCTGTCCTGGGAAATGATAAAAGTGAATCAATAGTTTTCTTTGATAGTGAATAGTGAATAGTGAATTTTGCAGTGAATAATGAATAGCGAAATTTACAGTGAATAGTGAATCAATAGCTTTCTTTTACAGCTCTGAGCCACAATTCAAGTAAAATATCACAATTTAAAACCTCTCCCTTGTAGGAGATCCCTAATTACCCATCTCCACTAGATTATTGGAGATTATTAGCATCTGTTAAAGTGACCAACATAAGAGATAAAGCAAACAGAAAGGTAAACAAGCTTTAAACAAATATAAGAAGAGAAAATGAGGATTTTGTTTAAAATAATAGATCTTGGTTTGTTGTCTTTTTTAAAAAAGTATATAACAAATTCAGCATATTAGTTTCAAAGCTGTTTCCTTCTGAACTTCCTTTTCTTCTCTTCTAAGCGTTAAAAAGTTTCATGAATGCTTTTTACATTATTTTCTTGTTATTTTCTCCTTGGGATCACTATGACTAGTTCCCTTAACCATCCGCCTTGCAACTCAACAACCCCAAACAAAAAGCCTTCCCTTATAACAAAAAAGTATAGTCAAGCAAAACAATTTTCTCATTGGGCATGTCTGAAAATGAGCAATCATTCTATACTTTTAGTCCATCATCTTTTTGTCAAGAGTTAGGAAGGAGTGAATGAGCAAGATTGCAAATCAGCCAAACTCTCCCAAAATTTCCCTCCAAACCGCCTTAAAATAATACCTCAAATTGAATTCTGAAGTGGCAGAGTTAAAAGAAGGTCAGGGAGAGGTGTTTTTACAGCTTAAGGCAATTTAGGAGGTTGTCAGGAATGGTCTGTGACACCAGGGTGGGCATAGGCACAGAATGCATATGGTGGCACCAGCAGAAGTTGACTGTATTAGCATCAGCAGCATCTTTGGGAGCTCTTAGTCCAAAGATGGTAAGAGAGTCAGATCATTGGTCAGAAAGAAAATACAGAGGACCCTTTCCTGGTTCTGGATGTGGATGGTGCTGATTGGCAAATCTACAGCCCATATGCAGTTCGGGGTCACAGGTCCAGGGCATAGAGGAGCACTTGTCATGGGTCACAAGGGAGCAGGGGCTCCGGTCACAGTTCTGAGGGGAAGAGGAGTGCTAGAGCTTGTAGCTGCAGAGAAGTAGCAGCCCTTCCTGGTTACACATCAGATCACAGACCAGGAGAGCAGTGATCATACTTTTTCACAGATCACATCACTTTGGAAGCACTGAAAACTTGCAGACCCCCAGGTGAAGACAGCCCAAACGTTAATATAATGTTCAAAGTCAAGAAATGGGCTGGAAAAATGAACAAACAACAAAAAAAGTATTTGACCATAAAAAGCTACTATAGCAACAAAGAAGACCAAAACAGAAACTCAGAAGAAGACAACAATATGAAAACACCTACAATGAGAAAAATGCTAATTTTACACAAGCCCAACAAGAATTCTTGGAAGAGTTAGGAAAGAGATAAGAGTAGTAGAAGGAAAATTGGGAAAAGAAATGAGAGTGATGCAAGAAAATTAGGAAAAGAGAATTAATAGTTTGGTAAAAGAGGCGCAAAAAAATACTGAAGAAAATAACACCTTAAAAAACAAAATTGGCCAAATGGTAAAGGAAGTTAAAAAAAATTCACTGAAGAAAAGCGCTCCTTAAAAAGCAGAGTTGTCCAAAGGGAAAAAGAGATACAAAGACTCAGTGAAGAAATAATTCTTTAAAAATTAGAATTAGGCAAGTGAATGCTAGTGACTCAATGAGACTTCAAGAAACAATAAAACAAAGTCAAAAGAATGAAAAAATAGAAGAAAATGTGAAATATCTTGGAAAAACAACTGACCTGGAAAATAGATAGAGGAAAGATAATTTAAGAATTCTTGAACTACATGAAAGCCATAATGGAAAAAAAAAAGGCTAGACATCATAGTTAGAGAAATTGTGAAGGAAAACTGCTCTGATACCTTAGATTCAGAAGGAAAAACAGAAATTGAAAAAATCCACCAATCACCTCCTAGAAGAGATTCAAGAGATCCCAAAATGAAAACTCCCAGAAATGTCATAGTCAAATTCCAAAGCTCCCATGTCAAATGCCAGATAGCTTGGATGATTACTGCTTTGTGATTTATTTGAGATTGAATATTAATTACTAGACCTTCTTCATGCTATTTTTTTCTTTCATTGCTTCTCTTGAGGTTTTTGACCTTTAGTCTCTCCAGACAAATTTTGTAATTATTATTTTTAATAAAGTAACTGTTCAGTAGTTTGGTTTGACACTGAACAAATAATTTAATTTAGGCAGTATTATATTAATTATACTGGCACAGCTCAAGCATAAGCAATTAATATTTGTCTAGTCTTTTAGGTCTGTCTTGGTAGGTGGACTCTCAAATGTTTTTATACATTCTGTAGTTATTTTGAATGGAATTTGTATTTCTTTCTCTTTCTTCTGGGTGCTGTTGGTAAAAAACAAAAAGGCTGATGATTTATATAGATTTAATTTATATCCTGCTATTTTGTTGTAGTATTATTTCAATTAATTTTTCATTGAATCTCTGAATTTGTCTGAGAAGACCATCATATCATATGCAAAAAGGCAATAATTTTACTTCCTCTTTGCCCTCTCTTATTCCCTCAATTTCTCTTTCTTGTCTTATTGCTGTAGCTAACATTTCTAGAATTATATCATATAATAGTGGTGATAATGGAATACTTGTTTTACTCCTGGTCTTATTGCAAAGGCCACTAGCATTTTCCTGTTACATACAGTGTAATGGATAAACAGTACCTGGTTTTAGATAGTATTTACCTTTTTAAAGAAAGATCTATTTATTCTTAATCTTTTCAAAGTCTTAAAACCCCTCAGAAATGAGTGTCATATTTTGTCAAAAGCTTTTTCTTCTTCTTTTGATATAATCATTCATTTTTATTGTGTTTATATTAACATGGTCTATTAATTTTGTAGTTTTTTTAATATTGAACCAAAACTACATTCCTGGAATGAATCCAACCTGTTTGTAATGTATTATCTTTTTAAAATGTTGCTACAACCTCTATGATAACATTTTATTCATTATTTTTATGTTGATTTTAATTAGGGACATTGGTTTTTAGTTTCCATTCCCACACTTTTTTCTTCACAGTGTAAGTTATCCAGGCCACATTTGGATCATAGAAGTAGTTTGATAGGATACTTTCTTTTCCTAATTTGCCAACAATTTATGTAATACTTGAATTAATTTTTTTGAATACTTGATAGAATTTCTTCTAATTTACCTAGTCTTGTGTTTTTTTTTTAAATTGAGTTCATGTGTGTTTTATTCAATTCCTTTTTCTGAGATTGTTTTATTTAAATTCTCTATTTTTTGTTATGTTGTTAATTCAGGCATGTTATATTTTTGTAAAAATTTACCCATTTCACCTAAACTATTGGTTTTATTAGCAAAATAGTAATTGGGTGAAAAAACTTATAATAACTTATTTTATTCTCTCTTCATTTGTTGAAAATTATGTTTTGCTTTTTTATGTTGGTGATTGGATTTTCCTTTCTATTTTTGAAAAACAGATTAGGTAATAGCTTTTCTATTTTAACAGTTTTTGAAAATACCTCCTAATTTTATTTATCAATTCAAATTTTTATTTTGAATTGTGTTGATCTCTTATTTTTAGAATTTCTATTTTTGTGTTTAGTTGTTTTTCTAGTTGTTTTTAGATGCATATACAATTCATTTATCACTTCTCTTTTGTTGATGAAAGTGTTTAGAGAGATAAATTTTCCCATGAAGACTGCTTTGGCAGTGTCAGAAAGTTTTTGTTGTGTTGTCTTATTATTGTCATTTTTTTTAATGAAAGTTTCTACTGTTTCTATGGTTCTTTTACACACTAATTCTTTAGGATTAAATTAGTCTCCATTTAAATTCAAATTCTTTCTTCAAATATCCCCTTAAGGATTATAATTTCATTACATTGTGTTTAGAGAATATGTGTTTAATGCATTTGTTTATGAGGTTTGCATTTGTTGCATGTGAGGTTTTTATGCCCTAGGACAAGGTGAATTTTTGTGAAGGTGCTATTCCTATTAGAGAAATATATAGACTCCTTTCTATTTCCTGTCATTCATTAATTTCCAGAAATCTAACATATTTAACTTTTAAAACATTCTATGTAGTTCCTTAACTGCTTTTGTGTGTGTGTTTATTTCTTTTTGACGTGTGTGTGTATTTTTGGGGTGTGTGTAAGATTTGGCTAGGTCTAAAAGGGGGTACATTGAGGTCCCCAACTATTGTGACTTTGCTGTCTATTTCTCTCTCTAATGTGATTGCTTTTTTCTTTAAATGCTTAGGTGCTATGCCCAAGTGCCTATATGTTAAGTTTTAGTATTATTTCATTGTCAGTGAGAACTTTAAGCATAATATTTCCCCAGTTTCTTTCTTTTTAGTGTCTAATCTTATTTCTTCCTCATCTGAGATAATAACTTCTAATACTACTTTTTAAAAATTAATTGGAAGCATAATCTATTCTGCTTTAGCCCCCAATTTTAATGAAATTTTGTGTTTGAATTACATACGTGTGAAATTCTGTTTTTCAAGCATATTTCTCATAAACAACATTTTTTTTGGATTCTGCTTTTTAATCTACTCTTCTCCCTTTTTCTGTTTTTATGTGTGAGCTCATCTCATTCCTGTTCACAGTTGTGATAATTAATTAGGCATTTATGTCTATCATTTCCTCATGCATTTTCCTTCTCTTTGTCCTCGATGTCCCATTTATAATGAAAAGGAGTGTGATTGATAGTAGTCATCCATAGCTGGAGAGATCTCCTTCCAACCTCTTGCCCCTCTTCACCTCTCCTAGACTGAATATACTTCCTTTAGTTATCACCATCATTTTGGTGTCATCTGGCTTGTGGAATAGAGTATTTTCATCCACATTGGTCCTTCTGGCAAAGTATACAACATTCTGCATCCTTTCAGCTTTCCCCATCCTATCTTCTGCATGTTTTTGTAAGCACTGTCAAGATACAATTAGGAAACACCCTGTTTTCCAGAGCTAAAGCCCAGCAAGCAAACTGTCCCCTGAGCTTGGCGTAACAACAATCCTTTGCATTCACCTTCTGGAAGAGATGGTTACTAAGCTTGGGCAAGCACCAACAGGCCCAGGCATGAAGCCCTGCTATGAACAGACACTTCATCACTAGACAACCTTGCCTCACTGTTGCTTCTTTGCCTCACTCCTGTGGCTACACTACGCCATTTGGCACTTTGTCTAGTGCCAAGTACATAAATCAAGGTTCAGCCGCACTAAAGCAGTCCCCGCACCACAGGCTGGGACCCAGCACATGTGTTAAGAGCCTCTCCTTTCTTTTAAGCCATTTCCCTCACTTTGAAATTAAACTTCTGCTTGATTCTTGATTCTCCTGTCTCTAGCCTGCTCGGTTCAGTCCCAGCCATCCATAGGAGAGACACCTGTTTGGTTCGGTTAACAGCAGACTAAAGGATTCTATTGGTAGGGAATTTCTTCTGAAAGCATTTTTTGGTCTAAAAAATAAACTTGGATGGATTCTCTGGGCTTGCCACATTTATCTCCCACCTCTGCTGCTTCTGGGTAGCTCTCTGGCTAGTCCTCAGCTCAATATGGTGCTTGGAGGCTTCTGGTAGTATGGCACATCCTCGCTTGATGTAAGAATGATTTGTTCCAACATCCGTGAAGGTGGCTGAAGCAGGCACCATGGAGCTATTAGAGCTTGGTCAGATATTGAAGATGCCAAGTTCATCCATTGCATCTGGGCCCATGACCAGTTATCTGGATTTTTTTCTTGCCACTGGACTTCAATGACCGTGGAACAGAGAGTGAGGCTGAAGACTTCATGCAGCTCTGCCTCATTTAAATCCAGTTCATGTGTAAGTCCAGACATCACCCTGTGATGTCACTGGTCCTCTTTGAAAATGTAGGACAAACAATAACAACAATATCCTACAGCTGTAGTACCTCTGTGTCAAGTGGAGGGAGGGAGGTTTCATCATCTTTTCTTTGGGACCAAGATGGACCCTCAAAATTGATATGTCTGCTTGTCTCTTAATTTTATTTCCATTTATATTATTGTAGCTGTTGTGTATATTGTTCTCCTGGTTCTGCTTTCTTCACTTTGCAATGGTACAAAGTACACACTTTTCAGTTCATATGTCTTCCCATATCACTCTGAATTCCTCGTACTGTCATTTTTAATGGCACAAAACTAATCCACTTAATTCATATGCCACAATTTATTTGTCCATTAAAGCTATTTTTGATTTTAGTTTCTTTACTACCACAAAAAGTATTACCACAAACATTTTGGCATATACGGGATCTTTATTTCTATCTGTGACCTCCTTGGAATATATATAGTAGTGCCACCCCCCTCATTTTATAGATGAGGAAATAAGGAGGCATAAATCTATCTGTCACTTAAACTCTTAGTCTTGGATCTGGCAGAGTCTCTCTCTTCTATAGGACACAATAACTCGCATCTAGAAATAAAAGTTGTGGTGAGAAGAATGCTTACAGCTATCACTTGAGTTTGAAGGCACTCTCCCCAGGGACTGAAGTAGTAGAGGGGAGAGTAGGCTCTGGTTCAGGGGCACTGCATTTTTGTAGGCTGGTTCCTGTTCTAGCTTTCTAGTAAATATTCTTTTGCAAAGGCTAATTGATGGGGGGCAGTTAGGGGGCTCAGTGGATAGAGCTCTTGCCTTGGGATCAGGAGGTCCTGAGTTCAAATCCTGCCTCAGACACTTGACACTTACTAGCTGTGTGACCCTGGGCAAGTCACTTAACCCCAATTGCCTCACCAAAAAAGAAAAAAAAAAGCTAATTGATGTTAAGTGATTAGTTGAATTGAGAGGAATTCATCTGATTGAGTTGATACCTGGATGCTTATCTCTGGTGAGTGATATCAGAGGGGAATATACTGAAATGGGAAATGGAGCTGATAGCTCTGGACAAACTACATTTCCCCTCAGGGAGATTTCTAGCATGTGGATTGGGAGATGAAAGTCAGAATCTGGCATGGGGAAAAAAAGTATGTGAAAGGAATGATACTTCCAGGTTCAGGCTGTAGTGGTGTGGAAGCTAGGCTTCATTGTTTCTCTTTCTTACTCACCCTTCCGACTTTATCTGAGGGGAACACTTGGGAAAGGAATTGAGATTTAAGACCTGTTTGGGGATTTTCCCAGCACAGTACTCTGGAGAAGAAGAAAGATCCCATGGGTTGTAGGAGTGGGGAACCTGAGGGCTTCTAGGTCCTCAGCCGTTTGACTGAGTCCAAGTTTAACAGAACAAATCCTTTTATGAAAAGGATTTGTTCTCTAAGGTTTGGATTCAGTCAAAGGGCAGCACTTGAGGACCTAGAGGGCCACGTGTGGCCTGGAGGCTGCAGGTTCCCCACCCCGGTAGACTTTTGTTCTCCTCTGATCCAGTCTCTTGTATTCCTGGCTTGGCTGCTCTCTGTCTCTCTCCCCTGGCTGTCTCCAGGCTCTCTTCCTGCTATGTACCTCCTCTCATCTGGCTTCCATCTTCTCACCTCCATGCACACTCCACAAAGAGATGTCAGTTTTTGTTTTGTATTTCCCTGTTTTTGGTCATGGGGGCAGTGAATGGATCTCAAGTCCTCTTCTTTGTTTCACGAAGAACCATGGAGCTAAGATGGTCAACTCCTCCTCCTTTTCTGATCACTGACAAAAACATACACTTGTACACACACACAAAACCCTCAGCAGAAGACGCTTCAAGACCAAAAGAGCTAGAAACCAACACTATCTGGGAAAATGTATACCTATACACATGTTGGTGCATCAAGTCTCTATGACTTTTGGTCCTCCAGAGCAGTGGTTTCAAACTTAGATAGAATTGGAGGCTGCTAAACTACATGAGGATCCCTGGGAACTGCATATTGACTTGGAAAAATACCTGTTACCATTATTGACATTCAATTCTATTTTTATTTATTTCGCTAAATATTTCCCAATTACATTTTAATCTGATTCAGGCAGTTCTCAGGAATGTTGCGGCTTATTTGGCACCTCTGTTTCAGAGGCACTATGATTCCTGGAAGGTCCTCCTAAAACTTCCTGTGTCTCAGCAAACCTGGGCTACCCATTATTTAGAACTTTTGTTCCATTTCTGGCAGCCTTCATGTGCCTATACTCTAGAAAGGTCTTATGTAATCTTGTATGATGCCGTTGTATGAACTGAAATTTTAGCCTTCATTTGTTTTCCTCATGGAAAAAGATTTATAGACTGATATGGTTCCCTGGGCTCTCAGGAACTGGAAAGTATACCCTTCTACCCATCCCTTTCTTGCTTGAATGACTTACCTTCTCATCCCCAACTTGGGCCCTGATGTTTAGTCATGCCATTCTCAATTCTGAATTTGGCCTCTTGGGCTGCATCAGCCAGTGAGTGATACCCCAAACCTTGCAGGGGCTTCTGGGGTAGGAGCTAGACATACATATATATACACACACACACACATTTATTTATTTGTTTATACATACACATATACACATATATTTGTCTGTATACATATACATACATATATACACACATATGCCATATATATACAGTTTATATATATACTGAGCTTACATTTATATACCTACACATATGTGCATATGTATGCGTGCACACATGTGTACATGCACATATGTATACATATACAACCCAGTTTACATATATAATCACCTTACATATATACATGTGTATATGTATACACGTTTTTATATATATATATACATACATATATACACACACATAAATATACACACGCTCAGCTTACACATACATACACACCCAGATTACATGTGTATATATGTGTGTGCATGTACCTATATATGTATACACACACACATACACACACATATATTTAAGCTGGGTGACTTTGGTCAGATCCCTTTACCTCTTAAGGTCTCAGTTTTACCTTCTATAAATGAGGATGTTTGTACTAGAAGTTTGCTAAAGGCCCTTCCAGCTCTAAATTCTATTCCAATGGAAATTTCTGTCTAATTGAGAAGAATGAAGGTTGAACTGGGCATGGTGCCACATACCTGAAATCCCAGGTACTAGAGAGAGTGGGGGAGGTGGGTTGTTTGAACTCGGGAGTTCTGAGCTGCAGTGGGCTGTGTGATCTGATATCTGAATTAAATTCAGAATTATTATGATGATGCCATAGGAGTGGGGGACCACCAGGTTGTCTAAGGAGGAGCAAACCTCATGCCCGTTGGAAGTGGAGGGGGTAAAAACTATCATACTGTTTAGTAGTGAGATTGGGTCTGTTAGTAACCTCTGCATTTCTAGCCTTGTCAGAGTTCTTTCTTTCTTTTTTTTTTTTTAAGAAGGAAAAAAGAAAGAAGGGGAGAATGAAGGTTGTATTTATTCTGAGCCTAATGAAGATGACGGCAAGACATTTATTCTTTCTCCAGTTAGGGACCACCATATTACAATTCAAAGGCAGCCCATTGAAGAAGATCAGCCCACAGCTGCAAATTTTCAATATGAGGTTTGAGGAAAGGAACTAAGCAACTATTGACACACACAAAAGCCATGAACTGAAGGGGGAAAAAATCTTTCTTGAATTGATTTCCTTTTTCAGTGACATATAGATGAGGTCTGTCATTATTTCCTCCTGTTGTAAGTTCAGAATGGAACAATAACGCAGACAGTGACAAAGGTTCTCTAAGCCTGTTGAACCTCCCTACACAAATCTAGGGACTGTGTTCCCAAAGGAACACAGGCCTCTCTTTGGGGAATATTCAAAGCATTCTAATGCTTTGTTTGGATGCTAAAAGTCACCTGCCATGCTTGATTGCACAGGTTGTCAGTTTTGCATCGTTTCTATTGCATTCAGGCCCGGTATGTCAGCACCTCATGAAAATCTCCCAGACCCTGGCTTTGAATAGCCTTTGGCTGCCTGTGAGCTAGAAGTCTTTCTGTTTTGCCTGTCAAATCATCCATTTGTCTGTCTGCTTGCAGGTAAGTAGGATCCCATTACATAATACTGACCCAGCAATCAATGTCAGGACCTCATTCTGCTGGGGCTCAGGCTGAACAAACAATGATTCAAACACGAAAGCCTCAGAAAACTTGGGGAGGTTTTTGTGTTCTGGCAAAAAAAGCTATTCTCTCCAGGACTACTTGAAAATGGCAGGATCCAAACAGATATTGAGTACGTCAAAGGAGCCAGAGCCCAGCTTTGACATGTCTCTTCCAGTCAAAGCCCAACCCTATTTCTTGAGTGGGTCTAGATGAAGAAGCAATCTCATTGCTTCACTCCAGCCTAGGCTGGGAAAATCATATGGAAGGAAACCAGCAAAATGTCTTAAACAAGAGACTGGCATAGAGGTTACAGTGAGATTCTTAATATTGGTTTAAGGGGTTATAGTCCCCTTGATTTTTCTCCCTTCTTTCTACATCTGGACACAGGCTGGAGCATCCCAATATTTGGGGTAATTTACTTGATTCTTTGTGCCTCTATTTGCCCTGATCTGTGAATCCAAAATCCCTCAGGTCATCTTAGTATCATGCAATCAGAGAGACTCTCAAGTATTACGCCTGGGGCATACATTTTATTAATCTTTTTCAACTAGAGGAAATGTAAGACTTTTATAGAGTACATGAATTGATATATTAAGTACCATTTTTGAGCGTGGAGCAAATGACATGAAATATGCTCTTAAATAGTGGATGACAGAGAGAAACAAAACCCACAAAACACTTTTATAAAGCTTCTTCTGAGGAGCTTGCTAAAAGGGAGTTCACCTGATGGAAGGACCATGGGATAGCTTCGTATTTTAATGAGTTATTTTTCTGTTAACTAGGTGCTAAGCCCAGGGTTTTTTGTTCTGTTTTATATTTGCTTGTGTTGTCACTACCCTCTAAATTTCTGCACTCTGAGACAAAGTACCAGTGACCTAGCCTTAGTTATGCCTCTGGCTGGACCTCATTGGAGGATACAAGAGATGTCTATTATACCAGTCCCTTCTGATAGCTACTTGGAGCTATCAACTGTTGTTGGGCTATCATTTAGCAGTAAAGAGACTTGTGCTCTGGGACATGACTATGACACTCGTGATCTCTTGCTGCACAGTTTTAGCCACATCTACACAAGAGCTGCCCATCCTATCCAGAAATGCCTATGCTGCAGTGAATACAAAACCCAAGATGATGACTTCCCCCCATACTAGCTATTTTTCACCTGTATGCCTTCTAGCATTTTTTGATAGTTGACCTAATATAGCTAACTTCTTATTTTGAGAGTGCATTAGACCAATGAAGGACTGTAGGAAAAATTGTTCCAAATTACTCATAATTAGAAGACTGAAGACCAAAACAATTTTGAGATTTTATCTCAAACAACCAGTAAATTGGCAAAGCAAACAAATTATGGTAACATTAATATTGGAGGAATGGTGGAGAGTCAGGCATTCTAATGAGCTGTTGGTGATGCTGTGAATTACTACAACCATTCTGGAAAGGAATTTGGAATTATGCTAAGAAAGTAACTAAATTATCCATACCCTTGGATCCAGAGACCCATCCCATTGCTAGGCATATACTCCAAGGGGGTCAATATTTTTTTAAGTCTGATATATGCAAAAATATTTATATCAGAATTTTTTGTAGTAGTAAAGAACTGGAAACAAATACTTCTACAGATTGAGGAATGGCTAAAAAAATTCATTATATAAATATAATGGAATATTACTGCCCTGTAAGAAATGATGAATATAAGAAATACAAAGAAGTATGGGAAGACATATGAACTGATGCAAAGTGTAGTAAACAGAACTAGAAAAATAATGTATACAATGATTATGGTGATATAAATGGAAATAATGGGAAAAAACAAAACTGAATTCTATGAAATTACAATGAACACACTTGATTCCAAAGTAGAGATATGAGAATCACCTCCCTATGACATTTTCCAGGAGTAGGGGGTGAGGAAGAAGATGGCATGTGACTTTTCATACAATATGGCACTTAGTTTAAGTTTTGGTGGATTTTGCTGAACTGTTTTTCCTGATACTCATGGAGAACCAATTTTCTCATGAGAATTCCTCATGAATTCTTGCTAACTTCTCCAGTGCGGGCCACTACTTTTCTCATCCCTAACACAGGAAGAAGAGACATAGGCATATTCCTTTCACCCTGTGACCATATCAAGACCCTCCCTCTGCTGCCATTATTTGGCTATTTCTCCTTTGGAGTTTACTAAGTCCATCTCTATCTTCCTGTCTAGATTTTATGTGCCACCTCAGCCTTCGATTCACTCTCTCTTCTTTCCCAAAGAGTTCAATACCTTACTTATTATCTTCTTTTATACCCCAAACCTTCCTTCCTATGTAAGGTTTCAAAATACAAGTGTTAGACATCACCATTGCCCCAAACTGTTCTACATCTGTGATCTTAAGATTCCCTTCTTTAATCACAACCTCCAGTTATTCCATTTCTCACACTCGCCAGTGGGAGGAATTCCTCCCACCACTCAGTAAAGCCTCCATGTCCCCAGTCTTCCCATTCTCTTAGTTCATTTGTTTTATTCTGTTCTCACTCATCTACAAAACACAGTTCTCCATTCTTTAATCCTTTGGTCACATGTTCTTCTAGTATGAATGTCCTACCAAGCCTCGAAACTTTTCCACCCTCCACCCACAGCACAATAAGAATAAAATAGCAAGACAAATAATGCTGAAAAGTCATTGAAAGTCAGCCATGGGTTGATTGATACTAAAAGAAAGGCGGTCAAGTAGAGCCGTAAACCACCCTCGGCTATTTTGGGCCATTCTAATATTTTTTTCCCCCGCAATCTCTCCACTATCCCCAAGTGATTCCATTCGAATTGGGCCAGCTTCCATCTTCCACAAGGCAGTGATATCTAATAGCATTTGCCATTTACACATCTGTACTATCTCTGACCTCTTTACTGTTATGGATTTTCCTGTTCCTAGTGGGCCTCAACACAAGAAGGATTAGTGACAGTATAATTTTGCTTGCATTGATGATGTGCTTGACACCGTAGCATCTAGCTTTATTATAGGTCAGGGTATAGTTAGAATTTAGGCATTCACTTGCCAGTTATTGTTAGGCAAAAACTTGGTGTGTACTGTAAACATAATTTCCTGAGTCGTTCTAGGCAAAGGAAAAAAAAATCTCCCTTTTCTTGAAGAGAGGAACCTAACAGCAGAAACTTACCCTTGATGCTTGGATACTAAAGGCAAAGAATGGAATCAAAGGACCATTGTTTTTATATCAGCGATGGAGAGAGTTGACTCCCTTCCAGTACTATCCTAATCCTGACTAATGGGATACTTGGGGCGTGGATTTCAAATGCAAAATGGATAGAGTTATCTGGGACATTATTGTATCAGCCAGTGAAAACAACTGGGGAAGAATGTTTTTTGTTTTTGTTTTTTATGCAATTGGGGTTAAGTGACTTGCCCAGGGTCACACAGCTAGTAAATGTCAAGTGTTTGGTCTGAGGCCGGATTTGAACTCAGGTCCTCCTGACTTCAGGGCTTGTGCTCTATCCACTGTGCCACCTAGCTGCCCCCAGCAGCTTGAAATTGAGTGTCTCAATTGTGCTATACAAAAATGAAAGCGATATTATTGGCTCAGTGTTGGAGAGCATCTTGTGTATATACCAATGGGTAGTGTGTCAAGGAGGCCTAATACATTCTGAGGAGATTAAGATTGATTCTGTATAATTTTCTTGTTGATCCCATTTACATTTAATTGATTTTAACTAACTGCTTTTGTCCTATAACTTCTTAAGTCATGGTTCTTTGCCTTTGAAGTTAGTCCAGAATTCAGCTGACCTGTAACGGGTTGAGTTCAAAAATCCAGCTCTTCTTGTCTCAAGGAATTTTGCTAACCTTGCAGAATATGTGTGAAAGAAAAGAAGTTGGGCCTGATATCTTTACTCCACCAAGCTATCCAGAAAGGATGTCTGGTTTGCTTTGGGCTGCTATCTCACACTTGGATTCAAACAATAAGCACTTCTTAGTCTCACAAGAGAAGAAGGGGTTTACTGCTAGCCCCCATTACCAAACTTCCAACCAGTCATGTTGCCCCCCGGCTCCTCAGCTCTGTAACCAGTCATGGTGCCCTTAATTCCATGATTTCATCTACCCTCTTCTATTCTTTGTTCTGTGCTTCGTAAACCCTTTGTAAGGGGAACTGTCCTCTTGCTCAGGGTCTTCATCATAAATGGAGGCAAACCATCAACCCATTTATTGACAGGTAGCATGTCCCCTTGTTATCTTGTATGGAGATCTGCCTCAGCTTACCATCTTGTTAAATTCCAGTTACAACAATTCTGTGGCCCAAACACAAGCAGCTCAAATAAACCAAGCATCTTAAAGGTTGGGTTGACTGGGTTAAGATTAAATCCACTAAGCAGTTTTTCTCAGGGTCATATCAGTATATGGTGGTGCCTTGTAGGGACACCCAATCTGTGTTTACTTTGTGTTATAACTTCAGCACAGCCAGGGAAAGGTACTAGGGAAGTTACCCAAACTCAAGCCTTTGCAATGGGTATCTTAGATGACACAATGCAAGTGGAATCATGCTGTCTATATTCCACCCCTTCTTTGCAATTCCACTGCAGATGATCCAGTAAGAAGAGGGGAATTATGTCTACTTTTCAGAAGATCATAAGGAGGAAGATTAAAGGAGACAAGATTGTTTGGGAGGTAATATCTTGGTGGAGTAGAAGGGGATGGAGGAAGAAGAGGAAATGATGGGGGGAGGGTTGTAAAACCCATACTCTTTTACATGATCTTCCTATATGTCCCCATTCCAAGTATGGACATAACGTTGGGATACATCCACAGCCAGGGAGCATGATATGGATGATGAGCCCAAAAAAGAGACTAAGGGGTCCTCAAGGAGAGTTAGTAGAGAGTAGTGTCATGATCGACGCTTTTGATCTAGAAAAGACTTTTGAAAGTCCCTTGGAGAGTATGGAGATCAAGTCAGTCAATACCTAAAGAAATCAATCCAGACTATTCACTGGGAGGTCAAATGCTGAAGCTAAAGCTTGAATACGTTGGCCACATAATAAGAAGACGGGACTCATCGGAAAAGACTCTAATATCGGGAAAGATTGAAGACAAAATGAAAAGGGGTTGGCAGAAAATGAGATGAATAGTTTCCTGGAAACACAGAACATGAATTTGGACAGACTTTGAGAGATAGTGGAGGATAGAATGGCCTGGTGTGCATAGGTCCATGGGGTCACAAAGTCAGACATAACTGAACAACTGGACAACAGGGTCATGAAAAATCAAAAAGGAGAGAGTATCCAGGAGGATAAGCTAGACAGTAGTGTCAAGTCCAGGAGATGAGGTCAGGAAGGATGAGGACTGAGAAAAGACCCATCAGATCAGTCAATGAAAAGATGACTGGTAAGTTTGGAGTGAACAGCTGCTGTTGAGCAATGAAGCTGGAAGCTAGATGACCAAGTTTGAGGTGTGAATGAGAGGAGATGAAAAGGTGGCAGTGGACATAAATGACTTTTTCAAGGAATTTGGCTGAGAAAAAGAGAAGAGACATAGTATCTTAAACAGGATATAGTGTCCAGTAAAGGTCTGAGGTGAAGAGAAAAAATGAAAAGGGAGCTCAGGTCCAATGGTTTCAATTTTCTCAGTAAAGTAAATAGAAAGATCCTTTAGCTGAGAGAGGAAGAGGAGATTTGGGAAGGGAAGACAAGCTTTGGAATATCTTGTCTGGAGAGATAGAAAATCATCTAGGGAGTAATAAAAGGCACTGTCTCCTTGGAGTGAGAGCTCAGCTGAAGTTGGGTAACATGAATTTAGAACAGACTCGGTTAGCATGGTTGTAAAATTTCCTTCATCTCTTTTCAGTAGCACGTGAGTGAGTACGGGTGAAGGGAGTAAATCTAGGGCTGAGGTTTGGCAATACTTGAAAAAACGAAAGGGCCAAGGGATTATCATAGAGGACAGGGAAAGTCAACTTTCAGCCATCTCTTGGTTTTTAAGTGCTGGAAAGGGAAGAGACTTGAGCAGGCCTGGCTTTCTCACATGTCTGTGGCACTGGGGGTTCTTGTTATTTGTTCTGAAATGCATACTTTCCTTCTCTTGACTTGTCTCTCCCCAAGTCCTCCTCCCAACGTGTTCTCAGCAAACTCCCTTACTATGCAAGTATGCAGAACTTACTCAGCGTTCTCTCAGTCAATCCGTAGTCAAATCTGCCTTCATCTACATAGTAAGTAGCCCAGGACTGTCCCTTCCGAAAAACCTCCCCGCACTTGTGTGGAAGTAGTGTTATATATAAAACCATTAAATATAGTCTACATTCTATAAACCAGACTCAAATGATTTTAATTTGCTTAGAGCTATTTTCTCCTCATGGAATAGGTATTAGCACGTGCAATAGTTCCTAATTCCTCTTTGTTTGTTTTTTGAAGCAATAATATCTAAAGGTAAGAGAGACCTTCTTCCCCTGAATTATTTCATTTTCCACTCTTTTCACTCTAAATAGCCAAATTTAAAACAAAAAATGACTAACGGTTGCTCAGATTGAGTTTAAAAAGACCTAGATTTCAGGGAAGCTTGGAATGATTGGTGAAAAAAATTTCTCTCTTTTTGACATTGACTATGGCTGAATTTATTGTTGTTTATAAATGCACAAGTAGGTAGTTTACAAATTAATTGGTTATTGGTAATTAATCATTAGTAATTTAGTGTTAATTGCTTCATCTATAAATTAACTTATGTTTACAAATGCAGTTGAGGCAGGGATAGCACAGACATTCACAGATGAGGCAAACCTTTTGTATCTTGGTTGATTAGGTTGAGACAAGAAAGATTTCTCCTCAGACAAGCCTCTAATGTAATTTGTCGTATTTCTGACTTCACCTAACACACTCACATGTTCAGAAAACAAAAGCAACTATTTTTTTAAAGTTCCATACACATTTGCACATTCAACAATAACAACAAAATGAAAAACAACAAAAAAATCAACGTTCGATCTAGGTGAGCTTTTTTTTTTCTTCCATAAGTGAACTATCATATCAGTTAAATCTCAAGAAAAAGAAATCACACAGATATAGTAAGTAATTCCCTTACTGGAACTTACTTAAACAGACCTGTCTCTATCAGACACACAAAAGCATGACATGTAACGGGCTAGTAGTCTCATCTTGGGGAGGAGGTTTGCCTCAGGTGAATAAGGACCCAGAGACACAGAAGAAGAGGGAAGAATAAATAAACAACAAACCCATTCTTATTGGAAAGCCTATAACAACCGGTGATTGCTCCCCAACCTGAAAGAAACATGTATACACGTAGGGAAGACACACATAAAGGGCCCAGTTATGTTGGTGGGGATAGCCAGCCCTGCCTTTAGATGGGAAGGCTCCTCTGAGAAGGACCCATTGAGTTGAGTTAGTCATTTCTTCCTTGCTCCTTTAATTTGTCTTTGATGCCACTTTATGTCTAAATCCCATATCCAATTGGAGCTTTTCTTGGTATACAGTGTGAGATAGTGGTTTATACCTAGTTTATGAGAGACTGCTTTCTAGTTCTTTCAGGAATTCTTGTCAAATAGTGAATTCTTGCCCTAATAGCTGTGAGCTTTAGGTTTATCAGACACTAGACTACTATGCTCATCTAGGGGATAAATAAACAAAAAACATACCTGTCACTGGAGAGCCAATAATGGCCAGCCAACTCTGAGGAGGGACAAATAAACCTACTGGCCTCAGGTACTTAATAGTTGTGTCAAGTAAGCAGGTCACTTAACTAGTGAGTAAGTTACTTAAGTTCTGTTTGCCTTGGTTTTCTCAGTGGTAGATTGGGAGTAATAACAGCACCTATTTCCCAAGATTGTTGTGCAGATCAAATGAGATGACATTTGTAAAAAGCATTTAGCACTGTGCCTGGCACAGAGTTGGTGCTTATTCCTTTCCTTTCTTTCCCCTTTTCCTCCTGAGGAGCCTTTCTGCATTTAGCTAGGCTGAACTGACAACTGAGTGCCTGTTGCCTGTACCATAATGGAAACCTTTACAGTTTGGTAGAATCTGCTAGAGCTTGTGTTCCACTGGGAATGCTTTGGAGAACCCACATTCATTTCCTAGACAAGATGAGGCATCACTGTAGGCTGTTTTGTGGAGGCTTTCTTCTTTAATACTAATGATTCAGTATTCCAAGGAGGTAGCCTCCTCCTCCTGCTAACAACTTTGCAAAGTACTTTATACACATGATTTTCTTTGGTCCTCACAAAAACCCTGTGAGGTAAGTACTAGTAAAAAAAAAATTATTACCTAGCTTTTAAGATCCAGTGATATTTGGCTGGGATGGCCATAAGCTATTTCCCCCCCTCTTTTGGCCTCAACCTGTGATTTTATCAGTGAAAGGAATCCCAGTGTGCAAACTTCTTTCAACAGATCACCAACTTTTCTGTAAATTATGGTCCTAAAAAATTGCCTAGGACATTGAGAGATTTAAAGAATTACTTATGTTACACAACCAGTATGACTCAGAGGCAGGACAACTTGCGTCTTCCAGTTGCAAGACTGACCATTTATTCAGTGTCCTATGTGCTATACTATGGAGTATATGGCATGTTCAGGGAGGACAGCACCTCTGGTGGGAGGACTTGCTAAGCCCTTTTCAGGGCTGCTCATCCACCTTCGGTGTCCACCTTCACTCAACTCTCACCTGTGGCTCCAAGAAGCTGTAGCAGCCACACCCTGGTAAACCATCTTGGCAGATGGACTAAACCAAGTTTAGGCTTCAAACCCCAAGCATGTGAAGACTTCCCTTGGAATGGGCAAATGAGAACAAGTTGTTCCAATGGCCAAGAAGGCAGCTGAAACAAGTGCTTTGGAGCACTTAGGGTTTGGTCAGACATTGAAGACTCCAAGGTCATCCACTGCATCCCAGGCCATTGCCAGTTGTTTTGACTTTTGTCATGTTTTAATGTCGGGACTTTATGAGTCAGACTTTAATGACTCAGGAAGAGAAAGTGAGGCTGACGACTTTGTGCGACTCTGCCTCACTTAAATCCAATTCACGTGCAAGTCAAGACATCACCCAGGATGTCATTGCTCCTCTTTGAAAATGAAAGACAAACAACAACATGCAGGTCTTTAGAAAAAAAAAAGTTTGTTTATGGATGGGCCAAGGAGGGGAGAAGTACAGAGGACCTTTAGAGGTCAGGTATAATTATGGCCATATCTGTTCCAGTTCCCTGAAGAGACCTAAGGATCTTATAACTATTAGAGAGGTGAAAATCTGGGACAGGGAAAGCTGGGTTCAGCTGTGAGTAGATTCCTTCTGAATTGAAGTATTTCTTCACCCTAGGAGTCATCCTGAAGACCTAGAAAGTACCTAATACTATTCCACATAAGTTTTCGTACATCTCTATATGGTATTTTTCTCCCAGTATCACTTAACCAGCTACATCTCCACAATATAATTTAGTCAATAAATATCAAATGGCTTTTTACAAAGGAATATTTATTGCGAAAGTATAGCAACAATTGCAGTACAACAGAATCCTTCCCCTTCAAACCCCTCCTCCTCAAACCCCAGGAGGCACATTTTCCCCTCTGCACGAAAAAGCACTCAGTATCTGGGGATAGTGGATTCAAACTGAAAGTGGTTGCTATGAAACATTCCACCACCACCTTTCCCCCAGAATCAGGATGGGTTTATTTCATCAATCTAAAAGTCCTTTTCTCTCTTTGCAGATTCCCCACCAAAAACTTTTGGGTGTGTGATAGCTGGTAGATAGTCATTCCCATATTTATCTTGGCTACCAGGTGGATTTACTGCTAGGCTCCATCGAGCAGATTGCGACGATGCTTCATGATCTCATCAAACATCTCCTAGGACCGGTCTGCTATGGCTCCTGGCAGGCTCTGTCACCAACTCTTGCCGCTGGACCTCTGATCATTCTTTTGACACTTCAAAGTCCACAAGGTCATGACCTGGTCTGTTCCATTTCCAAAACACATTCACCAAAGATCAGGAAAAAACCCCAACAACGTGCAAAAAGACAACAGAGTCAACTTGTGTTCATGGCCACATGGTGGCTGAGAAGTGTCACCGTCCTGTCCATGCAGCTACATTTCCCCACCCTGGGAGGCTTGTAGCATTTCTTCCTCTTCACTCAAAAGCCATCAGTGAAGAGAGAGTGGGAGATTTTCCTCTTGAGACTTTTGTGTGTGCACTCAATTTGAGGTTAGCAGTCAATTAAAGTCCTTTTAGTAACTATGTAGTATAAGATGACAGGAAGCAATCAGAAGATACCTGCATACAGTCATCTTTTAATGCCTTGCAAGAGCTGATTGTTAAATTTTCAGCATGAGCATTTATACTTTTCCAATCAGGAAAGACTACAAATTAGGGCTAGATTTATTGTTTTGTTAACATCTAGTCTAAAGAAAGTGATGGAAATTATTTAAACATGTATCTTGCATACATTTTTTGAGAGCTGATTGTTAAATATTTATCTGTACACAGTTGTCTGCACATGTTCTGAAATGGGGGCAAGGCCCTTCCATTACACACGCCTGGAAGTATGTTCATCAGGACTTCATGCGGTGGGGTGATGCCAGCCAGAACATATTATACACGCTCTAGGAACTGAGCACTCCATAACCAGCCCCCACCTAACATATGTTTTGCATAAGACATATGATACTTACGTAATGTAACAAAACACTTTTAGGTAGATGTCACTAAAGGCTGGAGGGCTCATGAAAAACCTTATGTAGTTAGTAGCATTTGAACTGAGGTCTGAAGGGAGCTAGGAATTCTGATGAGTAGAGATCCCAGATATGGGGAATGATCAGCACAAAAGCATAGTCATAGACCATCATCTGTTAGCAATAGCAAGAAGGATGGTTTGGCTGGGCCACAGAGTTTGGGAAGGGGAGGGAAAGGTAGGTTGGAGTCAGTTTTGATGGACTTTAGATGCCAAATAGAGGTGTTTGTATGAATAAACTGGACAATCATAAAATCAGCCTTTTTTTTTTTCTTAGCAGGACCATCAAGTAAGAAGGGCTGGCCCATGAGAAACTTCAGTAGGAATCCAGCTCTCTGCTTTCAGCTTTCAGTCACTGAAAATAGGATAATACTGTTCACTGTGCTTTGAATGAAAGACATTGGAGGAATGGAAGGTGTTGCCAAACATGCTGACATATTCCTACTTTCCTTTCTAATGTCTGAGTTATCAAAACATCTTTCATTTGACAGTGTTTTTAAAAGGTGGAATGACTTAGAGGTATTCCTGGTTCTTTGGTTTTCCTGCACCTGACTCAAAGGATCTTAGTGGACAGTTGATAGGGTCTTGGGAACTGGTTCTCACTTGTTCTTAGCTGATGTTTCCCGCTTTGTGGGCTGGGTGTGACTTAAGCCAATCCCCTGGTAGTTTATGTTAGATATTGGAATGAAGTAAGACATTTCTAATTCCTTCACCAGTTAACAAAAGGAGATTTACTTAGCCACAGCAAGAGAAGGATGTTCAACAAGGATATGCATTGAGGGCACCTCAAGTTGATTTAGTTAAGTGAGACTCATCTGTTTTTGAGTTGCCCGTTGTGGTCAGCCAGGCAAGCATCAGAGCCACCTGGACCCCAATCATGGCTTTTTTTGTACTCAGGACACCAGGAAGTGATGTCAATAGCCTGAGTCAGTCCTTTGAGCCAATCGGGTCCCCAGAAGGATTTTCATATCTTTTAAGTAAAAACCAGCATAACTCACAAGGGGCAGGGGAGTTAGGATATTGCTCCCACCACACCCATAATCTCAGCATGTGGGTGGTGCATGGCTTTCAATATCACGTGGAGTGTGGCTGAGAGGTGATAAATGTCTAGATATGGTTCTTTAACTTAGTATAAGAGCTGCTCAGAATTTCAGGATTTGCAGTCCTGTTGAAAAGACAGAAGTGGAAAATCTCTGCTGAGTGAAAAAGAGGATAAAGAAATGGAATACCTGAAAGTTTTCCTACATCATAGCATGTCAGTTTCTCACGAAGAAGTACTCAGTACAGCATTAATGCCTCCCCCTCCCTCAAATGTGTGTTTTGAATATGCATGAAAAAGGATAAACTTGTAGACATAATAATGGTGGTCCTCTTGCCCAATTTCCTCCAAATGATAATTTTGCTAAGGGAAATTTAAGGGTAGAGGATGGCTTCTAGCCCTAATAGGCTCCAATGAAAAGCAGTCAGGTCTTCAAAGCTGCTGTCCACTACTTATCTATGCCGTCATTTCATAAGTGATCCTAAGAGGAAAAAATGTTACTTATCTCATTAGCCTTCTTCTGAGCCAGGCTCTAATTCACCTAGATGGTAACTGGGCAAGAGATACAGTGGCCTGGATGGTAGCTTCAACTTTTTGTCTTTTTTCAGGGTGGAGGAGAGAGCATATGTGATTTGTACTGTGATTGAATATGCTTCATTATTTAAAAAAGAATCCTTGTACATATACTAGAGGATAGGCTGAACTTGCAAATAATAATTGTTTGTTAGTAATTAATGATTGGGGGCAACTAGATGGCACAGTGGATGGAGTGCTGGGCCTGGAGTCAGGAAGACTCATCTTAGTGAGTTCAAATCTGGCCTCAGACACTTACTAGCTGTGTGACCCTGGGCAAGTCCCTTCACCCTGTTTGCCTCAGTTCCTCATCTGTAAAATGAGCTGGAGAAGGAAATGGCAAAACACTCCACTATCTTTGCCAAGAAAACCCCAAATGGGGTCATGGAGAGTCATCTACAACTGAAAAACAACTTAGAAACAACAACAGTGAATTATTAAGTTGGTTTGATCAATGTAGCTAGAAAACCAAATGAATTTCTTTCTTTTTTTTTAGCAACTTTTTGGGTCGAAAAATATACAATACAACAATCAAATAATAGGCCGTAACCATTAGTGAATGTCAAAGTTTTTCAGCAAGACATTTTTCTTTGTATGTAAGTATTCAACATACACATTGCAAAAACAACGAGCAAAAATTGTTGCTGATGCCAATTTAGTAGAAAATGATTAATATAAATCTATTTTTCTTTCTTTATGTTGTTTTGCTTCCTCAATGGTATTTCTTAATTCCTTATTCATGTTTGAATATTTTTATAGTATGTTTGTATGAGTGTGATGAATAGGATGAAGGCCTAGTTTGAGTCAGAGAGAAAGAAGACAAGTAAAACATAGTAAGATGGAAGACGTAGACTAGGACCAAGTTGTAAAATGTTTTAAATGCCAAGCAAAGTAGTTAATATTTGATCATAGGCTAGATAAAGAGCCACTGAAGTTTGTGGAGTGGTGGATATGAATTTGTTAAACTTAGGTTTGGGAAAATCACCTTGGCAGGAGGAAGATGGATCAGAGTGGGGAGAGACTCGAAGCAAGGAGACCAGTTTGGAAGCCATTGAGAAGTGAGGAAAGCCTCAGCTAAGATGGTGGCCAAGATAGCGGGCAGAAAGAATTAGATCTGGGATATCTTGTGGAGATAGAAATTACAAGATTTGCCAAGTTCTTGAACAAGTTAGGAGTCAGGGATGGCACTGAAATTGCGAATCTTGTTAATGAGAAGGATAGTGATTCCCTCAACAAAAATGGGGCAGTTTGGAAGGTAGGAGATGAGCTTTGGTGGGAACAAAGATTTATTGAGGTTTTTGATGCAGATAGACATACACCCATGCCTGCTCATTCTGTTCCACTCTAGACAAAAAGGGCACAGTTGGTCTCTTACTTAGTGGTCAGTGCATTGCTCACTATCTGAAGGGCATCCTATATCCTTAGCTGAATCTAGGAAGGAGAGATTCAATGCCTTTTATACTAAGCAGCGACTCCTTGAGGAGAATAGAAGGAGCCCCAGGCCAGTGTGCCATATCAAGGCAAAGAGAGAGAGAAGCTAGATCTCACTTCTGTTATTAACCCAGTGTGCAAGGTGATGTATTTTATTCCTCCATGGGATAATTACGACCTCCCTGCCTAATGAAATGAGGATTAATACCTAAAACAAAAGAAATTAATTGATCCAGGGCTTGAGGAAGGAAAAAAGGAAGTCCAATTTCTTTCAGTCTTGACCACACTTGACAAGCTCTGACCACACTACTAACCTGCCCACAACCCAGCCTTGACCATAGCCCAACTCTCACTTTCTATGCCTTACCACTACCTTAATTTGACCATGCAGCCTAGACCACATCCCATCCCAGTACTGCAAAATGTTTAATTGTGACCACAGTACAACCATGACCACAGCACGGCAAAGGGCACAGACCAACCCTGAGCATACTTCAACCTGTCTGTTTCTCACAACCTGTTCAGGAATATGCTATAACTTTGACCACACTTCAATACTGACTAGATTTTAAGTTTGCATGCTTTCTAAAATTGAAAAGATTTTAGTTCTGGCTCTGGCTGACTTTTCTGGACTTTGCCACTAGGCCTCCATGGCCTTCTCACTTGGAAAGATCCCTCCACCCCGTGGCCTCTTTCTCCCATTGGTGAGTTCCTCCTGGAACCTCCATTTTGAGGAAAGGCCCAGGCCCAGACATCCTTCGCTCTTCTTCTGATTCTCCTTCTGATTCTCTGGTAGGTCCCCGCTTCCCCTGCCCTTTCAATTCTCTCTTATGGGTTTTCTTAGCCCATTGGAATGTTCACTTCTTGAGACTATCTCTATTTTTTTTATTATATTTGTGTTCTTAGCACTTAGCCCAGTGCTTGGCACTAAGTAAGCGCTTAATAAATGCTTGCTGAGGCTTGGTGTGGTGGTGCGTATTGTAATCTCTGCTCCTGGGGAGGCTGAAGCTAGTAGATCTCTTGAGCTTGGGAGTGGGCTAACCAGGTGTTTGGACTAAGCTTGGTATTAATGTAAGCTCTCAGGAACAGGGAATCACCAGGTTGTCTAAGGAGAGGTGCTTATCAGAGTGAGATCATGTCTATGAATAATCCCTGCACTTTTAGCCTGAAGAGATTCAGAGAGGAAGGAAGGAAGAAAGGAAGGAAGACGAAAAGAAAGAAGGAAAGAAATAAAATAATAAAAAAACGCTTGTTGATGTTACCCATTATCCAATACCTGATCATGCCTTAACACTGACTAAAGCCCAGTCCTTACCACAACCAAACCCTGATCATCCTTCCACTGTGGTAAAATGACTCTCCTTTCTAACTATATCTATGTCCTCTCCCTCTCTCTCTCTCTCTCTCTCCCTCTCTCTCTCTCTCTCTCTCTCTCTCTCTCTCTCTCTCTCCTCCTCTCTCCTCTCTCTCCTCTCTCTCCTCTCTCTCTCTCTCTCCCTCTCTCTCTCTCTCCTCTCTCTCTCTCTCTCTCTCCTCTCTCTCCTCTCTCTCCTCTCTCTCTCTCTCTCTCTCTCTCTCTCTCTCTCTCTCTCTCTCTCTCTCTCTCTCTCTCTCTCTCTCTCCCCCTTCCCCACATACATCTACATCTATATCTACATCTATGTTTATAACTATATCTACTTCTATCTCTACACATATATCCACATCTTCATCTTCATCTATATCTATCTATCTGATTATGAAGTATGTGGGAACCTACTGAATTACAGAATCTCAGATTTGAAAGGGGGCCCAGAGGCCATCCAGTCCATCCATAACTGATTGAGAACCTTTCTACAAGACCTACATGGAAAGGACCTAACCTTAAATCTCCATGAATTTTATAGTCAAATTAAAGCTTTCCATATTATTTTAAAAGGTGAAAAAAAACCCAGAAATTAGATTCTGATTAAAAAGAGATTTTAGACTTGAACAGATATCTCTGCACTGTATTTCAACTATGTTTACATTCCTTCTTCTAATGACCTAACAAGAGTCCAAAGTAAATAAGTAGTAAAAAGACCTTTCTATGTCAAATTCAATGAAAATTCTAAGTTAGTATTTCCCAAATAAATTTACTTTTGGACTAGAAATGTACCTGTAGAAGTGATAAATACTTCTGGCAGAGATTTATGTGTTAAAATTTCAGATTTGTGTGCTAAAATTTAAGTGCAGAGTCTGAAGCATTTTAAAGTCATAGTAGAAGTCATTTAGAGTTCTCCAGAACCACTTAGGGTTGCCTTTAACATTAAATTCCCCAATGGAGTCATTGTAAAGGAGATTCATGATATCTATCTATCTATCTATCTATCTATCTATCTATCTATCTATCTATCTATCTATCTATCTATCTATCTATATATCTTTTATCACTGACTGGATATTGAGGAGAAGAAGAAGGAGTGAGAAAGATGTTGGGACTTTCTACTGAACTAAGTAGATGGCTAATGGTAACAGGGTGGTATAGCCCCATGATTAGCTAAATAAAGATAAAGTTTATGTCAGGCCAGAGAAAGTTAAAAAAGGAGCAAGCCTTCTGGAATGGAAAGCATGAAGGGGTATACCAAGGCCCCATAAAGAAAGGACCTTACTTTTTCAAAGTCCAGAAGAGGGGCTAATGGCATCAACTTGAGTTGGGACCAGAGGGCAGATATAATTAGTGTAGACAAGTCATAAAAATGATAATCTAAGGAAAACCAGATAAAGCAGTGGATTAACAAGGGTTGACATGACAAAGAAAGGCCATGCTTAGATGTGAATGTAGTGCACTTGAAACCTATGCAAAGTAACTTGAATAACATGACTGGCCCTTAGCAGCCTTTCCTCAGGAGATATGTGAAGTAAGAGAAGAAAGGCATGTGGTGGCAGTCAGAGGAAGGTCTCTTTAAGGTTCTAAGATACAGGGAAGGTGCTAATGTGCATTGTTTTTTTGGGTTTTTTTTGGCTAGGCAATGGGGTTAAGTGACTTGCCCAGGGTCACACAGCTAGTGAGTGTTATGTGTCTGAGGCCAGATTTGAACTCAGGTCCTCCTGACTCCAGGGCCTGTGCTCTATCCACTGCACCACCTACCTGCCCTGCCAATATGCATTGGTTGAGGGAATTTCCTCACCAGGGAGGTCCCAATACCAGTGAAATCACAAGTCCTATTCTCAACTTTTGTTTTTACATCACCTTCATTTTCTAATGTAACCTTTTCCATCCCTTATCTAGCCAACTGGTTAGATAAAATAATTTTTTTCTTTTTTCTTTCTTTTATTTTTAGGCTTTGTGATATTCATATACATCAGTAGGGTTGTCCTTTAGGAACTGACACAAAGTAACTAACTCTAAAATTTGTATCCATAGTAAACTTGAGAATAGGACCCTAGAATCGGTCAATCTTGTTAATTCTTCTGTCATTTAATATATATATATATATATATATATATATATATATATATGCGTAGGTAGATATGTACATAAATTTGTATGTATACAGACAAAATATATGGTTTTCTAAGTCAGTGTGAGACCTGAAGAGATCCTTATGTGTGGCTTGTGGTCCCAATTCTATCTGAGTTTGTCACCACTATCTGGGCAGCCCTCTAACTTGCAGAAAAGTTGCTGACCAGAATTAATTGAGCAAGTTCCCTATGTCAAAGAAATTGCAGTTCTAGTCTCTGTCATCATCATTATCATGAGTATGATTATTATGATTCATGGGGCAGCTAGGTGGTACAGTAGATAGAGCATTGGCCCTGAAGTCAGGAGGACCTGAGTTCAAATCCAGCCTCAGACCAAATACTTGTCACTTATTAGCTGTGTGACCCTGGGCAAGTCATTTAACCCCAATTGCCTAAACAAACAAACAAACAAACAAAAAGATTATTATGATTCTTGACCAAGGTTGCACAGCAAGTCAGATCTCCAGATCCAAGAGTGTAACTCAGTTCCCCTGGGTCTCACCCAGAATTCTTGCTACTTTTGCACCGCTGACTGTGAATGAGAGGCAGATATGAATGGTGAAAGGTGTGTGCTAGACTTAGGTGACAGGCCCAGAGATCTGCCAGGGGAGTGGCTTGTAGTAATTACTTCACAGGACCAGGCGCAGAAGAAAGTGGCCTCAGGTATTAACTTCCATTGGTTAAGATGGGAAGAAGTAGCCAGATGGACTTGGACCATCTCATCAGGACTGCTGAAGAGTATTTAAAAACGTGCCATTTTTTTTTATTAAGACGTCAGTTTGCACATTGCCACAATAACATTAGTTACTGTTCATTAGTTCATTAGAACTACCTGTTCTCTTTGGCTGATGCTTTATTCTTCTTTTGTTGTTGTGAGGAAAGTGTTCTGCAAACATGTCATTATCATCAATGATGGCATTTTGCTTTGACTTAGAATAAAAAAAAAAGTTTGGGGAGAAAGTCATCGATTATTTTCTTTCCCTCTTTCTTTCCCCCTGCCTCTCCACTCCAGTTCTAACTCACTGGTTAATACTGAAAAGTTGTCCTAAAAATGTTTCCTCAAATGACGATTTGTTGTTTCTCTTTAATTATGTTGCTTTTTTTTTTATTAGGCAGATATTTTTATTTTAATATCGTTAAGCATCATTGTGATAAGCTTTATTTGTTTGAGGGGCTTCAGCTTCCTATGGGATTTACAGCTAAGTTATCTTATATCCTGTCCTAGCAAAGAAATAGGAAAATGATCCAAGAATAGCAGGCAAAATGCCTTCTAAAAATATCAGCTGCTCAGGATCTCAGCCCTCACACCTGGCTGGGCCAGGTTTGTTTATTTGGCTTCTCCCCACTTCCATGCAAATCTCATCTATGATGACTTTTTACCTGTGTGACCTTGGGCAAGTCACCACCGTCCTGTAAAATGATTGATCTCTAAGCTCCCTTCTAATTTTCAACTTTTGATTCTACAATGCTAGCTTAGAGTTTTGCCCTTTGGTTGGTCCAATGCCCTTCAATTAATACAAGTGACCATAGAGAATTGGTGACAACAAATGACCATAGGCAAATTTTGCCCCTTCTCTGGGTCTCAGTTTCCTTATCTGTCAAATGGAGGGACTCTAGATTCAACTCAACAAAACATTATGAAGCACAATGAGAGGCAGTATGCTGTAGTGGATACTACAGTTTTATTAATGGCTCTGCTCTTGGTCGTCGTTTCTTGTGAATTGTGGCGTCTCTTTTCTGGGGTTCTTCCTATGCTATGCCTTTTGCTTAGCTGTTTTTAGTCATGTCTGACTCTTCATGGTCACTTTTGTTTTCATTTATTGACCAAGACACTGGAGTGGTTTGCCATTTCCTTCTCCAGCTCATTTTACAGATGAGGAAACTGAGACAAACAGGGTTAAATGACTTGCCCAGGGTCACACAGCTAGTAAGTGTCTGAGGCCAGATTTGAACTCAGGTCTTCCTGAGGGGCAGCTAGGTGGTGCCATGGAATCAGGAAGACTTATCTTCACGAGTTCAAATCTGTACAAGATATGGTGCTAGGTGGGGCAGCTAGATGGTGAAGTGGATAGAGCACCTGCCCTGAAGTCAGGAGGACGTGAGTTCAGATTTGGCCTCAGACCAAACACTTGACACTTACTAGCTATGTGACCCTGGGCAAGTCACTTAATCCCAATTGCCTAACAAAAAGAAGAAAAAAGAAAAAAAGAAAAAAAAAGATGTGGTGCTAGAGTGGGAGGGTGGGATAGAAGGAGAGCTGAAGGAATAGAAAGATGAAAAGGGTAGCATTCTTGCGGGCAAGGAGCATGATTGCCCAGGTTAGAATTCTTGGCTCCAGTATTACCCAGTTGTGTAGACTGACAAAAGTCAGTTTCCTCTTCTCTAACATGAAGACAGAAAAAAAAAACTACTCATACACCTTATCTCACAGGGTTGTTGTAAGAAAAGTATTTTATAAACATAACAATGTTGCATTAAATTAATTTTAAATGAACAAAAGAACCTACTGTGTGTTAGGCTCAGGGTTGTGCTCTGAGGATAAAAAGACATAAAAGAATCCCTACTCCAAAGTTACACCAAATTTTTTAGGAAGTGGGGATGTATATTTGTATATGTACGTATGTATATATGTACACAAGTGTTTGTGTCTCTGTGTGTCTTTGAAAGGAAGCATGGTGGGGTGGGTCAAAAGAACAGTTCCCTGCCCTCAAGGAGGTTCCATGTAATAAGGAAAACAATATGTATGGTTCTCCCTTCCACATCACGACTTTCCCCATTGTCATTTGATATATTGTGGGTCGGCATAAGAAATTAAATGGGAATTTTGGGAGATTTTTGTGGAAGCCACAGATGATATGTGAAGACCAGAAGATGACATAGAGCCTATGACCAAATACTTCACCCCCAATTTTACAATAGGGTAGTGTAAACACCCCATAAAAGAAAAAGAAAAAAATTCAGATTTCTTCTCTGGTACAAAAGAGGGCCAAAAAATTTTATGTGGATTTTCCAGATCACAGGGAGGGTGGGGTGTGTGTGTGTGTGTGTGTGTGTGTGTGTGTGTGTGTGTGCGTGTGTGTTTGTGTGTGTGGTGCCACTCCCCTAATTGTGATTAGGAAGGGATAAATGTAAATAACTAAGATCATACAAGATACATCCAGGGTAGATGGAAGGCAATCTGAAAGGAGAAGTCATGAGCAACTGTGGGAGGAGGTAGAGAGTTTTACTCATGGGAGACAGCCAGCCAGTGAAAACACAGGGAGAGAGAGAATGTAGGGTCATACTGGAAGAACTCCAAGTGGGCCAGTCCACTTGGATTGTAGAGTGAGGGGAGGGAAGCAAAGAGTAAGAAGACTAGAAAGGTTGGAAGAAGCCATTTTATGACAGACTTCTACATGTGAGTCCCATCTTGCCAATGAGTTTCCAACTTAGTGAAACCAATGAGGTTAAATTTGCTTCTTTGTGTTTTTAGATCTTATTTAGCTTTGTGTATTTTTGTATGCATGGCTAAGACCACAGGTTTTGTTAATGGCCCTTCTGTTGATTATTGTTTCCTGGGAATTACAGGTTCTCTCTTCTGGCATGCTTTCTATGCTGCACTTATTCCTTTATGAGAAGGAGCTCCTCTATAAGCTAACTTGGCAAAAATTTTGGGGAAGATTTGTTCCTCTCCCTCCAATTTAAACTTATTGCCCTCTTGACCAAAGGACTTTAGGTACAAGATACACAGACACAAATACACACACACATACATACATACACATATTATATTATGTATGTGTGTGTATATATATGTTTATATATATATATATAAACACACACACACACACATATACATGTACATACACATAGGCAGCTAGATGGCTCAGTGGATACAGCCTTAGGTCTGAAGTCAGGAAGACCTGATTTCAAATCTGACCTATGAAACATACTAGCTGTGTGACCTTGGGCAAATCATTTAACCTTTTTTTGCTTAGGAGGCAACTAGGTGGCTCAATGGATAGAGTACTGGGCCTGGGGTCAAGTAGATCTGAACTCAAATCCAGCCTCAGACACTTAACAGCTGTGGGACCCTGGGCAAGTCACTTGCCTCAGTTTCCTCACCTGGAAAATGAACTGGAGAAGGAAATGGCAAACCACTCCACTATTTTTGCCAAGAATTCCTCCCCCCCAACACACACACACACACACACACACACACACACACACACACACACACAGAGGAGTCAGTCATAGTGTATAGAAGCATTGGGCTTGGAATTAGGAAGACATATTCATGAGTTCAAATCTGGTCTCAGACACTTACTAGCTGTGTAACCCTGGGCAAGTCACTTAACCCTGTTTGCCTCAGTTTCCTGATCTATAAAATGAGCTAGAGAAGGTAATGCAAACCACTCCAGTATCTTTGCCAAGGAAACCCTGTGGACATTATTGGCATATTGTGGTCCATGGGGTCATGAAAAGTTGAACATGACTGAATGACTGAACAGCATGCATACATATTTAGTTATAGGGACTGAGTCTTTGATTTAAAGTGGCACAGTGGGAGTGCTGGACTTAAATGCAGAAAGACACGAGTTTGAATCCTGCCTCAGTTGCTTGCTAGCTGTGTGACCCCTGGTAAGTCACTTCATGTTTCTCAGCCTCAGTTTCCTCATTAGCAAAATGGGAACAATAAAAATAATCATACTAGCATCTGGGTTGTTGTAAAGATCAAATAAAATTACATAATCAATAGCATTTTGTAACCTTTAAAGTGCTAGTTTTAAAGTTTAAATGTTAGCTGGAATAAACTACAGGGAGTTCCTTGTTAGGAAACTCTATCAACATAGGCTGGCTCCTACTCTACAACCTATAGTCTTCAAAAATTTTCTAGAACACTGGGAAGGGGCACACAGTCAGATTTGAACCCGGTTCTTCCTGGCTTCGAGTCCAGGTCTCTTATCCCTGAGGTTGAGGCCGTGTAAAAGAGAGGGATTGTGCTGCATGCCTTAGGCCACTGACAGCTGTGAAGTACAAGGATGATAGTCTGAACCACAGTGGAAAGAAACTCATCTCGTTGGGGGAAGAAATGTGCAGTGCTGGAGGTATGGATCCTGGGACAAAGCTCTAGTGACTCTCATGTAGTTCTGGCTCTGCTGTTTACTTGTAACTACATGGACCATACTGTCTATGGGATTTTCTTGGCCGAGACACTGAGGACTGGCTTGCCATTTCCTCCTCCAGTGGATTAAGGCAAACACAGGTTAAGTGACTTGCCCAGGGTCACACAGCTATTAAATATCTGAGGCCAGATTTGAACTCAGGTCCTCCTGACTGGAGGCTCAGTGCTCTACCCACTGAGCCACTTAGCTCTGTGCTGATCTCTGGGTTCTGCTCAGCTCTAGTGTTCTATTACTTTTTATTTCTAAGCCTCCAATGAAAGAGGTAGAGAACACTAAAGCCTGTGCTGAGTGTTAAATACACCCCCTCAGAAGACTAGTACAGAAACCACTGAGGTCATAGAGCCTCAAGCTTCATGATGAGGTCATGGGCATTACTGAAACTTCTGCATGCACGCACACACACACACACACACACACACACACACACACACACACACACTACCCAGAGGCAGCAAATTTAGGAGAGTGAGTGAGCCGGATGTAGTTGCAATATGCCCGATTTCTGAGAAGTACATTGAGACCTTGCCACAAACCCTCATTACCTGCTATGCTAATGGTATCTTCATAATGTGCTTCAAGTCTCTGCATGCAGGAATCGACCTCCGTTTCCACATCCTCTCTCTGGTCCTCCTACTCCAGCGCTTACTGACACCTCCCTCACCAACTCTTCTTTCTGCATTTTTCTCTCCTCCCACTCTCCTTCCTCCACCTTCATTCATGAACACCCTTTCCCTTGCAATAAAGTTAATCTTGTAGATTCAAGATTCAGATTTACTATTTAGCAAGCATTTATTGAAGGCCTACTTCCTGGAGTCAGGAAGACCTCAGTTCAAATCCAGCCTCAGACCGTTATTAGGTATGTGACCCTAGGTAAATGATTTAATCGCTCTTTACCTCAGTTTGCTCAACTAAAAATGGGGATAATAATAGCACCTACTTCCCAGAGTTGTTGTGAGGATAGAGACAATATTTATAAAGCACTTAGCACAGTATCCAGCACGCAGTAGATGCTTAATAAATTCTTCCCCCCTTCCCTTCCCTTCCCTTCCCTTCCCTTCCCTTCCCTTCCCTTCCCTTCCCTTCCCTTCCCTTCCCTTCCCTTCCCTTCCCTTCCCTTCCCTTCCCTTCCCTTCCCTTCCCTTCCCTTCCCTTCCCTTCCTCCTTCCCTCCCCTTCCTCCTTCCCTCCCTCCCTCTTTCTTTCCTACCCTTCTTCCTTCCTACAAGACACTGTACTTGGTGCTGTGGATATCAGGGTGAATAAAACAAAGTCTTTGCCCTCAAGGGGTTTACAGTTTGTTATGTGTATAGGACAGTTAGAGAGTTGGGAATGAAGGGGAGAAATAAGATATGCATGCAAGTAATTATGATACATATCAGAATGGGAAAGCATGTAAGAGAGGTTGCAAAAAAAAAATACCATGCAAGTTTAAAGGGGGAGGGATCTCAGAAGGCTACATGGAGATGTTGGCATTTTATCTGGCCCTAGAAAGAGAGGTAACAATTTACTTGGTACAGATTTGGGGGAGAGAATTTGAGGCATAGAAACTATTGTAAACAAAGACACAGAGATGGAAAACTAATGTTTGAGAAAGGGGGATAGTTGAGTTTGGCTGAGTTGTAGGTCATGTGATGGAGCAAAATGGGAAAGGCTGGAAATGCAGGTTAGTTAGCTCAAATTGTAAAAGGCCTTGAATATCACAGTTAGGATTAAACTTTCTATAGGCAATGGGGCACCATTGAAGGATTTTCATCCAGGGAATGAAGATTAATCTGGTAACATTGTGTAGGACAAAGTAGAGGTGGAAGACGTGGAGGTGGAAATGGAGAAATTGCTTAAGAAGTTATTGCACTAGTTCAAATTAGAAGTAATATAGTGTATATAAAGGTAGGGACAATATGAATGGAGGTGAGACCAATTTTAGAGATATTGTAGGGATAGAATTAATAGTAGTTGACAACTGATTAAATGTCTTCAATTTGTATTTACATCTCCAGCACTTAGCATAATAGTGTTTAGTAAACACTTTTTCTTTTTTTCTTTCTTCCTCCCCTCAATTCATCCATTCATTTATTCATGTGCAGAGAGCCCCAGGTAGAGGGAAGAATCAAAGATGAACCAGTAGTTTTGAGCACCAATGATGATATCATCAACAGAAATATGAGAGTCAGGAAGAGACAAAGGTCCTAGAAAGGAAGTTAATTAGTTTAATTTTGGGCATGCTGAGTGTGAGGTTCAGGTAAGGCGTCCAACAGGCAGCAATGTGGGTCACAGGATGAGGAAAGTGATCAGATCTGAAGATATGAATTTGAGAGCTGTTTGCATTGTTAGTTGAAACTATGGGAATAGATGAGATCGCTGAAGGGGAGTAGAGAGAGTGAAGAGAAAGAAGAGAAGGGTCCGGAAGTGCTTTCTCCTTTGTCCTGGCTGGTATTTCAGTTTTCACCAATCAATATTTGATGAGTGTTCAGAAAGTACCAGAACCAAGGATCTTGACAACTCTTTAACATCACCTTTCAGTGACTTCCTCAAGTAGACATGTAACCTCTTTCATATCCGTGTTGATAGGTGTATAAATCTCTGCTTATGCATTTTGTTTTTTTAATGTATTTTTAAGGCACAGTAAAATTTGATATATAATTGGTATATGTAACCCTTATGTCAGAGGCTCCATCCTCTCATATAAGGCCCAGGTACATTTTGGTGACCTTTCACTTTTGTGGATTATTAGCACCACCCATTTGACCTAGGAATGATACTGGCACTCCTCCAAAGGTAGCCACCCAAGTGCTCTTATAAGCACTTAGGCTTACAAGGCTCAAAACATAACACAATTTTATTTTTTATTTACAAATTAGTGGGCACAAAAAGGCCCTGAATCTGAGCTCCTAGAAAGTTAGAGACTTAATTATCCAAATTGTAACGTCACTCCAGAGATCAGAGACTGTTCATAGATTCCATGGCTTAATAGTCCTTTTTTGAGCAGGGCTATAGAAAGGAGGAAGGCCTGGTTTTGTTCCTTCACATCACTGTTCCTTTCTAGTGCTCTTTAGTTTATTCCATGTTACTTTTCCTCCGGAAGCTTTTAGCTAGTGCTCCTTACTGTTCTCTGTTCTCTGCCTGTAGTAACTTCCCTTAGGAAGCTAAGGTTAGCTAGACTGGCTTCAGGTAATGGCCTTTTGGTAGCTCAGTTCCCAGCAATAGCATTCTCCCTGACTTTGCCACCTGTAACTCAATTTCTTTGCTAGTTTTCACACTTCTAGTATGGTCAGCTAGATGGCACAGCAGATAGAGCTCCAGGCCTGGAGTCAGTAAGAACTGAGTTCAAATCTAGCCTCACACACTTACTAGTGGTTTGACCCTGGGCAAATCAGTGAGCCCTGTTTTGCCTCAGTTTCCTCATCTGTAAAATGAGCTGGAGAAGGAAATGACAAATCACTCCAGTATCTTTGCCAAGAACATCTCAAATGGGGTCACAAAAAGTCGGACATGACCAAAACAACTGAACAACAGCTACTCTTCAGCAGATGTAACTCATCACTTTCTTCAGGAGACCAGATGTTTAGCATCTGGCCCTTATGGGGTGACCACTGCCTTTACTTTGGCCGTATGTGTTTACTACTTAACCATTCATGAGCCAGGGTATTTCTTTTCCTTGAAAATTTTTTGTATAACCAGCTCACACAAAAAGGGAAATTCCTTTATTACACTGCCATATTATCTATGTGTACAACCCTGCAAAGTATGCTGCTAAGGTAAGTAAACTTAAGCACAACAGTTGGGGGCAGCTAGGGGGTGCAGTGGATAGAGCACTGGCCCTGGAGTCAGAAAAACCTGGGTTCAAATCTGGCCTCAGACACTTGAAGCTTACTAGCTGTATTACCCTGGGCAAATCACTTAACTCCATTGCTTAGCAAAACAAAAACACAGTATTCAAAAATTTTCCATTTGCTGTAACCTATGGTTCCACATATGGATGGCATGGTGCTGATTGGTGGAGAACCTCTATTTTCTTGGTGTTAATTGTCAGGACAAAATTAGCACAAGTAGCAGAGAACCAAGCCATATTCTGTTGCATCTCAGCCTCAGAGGCTGCAGTGAGCATACGATCATCTTTGAACAAAAAAGTCACACACCAACTCTCCCTCCATTTTAATTTTGGTCTGTATCCTTTTCAAGTTAAATAAGTTACCATCAGTGCAGCAGCTGACTTGGGTGCCATTTTCATCCTCACTGAAGGTGTCTGTCAACAATGCTGATGAGGTTAATGCACATATATTGTCAGAGCTAGCTCAGTGTTTGGGAGTCTCCAAAGGAAAATGTAGGAGAGAAGAGGTATTAGGCTGTCTACCACACTGAAGGTCTACAGAGCTATTGTGTTGACCTTATTGTTGCATGCCTGTGAAACCAGGGCAGTATACCAGCACCATGTCACAAAATTGAATCGCTTCCATTTGAATTGTCTTAGAAAGATTCTGAAGATCACTTGGCAAGATAAGGTACTGGCCACTAAGTTCCTTTGTTGAACTGAACTGCCAAGTATTCAAACTCTGACAGGCTGGCCATATTGTTTGAATGCCGAATGTACACTTGTCTAAAAGACTATTTTATAGAGAACTCACACAAAGCAAGTGCTCACATGCAGGTCAGAAGAAGTGTTACGAGGACGTTCTCAGGGTATTTGTGGCAGAATTTTGGAATTGATTGTAAGATTTGGTGATATTGGCACAGAACTGCCCAACATGGTGTGCTCACATCGAAGAAGGCACTGTGCTCTATGAGTAAAGCAGAATTGCAGTAGCTCAAAAGAAATGTAAGTGCATAAATTTAGAGACATCTCCATTCCAAATGTTCACATGGACTATTTGTGCCGGACTTGTGGTAGAACCTTCTGAGCTCATATTGGTCTGATCAGCCATAGTCAGACACACTGTTCCTTGACCCTGACATAATGATGTCATTTTGGTCCTCTTTGAGCATGAAGGACAACAACTAAGCAGGCTCAGAGTGGCATTGGGCCGTGGGATTTAGGCCACAATAAAATAACCAACATGGAAGAGCTGTGGTGAGCCTGGGGGGAGTTGACCCTTGGTAGATGAATTCGAATGCAAATATAGTGTCGGCCCTCCTGTTGTTAGAAATCTGGAGGTGAGACAGGGTTCTGATGAAGGTACAAGGGCTGCTCCCTTGCTGCTCAGGACCTTCCTCAATCCCACAGAATGACCAGAAGAGTCACCCTTACTCAGAGTTATTGAGTGGACTTTGGAAGGCCATGGGGAACCATACTCATCACGTACTTTTAAACCTCGGTAGAAGTAACCACCTGATTTCAACGCTATGGTCCCTCTTGTGCTCTATTTGTATTAGTTCAGAAAGAACTCCTCCTAGAACAACTGTCTAAATGATCATCTGTTCTTAATTCTCTGTCAGCTTATGGTGACTCAATTTCTTCTGGCTCCTCTCTGACTCTGCAGTAGGGTGGTATGTACCTTCTATTTTTGTCAGCACCTCCTCCTGAATCTTGGGGTTCAGAGCGGAGTCTCTTTGGGGAGAATTTGCACTCTCTCCTCTCTCTTCTCCCTCTCTCTCTGTCTCTATCTCTGACTCTTTTTCTCTCTCTGTTTTTCTATCTCTGTCTCTATCTTTGTCTTTCTCTCTCTTTTTCTCTTCCCCCTCCTCCTTGTTTTTCTGTTCCCCTGTCTTTCTCTAAGTTAAGTGGGTTGTGTTATTCAAATTATCAAGGTTCCTTTGCAAAAGATCTCCAAAACAGAAGGTAGCAGAAGGTAGATATGGCTTTTTCACGGATGGGAGCCTTTGCCAAGGAAGAAGGAAATTAGTGGTCCTTGTTATACATATACATGTGTATCTATATATACCAAGTATAATAACAATTTTCTCTTGTTCATAGTAATGCCTCTATCATCCAGAGGTCAGATTGCTGGCAACCTTAGCCATTTGGAATACAGCCAGATCCAGGAAGTCAGGAGAAAAATATTGAAGAAAATAGCCATCATAAAGCCCACACACTTTATAAAGCCCTGCCTCAAAGACAGAGCTTATTATATGCTACCTATGAAACCCTGGGCAAACCACTTCCCTAGGTGTTAGGGAGCAGGCCTAAGATGCCAAGGTCATCCACTGCATGCTATTGACAATCATCTTGACTTTTGTCTTGCCCACTGGACCTTGATGACTGGAAGAGAGAGTGAGGCTGATGACTTTATGCAACTCGGCCTCACTTCAGTCTAATTCTTGGAGTGATGCCTGTGGTCCTCTTTGAAAACAAAGGACCCACAACGGGGCAGGCCTAGCACCCTGTTAATTTAGGTTCCACACTGGGAATAAATGAGGTACTTGAAAGTCATTGAACACTTAACGAAAGGAGGTTGCCTTTGCCCTTACACAGCAAGGATATGCAGCAAGGGTATAATAACACTGAGATTCTCTGAAAAGGGGAAGAGGGCCCTCACCTCCATGTGGAAATGAATCTGGTCAGCAGGGCAGGGTACGGTGACTCGAGTGTTTTTCAGAAATCTACCAAGTTGGAGGGGCCTCGGCTCCATGTGGGTGCCATTTTTATGTCCTTAGGCGAACAGGAAGCTGCGTCAAGGGAGGCATCACTTTGTAAACTGTCAAGGACCGCACAAACAATGGTATTATTAAATTCTTTGTTCACCTCCCACATCATCCTCACAAAAAAAATGCGAGTCTTTGTGTTTGAAACTTACAGCACAGTTATATATGATTAATTATCATGGTGTAGTAGAAAGATTTGGAGGCAAAAGAGCTAGATTCAGATCTCAACTCTTGCATTTAATGACTTTGGGTATATCAACTCACTTCTCTGGGTCTCAGTTGCCTCATTGTAAAATGAGAGGTTTCAATTAGATAATTTTTTTTTATAGGATAGGCAATGGGGTTAAGTGACTTGCCCAGGGTCACACAAGCTAGCAAGTATTATCTATCTGAGGCCAGATTCGAACTCAGGTCCTCCTGAATCCAGGGCCAGTGCTCTATCCACTGCACCACCTAGCTGCCCCTTAACTAAATAATTTCCAAGGTCCCTTCTAGTTTCAAATCTTATGATTCTCTGATCCTCCCAACATTAAATCAGACTTAATTTAGCTCATTCAGTAACTGGCCCTCTTAAGTACAATGTTGTTCAGATGTCAGTGACTTGCCAGTGACTGAAAATCATATCCAAACATTGGGTACCTTTTTGGAATGAAAAGGTTTCAGGAGCTCTTTAATAGAGTGACCATGTTTAAATTTGCCTATAGTTTAGAAATTTCATTATAGGAATAACAGTCTCTGTTATTCCATGTGGCTTTTCATGATGCTATGTACTATACTGAAATTGTTTTAAAGAAAAAACCAGGAAACAAACTTAGAAATCAAGAATAAAAAAGGAACTGTAAGAAGTAGAGAGAGTTTTAGAATGATCATTTTGACAAACTAGATTGGCTGTCTTGTGAAAAGGCCTAATTAACTCAATACCCTGAGATTTAGATTTCTTCCAAACTTAGAAATCTGGTGGAGTTTTCCACTATCACTGCAATCTCTGGTTAGGGATGGCTGGGGAGTTAATGAAGGACCTTGAGGGCAGTAGCAGCAGGTGTTTATGGAGGATACTTTTGGGGATACTGACTCTGTCTGGCTCTAGAGGCCTTATAGCTGCTATAGCCCTTTCCTTTCCATGACTTACCATTTGGCCTGTTAAGAGAATACAGCAGGGAGTGAATGAATTATTGTTATGTGGGAAAGATTCTGGAACAGTGGTGAATCTCCATTTTTTCTTTCCCTTCTGTTTTTTGCCCCCATGCAACAAGTGGCATGGTTCTTTACTAATGCTTTCTGTTCCTTGCTATTTATTTGTATTTTTTTGAACTACTATTTTACTAGAATAGGGCAGCTAGGTGGTGTAGTAGATAGAGTGCTGGGCCTGAAGTCAGGAAGACTTTATCTTCCTGAGTTCAAATCTGGCCTCAGACACTTACTAGCTGTGTGACCCTGGGCAAGTCCCTTCACCCTGTTTGCCTCAGTTTCTTCCTCTGTAAAATGAACTGGAGAAGGAAATGGCAAACCACTCCAGAATCTTTCCCAAGAAAACCCCAAGTGAGGTCATGAAAAGTCAGACAGGACTGAAGGACTACATTTACTAGATAAGATAATTTTTATTGTATCTTGAGTTGATGTTTTTGCTATAGAGATTATTATAGGGCGGGGGTGGGGTGGGGTGGAGAACCTGCGGATAACTGATTAACAAATACATTTAGTCTGATTGTTTAGTCAAGTTCTGATTTGGCTGATGAAACTGATTCTGGAGAATCACCTTTCCAATTTAACAATCAATAGATTGCTCAGAGAATTTTGTGAATTTTATTTATCATTTGCATTTTTAAAGCTTTCTAGGTTTCATTGCCTTAAACTAAAATCTTGGCAAGCAAATTAATTATCTTTAAACTGATATTAGCTTTATTCTGCAGGCGTTTGGGTTTGTCTTCACTTTCCTAGCTCCAGGAAGAGAGGGGAAGGGGTAGACATAGGAATTAGCAAATTACTTCCACTCACAGCCCCCACCCCCAGAGTGAGGGAAGTCAAAGACATTCCTTATCTAAACTGCCCTCCACAGTGACCTCTGCTGGGCATCAATAAGTATGCATGACCCCATTCCTCATCTATATTCGATTTAAATTACAGTGCCTTACAGTACAACAGAGAGCAACGCAACCCTATGTGCAAATATTCTCCATTGCCTTTCTGATCGGCAGGAACTGGTGAATAGTTATTTTCTGGTTCTTTTCCCGTAAGTATTGTTATAATTTATCACGTTACATATTTCGATCATGTATTACTGTGTACCAGATAATTATTGATGCTTTGGGGGATAAGGAACAAGTAGAAGACAAAAATCTAGACAGGGAAAAGAATTGAAGAAAAGGTTCCAAGGAGAAGTATAACTCAAGGAGAAAATAAAAGTAGTTGGTGAGGCAAGGTAAGTAAGAAAAAAATCAGTCAATAAACATTTATTAAGCACCTACTATATTCTTGGCAAGAATTTAGAGAAAGAAAAGAGTTGAGTGGATCTAGTTGTGGAGGAAACCCCTGTACCAGAGGACAGTAAGGGGAAGGGGGTGATTTCATTTCCTCCTCATTCTTACCCCTCAACCAATGGCCATTTGGATTAGGAGGTAGTAGCACTTTATCCAGTGTAAAGCAGATATACAGGGATATACAGGGATACAGGGAATCAGTCATTTGAGGGAGGAAGCAGTTTTGGGAATGGGACTGCTATCAGCAGAGAAGAGAGACAACTACAGAGAAGAGAAGAACCCGGGAGTCCCACTGGACAACTCATCCAGCAGAGATATTCATCCAAGAGGAGTCGAGTGAAGACTCTATGAACAAAAAAACCCCAAAGACTTCCAGGACTTGGAGTATAAGGAATGTGAGTTGTCTTTGCCACATCTAGATGCCACAAATGGACTTCACCACCATTGTACTCTGAGCTTTAGTTCACTTTTCTCATGGATGAATTTCTGGGAAAGTGCACCCTAGTTTTATGGGCTGAATGTTTTATACTTCATATTTTTACTATTTTTCACTCGAGTGACTTTCTCCTGTGTTCATTTGTGTCTGGAGTGTTGGGTCTCAGCTTTCCACCAGATGAAGTGTCTTTCACTGGTCCAGTAGTTCCAATGACTTGACCATGGAGGGGAGGTAAACGAGGAGGCAAAATCACCCTTCACCCCTGTTTCAGGAGGAGAGGCCTCCTCTTTAATGGTCTCCAGCTCTCAAGCTCTAAAACGTGTCTAGGACCCAATCATTTAGAGGCAAGGCCAACTCGCTTGCTTAGCCAGTCCTGCTGCTCCCTTCTTGACCCAGTCAAAGAAGAGTTTTCCATCTGATAAAGGGATCAGGGAGTAGATAGATCTTTTATAGTTAGTTTTTGTTGCTGTTGTTTAATTGTTGTGACTCTTTGTGATCCCATGGACCATAGCATGCCAGGCCCTTCTATCCTCCACTATCCCCAAAGTCTGTCCAAGGTCATGTTCATTGTTTCCATGACACTAACTATCCATCTCATCCTCTGCTGTTCCTTCTCCTTTTGCCTTCAATCTTTCCCAACATCACGGCCTTTTCCAATGAGTCCCATCTTCTCATTATGTGGCCAAAATATTTAAGCTTCATCTTCGGTATTTGTCCTTCTAATGAATGTCAAAATTAACTTCTTTAAGTATTGGATGATTTGATCTTCTTGCTGTTCAAGGACTCTCAAAAGTCTTCTCTAGTACCATAATTCAAAAGTGTAGATTCTGCAGTGCTCAGCTTTCCTTATAGTCCAGTGCTTATAGTCATACATTGCTACTGGACAAACCACATCCATTAATACCCTTTGACTACATTCTGAATCTTCTCTATCTACAATGCTCTTCCTCTTCATTTCAGCCTCTTGGCTTTCTTTACATCCCAGCTAACATACCCCCTTCTGCCTTAATTCTAGTTCCCTATTCCCTCTGTTATTACTTCCAATTTTTCCTGTATACATGAAAATTATTTGTACATAGTAATTTACGTGTTGTCTTTTCTGGTAGACTGTGAGATTCTTGAGAGCAAGGACGTCTTTTTGTGTATCCTCAATGCTCAGGAAAGTGGTTGAACATAGTAGGCACTTAATAAATGTTTATTGACTGTGACTGACATCAGCTGACTTTGGAAGGAGAAGCCCTTCCCTAACAAATGTATCTTTTCCGGTCTCCTGGGTGTGGGCTATGAGCCAATAGAGTGAGGAAAGTGTATCTGTGTCCTTTGTGCATGAAATAATTGTCATATGTGTCATTGGTGGGAGTGCCACACAGGTGAAATCATAGATCTTTTGAAGCTAAAGTTAAAGAAGCCTCTCTTTTAGGTCCTGGGAACCCTGAAGATGCGTTGCATAAACAAACATTAAGAGGGAAAGATCAGTGGAGTCTCTTATGAAATTGAGGGGTTCCTATTTAACTGGACTTGATTATAGTTCATGGACCACCATCTGGAGGCAATGGATAGGACATAGGGAACTCCTGTTGATTGACAAACAGAATATAAACCACTCCTCTCAGTCTATCAAACAAGCTGATTACACTCTCTGAAGGCCATTTCACTCTCTCCCTTAAGACTTTTTTCCAGAGTGGAGGGATTGGGAAGAGAGGGAGAGGATTGTCCTTTCTTTGCCCTGTAAAAAATGGAATAATATAAAATCACTTTTGCCCCAATCACTTGGACATTTTAGTTTAGTTTAGTTTTTAAATTGGGCTGATTTATATAGACAATTATTTCAATTATACAAGACACATTCCATGAGTAGACAGGTTTCAAGACAGAAAATAATCAAATTTCGGAAGTGATCTTGGTGCAGACAGTTCTGCTCCAGCTCCCTGAGTCAATGAGTTGACTGAATGATTTCAGGGAGCATGCAAAACCCCATTCTTCTCCTCACCTTCCCAACAAGCTTGTATGCTCTCCAAAAAAAGGGAATTCCAAGCCTTCATTTCCAGAGCACCAAGATGTGCTTATTTACGTAAGTCTTCTGGGATCAGGGAAAATGGGGGTGCCAATGAATGTTGGAAGCATGGAATCCAGGATTCTGTGCTCAGTAGCTAGTTAAAGGTTGGATGGTGGCAGAGAGCAAATCAAGGTGCTTTCAGTTTAGGTTTCTATAGAAATATTTCTGTAATTACTGTACAAAAGGCAAATCAACCATGTGAATAAGGGCTGCAGGCAGAGCTGCTCCCCAAAGCAGCCAGGTAAACAAGGGCCAAGTGGAAAAGTAGGAAAGTAGGTTTATCTCCCAGAGATGGGGGTGGTCCATGTCCGCCCAGGGTAAATAACTCAGTACTTGAAGCTGTTTTCCTCCAGTGAATTATAATTGTATTTGGAGTGTCATTTTTCTCAAACTAGTCCAGACAATTCAGAAGCCAAGGTTGAAAAAGGAGAGTTAATCCTAGAGGGATGACTCACCTTGGCACCAGAGCCAGAGCTGATGGGGGAATGAGGACAAATTCAAAATGATGGTAACAGGCTATTGCAATAAAACCCTGTGGTTGAGTGAATGACACTTTAACTGCCAGACAATCAATGATTTAAAAACCAAATTGTTATACTGAAATAATTGGCATGCATGATCGCAACTCTGTTTCCACAGTGTTGTGTGTTTTGTGGATTTTCTACTTTTTTATTTTTTGTTTTTGCTGACTCCTGTACCCATTTTGGAACGGAAAACACACCTGAGCCATTTTCCTTGTGATTGGCATCTTCCAAGATGTTTACATCAACCTGAATGAAGGGAGGATAATGGAGGTAAACTTGACTGACCTAAAGTGAGGAAGTTATTTTCATATTTTGGAATAAAGGCAAAGGAATCTTAGAGGAAGTCTTTTAATCAGGGAAGTTAAGCATGTTTTGTGAAACATCCTTAGTATCCTGAGATTGGCGCCAAGGAAGGCGGCCATGCCCTTCTACAACCTGTCCCTTTGTGTACCATCAGAGATTGAACATTGGGCTAGGTGAACCATGGATCTGACCCAGCATGGCAAATTTCATATTGTTGTGCTATGTAAATAAAGTTCTTTCCCTGAAAAGCTTGCTTGTCCTAACTTACCCAGAAGCCTGGGAACACCCTGCTGCCTTATATTTGCTTTCAAGGATAACTTAGTTGAGAGCTCAAGGAAAACATAATGAATGAGCCTCCTCAAATGGTTCAGGGGCATGTGTTGAGTGTGGTTGAACCCAAGAGAAAGGGGGTCCATAGGGTGTCTGTATATGCTGAGAATCACAGAAGTAACAACACCAAGCCTCGATTGCTGCAAAATGGCAGCTAGTCTCAGCCACCTTCTCAGCCCTAGTGCCCTCAGATAAAAGTAACAAAGTCTCCCCCCTCCCCATTCCAGGTAGATTTTTGGTTATCAGCTTTTCTCACACCTTGTTCATTAAAAGAGATGGGGAGGAGAAGGGAACAAATCTAGTATATAAATAATCAAACAGATTACTAATAAATTGCAGAAACTTTATCTAGTTGGCCCTATCCCCAACTCATGCTGGGTGAGGGAAGGATGGAATCTCCTTTCAGAGTTGAGCACCCATTTCCCAAATTTTCCCATATTCTATACTTGTGAACTTGGATACAGATCACAGTAAAAGAAACCATGGTTTAATGAGCAGTTTTAAGTAATATGAAAACTTGAGTAAGCACCTTAAAGTAATAGTCCACACTGGGAGAAGGGAGTCATTACAGAGTCCCTTTTTACTTCCTTACCCTCTACCTCTCCTCATATTGTTGGGGTGGGGCAATAACAAAAATTAACCAGACTGCTAAAAAAAGAATAGGTGTAGTGGAAGCTTGCAAGTTAGGCAATGTTTCCCTCGAAAGGTATTGAAACCATCCTAGAGACTTGGTTGGTTCAGGAGACTAAAAGCTTAGGTTGTTGATGTCACTGCCTCATTGCTTGAGTAAAAAACAAACAAACAACAAAATAATAAAACAGCCACAAGGATCTCCAGGTATACTCTGATGTGTGGCTGGTGGACCAAGACTGGCAACAAAGGAAGGAGAGCTTCAGTCTGTTGAGTGAACTTGGGTGTCCTCAATATTTATGTTGAATATCCTCCTTCTGTTAAGGCTAAGTAAACTTTTTGTTAACTGCTGAATGACCAATGAATGTATCATTTAATTCCAAAATGGAACATAAACAGGGAATTGGTCTAAGTCAGGCCCACCCTAAAACTAAGGAGGCAAAGCCCAAAGGGGATTTGACTTATTGTAGATGCTTCACCGCAACACGCCTGCTGCTTCCATCTATCAACTCTTGGTAATCTGGCCAGTGCCCAACCCACCACTGCCTTGGTTCCACCCCATTCTCCTTGGCCCCAATTCCTTCTGCTTGTGGTTGCATTGTGAGTAATGACAATCTGCTTTTACTCTATTCTCAGCTCCATCAGTTCAGTCTCGACAGTTCCTTTGCATAAAGGTCCATCATCCTCCCAAGCCATGGAGAACCAGAAGAGCTTGAAATGGAGAGTGCCCATGTTTGCCAGTCTTCAGCCTCCTATCCTCGTTGGCCTCTGCAATAGCCATTATATTTGATAGTAACAAATGACAGGCCTATAATGGGATATGACAAATTGTTTACTCATCAAATGTGAGAATCTTAAAATCTCTTTTGAATCTATTTATTTTTAGGGTTGATTTTTATAGGTTTACTCCTACTCTATCAAATGATAATTCCTTTTATTTTCTCTCAACTTACAGTCTTTAATCTTCAAGGGGTGCCCCTTTCATTCTAAATAAATTTCAAATATTTGTCATTTCCCACAGGATCAAGTATAAACTTTTGAGATTAGTATTCAAGACGCGCTACAATTTGGCCTCTGACTAAGTTTCTGACTTTATTTCCACTATTTTCTTACCATCTTGTGGAGGACATAGGGGGTTTTACCAAAGAATCATATAGCCCAATCATGCTTAAAGCAAGGTCTTTTATTATGATGCATTTTAACTCATACAAGGGGAGGTTCCAAGCCTAAATCAAAATTCCCAGAGATAAGAGTATGGAAGAAACAGGGACAATTCAGCTTGAGGGATCAGCCAGAGCCTTGGGTACACTGTGTTGTCAATGGTTTCCTGAAAAGATGAGGCCTCGGCCTTGGCATGCTCAGGTTCCACTGACTTCTCTGTCTTCTTCCTTAATGTGTGGGAATACCTCAGTTCTTTGTCACCTTCACAACAGAATGGGTCATCCCTCTATGGTGGCTATAGCTTTTTAGAGAGAGTGAAATAATTACAGTTCCCTCCTTGCTCTAGGCATCATAGGTGGGGGAAGTAACCATGGAGCAACAAATATCTGGCTCCTATTTCTAACTTCATAAATGAAGAATAGTAGGCTCATCCAGGTGGTTAATGGGTAGAGTGTTGGACTGCAGTCAGAAAGACCGGAATCCAAATCTTATCTCAATCACTTACTAGCTATATGACCATGGGCAAATTATTTAATCTCTATGTGCCTCAGTTTCCTCATTTATATAACGGGAATAATAGTAACACCTACTTCCCAGGATTGTTGTGAGGATCAAATGATATAATATTTGTAAAGTGCTTAGTACAGTGCCTAGCACATAGTAGGTGCTTAATGTTTATTGTTTGATTATTGACTGCTCTTCCCCTCCCTCCCTTTGCTCCCCAATGGATAAGTACAATGAGTTAATAAAGGTGTTTATATAAAATGTTGGCTTGGAAGGTATTTACAAAAGGGTATAGGCATCAAGAAGGTGGGAAGGGGATCTTTTTTACTTCACAACATTCTGTTACTAGATAACTTGGGAGTATCTTCTTCCCTTTGCCCCACCCCCAAACATGCCTTGTGCATTTTTTTTTGATCTCCGTGCCTCTGTTCATGTTTTGTGAGTTGGAAATGCTACATCCCTAGCTATTTATATCTAACTCATTCTTTAAGGCTCAGATCATATTCTACCTTCTCCACAAAAGCTCCCACCACCTGCCACCTTAAATCTTGTAATATGCTATCTGTTCCTACCTCTCTATTAAAATTGCATTTGACTAAGCCCCTAAAGACTTACAAGTGGACAAATTTGATGACATTTTATAGATTCTCATGATTTTCAAGGTTTCTGCAAAAATTTACCCTCTTTTGCATTTTGTCTTGCAAAATTGTACCATATTTCTTCCAAAAGGCATATTCACTAAGTTGGAAAATGTTCATCTTTCCTAAAAAAAAAAATTACCCTCTTTACCATCCTCTCTTTCTTGAAATTTTCTGGTTCTTCTTCTACCTCTATGACCATGCCTTCTCTGTCTCTTTTGAGATCTCCTCTTTCTCTTTTCCCTTAAATATCCCCCAAGTTCCAGACTTGGTCCTCTTCTGTATTTAAATCCTATTCCTCAATAATCTCATTTAGCCCTACATTTTCTCTATAATCCCTATATAAGAGGTTCCCCAATTTTTATCATGACTGGTCTTTGTTCCTTACTTCTAGCCCCATGTTTTATCAAATCATGGAATCTCAGAGTTGAAAGGGAACTCCTTTAGTACAAGTCATGCCTGAACAGGAATATCCCCTCTATGAAATTTCCAACAAGTGGTTATCCAACCTCTGCCTGAAGACCTCCAGGTTTGAGAATTCACCATGTCCAAGGCAACCCATTCTACTTTTAAAAAATTAGTTAATTTTTAGTTTTCAACATTTACTTTTATAAGATTGCAAGTTCTTTCTTTTTGTCCCTCTTCACCTTCCCCCTCCTCAAGATGGCATGCAATCTGATATAGGCTATACATATACAACCATATTAAACATATTTCTACATGAGTCATGATGTGAAAAAAGAATTAGAACAAAAGGGGAAAACCATGAGAAAGAAAAAAGAAAAAAACAACAACAAAAGAAAGAGAAAACAGCATGCTTCGATCTGCCTTCAGACTCCATAGTTCTTTCTCTGGATGTGGATGGCATTTTCCATCATGAGTCTTTTTTTTTTGGGGGGGGGGTCTTATCCAGTCTCCGACCAGACACTTAACACTTACTAGCTGTGTGACCCTGGGCAAGTCACTTAACCTCAATTGCCTTGCAAATAAAAAAAAAGGGAATTGTCTTGTGTCATTGTATTGATGAGAAGAGCTAAGTCAATCATAGCTGATCATTGCACAGTGTTGCTGTAAGTGTATACAATGTTCTCCTGGCTTTTGCTCACTTCACTCAGCATCAGTTCATGTTAAGTCTTTCCAGATTTTTCTGAAGTCTGCCTGCTCATCATTTCTTATAGCACAAGTCTTCCATTACATTCATACACTACAACTTGCTCAGCCATTCCCCAACGGATGGGCGTCCTCTCAATTTCCAGTTCTTTGCCACCACAAAAAGAGCTGCTGTAAGTGTTTGTGTACATGGCAACCCACTCTACTTTGGAATGGCTCTAATTGGGAGGAAGTGTTTCTTCACAACGAGTTGACATGGGCTTTCCTGAAACTTCCACCCACTAATCCTGGTTCTGCTTTCTGGGGCCAAGCAACACAAGTAGGATCCCTTTTTCACGCTACCTCTGTTACAATACCTGAAGACAACCAGCATGTTTCCTCAGTCTTCTCTTCCCTGGGTTCAATGCCCATAATTTTTTCAACTGATCTTTGTATGGCATGAAAAAAAAACATTAAAAAAAAACAAATGAAGGAACTAAGTCTTAAAGCATTTAAGGAACTTTCTCATTTATCTAGCTAATAAGCAGGAAAGATGGAAGTCGGGCTTAGGTCTCTTGACCTCAAATGAAGTACTTTTTTTTTTATCATATGAGAGTAGGATAATCTTTTGGTTTGGATTCCTGTACCCTTCTGGAAGATGTCCAATATTTTGTTAGCCTTAATAGCAGCATCATGTAGGAAGCTGAAATCTTCAGGGAACAACCACTCTATATCCATTTCCATGTCCCTTTCTTGTTTTCTAACAGATACCTTGGTGTATTAAACACAAATGAAAACTCTAAAAAGCCTTATCTTTTAATCCCACTGCAACTCATTTTCCCCCAATGTCCTTTCACATGGAATCATTCTTTCATGGACTATTCTTCTCTATCTGCATTAGGTCACATTTGGTGACACTGAAACCTACCTGCCACCTTTCTACCCATAGCCACAAAAGATCTTCCTTGTAAGGACCACACTTCAAGGTAGTTGAGCAGGATTCATGTTTACTATCTTGGCATTTTACTACCCACAAGTTCTTAGTATCATCTAAAACTTGGAGACTCTACTATGCACTACCTCATCCAGATAATTTACAGAGATATGACCAATCCTAGTTCTGATCCCTGGGGAACCCTACTGTTTACATGTCTCTATCCAAAGAAGTAGTAATTTATTATGTGTCGTTTATTTCCTGTCTTTATGACAGTTCTCTTTGCTGCATCTAAATTATCCTTCTCCTGCCCACTTATTGTAGATGCTTCACCACAACATACCTTCTGCTTCCGTCTGTCAACTCTTGGTAATCTGGCCAGTGCCTCCAAGGCTTTGTCCTTTCTTCTTTCTCTGCATCCTTTTGTATGATGATTTCATAAGTCCCTATGGGTTCCATTATCTCTATTCAGATGATTCTATATATCCAGCCCTAATCTTGTTCCTGAACTCTAGCCCCAGACTATCAATTGCCTGCTAGATAGCTTAGCTGTCCCGTGGCTATTTAAACTCAATGCATCCAAAATAGATTTCATCATATTTCCCCTCAAGCCCATCCATCCTCCAAAATTCCCTGTTTCCATTGAGGAACCTGTCACCCAGATACAAAATCATCAGTTCATACTTGACTCTTTATTTACTTCTCATATCCAATCAGTTGCCAAATCTTGCTATCTGCCTCTATAACATCTCTTATGTCCATATACTTCTTTCCATTCACATGGCTTCTACTGTAGTTTATCAATCACCTCTTGCCTAATATTATAATCGTCTTTCAACTGGTCTCCTTTCTTCCTTTCTCTTTCCTCTTCAATCCATTGTCCATACAACTGCCAAATCAATTTCCCTAAAATACATTCTCCTCCTACAAAATCTTGAGTGGCTCCCTATTTTCTCTAGAATAAAATACAAAATCCTCATCCTGATTTTCAGTGCTCACCACAATATATTTCCTACCTACTTTTCCAGTCTTATTTCCCATTACTCTCCTTCATGTAGCCTTCATTCAAGTCAAACTAGCCTGGTGGCCATTCCTTGTGCACAATAGTCCGCCTCCCTCTTGATGTTTATGTTGGAATTTTATGTTCCATGTTTATGCTTGGAATTTATTCCTTCACCTCTGCCTTGCATAGATCTCCTATATGAAGTCCTTTTCACATCATACCATTTGCTAGTGTTGTCTCCCTCTTGAAAATACTTTCATATCCTTCATTTTAACTGGGGAGACAGTCTGGATCTCATCTCTGCTATTTACTACCAATGTGACCTTAACAGCTAACTTCACCTCTATGAGCTGCAGTGTACTTGATCCTGAACTATTTAAACAAATATTTGACAATCAAAAATGGAAAATGGATATCAGAAACATTGACATTAATTATAATAATGTTTACACAGAAGTTTACCTAATGAGAATTATGTGCCAAAACAAGGAAACCAAGAGAGCCCAGAAAGGATGTTAGTCAGTAAACATATGACACTTTTTTGTTTTTTAGGCAATTGGGGTTAAGTGACTTGCCTGGGGTCACACAGCTAGTAAGTGTGAAGTGTTTGGTCTGAGGCCAGCTTTGAACTCAGGTCCTCCTGACTTCAGGGCCGGTGCTCTATCCACTGTGCCACCTAGCTGCCCCCAAACATATGACCTATTTACCAAACAGAGCTGCTAATGGCAACATATTTAAAAAGAAATATGTCTATAACACCTTATGATGGAGAATGGTGGATGGTTATGAACTACATGTTCTTACAAAGCAGAGAGAAGCAATGGTGGGTAAGACTAGTTTAAAGAGAACTTGGCAAGACATCCAAATAAGCAAAGTTATCCCAAGGTTGGAGATTGAAAGACAAACCCCTCCCCAAAAAACAAACAAACAAACAAACAAAAAAAAAACCAGGAAAAAAACAATCGAAAAGATTTATAAAAATCATTATAGCAAATTTTTCTCCAGCAAGGACGATGGAGCCCCTACATTTGGACCCTAACATTTTAGTCTTGCATGTCCTCATGGGGGAAGTATTAATGGCATTCAAAAATATAGGAAAAGAAACAAGATTGAAACAAGAGTATATAGGGGAGAACCATGCTGGAAACAACACAATAATGAGAGTATTGACTAAGATTCAATTTACAATCAACATATCAATATACAAGTTATCTAAAGGAAAGGAAAATATCAAAGAAATGGGAAAAAAAATCTAAGGCTTTATTAATACAGAAAAAGTAACTGAGCGAACATTAGCAACTACTGGCCTGCTCTTCCATCCATCTTTATTAGAGTCATCAATGCACTGATTGAAGGCATCCTCAGTGAAAGAAGGAAACAAGCATGTATTAAGCTTCTACCCTGTGCCAAAACTTTACAAATATGATTTAATTTAATCTTTATAACCACCCTGGGAGGTAGGTGCCATTAGTATCCCCATTTTATAGTTGAGGAAATTGAAGTGAACAGAGTTAAGTGACTTGTAAGGTCACACAGCTAGTAAGTGTCTAAGGCCAGATTTGAACTCAGGTCTTCTTGACTCCATGCGCAGAATTATATCTACTATGCCAATTAGTTGCTTCTGGATTTCATAAGCTATATTTAAAAGTGGATCACATCTTTACTTTTTCATGATTAAGGGAAAGGACATTATAAGATCCCAGTGTGCCTATTTGTTGTTCGTTATAAAAAGACAATTAAGTAGTGTAAAACATTGCCTTACAACAGAGATTCTTAACATTTTTTTATGTTGTGGACCTCTTTGGTAGTCTGGGGAAGCTAATGGACCCCTTCTCAGGATAATATTTTTTAAATGCATAAAATAAAACATGGGGAATTACAAAGGAAACCAATTATATTGAAATATAGTTGTCAAAAAAAATTTGAAGTTCACAAACTCCAGATTAAGATTTCCTGCTGACAGACTCATTTTCAAAGAGTTGCCTTCATTCTATACATCAAAATCATTCAAGATTCCTCAGAAGATGTAACAATAGAAATGAGCCTGTTCCGTGACCCTCTGATCATAGACATCAGATGAGGCATAGAATAGGGAGAGTCACGCTTGACAAAGGCCTAACATGGTCTGCACTGGGGATGGTGAGTTCCACCAGATGCTTCTGTTTATGGATGATACTGTTCTCAAGCCCTGGAACAGGGCGGAGGTGTCTTGTTCTAAGAAAAGAAATGATCTCATTTTCCTCAAACATGGCATTCTCCATGCCTGGAGTCGCCTCTTATAATGGCAAAGGCCTTTTGTTGTTATTGTTTGTTTTTTGTTTTCGAAGAGGACCTGTGATATCACTGGGTGAATGAATACCCTAAGCATGTGAAGACTTGCTCCAGCAGAAAGGCCTTTTTAAGGAGCTAAGCGTTGCAGTGGATAGAGCACTAAACCTCAAGTCAGGAAGACCTGAGTTCAAATCTGGTCGCAGACACTTACTAGCTGTATGACCCTGGGCAAGTCACTTAGCTTCAGTTTCTCTCAGTTTCCTCAATGGCAAAATGAGACTAATACTAGCATCTATGTCATAGGTTGTTGTGGGGATCAAATGAGGTCATGTGTATCAAACAGTATGGCGCCTGGCACACAGTAGATACTTAATAAATGCTTATTTCCTCCCCCCAACCTCTTCAAGGCTACCCTCATGAAATCTTCCTCTCCTCCTCAGTGATCTCTCCTTCCTTTGAACTATATCATATGTTGTCTTTACCACTCATTTGTACTTACCACGTGCTACATGCTTTGAGTTGCTTCTTGGTTTTGATTGGAATAGGACCAGCATCTGATTGCTAGGGCGCCACTGGATTGACTGGGTTTATCTGCTAGTCATGGCACAGGATCAGTCAGTCACTAAGCATTTATTAAGTATGCACAGACAAGGTATGGGCAGGATAAACTGGACAATAGAGGGAAGGTGGTAAAGTTAAGGGAAATCAGGAAAAGTTTCTCAGAAAAGATGGAACTTGAGCTGGGACTTGAAGGAAGCCGGGCATTAGATCAGTCATGGGATCATTTGGTTTCTAGTCTCAGCTTCACCTTTAATTCTCTTTAACTACTCAGGTAGAAAGGCTTGGGACACAGCAGCACGCCTCTTCTTCCTTTCCTTTCCCCTTCGGTGCCAAATACTTACACTTGTGTGCATCCCCACCACCCATAACTAGACGTGGAATAAGAATAAGTTCCATCATGAAACTCTGTCCATTGAAGGTACCATCTTGGTGCTTTGTAAATACTTCAACGTACATGATCTCACATGATCCTCAGGACAGCTCTTCAAAGTAGCTGTTGGAAGTATTGTTAGCTCTGTTTTCTAATGAGGGCGTAGAGGCTAAAAAAAAGGCTAAGTGACACCCTGCGTATGGAGGAGCTACAGAACTGGGGTTTCAGCCCAAGTCTTTTGAGTCTCTGTAAAGGTGTCTTTTTACTATAGCTGATGACCCACCATCTGACCTGGGCCAGTCAATTAGCTGTGTGTGCGATCAGCCGTACATGGTAAGAACTTCCTTTTTCTCCAAATCTTCCATTATTCACCCAAATGAGGCCCCAAATAATAATTTAGAACTTAATCTCTTTACTTCTAAAATATAAGTAATCAAGGGACATGCAGCTAAGTGGTGTAGTGGATAGAGTGCCAGGCCTGGAGTCAAGGAGACTCATCAACTTGAGTTCAAATTTGGTCTCAAGACACTTACTAACTGCGTGAACCTGGGTAAGTCACTTAAACCTGTTTGCTTCAGTTTCCTCATCTATAAAATGAGCTGGAGAAGGGAATGGCAAAGCACTCTAGTATTTTTTCCAAGAAAACCCCAAATGGGGTCATGAAGAGTCTGACATGGCTGAAATGACTGAACAACAATAAAATCAGAGGACAGGTAACAATTTAGGCAGCTCTCAGTCATGAAGGCCTTGGTTTGAAGATAGGATCTAAAAAGTCTCTTTTGAAAGACATACTGGAAGCAGCTAGGTGGCACAGTGAGTAGAGCACTGGCTTTGAAGTCAGGAGGACCTGAGTTCAAATCCAGCCTCAGACCAAACACTATACTTACTAGTTGTGTGACCCTGGGCAAGTCACTTAACCCCAACTGCCTTAGAAAAGAAAAAAGAAAGACAGAAGTACTGGACCCGGAACTGGAAAATCTCTAAATGTTTCTTGAATTGAATCAACCAGAAGCAGAAAGCTGGGGGTCTGTGGTAGCTCCAGTTTGTTTTTAATTTGATAGTGATATGAACAATAACATTCACCAACTCATCTGTGGTTGAGCCTTTGTTGCCACCAGAAGTAAAAAAACAGGCTTTTCTTTTCACCACCAGAATGGCGCACTAGGGATCACATGTACAGGGTGAAATCAGTCAGTCAAGAAGCGTGGAAACCCTTACTATGTTCCAGCCATGATGCTAAGTGCTGCAGGTACAAAGAAAGGCAGAAAAACAGTCCTGTGCTCTTAAGGAGCTCACAGTCGAGTGGGAGAGGCAACATGCAAACTGCTATGTATAGACAAGATACAGACAGGATGAAGTAGAGATAATGAACAGCGTAAAGATCATCCTTGCTATTGATGGATGCTCCCCACAAAGATTCAATTTTCCTACAAGTCTTGGGATGGCTATGCTCTGGACATGGGGGTTGCCATCAGCTGAGTGGTGTAGACACCTGTTTTATAGCGGCATTTACAGCCTATCTGGGAGAGGTTAGATGGGGCTTTCTTGAGAAAAAGAGCCAGAGCCAGGCGAGTTTTATTGGGCTAGAGGAGAGAAGAAGAAAGAGACACAGGTGGGGTTGTTCAGAGAGAAGAACCCCTCACGTTCATGTTTCTCCTTGATCATCCCTACCTCTGTCTGAGAACGAAGAGTTCTGAGCAGTGCAATGACCAACTATGGTTGGTCCAGAGGCTTGATGATGGAACACCTGGCAGAAGGTAATAGAACTCTGCTGAGGGCCGGACCTGATGGTTTTGTGCTCTTTAAGAAGATGAAGAGTGGCAGTGGCATAGTGGCTAGAAAGTTGTCTTGGGCAAATTAACTTTTCAGTGCTCTTGTCAATTGTCTATGACTATACATTGCACAAAAAGTACTTCAGTAGAAGGGAGTCTCCTTATCTAGGAGTTTTCTAGATCAGTAAAATCTCAGGTCCAATCCCTATTCTTGTCCTTTTCTTTTTTTCCCCAAGGCAATCAGAGGTAAGTAACTGGCCCAGGGTCACACAGCTAGTTAAGTGTCTGATGCCAGATCTGAACTCAGGTCCTCCTGACTTCTAAGGCCAGTGTGCTATCCACTGCACCACCTAGCTGCCCTGCTATTCTTATCCTTTTAAAGGGTAAACATATTACCTCCAAATTGAACTGAACAACATTGAAAAATCCTCAGCTCATCATAGGGGAGGTAATGGGAGGTGGGGGAGTTGAATAATCAAAAACCTGCAGGAAGAAAATCAATAATTATGCTCTGGGGTAGGGGTGGGGAGCCTATTTAGGATTCTTAGTGAGATGCCCTTTGGCTGCCCTGAGTTTGGAAAGACAAGTCTGCTTCAACTTGTAACCCCAAGGCAGAAAGGCTACTATCTCACATTCAGAGCACACCACCACGTTTTAAAAAAAAAAATGCACAGTACCTTTAAAGCCCTTCATTACACTTTTAGAATTCATGGAAACTCCCTTTTAACAATTTATAACAAAAGTGAGGCTTCTCTGCCTTGCCAGAGCGTTGAATTTGGCTCAGGAGGGAGAAATGTTTGCACTTGTGAGAACATCTCCCCTTCCTCTTCTCTCTGCCAGGAGACCAGGAGGAGACTTGGAGAATCTAGGTTTTGTTGGCTCAGGCCTGAGGAAAATGCCAAAGCAAACGTTTGAAGAGTTTACTGATACTTGAGGCATCTGGGTAGCTCCTACACGACGACACTGAGTTTCCTCAGAGCGCCTGAAGAGAATGAAATGGACCCAGCTTGACCATTGAGAGCCTAGGCAGAACAATGGAAGGTTGGAGAAGAGATAGGTACTGTTCTACTTTCTGGCTTGATTTTCTGGGCCAGTTGACTTGTTTCCTTTTGCCACACCCCAGATACAGAGGGGCTTTGTAGTGGGAACAAAGATTTCCTCTGAAGAGCAAATGATCTGTTTTGCTGATAAGTCAATAAGGAGCAAATAACCCTTTCCACCTGGTTCTAAAGCAGCTGTTCCCACATGTTTCTCCCCAAGAATTTTGTTTTTGTTTTCTAGGAGAATAAGCGGCACCTGAGGTGTTCCACAAACGTTTGGAGGAAATGAAGGTTGTCTAAGGCTGGTCTGATCAGTGAGGAGAAAAGAGTGACTGGCACCTTCTTGTTTACCAGGAGTCGGACTGGTTGTTGCCTTTGAGAATCAGCTACTTACTCTCAGTGATTTAGCTAAGCTGTGTAATCTACTTCCTTCTGTCCAGTATTCCCAGCCTGCCAGGTACTGTGTGACCAGCAAATAGCAAAAACTGGAAACGGGGAGTTTTTACAGAATTTTCTTATTGTTTTTGTTCATTCGTTTTTCAGTCCTGTCCAACTCTTTGTGACCCCATTTGGAGTTTTCTTGGCAAAGATACTGGAGTGGTTTGCCATGTCCTTGTCTAGCTCATTTTACAGATGAGGAAACTGAGGGAAACAGGGTTAAGTGACTTGCCCAGGGTCACATAGCTAGTAAGTGTGATTTGAACCCAGAAAGATGAGTCTTCCTGACTCCAGACCTGGCATGCTGTCCAACATACCACCTAGCTGTAGAGCTACCTCCCTATTATTGTGGTCTTATTACAGAGCCATTCCCCTGCATTCAGCCATTTGCAAGAAGTTATAAAAACACACATTTTTATTGCTATTTTTAAAATTTCCTCAAGCTTACAAACCGCTTGAAAGTCAACATGGAATAGTCCTAGTGGGTTCAAGTCCCACTCCTGACATTATACAGCTATGTGACCCTAATAAATCATTTGACTCCCTAGTGCCCTAGGCAACTCCCTAAGATTTTAAGTTGCAGAAAAATTGCTTTTTCTACATTGGTAGGGGAAGTTTCTTCACCAGATAGACTTTTTGCAGGGAGGGTCAGAGGAGTAACTGATAAGGTAGCTTCGAAGAGACTTCACAATGCTCCTTCCTCCTCTTTTTCTCTCTTCCCTGCTCCTCTTTTCCCCATTCTTTATTCCCTTTGTAGAATACCCCTGACGTCTGATGTAGGCGCAGTAATGGATGAATCACCTGCTGCCCAACCAGGATGGTTCCTTGAAGGGCAGGAAATTTCTGTTGGAGGCTTGGTCGGGCTGATCTGACACTGACAGATCCTTGTTGTTTGTCCTTCGTTTTCAAAGACGACCAATGACATCATGATGTTGGAGTAAAACAGTGGATGATGGGTGATGCCTTGACTTTCACAGGAATTGGTTTTAAGTGAGGCAAGTTGCACAAAGTTGTCAGCCTCGCTCTCTCTTCCGAGTCACTGAAGTCCAGTAGCAAGACAAAAGTCAAGATGACGGGCAATGGCCTGGGATGTAGTGGATGACCCTGGTGTCTTTAATGTCTGACCAAGCTGTAATTTTTCTCCACAGGGTCTGCTTCAGCTGCCTTTATGGCTGTTGGAACAAATTGTTCTTATTCCCAGGGGAAGTCTTCACATGCTTTGGGTAGACACCCCTTAACTCACCGCCAGCTTTGAGGCCTGTCAGTTACTCTCAACCTGAGTTAGTCCATCTGCCAAGATGGTTACTGCTGCACGTGCTACAGCTTCTTGGAGCCACAGGTGAAAGTTGGGGGACAGGTGGACACTAAACGTGGATGAGAAGCCCTGAAAAGGGCTTGATGAGCCCTCACACCAGAGGTGCTAGTCTTCCCTGAACACCCCATGCACACCAGACAATTAATAAATGCTTATTGACCAACCACTTCATTCTCCCTGATGATCTGAAAAGTTAAGAATGCGTGCTTCTAGCCCTCTCACCTCCTTTTCAGGATGTAGATGAACTTGAATTTTGAGCAAACTCGATACTGATGGAAACACCAACATAACATCTGGGGTGTGCCAATGAACATTTAACAACCGGTTCTCCAGGAAAAAAAAATACCCACCACACACTTTAAAGTTTAATCTGAATTATTAACATCTTCTCCATCACTTTAAGACTAGACACTCAACAAAATCAAGGCCTGATTTGTAGCAGTTTGCTTATTTCTGAGGTGCACAAATTCACATTGAAAATTTAACAATTAGAGGGCAGCTAGGTGGCACAGTGGATAGAGCACCAGCCCTGAAGTCAGGAGGACCTGAGTTCAAATCCGGCCTCAGACCAAATACTTGACACTTACTAGCTGTGTGACCCTGGGCAAGTCACTTAACCCCAATTGCCTAAAAAAAAAAAATTAACAATTAGCTCTTGTGAGCCAGTATGAACTGGCTCCAGCATATCCCTACATAAAAATTTACTCTGTTAATTAGTTTCTTTGTAATTTTCCAGGGTTTTCTAAGTAAACCATCATGACATTTCTAAGTAGAGATAATGCTATCTCCATTTGATTAGTGTTCATACCTTTCTTTTGTTCTCATTTTATTATAGTGAGAATTTCTAAAACTATGTCAAATAAAAGGAGGGGACATCTTTGCCCTGCTCCTGGGAAAACTTCTTGTGTTTCTCCATGGCAGACAATGCTAGCTCCTGGTGTTAAACAGATGCTTTTGATCATTTTTAAAAGGACCCTTCAATACTTTTGTTTTTCAGAACTTTAACATAAATGACCACATTCTTTTTAATATTATAATCTCTAAAGGGATTGTTTGTTGTTTTTGCCTTTTAACATTTGTTTAGGATTCCTTTATACCCCAGCACATATCTATCTATCTATCTATCTATCTATCTATCTATCTATCTATCTATCTATCTATCGTCTATCTATCTATCTATCTATCTATCTATCTATCTATCTATCTATCATCTATTTATCTATCTATCTATCTATCATCTATCTATCATCTATCTATCTATCTATCTATCTATCTATCTATCTATCTATCATCTATCTATCTATCTATCTATCTATCTATCTATCTATCTATCTAATACGTTAGTACAGCAGTACCCAAAGTGTGGTTTCCAGACTTCTGGGAGTCCCTGAGACCCTTTCAGGGGGTCTGTGAGGTCAAAACTATGCTTAACCTTTTTCCAACTACATATCTGTATGAAGCCAGATTTTCTTCGTATGCTTCAGCCAAAATAACATCTCTCAATGGATTGAATGCAGAAGCAGATACGGGAGTCTTGCTATCTTCTGTTAAAACATTAATACATTACAGAGATTTGCAAAAATACGTAAAACAATACCATTTTTCTTGCTGATTTTTTTGTCTTGAAAACTAGTTCTTAAAATATGTTATTTATGTTAACATGTTAGGAAATTATTGTTATTTTTATATGAATTATTATATAAAATGATCAGTTTTCATGTCTAATATGATAAATATGGATAGATATAACCCATACAAACAGAAATACTTTGGGATCCTCAATAATTTCTTAGAGGATGAAGGGGTTCTGAACCAAAATGCTTGAGAAATGATAATTTTGTGCTTTGATACTCTAATGGCTTTATGATCTTATCAATGTGAATATTTCTCCCAATTATGAAATTGCAACCTGTCTATACCTACCTATCTCATCAGCATCTTTTCTATTTCCTTGTAGAAATTTACCTGTTGTACCAGGAATCTTCCTCTATATCTCTTAACATTTCATGGATTCTAATGACACGTGTAGGTTCAGTATCCTCAACTTCAATTCTTTGGAGATGTGGTATTCCACGCGACCTTGTAAAGTCATCCAACTTCTGTGGATCTTTATTTCCTTATCTATACAATGAGGTGGTTGGATTAAATAATCTCTAAGGTTGTTTTCAGGCCTAAATCTTGTGAAATTAAAGACACAGGACTTTTTTCCTATTTCATCAGATTAGGAAGCCCAGCTAACTGCCAGATATGTGCTATTTGTCAAAAGGAGGACCTGGTAGGAGACTGCTGAAGGCAAACCTATCCTTGCAATTAGGGAAAAGGAAGAGCACTTTAGAGTACACATGGAGTGGCACCATTTTATTTACAATAGGCTATATGTTGAAGTCACATCAGATGGAGATCTGGCCCACGCTGCTTTCGTTAGTGAGAAAGCTAAAATGCACCTAGAGGGTAATGTGATAGGACAGACACATTCCCAGAGCCCGTTTCATTCAGAGTTGCAGTGGTGAAGCAAGCCCATGAATGTGTAGCCCTACACCATGCCAAACGGATGACGAATGGAGCCCTGAGAATTAGGGCATGTAATGAAAATACTGAGGGAGCTGTAGATACTTGGCCCTGGGAGACAGTCCTTAGACTGTAACAAATGATAAGTGGTGCATTTCTGGGCAATTATAGCACTCTCTTCAAGGTGTTGTAAGGCAGAAGGCCAAAGGCCAAGTGACTTTTTAACCACCCAAGAAGAACAGTAATCACCCTGAAAAGTCTAACCACTAAAGCTCACTGCTATTACACAATATAATTTATTCAGTAAAACAAAGGAAAATAAATTCATGCATTTACATTAGGTTCTAGGCTAGGCATGACGACATCACACACAGCAGCCAGTCTCAAGGCCCCACGAATGTCCTGAATTCTTAACACTTGCTAATCATAGTTCCACATCACTCCTTGCCAAGCCCTCTCCCCAGTGCACATAAGGAATCCGACGTTAAAATGTCTGCATTGCCATGGCATGTACCTGACAACTTTCAGGGTTTTTTCTGACTTAAAAAAAAAATTCAACCTCACCTCAATGCATCCAGGCCAAACCTTGCCAACTTCTCCCTTCATCTGGCCCAAAGACCTGTCAGCGTGGATGTTAAAACTAGCTCATGAATCATCATTCTTCATCAGTGTGTCAGGGACAGTGGGTGGGTGGAAGCTGGAAATTTCTCTCGGTTTGTCTTTTGTATGTGAACATGTCAAGCAAAAGAAATCCTGGCAGCAAGAGTTAATTAGAGGCACTGACTGCAACAAAGGCCTCATAGTCTGTATCCAATTCAAAAAAACTAAACCTGGGGTTTGTCTTTGCCTTACTTTCTTCCTAAAGACAAATTCTATGGTTCTATGAGATCATTTGGCAAATGCAAGAGAGAAACCATCTGGACAGAAATGTCCCTAAATCGTTCTGTGAATCCCAAGCTGAAATCCCTTTTTCACATTCTTCAAGACTGAGAATGCTTTGGCATGAAAAACCTCAGGAAAAACCTCCAGTGAAAATAATTCAACACTGCTTGAGATGTTGGGTGTATGTCTGTGTGTGTGTAAATGTGTTAGTGTGCATATATTATATACGTGTGTACGTGTGTGTGTGTACACGTGTGTTTAGGAATCTGTAATGTAAACGTTTGTCAAGTGCCCAAAGCATTGTATATATTTGTTGGGGCATTTAAAAGGCACAATTTTCACCCTCAAGGAGAAATATGGAGAGATAGTACTTTCTGGGAAAAAGAAATCAGATCAGAGACTTACAGCTGGAAGGGAACCTAGTTGAGTGCCTTAATTTTAACACAGTCCCAGAGATATTAAGTGATTTGTAACTATTCTTGTACAGGTAGTCAGTAACAAGGCCAAAATGAACCAAGGTCTAGGGGCAATTAAAGTACAAGCAAATAACTGTCATTTAAGTAGTACATTAAAGTTTGCAAAATGCTTTTAAACATCTTATTTGAGCCTTAAAACAATCTTATGCAGTAGAAACTATAAGCATTGTTATTCCCCATTCACAGGTAAGGAAACTGAGTCCTTCACCAGAGACTTGCCCATGAGTCCACAGATACTAATTGCTTGAGTTAAGATTTGAACTCGTATCTTCATGCCTTTAAATCTGGTGCTCCATCAATTACACCCAATTGCCTCACTTTTTTATCTCCCAGAGTTGTGGTTAAATCAAAATGAATTATGAATATGACCAAATAGGTGATGAAGATAAATATAAGCTTTTAATATTAATGCTTTTTTTTTTTTTTTTTTGCTCAAAGGGGAAAATAGACAGGTAGGTTGTGATATGCCATTTATAGAGAACCCAGAGCCGATACATAACATATGCATATCGAAACTTTGTAGAATTCCTACATCTGTATAATTCACATGCCAAAGTCAACTCAAATTACACATGAAGGCCCCAAGGACCCATTGGTTTCCAGGATTTTCAGCACTGGGGATAAGATAGGACAAGGGGGATGAGGATCAAAGATGGAAGTCTAAGGGAAAACTGGTGTGAAAGTTGTAGGGAATACAGTAGCAGAGCTGGCTAACATAGGGATGGAGTGACATCAATACTGCAATCTATCATCATTTGTAACACCCCCAGTCCCAGATCATGTCAGGGGTTTGCAAAAACAGACACTGTGCCAGCAGAAAGGGAAAAGGAGCCTCCTGGGAACTTCAGTTAATCTGACACATGCCATATGCTGATTTGCAGATGCCATTAATCAAATAAGGAAGCAGGTGGCAGCAGCCTTGGGTTTGTTATGCTTTTAAAGCACCCAGACGATAAGCAGTCTTTTGTTGTAACCCTCACCTCTTTGGTGGTTCATCTCCATTTATAATGTAATTCCTTGAACCAGGCCAGGCCACAGGACCCCTTGGACACTTTAAGAAACTGGTGGCTGAAGAAAGCTGCCCCATGACTTTTTTATGAACCTCATCCATTGAAAGAGTCCAACTAGTCCCAACTACCTGAATGTCGCAGCAAATTTATGGAAACATTTCAAAGACTACTCATTTATAGTTTTTGTTATAATTCCTACTTAAACTCCTGGGTAAACTGCATTAGAATGCCTTTATTTCCAAGCAACCCCTTTGGGTTTGAGGTTTGAGTGTGTGTGTGTGTGTGTGTGTGTGTGTGTGTGTGAGAGAGAGAGACAGTCTATGTGTGTATACTTCCCATGTTCCCAGATGTTTATGGAATAGTGCCAGGGAGTAGAGTCAAAAGGCATCTGTTCCATACATTTAATCCATTAACCAGGTAAGGGGGTCCTGGCTTCAAGCCCCATTGTCTAAGGTGAAGATGAAAAATCAATTGGGAAAGGGGGTAATCATAAGCAAATACTTCTGAGGAGGGACAGGTCAAAAGAAAGAATAGAATAAATAGGAGGGCAGGATAGAATTAAGGGAAACAGAGTTAGTTTTTCACAACATGTCTACTATGGAAGTGTTTTGCATAACTGCACGTGTATAACCTATATTGAGTTGCTTGCCTTTTCAATGAGGGTGGTTGGGGAGGGAGGAAGGAAGAAGAATTGAAACCTAAAGTTTTAAAAACATATGTTTAAAAAAATGTTTTCACATGCTACTGGGAAATAAGAAATACGAGAAATGGGGTACAGAAGTCTGTCCTGCCCTACAGGAAAATAGAAGGGGAAGGGGATAAGAGAAGGGGGGAAGAGATAGAAGAGAGGACAGACTAGGGGAAGGGATATTCAGAATGCATGCCATCTTGGGGTGGGGGGAGGGGCAAGATGGGGTGAAAATTTGGAACTCAAAATCTTGTGGAAGTAAATATTGAAAACTGAAAATAAATAAAAATTTATATTAAAAAAAGATGAAAAATCAAACAAGCTCTGGGAATTGCTTTGTTAACATCCATTATCAATGATTTTAACATGCATGTGGTCGTTAAGAGACAGCTTAGCCATACTAGTTGGAGAACAGACCGCAGATTCAGGTAGACCAGGGTTCAAGTCTCAAATACTGCCTGTGACCTGGCAAATCATGACCTTCTTATCTATTTTCCCCTTTGAGAGAAAAAGAAGTATTCGCTCAAACCTCCTGATGCCCTAGGCAACTTTCTAAAACCATTTTTAAATTGAGGAACAATTGCTAATCTGCCTGTGGGCCCATTTCTTCAACTCAAATTCCTTTAATTAATGAAACCCTCGGTGTAGACAAAACAAAACAAAAAGCCCTAAAGTCAATTCACACGTGCACACGTGTGCACATACACACACACACACACACACACATACACACACACACACACACACACGCACTGCAGGCACAACTATACTAAACTACATAGATACAATTTATATAGCCTGCAGAACCAGATATTGCTCGGATTCCCTTTTAACAGGGGCCAGTAAAACCAACTGGGCACTGCCCCAAATAAACTGGTCCTGGGGCCTATCCTGGTGCCAAGGTCAACACTAAGAAGCATTCATTCCCACTGCACACTCATTTGTTCCCTGGTCCACCATCCAGGACTTCCCCCTCCCTGGGAGCCCCATGGTATTTGTCTCTTTAGATGACTCTACTCTGAGAGATCTGGGGCTGCTCCCCACCCCTTCCTTCATGGGAGGTAGGCAGAAACTATTACTTCCCCCTTGTTGCTAGAAAGAAAGTGCTTTTCAACAGCTCCACCCTTTGGTCCTTTGATCCCTTCCTGAGGAGTGTTCTAATGACCACTGGGTATCATATTAGCATGACTGCTGAGGGGCCTTGTGAATTTCAAATTATAATAAAATACTCTGATAAGCTGGTCTTTACCAATGCCCATGCTAGTGCCCACTCCACTGGGGCCCATGTCACTGCCTACTCTGCTGCTGCTGATGGGATCCACAATGCTGTCTACCCTGCTGCTGTGAGGGCCTGTGCTACTGCCCATTTGTGCTGAGGCTTAGCAATGCCCTGCTGTGCCAGGGTCCATTTGGTTCTACTGTTGCCTCCTATGCTGGGGCTTAAAGACCCCAATGCTGTCCCTCATCTCTGGGTCAGGGCCCAGTACTAAAACCTCCCACCCACAGTCTGGGGCCAGGCACCCCATCCCCTTGCCAAGGCTTGGGGTGATGTTTACCTCTGTGTTCCACTCCTAATGATGTCTCCCTGTGCTAGGACCAACTACTGAGCCCCTGTGCCAGGGCAAATGATGCCGTGGGATCTGCCATGGCTGCTGAAGCTGACTCTCTTTTTTAATAAGCACAGCTCTCTAACACCCCATCCTCCTCAAGCAAATCAACTGGGGTGTTTTAGGTACATTTGTCTCTATCCCTAGCTCGTGAAAGATTGCTGAGGTCCTGAGTAAGATCAAGCATTATATTATTCTTATAATTTCCTCTCCCATGGTCTTCCACCAAAGAGTTCCCCCCACCCAAAATCTACGTAGCACGGTTCCCAGTAGGCAAGCAAATGCCATGCAAAAAGTCCCAAATTCAGTAAAGTTTCCAGACAATCTCAAAACCACCGTCTTTGGGAGGTACTCAGGGCCAATCAAAGCTGGTGGGCTGGAGATCAATATCATTCCACAAATGCTAAAGTTATGCAAACTTGACAAATGACATTTTATAGCGCTCATCATCTTCAGGCACACATTTTAAAGACAGAGCAATCAACCAATCACTAAACATTTGTTAAGTGCCTACTATATGCTAGGCTCCATCTTCATATCTGTCTCTAGTTGCTGAAGGCCCATAGTGACCATTTACTTTATAATTCTACTGGCTCATTGGAGACCAAGTCTTAGCATATGGCTAAATCACTACCAAAAGTGGCTCAGCCACAAGGTTCAGGGTTTCCATGTCAAGGTTCCTGATTACCTGGTCTCACATTCTTCCTCCTCAATGCCATTCTCCAGCTTGGATCGTAAGATCATTCTACTCCAATCTCACTAACCAATATGTTGTGTGCTAGGCCTGATTCAGGACAGTCTGAGGTCTCAGGTTGAGGATTTAAATGAGAGGAGATGCTTCTGGGCTGTCTAATAGTTAACAAAAGGAAGTGTGCTTCCTGGTTTCTGCATGTGCTATGCTGGCATGATGGTCAGAAGTATGTGTCAAGCAAGAGAGAGGAGCCTCTCACTTTTCCCCATGTCACATGAAGCTACAAGGTATTGATATCCTATATGTCTGGGATAGCACATCTTTCACAGATCAATCTGCAGCAAGGATTTTTTCCAATCAAATATATTTCTTCTAATTTTGAATTCATTAAAGTTTTGTGCAGAAACTTTTCAATTTTATATAATCAAAAGTTTTTGCTTTTTATCTCCTATGATCCTATTTATCCCATGATTGGTAAACAGCTCTCTACCCTGCAAAGTTGTGAAAGGTATCTCCTTCTTCATTCTTTTAATTTGTTATGTGAACTTTGTTTAGGTCATATCAAGTTGATTGAAGGTTATTGTGGTATGAGATTACAGGCCAAACTAGGAGTTCTTAAATTGGGATTTGTAATATTAAAATATATATATATATATATACACACACACACACACACACATATATATATATATACATGTATGTATACATATACATATATATATATATATATATTGCCAACTGTATTTTAATAGAATTGGCTCCCTTTTAAAAATGTTTCTATTTAATGTAATGCATTTAAAAACATTATTTTGGAAAGGGATCCATTGGCTTCATCAGGCTGCTAAAAGGGTCCATGATACAAAAAAAAAGCTAAGAACTCCTGGTCTAAATGTACTTTCTGACAGAATGTTTTATAGTTCTCCCACTAGTTTCTGTTGAAAAGTGAGTCATTACTCCAGTATTTGGAGTTCGTGGGTTTACACTATGCTACTAATATACTTGCTTCTCGATCTTTTGCATCTGTTTTACTCATCAACTTTTCTATTTTTTATAATTGGTTTTAAAGACTTTTGATGATTACTGCTTTGTAGTATAGTTTAAGATCTGGTACTGTTAGAACTCTTACTTTTTATTTTTTCTCATTATTTCCTTTGAGAGTGTTGCTTTAAAAATTTTTTTATTTTTAATCCAGACAAGTTTTTGTTTTGTTTCTAGTTCTATAGAGAAATATTTTCTTAGTTTGATTGATATGGCACTGAATCTGAAATTAATATAGATAACACTCATATTTTTACCATATTGACAGCCCAACCATGAGCTATTAATATCTCTTTATTTATTTAAGCCTTCTTTTATTTCTATAGTGAATGTTTTGTAGTTGTATTAATATATAATCTACAAATCCCCTCTAAGTCTTGGTAGCTGGACTCTCAAAGAATTTATGCATTCTGTAACTATTTTGAATGGAATTTCTTTTTCTTTCTCTTTTTGTCGGGCTCTGTTGGCCATATACAGAAAAGCTGATGATTTCATGGGTTTATTTTATGTCTTATTGCCTTATTGAAGCTATTAATATAACATAATTATAGTAATTATAGCATCATGACATATTAACATATATAATATGTTATCACATGTTATTATAATATATTATTCTATCATATTAATGTAGTTAATTTAACATATATGATATAACAATGTGATTAATATATTATAATTAATAACTGAAGTTATTCATTGTTTATATCAAACTTTTAGTTGAATCTCTAGGATTCTCTAAGTAGTCCATCACATAATCTGCAAAAAAGCAATAATTGTGTTTCAACTTTTTTTATGCTTATTCCATCAATTTCTTTTCTTGTCTTTTTGCTATAGTATATATTGACAGAATGATATCAAATAATAGTAATGATAACATCCTACTTTACCCCAGATCTTATTGGAAAGGCCTTGAGCATTTTTCCTTTACAGACAATGCTAGTTCCTGGTTTTAGATAAATATTATATATTATATATTTTTTAAAAAGTTTGTTTATTGCCATGCCTTTTAAAAGTTTTTTTTTAATATAAAGGTGTATTATATTTTGTCAAAGCTTTTTAAAAATTAATGCTTTTGTTACTATTTTTGTTATTAATGTTTAAACTATGTTTGTAGTTTTCCTAATATTAAACCAACTCTGCACCCCCAATACAAACTCAACCTGGTCATAGTACATAATCTTTTAAATATGGTTCTGTAGTCTCTTTGCAGCATTTTTTTCAATAATTTTACATTACTGTTCATTAGATATGTTGGTCTATAGTTTTTGTGTGTTTGTTTTGCTCTGCTGTAGCTCTCTCTCATTTAGATATCATGACCATATTTGTCTCATAGAATGAGTTTAGTAGGATGTCTTTTTATTTTGGCAAAGAAATATATATATTTATATATTCATAATGAGGTTAATTGTCTTTTGAATATTTGATATAATTTATTTATAAATCCATCTGATCCTGTGGAGTTTTTTCCCCTGCCTTCAAAACATGGCTTGTTCAATTTTTGTGAGATTGTTGTTGAAAGTCTTTGTTTCTTGTTCTATTAATCTGGGTATCTTATATTTTTACAATCCATCTCACTTGTGAATTTTGATGGAATGCACTTGGGCAAAATAATTTCTAATAATTTTTTTACTTCGTTTGTTGTGAATTCGGCTTTTTAATTTTTGATTTTGGAAACTTGATTTTCTTCCCATTTTTAATCAGATTAGCTAATGGATTGTCTGTTTTGCTAGTTTGAAAAAAATCAGCCCTTGGTTTTATCAATATTTTTTGTTTTCATTTTTGTTTATGTCTTCATCAATTGCATGATATTTATTGTGGTTTGGGGTGCTGAGAACCCTAAAATGCAAGGGTACGTGGAGTCTGCCTTGAAAGAATTCGACCACTCAAAACTTCTTTCAGTAAGAGTAGTGAGATTTTATTATAACACCAGGAAGGTGGGCAAGATTCCTAGTAAATCTGCTATTGTATTGCCAATAGGAGCAGACAGAGTTCCTAGTGGGTCTACCACTTAATGGGGGTAAGGTTGGTACTTATACACAAGAAATGACCGTGAGAAAATCTGGATGGGATTAAGGAGTGGTAACTGGCCTGGGGTAGTCCAGTTGCAGACAGTGAAAGGAGTTAAGTGGTCCAGGCTGGGTTGGAGGGCCCAGTGAAAGGACAGTTAAAAGGATTATTGAGTATATAGATGGGTTGGGATGCCTCAGGTGAACCAGGCACTAGGTTCAGGAGCTGAGTTGCGCAGGAAAGTTCAGGGTCCAGGTCTCATTGCCCCATCAATATTTATTTTGTATTTTTTAAAAATGTATTCCTTTTCTAGTATATCTTGTTGCATGACCAATTTGTTGATTTTTTTTCTTTTGCTGATGGAAGTGTTTAGAGATACATATTTTTCCCTAAGGACCGAGTAGGATGAATCTGAGAGTTTTGATATGCTGTTTGATTTTTTTTTAAAAAAAAGAAATTATCTATTGTTCCTTTGATTTGCTCTTTAATCTACTAATTCTTTAGTATTAATTCAATTCAATAAACATTTATTAAGCACCTACTATGTGCCACCCACAGTGCTAAGCACTGGGGATACAGATAAGAAAAAGATAGTTCCTGACCTCAAGGAAAGTCAGGAGGGGCTAGGGGGTAGGGAACAGCAGGGGATACCTAGAGTGGAGGTGTCTTGTTCCATGGAGTTGAAACCATGCAGAGGTACATATGGAAAGTGCAGTGGACAGAATTCCAATTTCTGCCTTCTATGAAGGGAGGCTTTGGGAGAAGTTTAGTGCTCCAGCCCTCCAATTACAAGAGAGAGGAAGCTGAGGGAGGTGGGAAGGTGTTGAGTTAGCAGAATGGTGATGAGATTAGAAATGATCAGCTAATTCTGGGAGAGGCATCCTGTTCTGTTGAACAAATAGAACAGCAGAGTTGAAGCCAAGCAGAGCAGCAGATAGAAGTAGAATGATAAACCATTTAGTCTCCGTTTAGGTTTGATTTCTTCCTTTAACTGCCTTTTATTGGTTATAATTTTATTTCATTATGGTCAATAAATTACATTAAACATTTCTGCTCTTATGAATTTGTTTATGATGCTTTTATGCCATATGTAGTGAGAAATATTTATATTAATTTCTATTTCCTTTCAGTAATTGCCAGTGATTTGTCATATCTAATTTTTCTAAAATTCTACCCATGTCTTTAACTTCTTTCTTTTGTGAGATTTGTTTAGTTCTAAAAAGGGCTCATTGAGCTCCCCAACTATTTGCTGTCAATATCTCCCTATAACTGGATTATTTGAGTACTTAAGTGATAGGCCATTAAGTATGCATATATTAAATCTTAATATTATTTTATTATTTATTGTGCCTTTCAGCATAGTGTGCTTTCTTTATCATCTCTTTTAACCATGTCTATTTTTACTATCATCTTATCTGAGATTTTATTTGGTAGCCTTGCTTTTCTGAAATTTGCCTGAAGCATAACAAATTCTATTCTAACCTCTCATTTTAATTCTGTGTGAATCTTTATGTTTCAACTGTTTCTTGTACATGACATATTGTTGGATTCTGCTTTCTAACACATTGTTACCTTTTCCCATTTTATAGGCGAGTTCATCCCATTCTCGTTTACTATCATAATTGTTAATTGTGTATTACCTCTACCATAACCCCTTATATGTTTTCCTCTCTTTCAACCTTTACCCTGTCTTTCAAAAAAAAAAAAGGAGATGGAGAAAGAGAAGAAATCTTATTCAGACTAGCAATCTATAATTGAAGTGATCTAATTCTACTCCTTTGCCCCCTTCTCTTTTTGCAAAGAACAACTCTTGATCTTTGGTTCCTACACTTTTTTTCCTCTTTTTAATCCCCTATTTATCACTGAGGCTCAGAGTAGAAGTTTGCTCTGCTTGTGACTAGTCATTCCTTGACTCTCCCCTCCCTCTTAATCCTCCCTCCTTCCTTGTCCTGCTCCCACCTGTTTCCCTATTGTTTAATGTATTTTTGCACCAAACACTTGTGTTTCTGGATGTGTCTGTTCAACCTTTTTTTGCTCAGTTTATATAAGAATGAGGTTCATGAGATACCTGTTCCCTTCTTCTTTCCTCCACATTTCTTCTCATGTATTCCATGTATGCAAAACAGTAAGTTCTTTCCATTTCTTTCTCCTATTCCCTAGTATATTCCTTTTTTCTTTCTCAAAGTTAACAAAACAGACCAAAATCACACCCAGTTCCCATGTTTATTTTATTTGTGACCTTGAAAACAGTAGGAATCTGATGAGACACTTGTCCTTTCTCTCCATTTGGCTTCCCTGGCTCAATTCTTCTCCTACCACCACCAGACTTCTATTTTTAATTTAAATGAATGCAAAAAAACTTACTAGATGCTTAAGATGTGCTTAGCACCATGTTATACATTGTGGATACAAATACAAAATTTTAAGACAGTCCATCCTCAAGGAATTTACATTACAAATGGTGGATACAACACATTAATGGGAAAGGTAGCCAGAGAAGGGAAATTAGACTTGGGAGGTTATAGGAATGGTGAACGAGCCATAGGTAAGTGGAATGACATACCCTTTCAAGTAACAATGGCAGTATTGATTTGATTATGGCTTAGCATTGAAAGTTGGAGGTAGGAGGAGAGAAGATTAGCCAGAATGGTTCACATATGACAGCAAGGTGGATGAGAGATGGTTGGAAGCATAGTTTGGAACCTGACTTGATAAAATGGGCCATGGGAGGTACTCACCAATCTGGACAATGGGGCTCCAGGACAGGAGTTCTGGAGATGAAAGGGTTAAGTCCTCCAGGACATGACCTCTGGGTCTAAGTGGCAAGCTGATTGGTGAGGAGGTAGCTGGGATGTGAAGTGAGGTGTGCCTGGAAACTGCTCTTGGATTCTAATAGAACCTGAGCAGTTTTCACTTATGATGTCTTGAACTGTATTGCTTATAATAGTTTTGTTTTATCGTGGTCTCAGGGAGTCCAGTGATTTTTTAATTCTCTCCCCTTGATCTGTTTTTCCAATATCAGTTGTTATTAATGTTGTTATTATTCAGTCATTTCAGTCACGTCTGACTCTCTGTGACTCCATTTGTAGTATGCTTGATAAAGATACTGGAGTGGTTTGCCATTTTCCTTCTCCAGATCATTTTATAGATGAGAAAACTGAGGCAAACAGGGCTAAGTGACTTGGCCAGGGTCACACAGCTAATGAGTGTCTGAGGCCAGATTTGAACTCAGGAAGATGAGACTTTCTGACCCCAGACCCAGCACTCTATCCACTGTACCACCTAGCTGCTGTTCTAATAAGGGGTATTTTACATTTTCTTCTATTTTTCAATGTTTGTATTTCATTCTAATACTTCTTATTGCCTCATGGCATCATAGATTTCTCTCTGAGCCATTTTTTTCAAGGAGTCCACTAGTTGGGTAAAGTTTTCACCTTTTATTCTAACATACTTATTCTCCTACTTTTCTTCCCCCCCTCCAGAACTCTAATTTCTCTTATCATTTGATTTTTTAAATTTCTTCCAGCTTCTTTTGAAGTCCTTCTAGCCAAGTCATTTAAAAAAAATTTTATTTTCCCATCTGAAGTTCTTGTAGGTGTTGCAGAGTTACTCTCTTCTAGTTTTAAGTCTTGGATTTCTTTTCTCCTATAGTGTTTCTTCATTGTTTTTGGTGTATTTTGGTTTATTTTCAGATTCTGGTTTTGGATTGGGCCTTGGTGCTCGGGCTGGTGTCCCCCACCATTCTTCACTGCATTATATAGGCCTTATTTGTCCCAGTCCCCTACGTGGTCTGGATGTCACTGTCACTGCCATTCTGGATGGGGTGGCTGGTATTACACCTCACTCTCTGCCTCAGTCCCTGGCTTTTATCTCAGTCACATCATGGTTTACTAAAAGTTCTGGCCTCAGCTGGTCTCCATTTCCTTCTCTTTGCACAATTTCCAGTTTTGAGTTGGTTCCATCCCCTACTAGCCATGACAGACCCCAGTCAGATGTTGTAGATTGTGCTGATCCGAGGCTTCCAGCAAGGCCCCCAGCCCAGGCAGCTAGTTGTTCAGTCGTCCCTGCGGCCCTGTCTCTATGCACTGGGTCGTCTAGGGGCCAGATCTATCCCCTGCTCTGTCTGGAGAGGCCAGACCTAAAATCTGACTTCAAGTCCTCCAATTACTGGCTTGGGAATCCCTGTACAGAGTACTATTGGGTTTGAAGATTGCTTATGGGAGCTTGTGATGGCTTCCCTGGAGTGGATTCTCTCCTATTGTGGGGACTTCAAGGTTTTACTGGGGCTTGTGCTGCCTTCCCTCGATAGAGGCCTCTACCAGCCTGACTTGCAATCCATTAACTAGAGTTTACCTTGACTTCCCTGGTACACCCCCTCCCCAGCCCTCTCTAGCTTCTGCCCATGTTTTTGTTCAGAGTAGATGAAGGAGCTTACTTACACACGTACACATACATACACACATGTGTATATGTGTATATAGAGATATGTACATGCATATATACATGTGTATATAGATACGTGCATACACATATACATACATACACACGTGTGTGTATAGAGATATACACACATACACACACATATGTGTGTATATAGGTATGTACACACATACATACATATACATACATATGTGTGTGTATATATATGTATATATTCATTACTCTCTCTGTCACCCCTTTAAGATATTTTTTGGTGTTTAGGAGAGAAAGCTGGGCTTCTCTACAACCTTTCATCTAAAAAACATCTTTCAACTCCATCTAAAGTGAAAGTCTTCTTATTCAATATTCTATTGGAATTTATATGATCTATTTTCTAAGGCAGGAAAAATGTACGAAGTTCTGATTAACAGAAAGATGCTAGTTATGTTTTGAAGAAAAACAGGCTTTGACTGTGGCCCAGTAATTCAGGTCAGTTCTTGCATTCAGTAACATCATTTGCATCCTTCCCTTTCTCTTCATTAACACAACTATTACCTTAGTTCAGACCCTCATAACCTCTTATTTATACTTTGGCAATTGTCACTTAGTTGGTCTCCCTGATTCAAGACTTTCTCCTCTTCAATTCATCCTGTTAAAAGCAGCGAAATTGATTTTCCTAAAGTCTATGTCACTCCCCTACTCAGTATCCCCCAGTGGCTCCCTGTTGCCTCTAGGATCAAAGCTCTTCTGTTTGGCCTTTAAAGTCTTCATAACTTGTATCTTTCCAAACTTATGATACATGATTTCCCATCACAAGCTTCACAGTCCAGCTATTTTAGTCTTCTTTCTGTTCCTCCCATAATGCTACCTCCCATTCCTTATCAGCTCTGCCTCTTAAAAACCCTACTTTCTCTCAAAGCTCATTTCTAGTGTCACCCATTTGTCTTTGATGTTCAGTCATTTCAGTCATGTCTAATTCTTTGTGACCCCATTTCGGGTTTTCTTGGCAAAGATGCTGGAGTGGCTTGCCATTTCCTTCTCCAGATCATTTTACAGATGAGGAAACTGAGGCAAACAGGGTGAAGTGACTTGCCCAGGTTACATGCAGCTGGTAAGTGATTGAGGCCAGATTTGAACCCAGAATCCTGATTCTAGGCCCAGCACTCCATCTACTGTATCACCTAGCTGCCCATGTCACCTGCTACGCGAAACCTTTTCTGATTCTCTCCAACAGCTGGTGCTTTCAACTACTTCCTCCTCCAAAAGTATTTTGAATTTATTTTGGATAGACTAATAAGGTCATAGGATGATAGACTTAGTGCTAGAAGTGATGTTAGAAGTTCTTTAGTCCAGCTCACTCATTTTATAGGTGAATTCACTGAGGCCCAGAGAATTGCATCGATTTGCCCAAAGACACATGAATAGCACATGGTAAAGTCAATATCTGGACACAAGTTCTCTGACTCTTTCTTCAGGGCCCCATAATTCTGCTTGCTCTGTGAAGGGGAGAAACAGAAGCACAACACATTTGTTAGATTTTATTTTCAAGTTTGAGAAGGGCTATGACTTTAGTAGCAAGAATTCTTGAGTTCTCTTAAGCCACACGTGATTTGATATTTTGGTTTGTAACCTTAGTGTTGACTCATAATGCAGGATTACTCAAAAAACTGAGTTGAAGGATCAAAGCTGGCCTTAGATTAGTCCAAGTTGGCAGACTCCTGCATGGTATGTTTGAGGGGCTGTGGACAGTGCACCAGAAATATAACCCCTTCCTTGAGGGTACCTGAAATTTCAGCATTCAAGATTCATTCTTTTAGGTGTTGAAGGTTTTTTGGTCTTAAGGAGCCCCATATTAGAATGCAAACTCCTTAGGGGGATTAGTTGACAGCTGAGAGTAAAGTCTTTAGGAATGGGATAAAGGATGCCCCTGGAAAGATGTCTGGATGGAAATAATGGAAAGTGAGACAAAATTCATCTTCACAATTTTGCCTAGGGTTGTCTGTGTAAGAAGTGAATCATCTTAATTCTATTTTCAAAAAAATCACCTTCCATATCCCACAATAAACTATTGTTTCTGGTGCTGGCATAAGAGACACACAGATATTCCCACAATGGAAATAACACAGTTTCTCTAATCCGTTTTTCAATTTAATGCTCTAAAACTGAAATACCAAGCCCCAGATGTTTGCATAATGGATTCCAGTGCACTCAATCCAGGAGTTCTGTTAGGCCAGATATATGTAGCTAGATTGTTGGCAGTCAGAAACTCTTTTATCTCGGGTCAGCCTGATTCAATTAATATATATTTACTGAGTGCATACCTGACTTCAAATCCAACCTCAGATATTTACTAGCTGTGTGACCCTGGACAAGTAACTTAACTTTTTTTGCCTCAGTTTCCTCATCTGTAAATGAACTGGAGAAGGAAATTGCAAACCACTCCAGTATTTTTGCCAAGAAAACCCCAAATGGGGTCATAAAGAGTTGGACATGATTCAAACAGCTGAACAACACAATACTACTATGTGCTAACCACAGCATTTAGCCCTATGAATACACAAACAAAAACATATCCTTACACTCAAGGAGTTTATATTCTATCGGAGAAGATGACACATACAGTATAAATGTTGTTGCTCATTCTTCATTTTGAAGAGGACCGGTGACATTATGGGGTGATGTCTTGACTTGCGCATAAATTAAATTTAAGTGAGGCAAAGCCGCACAAAGTTATCTCTCCCTTTCTAAGTCATTGAAGTCCAATGGCAAGACAAAAGTTGGGATGTCTGGTGATAGCCTGGGATGCGGAGGATGACCTTGGCATCTTCAACGTCTGACCAAGTCCTGGTAACTCGCTTCAGCTGCCTTCATGGCTGTTGGAACAAATTGTTCTCCTTCCCAGGGGAAGTCACTGCATGCTTGGGGTAGACACCCTTTAACTCACTGGCAGGGTCAGTTACCCTCATCTTGGTTAAGCCCATGTGCTGACACGGTTTTACCAGAGTATGATTGTTGCATGTTCTGCAGCTTCTTGGAACCACAGGTGAGAATTGAGTGAAGGTGGACACCAAAGGTGGATGAGCAGCCCTGAAAAGGGCTCAGAAAGCCCTCATACCAGAGTCTTCTCTGAATATCCCATACATCCCGCAAATATAGATACATGCAGAACAAATATGAAGTAGTAAAATATAAGTAAGTTAGTGAAGGAGGTCACTAGCACTTGGGGGATCACAGAAGTCATCATGTAGAAGGTGGTGCATAAGTTATGTCTTGAAACAAGGTAGGGATAATGTAAGGCATAGGTGAGGGGAGAGTATGTGGGGGATGACCAGAGCAAAGTCACCAAGACTGGAAGTGGGAAGAGATGGGAACTAGACTCTATTCAGGACTAATACGTGCCCGGCACTATGGTAAGTGCTTTACCATTGTGATCTCATTTGATACAACAATCCTGGGAGGTAGGTGCTATTATGTAGAGTGCAAAGTGGAGCAATGTACAATAAGGCTGGAAAGACAGATTGGGGCCAAACTGTGAAGGGCTTTAAACATCAAACAGCTTTTATTTTATCCTAGAAGCAATAAGGAGAAACTAGAGTTTATTCAACTGGGATTGACTTGGTCAGATCTGTGTTTAAGGATTCCAAGAGAGGTAAAAGAATATAGAAATAAGGATCGTGCCATTAAATCTAACACTTTCATTTTTACAGATGAGGAAACTAAGAACCAGGTCACATAGCAAGTAAATATCTGAGATGGGACTTGAACACTGGTCTTCCTCACTGCACGTTCAATTACCTATTCATTATGGCATATTGCTTCATGGTCAAAGATATCTTTTACTTTACTTACTAGTGTGGGAGGCAACATTAAACAGTGCAAAGAGCCCTGGACTTAGAGAGACAGAAGAACTGGATTCAAATCCCAGTTCTAAAATTTACACGTCACCTTTTCTGAGCCCCCCCATTTCCTTATTTATAAAATGGCGATAATTATAGCTAGCACCTATGTGATACTTTAATGTTTACAAATCTATCTATTATCTATCTATCTATCTATCTATCTATCTATCTATCTATCTATCTATCTATCATCTATCTATCTATCTATCTATCTATCTACCAGTAATTTAATACTCATTGTGAAATAGATGCTATTATTATTATTCCCATTTTACAGAGGAAGAAATGGGCTAAGAAGGGTTAAGTGACTTGCCCAGCTTTACATATCTAGCAAGTATCTCAGGAGATGTGAACCCAAGTCTTCTTAATCTCAAGTCTAACATACTATTCACTATATCACTCTGCCTCCTACAGATAAGATATAATGCTGTGGTTAAAGCAATATATAATAACAGTAATAATCCTAGAACTTATATAGTGCTTTAGGGTTTGCAAAGTGCTTTACATATATTACCTCATTTATAGATGAAGTTTAAAAGAATTATTAGTGCTTCTTTTTTCTCACATCCAAGAGATGCAAGCATCAGAATCATTCCAACTTTGGAGCCACCAGCTCCATCTCCAACACCAACTGACCCATTTCAAGGCAATATGTTAATGGAAAGAAATTCCAACTCACAGTTAATTCTTTTGTTGCCCTTTGGGGGGCGCTGTGGGCTTTAGTCAAGTTGCCTCCTCCTCTTAGTCAGGAGTCCAAAGGCACTTGGTTGTCCATCACCTCATCTTCACCACTGGGTCAGGCTGGTGCTAGGTTCTGATAGTCTAGACATCTGTATTTCCAAAAGTGAAATCACTTGGTTCACACTCTCACCTACTATAAGGTAATCATATTTTTTTCTCATCCCTTGCCCGTGCTTCACCAGATCACCTCTGTCAAAGTCGTAATTTTAGAAAGTGAAAAAGAACACAGAGACAGGATCTGTGATTTTTATCAGATAGGGAACTCCCAGAGGAGGGAGTGAGTTCCCTCTACCAGAGCAGGCTGATACCTTCTCTGCAATGTATAGTCTTAGAGGGCTGTCTAGAGCATTGAGAGGTTAAGTCATTTGCCCTTAAGTGAGTCACCCAGATAGGATGTGTCAGAATCCATAATTAGATACAGCTTTTCCTGGCTCTGAGGCTCTTTCCATCCATGAGGGTATACTGCTTCTTTAAAAGAGAACATAGGCATATCAGTATCAGAGAATTAACCATGGGCATCACAGACCTTGACTTTCCTCGATCCTTGCTCCAACCTCCCTGCCCTATCCCAAGCACCAAGGAAAGCAAAGCCCTGGAAGGTCAGCTCTTCATTGTTCCCAGCTCCCAGCCCTCTGCTCTCCTCGTCCCTTAGCTCAGTCAGGAGTGCGGTGGTAAAGGGAAATCTACTTACACACCAACATGGTGCACTCAGCAGCAGTGCTCAATCAGGTGCAAGATACAGTTATATCTTCCACATTGCAACTTTCCCCAGCACGGTTTCAATATATCACAGGTCAGCATAAGAAATTAAATGGGAATTTGGGGGAGTTTTTCAGAAGCCTTGGATGATATACAAAAGCCTGCAGATGACACAGAAAAAGTTTAGAAACTCATAAATGCATAATATATATTTTGTGTATAATATTATGTAAGTACATACATATATACATGTGTGTATATATATATAGTATGGTATTGTATAATATCAACCTAAATTTTGCAATAAGGTGTTGTAAACACCCCATAAAAGAAAAAGAAAACATTCAGACTTCTCTGGTACAAAGGAAGGGCCAAAAACTTTTACGTGGATTTTCCAGATCGTGGGTGCCACACCTCTAACCCCTAGATAACTATAGTGCTGTGCTGCTGTGTTTCTTGGATACCACATCAGCAGCTGCACATGGAGAAGCAGGTGGCATCTGTTTCACCTTCTCCTCACCTTTGCTTTCAGAGCTTCCTCACATGCTCTGAGTGCTACCTTTGGCCTAATCCCTTCAGCAACAGAATATAATCTGTCTAGCTTCCCCAAAGGAAAATAGCACTCCATGGCTATTAACTCTAGGAAAAGGTAAATGCCTGGAAGCGAACAGGTAGGACTGCATAGTAATCAGAAGTCAGCTTGAACTTGAAAATCACATCACCCAGCTAACGACATTTAAGGGACCAAACAGGTATGTCTAGCCTGGTACTCCTTCTCTCAAAGGAAAACAGAATGGCCAAAAATCTGGCCCCCAACTCCTGATTCCCCTCCTGGCAGCAAATAAAGTTTCCATTGGAGAAAGGGGAAGGGGAAAAGAAGCTGAGGATCTCTCTTCTGTCTCCCTTTGAGCCTCACAATGATACCTTCATGTTACATGTTGAGAACAGCCTTGATACAGTTAGATTGAATTGTTTTAGTTTATTTATGTATGGAAAACTTTTAGGCTAATTTTGCTGTCTTGTCACCTGTCCCTCACTTAACCTGTGTCCAAAGCCAACTGTTGGTGGAATGTAGATTGACTCCAGACAGGAAAGTGATTGGAAATATTCCCAGGAAACCAACTGTCTGGGCATTGTTCTGGTTCTGAAGCCACTCTCACCCCAACCAAAATGACAGTTCCAGACATGAAGTGAAGTGAATAAACATTTATTAAGTACCTGCTATGTGCCAGGCACTGTGCTAAGCACTGGGGATATAAAGAAAGGCAAATAGTAGCCCTTACCCTCCAGGAGCTCATGATCAACTATTGGGGGAAGAGAACACATAAAGAGAAACTCAGAAGGTGAGGGGAAGAGGGAGGGTGGCCAACTTGGGGAATGCTGCATGATGTCTTGAAGCCCTATGGTGACTTGGTGACCTTCTTAAGTGGAGGATCTGGAAGGAGGTCCCCACATCTATAGTTTACCCTTTCCAATCAGAGGGAGGGAGGAGTGTCAGGCATAATGGGGTACTGAGGAGGTGTGAGTTTCAAAGGTGATTCCATCTTGCAGAAAGAAGAGATTCTGGAGACAATGATGAAGTCCAGGAGAGCAACCAGGTCAAAAATGGTTGTATATAGCACCTGCTATGCTCCAGGCATTGTGCTTTACAAATATTACCTCATCAGATCCTCACAAAAAGTTGGAGAGGTAGGTGGTATTATTGCCCACATTTTACAGTTGAGGAAACTGAGGCAAATAGAGGTTAAGTGACTTGCCCAAGGTCATGCAGCTAGCAAGTGTCTGAGGCCAGGTCTGAACTCAGGTCTTCCTGACTCCACCACCAGTATCATTGTACCACCCAGCATAAAGGCACCTCCTTGGAGAAGTTTCCCCCAATTAACTCCCTGTCCTCCAGTGGTATGTTAGCAAATGTTTAAGAACTGGCTGTCTAAAAGGAAAAAAAAGTACTCAGGCACACTTTTAAGTTTAATCTACATTATTAATATTTTCTCCATCCTTCCTTTTAACAATACATCAAGTTTGAATTATGGTGTTTGCCAATTTCAGAGAGAGAGAGAGAGAGAGAGAGAGAGAGAGAGAGAGAGAGAGAGAGAGAGAGAGGCACACCTTATTTTATTGTGCTTCACAGGTATTGTATTTTTTACAAATTGAAGGTTTGTGGCAACCCTGCATTGAGCAAGTCTACTGGCACCATTTTCCTGACAGCATGCATTCACATTTTGTCTCTGTCACATTTTAGTAGTTCTTGTAATATTTCAACCTTTTTCATTATTATTATATCTGTTACGGAGATCTGTCATCAGTAATCTTTGATGTTACTATTGTAATTGTTTTGGCATGCCATGAATCACGCCCATATAAAATGTCGAACTAAATTGATAAATGTTGTGTGTGTGTTCTGACTGCTCCATCCATGAGCCTTGGGCCTTCCTATTCCCTGAGACACAAGAAAATTGAAATTAGGATATTTAATAGCCTTACAATGGCCTCTAAGAGTTCAAGTGAAAGGAAGAGTCAATCAATGTGGCAATTTCTTAAAATAAGACAACATTAAAGAGCTACGTGGCAGGAACAGTATACATGCCAGGTAATCTCAGAAGGGTAGGAACTAGCAGCTAAGGACTGAGAAAGATCTTCTACAGAAGGTGGTCTTTGAGCTGAGTCTAAGCCAGGGAAAGAAGGGGCAGAGATGGGTAGGTCATTATAGACATGGGGGACAGCCACTGCAAAGGCAAAGAGAAAGGAGATGGATTAGTGTTATTTATAAGGAATAGCAAGTTGACCAGTAAAGAGTTTGAAGGGAAGTAATGAGTAACAATGGAAAAATAGGAAAGGGTCAGATTACAAAGAGCATTGAACAGTAAATGGAGTACTTTGTGTTTGATTGTAAAACAATGTCGAGCCATTGGAGTTTACTGAGTAAGGGAGGGTGATGTGGAAGGAACAGTGCTTTAGGAAAATCACTTTGGCAGCTGAGTGGAGGATGGATTGGAGTAGGGAAAGACTGGAGGCATGAAGACCACTTAAAAGGCTATAGTAATAATACACGTGAGAACCTGAAATAAGGTGATGACCATGTGAGTGGAGAGAAAATGATGGATATGAGAGATATAAAGATATAAATGATGAGATTTGGCAACTGATTAGACTACATGGGGTGAGTGAAGTTGAGTAGTTCAGGATAGCACTGAGATTATAAGCCTGAGTGACAGGAAAGATGAGGGTGCCCTCAACAGTAATAAGGCATTTTGGACGAAGAGAAAAGGATTTGAGGGTAAAGATAATGAGTTCAGTTTTGGCTATGTTGAGTTTGAGATGTCTACAGGACCAGTTCTAAATGTTCAATAGGTGGTTGTAAACGAGAGACTGGAAATCAGAAGAGAGGTTAGCGCTAGATAAATTGGTCTGGGAATCTTCTGCATAGATATGATAATTGAATCCATGGGAGCCGATGAGATCGCCAAGCCAAATAGTTTAAAGAGAGAAGAGAAGAGGGACAAAACCTTGTGGGGACACCCTTGGTTAGAAGTTGTAACCTGGATGAAGATAAAGCAAAGACTGAGAAGAAGCTGTCATATAGCTAACAGGAGAGCCAGGAGTGAGTGGTGTCACAAAAACCTAAAGAGAACAGAGTATCAAAGAGAAGAGAGTTCTCAACAGTAAGGAAAGCTTCAGAGAAGTCAAGAAGGATGAAGACTGAGATTTGGAAGAGATTATTGGTTACTTTGGAGAAAGCTGTTTCAGGAGGCAACTAGGTGGTGCAGTGGATAGATCACCGGCCCTGGATTCAGAAGGACCTGAGTTCAAATGTGGCCTCAGGCACATTTACTAGATGTGTGACTCTGGGCAAGTCACTTAACCCCATTGCCTATCCGAAAAAAAAAAAAAAGAGAGAGAGAGAGAGAGAGAGAAAGGAGTTTCAGTTGAATGATGAGGTTGGATGCCATCCTACTGAGAGCAAAGAAATGAAAGAGAGGAAAGGAAGGGAAGATACCCATTGTAGATGGCCTTCTCCATGAGTTTAACCACAGGAGGGAGGAGAGTTATAGGATGGTAACTATTGGGGATGAATGGATCAAGGGAAGGTTTTTTCAGGAGGGGGCAGATATGGGCATATTTGTAGACAACAGGGAAACAACTAATAGACAAAGTGAATAGCTTTAATCTTTTCAGTGAAATATGAGGCAAAGTTCTAAGCTGAGGAGGTAGGGAGAGAAGAGATGAACAGGTTCAGAAAACTCTCTATGGTGAGTGGTAGTGAATTGACTGGGGAAGTGAAAGGACTTCCTTACTGCAATGAGGGCTAGCTGAGATTATGCAACATAAACTGGGAGTGGACCCAATCACCACAGTTTTGTGATTTTCTCCAGCTTCATTAGGCAGCATGTAAATAGAAGTGAAGTTAGCAGCTGGTGGCTTGGAAGGACAATATCAGGAACAGGATAAGTAGCAGGGGATTCCTAGAGGAGAAGACAATATAAAGTTGAACTGGTTCACTAAGGCGTCAAGATGAAGAAAGGAGGAGAGTGTAGATGGTACAGAGATGATGGCCTGGGAAAGAAATGAGGATTCATAGTGAAGACAAAGAATAAGGTTAGGGGTTGTAAGGCAGAGGAAGAGATGGGATGACAAAAGATTGTAATCAAGTAAAGGAATTTCAGAGTTCACGATCTTGGAAGTGGAACACTTGTGGGTGATGGCAAAGTCAAGGGTATGACCATCTTTGTATGTAGCTGTGGTGGGGTGTAGAGTCATGGAAATAAGTAATTTGAGGAGCTGGGAAGTTAGGGCTTTTGAGAGAGTATCTTTCTCTTTATCTACCTACTTATCTACCTACTTGTCTATCTACCTACATATCAATCTATCTATCTGTTTATCTATCTATCTATCTATCTATCTATCTATCTATCTATCTATCTATCTATCTAGTTCCCTTAGTATGAGGGCAAGAGTTGGGGAGGACAGAAAGACTGAGAGCAGCACTGAATTCATTGAGAAAGTAAGGAAAATATCCTGGAGATCGTGAATAATGGGTGAATGGGTAATAAATGTATATAGGAAAAGATAATCAGTTCCATTTTGGACATGTTTAGTCTGAAGTTCCCACAGGGCATCCAGATCAAGGTGTCCAAAAGGTAGTTGGTGATTCAGGACGCTAGCTCAGGAGAGAGGCTAGGGCTAGATATATAGATCTAGGAATCAGCAGCATGTGAATGGAGCAAAGGAGGCAGATGGAGTAAGAGTTTGGCAAGAGATTCAAGATTGGAAGATAGTGTAGAGTTGAAATTTCACTAAGAGAAGATGGGAAAGGGAGGAGAATGGGGAGACTCTAAGGGGTTGGGAATATGCTAACCTTTGAGGAATGACTCTAGGTAGAATATTAGTAGTTGGAGAGGTTAATTGAGGGAAGAACAAGATATAACATTTTTTATAGGCCTTCACCCAACCTTATGGCAATGTGTTCTTTGAGGCCCAGAGAAGCCTGCCTTACAAAAGGCAGGTCAGAAGGCTGGGGTGCTGGACCTGTAATGGATAAGGAAGGCCTTTAGAGGTAAAAGTTAGAGGGGATCTGGTCGGAGGTGAGTTGCAGAGCCAGGCTACCCAATTATTTGGTCCTATCTTATTATTTGGTGGGGGGAGGCAATTTCTTTCACATCTAAATACCTCACATTATTGCTGTAAAAATCAAGAAAAATTTTTTTAAAATTTGGTACCTATTAATTTGATCCTACTGATACCTCAAACTTAACATATTCCAGACCAAAATTATCATCTTCTCCCTGCCAAATCTGCTTCTCTTTCCAACTTCCTTGTTTCTGTTGATGACATTAAGATTTCCTTTGGATTAGTTGCAGCAGCATCTTGTGTGATCCTGACCATAGTTCCTTGGTACTTAAATTCTTTCTTTCTAACCATTTTCAGTAGTTTTTCCTTTGACCTTTAAATTCTGGATTTTGGCTGTGATACCAATGGGTAGAATTTCTTCATTTTGGGGGTTTATTTCAATAGACAATTAATTGACATATTCTGTGAATTTTTGCTTTGCCTTCTCTTCTAATGTATCCAGGTGGTTCTTTATAATTTATTCAAAGAAGGTATCTACTTTTGTTTCATTTTTGTTTTCAGGGAATCCAATAATTCTTAAGTTATCTCTCCTTCATTTATTTACCAGGATGGTTGTTGCTAAATAATAGAAGCCTTTCACCGTATCTGATGCCTTTCAATTCTCTTCTTAAACAAAAGCCTTCACAACGTACAGGTGCAAACCTTTGGAAAGGCATTGGTTTCTCTCATTTCTTGATCTCAAACTATATTTTCCAATGTAATTTTTTACTATCTTCCCTTGTGCTCACCTTTGCACTGAAGATGGAATAGAGTTGCAATGAATAGAGTGCAGAATATGGAGTTGGGCAGATCTGAGTCTGACTTTTAATAACTGTGACCCTGGGCAAATCTCTTAACTAGTGTGTGACTCAGTTTGGAGTAACTCAACTTCTTCACAGAATTGTACTACTTTATTCTCTGCTGTGAATACCTAAGCTGCTAAGATCTTCATAGCAGTCTGCTTATAGTTACCATGAGCACAGAAAGGCAAAGTGACAAAAGATTTAAATAATAGGAAGCTGTTGAATCAAATCTTGCTTAAAAAATTTCTTAGGTGTTTCCTCTTTCATTAAAAAAAAAAAGAGAGGGCAGCTGGGTGGCGCAGTGGATAGAGCATTGGCTTTGGAGTCAGGAGGACCTAAGTTCAAATCCAGCCTCAGACATAAAAACTCACTAGCTATGTGACTCTGGGCAAGTCACTTAACCCCAATTATGTCATCAAAAAAAAAGAGAGAGAACAAATCATATGTGCCTACCTTATGGGATTACCTTTACATCACAAGGGGCAGCAGAAAATGACATCTGAAACAAGTTTGTAAAAGTTCAAATATATTTTAATTTCTTTTGGGAACACTAATAGCTTTGGGCAAGAAGGTGGCACAGTGGTAGAGTAGCAGGCCTGGAGTCAGGAAGACTCCTTTTCTTGTATTCAAATCCAGCCTCAGACACTTAGTAACTGTGTGACCCTGGGCAAGACACTTAACCCTGTTTGCCTCAGTTTCCTCATCTCTAAAATGATCTGGAAAAGGAAATGGCAAACCACTCCAGTGTCTTTGCCAAGAAAACCCCAATTGGGGTCACAAAGTTTGTACACAGCTGCAAAGACTATTCAACATTAACAAAAGCTTTAATAATGTCAGAGCATGTTACTTAAGAAAAACAATCAACCTTGGCAATAGATGTATGAGGGGAATTCACCTAATAGGGACAGACACTGGAGCTATGATTTCATTGTTATGGAGAGTTCATAGAGGAGGAAACTCCCTCTGCTAATGTGTTGATAATAATGTACTAATGTATTACCAATATAATGTACCTTTAAAGGAGAACACATAATATATAAATAATCTTAGGTTGCCTAGAGCACTGAGAAATTAAGTGGTTTGCTCAGGGTGATACTGCCATTATATATTAAAGCCCACTTTTCCTAGCTTTGAGGTCACATCTGTCTCCCTATACTATTCTGTCTCTGTTCACCCAATAGACTGGGAAATTACTGTCCCATGTTCTAAACATTAGCCAACATTTAAAAAAATATTTTACAGATACATTTTATTTTGATGAAAACTTTACTTAATGATACCCTGTCTATATAATGGCTTCCTTAAAAATAGTTATGCAAAAATATTTAATATAATGATTGCAACTGAAAAAAAACAAGTAACATTCTATACTCAGAGTTTACAATTTCTTTATAAAGATATGAAGTCTGTTTTAACATCAGCCATCTGGAACCAGAGTCAGTCATTTATTTCCTCTGAACTCTGTTGCCTTCATTTTCGTTATCAATCACTGTGTATATTCTGCTGATTCTTCTTTCTTCATTATGAATAAGTTCAAACAAATCTGTTTCTCAGAATTTCTTATATCTATCAATTCTCATGACACAGTGGTATTTTTTAAAGCCATGATTCTTTCTTTCTTTCTTTCTTTCTTTCTTTCTTTCTTTCTTTCTTTCTTTCTTTCTTTCTTTCTTTCTTTCTAGGGTCCAATTTGTGAATCACAAAAATAGAGAGATGGAAAGTATCTTGAGGTCTTATGTAAAGGCAAGGTTATTTCTAAACTACATTGGAACCACAGTTTCATTGATAATTTGTAACACTGTTATTCAGTCGTTTCTGTCACGTCCGACTCTTCCGGACCCCATTTGGGATTTTCTTGGTAAAGATGCTGGAGTGGTTTTCCACTTCCTTCTTCAAAATACAGAATAGAGGTCTCCCAAATAGTTATCTCAGCCTTAATCTTTTCTTTGAACTAAAATTCAAGCTGTGGGGCTTGGGTGTCTCTTTCATGGAGCTCACTCTAACTTATGGTGAGCATTCTCTATGCCTCTTGATGTTAATCTCTGAAGACAAGACCACACCTAAACAACATCCATGCAGGGGCCACTCAGCCAACAACTACCAAAACGTTGTGGGGGTAAGAGTTCCTCAGGTCCTTCATTCTAAACGCCTTCTACTCTCCCATGAAGACTAATGTGGAGCTGAGTAGGGGGAGCAGGGGGAACTCACAAAGACAAAGCTAAGCCCAGGGGACAAGGTCATTGTCTCTCCTACTTGCCCAACCACATTCCTGGCCTTTCACCGGTACATATATACAGCCAGGCAAAGCCTAAAGCCTTTTGAGGCTTTCAGCTCACCCTTACAATAGTTTCATTAGAAATGAGAGGCAGCAGTGTTGAGAAATGTATTGGTTTTTTTTCTTTCTTCATAAGAAGATCCACCCCATCTAGAATAATTTTCCCCCCACTTAAGTTATTATAAAAGCCATAGGTAAGTAAGCTGTCTGTTTGAAATTACAGAAAGCCAGATGCTGGGGAATTTTCAAATCTAAGAACTAATGTTTCTCCCTGATGCCTCCTCTTCATATTCATGTTTCTGTAAAGAACTCTGCTTCAGAAGATGCTGGTCGACAGAATGAGATAAAGACAGATTATTTTTAACATGAAGCACTCATTCAGGAACCTTCTGAGATACAAGATTACAAAGAAACTGGGGCCTGGAGGACAAGACTTGAGCTGTAAGGGATCTCAGAGGCCGTATTTTACACCATCATTTTACAAATGAAGAAATTGAGCCCTAAAAGGGTATGTGACCTGCCCCTGTTTACAAGAGTGGTAAATGGAAGAACCGGGATTTGAACTCAGGTTCACTGACTATATCCACTATATTAAGCTATTTCGAATATGAATTTTTTTTAAAAGTAGGCTTAGAATTTAAAGGAATACACACACACACACACACACACACACACACATACATACTCACAGTTTAGGGAGCTCGGTGGCACAATGGATAGGGTGCTGGGCCTGGAGTCAGGATCTTTCTGAGTTTAAATCCAGCCTCAGACACTAGCTGTGTGACCCTGGGCAAGTCACTTAACCTTGCTTGCCTTAATTTACTCATCTGTAAAATGAGCTGGAGAAGCAAATAGCAAACCACTCTGGCACTGCTACCAAGAAAACCCCAAATGGGGGTCATGAAGAGTTGGACTGACTGAAAAACTGATGAAACAATAACATATTCTAAGAGCCACGTCCATTAGAAATAATATACAGGAGGCCACAGTAAAAATACTCAGGAAGAGAGAAAAGATTTGATCTTCTGGCTGAATCTGCTTCCCATGGCAACACCTTCTTGAGTAGGAGCTCTGGTATGAGGTAAGACTTGTTTAAAGCATTTAAAAGAAGCTATTCCCTTTGTGTCAAATGGTGACAATGTAATCCTCTCTCAATAATTCTCTTCTCTTAAACTCCCTCCCACCCCCCACTCCAACTAGACATCTTTAAAATTTGGTTTCCTCACTCACTTCTTCAAGGTTTGAAAGTTTCTGAGTCCAAATGGGTTTGAAGAAGAAAAAGAGTTCCATGGAACTGAGGTAGAGAGCCCTTCTTATGAATTACAAAGCTTGGCAATAGGTAGTATTCTACACAGTGACAAGCTATTTTCTTTTCAGTTTCTTACTAAGTCTGAGCCATCAAAATCCTAAATCCAAAGAGAGATGGGCAACAGGCTCTTCCTCAAGGCCCAACTCTCTCCATCCCTCCCCCAACTCTGCTTCTGCATTCACAAGATAACCACAGATATAAATAACCTTTAATGACATCTGAAAAATTAAAAAATCGAGACAAAAGGCAACATTTCTAAGGCTACGGGTCATATAATACTTACTCCATTATTTAGTAAGATGACCCTACTGATTCAAAACCTTTCTCCCTCAGAAATGATAATGAAGTGGAAATTAATACTGATTTTATGTTATATAGAGGCTTTTATAATAATAGTAATGTAATAGTTCAGTTAACTCAATTCAAGTTCAGTTAACTAAAACAAAATATTGCCAGTGAAATAACTGAAAAGTCTGATCCACTCAAGGGCTTCAGGGAGTGATTTCTACCTCCTTAGGATTTCTTTGGAAAACCTCAAGAACCTCAGCATTGGGGAAACCATCTTCATCCTGCAAGATCCAGTCAGCCTTGGTCCTTATGCCTCGTCAGTATCCTCTGCCCCTCTGATCAGAAGGCAGAGCCACGAGTTCCAGAACCTCCATTTATAAGGAGGAGGCCCAGGCCAATCATCTCTTCATTTCCTGCCCAGCTGCAGTCCTTGGGACTTTTCCAGACTTCATCATCTCCCCCCCCCATCAGGTACCTTCTTCCCACTCTTCCCCCTTCAGCTTCCTTTTGTTATCTTGCCCCATTAGATTGTAAGCTCCTTTAGGGCAGGCCCTGCCTTTTCTTTTTCATAGTGCCAGATACATAGTAGGCACTTAATAAATGTTTATTTACTGACCAACTGATGCTACGAGCAGGAATTCAATGTGTTGGATCTCTTTCAGTTGTGGTCATGCTGAGAACTGGTAATAAGTGGGGTAGAAGGTAGGTTTGCCCCTAATTATGGCTCTCTGAACATGTCATGGGGCAGCTAGGTGGTACAGTGGATAGAGCACTGGGCTTGGAGTTGTGAAGACTCGTCTTCCTGAGTTCAAATCTGGCTTCAGAGGTTCACTAGCTGTATGACTGTGGGCAAATCACTTAGCCCTGTTTGCCTCAGTTTCCTCACCTGCAAAATGAGCTGGAGAAGGAAATGGCAAACCAACCCAGTGCCTTTGCCAAGAAAACCCCAAAATGGGGTCGTGAAGAGTCATACATGACAGAAATGAATGAACAACAAAAGAACATGTCACCCACATTGAAGGGTATTTGCATTGATTTATCTGGTTCCACAGATGATAAACTCCAGAGGGCAGACTCCTTCCTGTGTTTTATTCATCTTTGTGGGGCTGATGGGGAATAGACTCATTGTTTTATTAGTATAGCAGACTCTCACGTGAACAACTTTCTCTACCAATGCATATCAGAGCTTTTTCTGCAACTACATTTTTAGAAAGTTGCCTAGAAAATTGAGAAGTAAAGGGACTTGCCCAGGGTCATACAGGCCATTATAGATCAGAAGCAGAACTTGAACCCACGTTTTCCTGGCTTGAGATCTGTCCTCTATTCATTATACTATGCTGCTGCAATAGTAGATTCTCCATAAATGTTTTGAATAAAGGAACAATCAATTCAAAGCTGTTCTAACTGACCAGTCTGTACGTTGTTGTTCATTCATTTCAGTTGTGTTTGACTCTTTGTAACCCAATTTGGGGTTTTCTTGGTAGAGATACTGGAATGGTTTGCCATTTCCTTCTCCAGTTCATTTTACAGATGAGGAAACTGAGGCAAATAGGGTTAAGTGACTTGCCCAAGGTCACACAGGTAGTGAGCGTCTGAGACCAGATTTGAACTCACGTCTTTCTGATTTCAGGCCCGGAACTCTATCCATTGTGGCACCCAGCTGCCAATCTATATAACTAAAACCAGATTTGGATAATTTGATTGTCTGTAGAATTCATGATCCTCTTTGCCCTTGTGGGCTAAGAAATAGAAGTCCACGATGCTCTACTTTGCTTTGGACATCTCCTATGATGTAATTAGAAAGAGATAAATGGAGATGATACTCTGTAGCCCCTCCACCACCTTAAAATCATATAAATCGTAGAATTGGGAGGAACCTTAGAGCTTTCCTAATATAATTTCCCACCAATGAAATAATCCCTTCTAGAGTAGAGTGTCATTGACAAATGATTATCTGGCCTCTACATAAGTATCTCCAAGGATAAGGAGTTAACTTTCTCATAAAATAGCTTTTTAAAAAATTGTTAAATAGCTTTATTTGTTAGAATAACAAATGTGGATCCCATTTGTCATTTTGTTCTTTCCTCAAATTTAGTCTGGGGTTTTTTTTTTAAGCAACTCAGAACAATTCTATTTCCTCTCTTACGTGAATTTCCATTTTTTTTTCAAGAAAGCTTTCATGTCTTTTCCATTAAATTTATTCATCCGACATGATTGCCGTACTTTGTACCTTCCTAATCATCACCCTCTGGAAATACTTTGGTTTTTCAATTTCCCTATTAAACAGTGATGCTCCAAAGAGGACACAGTATTATAGATGTGTGTTAAACCATGGAGAATATAATGAAATTATTATTTCTGGCAATCTGGATGCCAAATATCTATTAATGCCACCAAAACCTTTTAAAATCTTGTTCAAAAGTTGCATTGCATTCTTGGATCGTAGCAAGCTAGTGAATGAACAAATAAAATACCCAGATAGTTCATGTGCATTTGTGTCAGGCTTAATCTCCACTATCCCATAATTGTGCAATTTATGTTTTAGACCCAAAGACAAGATTTTACATTTATCTCTGTTAAATTCCATCAGGGGTAGGTGGTGGAGAGGAGAAAGTAACAGTCCAGGGTGCCAACCTGACAACTTTCAGTTTCATTTTATTATTCTTTCCTCCTATATAGCTTTTGAATAGATTGTTATCTTGGTTTTGTTTGCTGCATACTTAGCATCAATAAATATTCCCATATAAGTACTCCCATGCTTCTCTGAATTCCTTATAATTAATATTTCTTTTGGAACAATAATATTACATTATATTCACATACCACAATTTGTTTATCCATCCCTCAATCAATGGGTATCTACTCCATTTTCAATTCTTTGCCACCACGAAAAGTGCTACCATGAATATATTAGCACATATATTCTCCTTCTCTCTTTGACTTATTTTAGTAATATGCCTCTCAGTGGGACCTCTGGGCCAAAGGGTGAGGATATGTTAAATTACTTTTTTGCATAATTACAAATTTAAATCTTTAATTTTGTGTGTAGGCATATTTATTTTAAAGGATGACTGGATTCTATCCAAAGAGAAGAAATTTATTTGTCTCTGTTGCAATCTTAGGTCAATAAAACATTACATAATGCCTTAGAAGAAAATGTAATGTTTCAGTTGGGAAGAAACAGGTACAATGGAATGAGCACTGGCTCTAGAGTGAGAAGATCTGGGTTCAAATTCCACCTCTGCTGCTTAGTACAGTGGAAAGAGTCATTGAACCTGAGTTCTAATCCTGTGATCTTCAGTAAGTCACTTAACCTTCCTGGACCTCAGTTTCCTCATCTGTAAAATAAGAGGATTGGAGTAGAAAGCCTTTAAGGTAATTTCATCTCTAGATTTATGATCGGTTGATGAAAGATGCCTTTTTTTATATTTCCAGTGCCTGGCATATAGTAAATATTTAATAACTGTTTGTTAACTTAGTGACTAACTGAGGTGGGCTGCCTCAAACTAGAGAGATTGGAGGAAGGACAGTAATTCAGAAGAATCAGGCAAAGTGTAGCAGAAAGGGTAAACCAAAGAATGAACAGAAATGGTCGAGAGTTGGCGAGTATAAACGCTGAAGGGAGGGACTTGTTGATAGTCCAAAAAGTGGAGGCTGTTATCAAGGTTGCCATTACTGAATAATAACTGTTGAGTGTCCGCATTTGCAGGCACTTCTGGAAAGCCCATTTAAGAGGTAGAGTCTCAGGACTCAAAGGAGCATATTGAAAAAAGAAAGGTTGACTGACTCTTGGGAAACATTCCTTCACAACTAAATGACTACACAGCAGAAGAGACTCTTGCTAAGGAAAAGGAAGTTACTATTTTAAATAGAATGGAACAAATCACTTGCTTACAGGCCAGGTTAGGCTCCTCAGCTGGGTAACTAACTGGGAGAGGCTGAGAGGGATTGGCACCACTTCAGGAGCTGTAACTTGAAAGAAGAAAACTTCTCCACGCCCTCTAATCCTGGAAGAGGGTCTCTATTTTCTTAGGGCACCTAAATAGTGTTACACGCAAACCCCTATAGGGCTTAAACTTTATACAAAGGCAAGCAAGCTGTGTTAGGCTAGTAATCTCTTCACACGTCTTGTTACAACCTCAGTATCTACCCTCAGGCATCTGGTTAAAAGGAATAAAACATAATCCAAGAAGGCAAATCTATTCTTGTACTAGCAATTTTTGCTAGGAAGGATTGGGGGCAGCAAGCTGACCACATGACTATCTCTGCACTATGGCGGGGGGGGGGAAAGCCCTTAAAACAACAATCCACATTCTCTAAAATAAACTTGGAGTATATTAACATAAATATTCCTCAACTTCTTCAAAATTAGGTCCACAATTGGGGTCATCCACATGCTTGGCAATGAGGACTTGCAGACACACCCAGTACAGGTCTTTGTCTTCTATTTTTTTTAAACACACTTAAATCCTTTGCAAATGAGCAGATATCTCAATTTGGACATATTTCTGAGATGATCAGAGGATTAGTATTTGAAACAAGATAGGAGAACTCATTTCTGTCCACATCCTTCTTAACGCCTTTGCTGACATCATTGTGTATGCGTGCGTGCGTGTGTGTGTGTGTGTGTGTGTGTGTGTATACATATCATGTTTTTACAAAATTTTTTGTGTGTTGTCTCCATTGTTAGATAGTGAGCCTTTAGGAATAGAGACTCTATTTTTATTTGTTTGTTTGCCTTTTCTTTGTATCCCAAGCACTTAGCACTGTGCTTGGCACATAACAATGCCTGGTTTCCTTCAGTCCTAACTAAAATCCCACCTTCTACAAGCAGCCTTTCTTTCCCAGTCTCCCATAGGCTAGTGCTGTCCCTTTGTTGATTCTCTCCCTTTTATCCTGTATATATCCTGTATTTGTTTGTTCCTAGTTGTTGTATATTGTCTTGCCCATTAGATTGTGAACCCCTGAGAGAAGGCATTATCTTTTGTCTTTCTTTGTATTCCCAGCACTTGGCAAAGTGCCTCACACGAAGCAGGCGATTTTAATAAGTATTGACTAACTTGACTATCCACGAACAAAGTGAAGGTGAGAGGAAACTCCTAAAGAGGGCTTGTATTTGAGTCCTGGCTCCAAATTTTACCTTGGGCAAAACAACTTCTCAAGGATTTATTCCCCATACTATAAAACAGTGATAATAATTCCTGTTTAGGTCTCTAACAGAGATATTATAAGGATTGAAGGAGTTAATGAAGGTCAAAATAATTTGTTCACTCCAAAGGGGTGAGGCCACCCAGCTCCCACTTACTTACTTCAGCAAAATCCCTGATGTTTGCTTCATACTGAATAATGATCAAGAAATCCAGCAGAAAACTAGAGTAAGTGACTTATTCTATTCCAGAATTGCATAGTCAGATATATGTCCATCAGCAATAGGAAAAGGACCTCTTGGCAATGTCAAGGCTTCCTTGAGAAAGTGCTAGGTGGCACAGTGGATAGTGTACCGGCCCTGGAGTCAGGAGGACCTGGGTTCAAATCTGGCCTCAGACACATAACACTAGCCGTGTGACTTGGGGCAAGTCACTTAACCCCAATTGCCTCACGAGAGAGAGAGAGAGAGAGAGAGAGAGAGAGAGAGAGAGAGAGAGAGAGAGAGCGCTAGGGTGGTTAGAAAGTTGAAGGGTGGCATCCTTGAAAGCCTTGGAAGCAGTCAAGTGGTTCAATGGAAAGAGCCCTGGAGATGGAGTCAGGAAAACCTGAGTTCACATTTACTACTATGTGACCCTGGAGCAAATCACTTAGCCTCTGTCTGTCTCAATTTCTGTCTCAATTTCCTCAACAGCAAAATGGGAATAATAGCAGCACCTACATCAGAGTTGTGAAGATTGAATGAGAAAATATTTGTAAAGTGCCTAGCACAGTGCCTAGCACATAGTAGATGTTTAATAAATGCTTAGTTCCCTTCCCCCTCTCCCTTGAGGAGTAGCAATTGGTAGTAACTGCCTGGTCCCTTATGACTCAAACTGGGACAGACGAGGCCAGGGGTTCTGACATTCCTAACACTTGATCCTGAGACATCAGAGAGGTCCTTGAAGATCCAATACAGTGGACCTAAAAGATCCAGGGGGAATCTAACACCAGGAAGTAAAAGTCAGTTTAGGAAGATAGGGGACTACGTCAAGACAAAGCAGGGTTCACCACCCTATCTAAAAGAGCAAGAGGGAGGCAAGGACTGGCTCTGGCACAAAGCCCCAGTTCAGAAACTAAAGTGGGAGAAATGAGTCTTTTTAAAAGCACAGATCAGCGTCAAAAATTATTGCAAGTCTAGAGATCCTCCAAAAGAAAGAATAAGCCCATAATAACTGCAAGTAGACACTCAAAGAAAAAAAATGGATTTTCCATTAGAACTACATGAATACTTAGCAGAAATGAAAGCAAGAGATAGAAGATGAAAGAAAAGACTCGAGAAAAAATTGGAAGAGGAATAAAGAACTTAGAAGAAAAAGTGGTAAACTTTGCCCCCCAAAATAGAATCTTGATGAAATAGAAAATTATGGCTCCCTGAGACAATAAGAAATATTAAAACAAAATCAAAAGAGTGAAAAAATGCAAAAAGTATGATATCTGAAATATTTTTAAATGATCTAGAAAAATGATCAAGAAGAGATAATTTAGGAATCATTAGACTCCCTGGAAACCATGATATTTGAAAAGCTTAGACACCATATTTCAAGAAATCATAAATGAAAACAGTTCAAATTTATTAAAAACAGAGGGAAAAGCAAAGATAATCACCTCCTGAAAGGAACACGAAAAGTTCCAGGAAAGTCAAAGCCCAAATCCAGAGCTCTCACATAAAAAAAAAAAAAAACTGCAAACATACATAAAGAAGCAATTTAAGTACCAGAGAACTATGCATAGTCAGGATCACACAAGACCTAACAGCTTTTATAATAAAAAAGAGGAGATCTTGGAATATAATATTCCAAAAGGCAAAAGAAATAGACTTCCAACGAAGAATAATTTACTCTGCAAAGCTAAATATCATCCTATGTGGCAAAAATGTATCTTTAATGGAACAGAAGACTTTCAAGCATTTCTGATGAAAAGATTAGAGATTAATAGGAACTTTGAAATATATAATAAGTCCAGAGATTTATAGAAATAAATTTATTTGAGCATTTAGAAGGAGTTCTATGATCACACTAACCTCTTAATAGGGAGAGAAGCAATAAATGTCTCTGCAGAAACATAAAGTCTCCAAAATGTATTGAAGGAGTTAAAAAAAAAGACAGAGGTTCTCTCTCTCTCTCTCTCTCTTCTCTCTCTCTCTCTCTCTCTCTCTCTCTCTCTCTCTCTCTGAATTTGTTCTGTTATGAGAATTTGAATATGCAAAAAAGGGAGAGTAAAAGGAATGCTCTAGTGGAGAGAAAAGAGGAGGTACAGAGCTTATACTTTCTCATGATAGGGGTCCATAAGAAGAGTATACAAATATAAAGAAAGGTATGGGGGATTGAACATTCTATGTAACTCACTCCTAACTGAAACAGACAAATTTAAGATACACAAACACACACAAGTTGGTGTCAAAACACACTAAATAGGGAAACAACCAAGATGGGGGTGGGGTGGAGATAGTTAAGACGGAGGATAATACTGGGGAAGGAATAGTCACAAGCAAAGCAAACTTCCTGATTCTGAATCAAGGCATTGAAAGGGAGAAAAGAATCAGAATAAAAAGGGGAGACTTAGATGGCCTTTTAGATAATTGGGGAATGGCTGAACAAAATGTGGTTTATTAATGTAGTGGAATATTATTGCACTGTAAGAAATTATGAAAGAGATGATTTCAGAGAATCTTGGGTAGTATGAACTGTTGCAGAATGAAGTGAGAAGAGCCAGGAAGACAATTTATACATGGACAGCAACATTGTAAAGAAAAAACTCTTTGAAAGGCTTAAGAACTCTGATCAATACTGACCAACCCTACCTCCAAAGGAGCTATTATGAAGGACATTACCCATCTCTTGACAGAGAGGTAATGAATGCAAGATCCAGAAAGGGACACATTTTTGGACATGCCCACTGTGGGAATTTGTTTTCACTTAGCTATGATTCTTTGTTAGAAGTTTTTTTTCCTCTCAGTTTTTAATTTGGGGAATGGGCTCAAGAGGTGGTGAGGTTAGCAATAGTGATGCCCTTCACTATCCCAATAAGAGGGCTATTGTAATCTTTTTCAAATGCATAGGAGAAAACAGAAAATCAGAAAGAAGCACAGACAAGCAGGGCAACTTTGAAAGTATTATGTAGAATTAATTTATATGTATACAGGGTGTCTCAAAAGTCTTCATGCAGTTTTAAGTTACTAAAACTTAAGATGAGTGGGCATTACATGAAACTCACTCCAAGCTGAAACAGACAAAGGAAGGTTGAACACACAAAAAGAGAGTTTGATGTCAAAATACACTAAACTCAACAGTTACTAGAGCTTAAAATTGGACTAAAACTTTTGATACACTCTCTCTGTGTGTGTACACATATAAATATATAAATAATATATATTTCACACGCATATAAAAGTAAGCAGTATGAAATGGAGATTCGTGATTTTACATAGAATCCTCTCTTTGTGTTCTACTAAGTATATGACAATCATACGTGTGTGTGTGTGTTTAAGTTCAGAATAAAAACATTTCAATTCCAAAGAAAATCCAAAAGGACTAAATAAATATGAAGTATTGATCATATTTCCTTCTGTTTCCTTGACCCAACTCTACTCATGCCAAATCTGCAAAAAGAAAATCTCAGGGGAGGTGGGAATGCATTTCTCTTCTAAATCTCAATAGTCCAAAAAGGAAGACAGACGGGATCAATTCAAGTGACTTGAAATCAATCTCAGCCTCTCGTGGGGCCTGGGCTGTCATTCTACCACCAGCATAGGCTGCCACTAAATCTCTGGCTTTGTTTGACTTGGCTTCCTGCAGTCTTGTTTAGTCTGCCTAACTCAGAGAGATTATCCTCTTGTTTTTATCACAGACCATTAGTATATTAATAATCCTCACTTGGTTACATACCGCCAACTTAATCTTCAGTAGGTAAAACAAACATAAGCTTCTTTCCCATTGTAAATTAAAGTCAACCTGGAAAGAAAGCACAGAATATTGAGGCAGCAGCCTATCTTAGGATGCAGCCACGTGTCAGAACTCAAATGCTTTGGGAATTAGCAGGTTTCTAATTATTTCATGCAGAGTTCTTAGCTCTGTTCACGAACTCATTTTTATCTTGTTACCCAGTAGCTTCTATACTTCGATGGATCTGTGATCTCATCAATATGGGTATTTCATCCAAAGGTGGAAATAACAATCCACCCATTCCTTCTCACCCTGTGTGTCCACCTTTCCCCCTAAATCCTCCACAGGGCCTTCCCCCAGTACTATCCTCTAGATCTCTTGACATTTTGTCATGAGCTTTCCACTAGTTGTCTTTAGCTCTCACTACATGCCTTCCTCCTTTTGAAGTCATTTTTAAAAATAATATCTTTTAAGCCATTTCTACACACTTCATTGTTAATTTGTTGCATTTGTCTCTCCATTGTTTTTTGGGTAATCTGCAATTTTAATTTGGCAGAAACTATGGTGTTGTGTGCTTCACGATCATATAGCGTACTAGAAGAACCTTTGTTGCTATTTTTTGATTGGCCCTAATTTCTGGAAGAAGCTTCCAGTCATGAAAAGTACTGAACAATCCAGCTTGCTCTCTTCCAATTCAGTCTTTGGCCCTGTATATCATACACACACAGTCTACCCATGAAATGTGTTCTGACTGATCAGCTTTTTACATTCACATCATTTTCTGCACAACAGGTGTTTTTCACCCACTTGGTTTTTCCTGTGTGGAGTGTTAGCTTGAACTCTCGACTTCTTGTAGGTCTCACTTAAGAGACTTTTTAATGCTTCAGCTCTAGCCATACAACTTGATGCTATCAATACAACTGAAAACAGGTGCATATGAAGAACTGCCACCCACAGCAATCACTCCTTCTCTTTAGACTCCGTGCTGGACATCCTCCACGATAGTGGCAAATGCTAAGTAAGAATCCTACAGTTTAAAAATAATCTATAAATGACTAATGGCATAGTGGGCAGAGTACCGGACTTAGAGTCAGGGTTCATATCTTACTCCAGCTGTGTGACCTTGAGAAATTCTATAATCCTCATTTTCCTTATCTGGATAATAGGGTTGATGATAGTATTTACTTTGCAGGATTGTTGTGAGAATCAAATGAGATTATTTATGTAAAATACTTCGCCAGCCTTAAAGTGTTATATAAATGTCAGCTGTGATTATTATTAGCTATTGATGTTCTAAAATATGAGATCTTTGGCTAAAAATAATGAGTTGTTATGCTGATGGAAGAATGTACTATGACACTGAATGAATTCTAAGCATTAAGGGTTTATGTTGTATCAAACATTGCAATAAACATTGGAGTTACAAATAACAAAATATTCCTTGCCATCAAGGAGCTTATATTCTCACTGAGGGGCACTTCACAATTAAGGGAGTGATGGCCAGGGAAGGTTGTTTTGGTTTGAGAAATCACAGGGATGGTAAATCCAGACAAGGGAGTGAATTGACAAGCCCATTCCAGAAACAATAGTAATGTTGGCTTGTTTACTATTCCCAAGGCAAGAGGAAGAAAGCAGGGGCAAGGGAAAGAGTGTATGTGCAGCTGATGGAAAGGATATAACTGGGTGGATTATTGGATAGGATATAAAGTGAAGTCTGAGAGTTGAGGCCAGTTAGATACAGTGGGCCATATGAATTTGTGCTGGCTGATTCTCTGATCAAGATAGTATGACCCCAAGGCAGAGATTCCAAAGCTGAATGGATTAAGTAACCCAGGGCATGGTCTCTGGAGGTCCAGCAGTCCAGAGGGAGCAGCAGCAAGGCATATATGTGTGTGTATGTATATGTGTATGTAAATGTATATATATATATATATATATACATATATATATATATACATATATATACATATATATATGTATATATGTGTGTGTGTGTGTATTTTTAAGAACTGAAAATAAATATTACGTGGAGGGCAATGAGGAGAGGCATAGCATGTGTGAGGAAACTGCAACATAAAACAAATGAGAAACTTCAAAGAACAGGAGCAAAAGACACATTATTAGAAATGTATGATAGGAAGAGAAGATAGAATGGTCATATGATGAGGGTGAGGGCTGACAGGTAGATAACCCGAATGATCCGCTGGTGCCCTTAAGATGGCAGGAGAAAGGGGGAAGGTAGGTGGATTGGTGGATAGATAATCGGCCTGAAGTTAGAAGGACCTGAGTTCAAATCCAGCCTCAGGTACTTACTAGCTGTGTGACCCAGGCAAGTCACTTAATCCTGATTGCCTCAAAAAAAGGAAGAAAGTCAGGAAAAGCATCAGAATAATTAGCGCTGACAAAGGTAGAAAGTGCAATCTCAGGAGATGATAGGGTGCCCTTTATCAGAGGTCTTCAAACAGAAGTGGGAGGACCCCTTGGTTTAGTATGTTATAGCAGGGATTTATTTGGGGTATGCATGGACCGGATGGCTCCTGAGATCCCTTCCAAAGCTAAAATTCTGTGATTCTCTGAGGCTCAGAGATGTTTAGTGACTTTCTCAGGGTCACACAGCAAGTGTCTGAGATACGCTTTACTCCAGGCCCTCCTGATTCCTATGATCCAATGCCTAGCAAGGAACAATTCTGATATTTATTTAAACTAAGGTATTCTCCTTCCCCCCAATCCTCTCAGGAAGCTTTCCTCCTTTTAAAAATAACCACTTGAATAATAAATAATAAAAAATGAGCTATGACTGATTTTTAATATTGGTAATTGCTCTTTTCAAACAGGAGCTTTTCATGAAGAATTTTTTTAGGAGAGGAAAGGGTACTACTGGTCATTAAGTGTCTCAAAGTGGCCATCAAAATAGGAGAACAGGTCAGTGCCAGTAGAGCCTGATTTGGGGAGTGGCCCAAGAATTACACAATGCTGTGCTGTTATACAAAAAGGATACAGTTAATTAAATCCAGGATTCGTATTAAAGCTAGATGAACAGAGACCAGCGAGAGATTTGCAGTGTAGGAGTTAGCTTGCTAGATTTTATGAGTCTCAGAATAAGAAGATACCTTAGGGGCCATTGAGACAGTTGCTTCCTGAAAAATGACTCCCCTTTATCCCGTAGCTACTAAATGACAATATAGCTTCTAGTAAGAGCTCTCTGGTGATGCAAAACTCACTGTCTTACAATGCCATCAGTATGATAGGGCCAGTGTGGCAATAAATAGGTCTAATGTAAGTGGGTAGAAATTTTCAGGCTTTTGCAACAATCCTCCTATTAGGAGACAGATGGACTTCTCAGTCAAAGAAATGTCAGAATATCCATCATGAGATTTCCTTAAGCAATTCTGGAGGGAAACATGACTTTTTTTCACTTTTCTGTTTGGCTAAGTCTTCTCCAATATCCACCTCATTCTTTCCTCTCTTGAATTTTGGAGAATCAGCCTAAACACCAATATTAAGCATTTTACTAATCCTAGCTCTGCCCCTGAGCCTGGGGAGTCATTTCACTCTGCCAGTAATGTGGAGATAATAACACCTTCTTAGCTCACTAAACTGCTTCAGGGATTAACTAATTAGTGGTTATTACTGAGTTTTATGAATGCTAAATGGTATTATCACTTTTAAAACTACTTCTCCTTTTTATTTTTTATTATGGACTACTTCTTTGAGAATTTCTGGGACACAACTATGATGGCCGATCAGAGGACTGGGCTTCAGATGTACTGGCAACGAAGAGTCACTAAAACACACCCTTGCTCAAAACTATCTCCCCTAGAGGCATATGTGGTGCTAAAAGTTCTACTACTAGACATACTCCTTTGGGAGAGAGACTACATTAACTCTCAAGCGCTCAAACCCTACTATAGAGAGCGCAACTAGGATGGGCTGGCCATGTTGTTCAAATGCCAAACATATGTTTGCCAAAAAATTTTAAGAATGAAGGACCAAAAACAACAACAGCAATAATTTCAAAGAGAACTCACACAAGGGAAGTGTTCACACGGAACTCAGAAGAAGCGATACAAGGACACTCTCAAGGTCTCTCTGAAGAACTTTGGAATCGATTGTGAGACATGGGAGACTGGCACAAGGCTGCCTAGCATGGCATGCCTGCATCAAAGAAGGCACTGTGCTTTCTGAGCAAAGCAGAATTGCAGTGATGAGATGGACAAATTTAGGAACATCTCCATTCCAAATGTTCACATGGACAATTTGTGCCCATCTTGCGGTAGAACCTTCCAAGCTTGCATTGGTCTGAACAGCCACATTGTACATTGACCCTGACATAGTAATGTCATTTTGGTTCACTTCAAGCATGACAGACAACAACCAATATTAACTTTATAGCATTGACTAGTAGATTATCTGTTACACATATGATTCACGTTGGGGTGCTGCCAAAGGATGGCTAAGTTTTGATAGATGTAAGGGAATCAGGAAAGTTATGAAGAATAGATGTTACCAGGGACGATAGATTTCTTGGAGATGCGACAGTTGGCGATGAGGTCCTAGACAAGTATTGTAGAGTGTAGGGGTGCTGGACATCTAGGGAGAGTGGAAATGAAAGGGGGGATTAAGGGGACAAAGTTGCTAATGGAACACTTTTCCTTCTTCCCAATTTGTTCTGGTAAGTCACAACAGTTGATAATGCCTTCCCTCCCCCTCAGCTAACTTTTAGTACATAACTTATGCCTGACATTGGTCAGTGGTGCGATGTGTCCTCCAGCCAAGGAGGACATTTCATTAACTCTGATGGAGATTAGGTACAGTAGAGGGACAGGGTCTAACACACTGTGCCTTACAAGCAACAGGCTCTTAATAAATGAATTAATTAATTAATTAATTAATAAATTAATGAATTGAAATAAATGAATAAATTGAATGAAAAGAGTTAGCTATGGATCTCTATTTCTGTCAAGAGAAAGGATAGAGAAGTAAGGAGAAAAAGGAAAAGGAGAGAAAGAAAAATGAGGAAAAGGGAAAGGAGAGGTGAGATCAGGGAGAGAAAGAGGAGGAAGATGTAGAGAAAAGGAAAAGAGCAGAAAAGAAGGAGGGGCAGAGGAGAAAAGAAAAGGAGAGGGAGAAAAGCACTGGAGAGAAGGGAGAAGAGAGGAGAAAGGCAGTAGTATTCTGGTAAATTTTTAATAACCAGCTTTCTGAAAAAATGTATGCAAGATCTTTTTGTGGTGGCCAAGATTTGAGGGGATGCCCATTAATTGAGGAATGGCTGAACAAGTTGTGGTATATGAACGTAATGGAATACTATTGTGCCATAAGAAATGATGAGCAGGAGAACGTCAGAAAAACCTGGAAAGATTTATACGAACTGATGCCAAGTTAAGTGAGCAGAACCAGAACGTTGCACACAGTAACAGCTATACTGTGTGATGACTAACTTTGATAGACTCATCTCTTCTTAGCAATGCAAGGATCTAAGACAACTCCAAAGGATTCATGATGGAAAATGCTGTCCATATCCAGAAAAAGAACTATGGAGTCTGAATGGAGATCAAAGCATATTATTTACTCCCCCTCTCTGTTTCTTCTTTCTCATGGTTTCTCCCATTGGTTCTAGTTCTTTATAACATGACTAATGTGAAAATAGGTTCAATATGAATGTATATGTAGAGCCTATATTAAATTGCATGCCATCTTGGGGTGGGGATGGGGGAGAGATGGGGAGAAAATTTGGAACTCAAAATGTTATGGAAGCGAATGTTGAAAACTAAAAACAAATAAATATATTTTTTAAAAAGGATTGCAAGACACACCTCTAAGTATAATCGGCATTGCTTTTCATCACTTTCTTAAGTCCAGACAATTAACAAAACAGTAAATTAAGCTTTGATTTGTAGCTTTTACCAATTTCTGACATATAAATATTCATACAGAAAGTTTAACAATAGACCTGAGAGTTGGTGCCACCCTGGGAGGAATTAGATGGCTTTGAGAACAAAAGGAGGAGAGGTCAGAAACTAGGAGGGGAAAGATAGAGAAAGTGGGGATGGGGCTTATACATTCACAGACTATCTGAGTTAGGACAAGAACCTAGATATCATTGAGTCCAAACCTTTTATTTTCACAATGAAGAAACTGAGACCCAGAACTTGTTCCAGATCAGTCCTATAGAAGATGTCAGAGGACTCCAAACCAGGTTGTTTTGGGGGAACTCATAAATAAACAAATATTTCATGGACACTAATATTGTTCAGCACCAAGTTTAATAGAGGACATTAGGGAAAAGAAGGAGAAAGAAGGACAAGGGGAGAGGAAAGAGCAAATAAGTTTTAGTTTCTCTGGGCCAAGAGGAAATACATTTCCCTTTCTTTTTACTTCCCTAAAATGGTACACAACTTATCTGCAAATACTTAGGACAGAAATCCTAGCAACTAACAAAAGCTAAATTGTAATTAGATACTGGCTGTTTCTACCCATGATGCCAAGACCTAGGTGGGTTCAAGTCCTGCCCTTGATTCAAACTCTCTGTAGCCCTCAGCAAGTAACTCAACCTCTTAATGCCCCAAATAGCTAAGAACTATGTTGCAGAGAAAGTGATGATCTGTATTGGTAGAGGGACTTTCCTCCCCTGGGAATTCGCTATACCAATGAAATCACAGCCCCAGCCCCTATCATTGTCCCTATAATTCTAACCATTAACTTATCACCAAGTTGAAGTCCAAAGGCCCAAACTTCATGTTTCTAAGTTCTGACTGAAGGACAATTCAACTTATAGGACCATAAATTTAGGGATGGAAGGGACATTAGAAGCCATTTAATTCAACTTCTTCATTTTACATAGGAGGAGAATGAGGTTAAGAGACATTATGTAATTTGTTCAACATCACGTAGGTAGTTAGTGGCAGATTTAGGGTTAGAACTTAGGACCTCTGGCTTACAAACATATGTGCCACCTGTTTCACCTACCAGCAAGGATGATTTCAGCTAGTGGCACAGTGGACAGAATGCTAGGCCTGGAGTCAGGAAGACTTAAGTTCGAATCTATCCTCAGACACTTACTAGCTGTATGACTATTGACAAGTCACTTCACCTCTGTTTGCCTCAGTTTCTCCAACTGTAAAATGAGGTTCGTTATAGCATCTACCTTGCAGGGTTGTTGTGAGTCTCAAATGAGATGATATTTATAAAAACCACTTAGCTCAGTGCTTGGCATATAGTAAGCATTATATAAATGCTTATTCTCTTCCCTTCCCTAAGCTTCTAAATTCACAAGGAATTCTATTCTGTGTAGCCCAGGTCTGTGCTGTGGTAGAAGGCCTTCTAATGCAATTGAAGATCATTTGGGAGGGGTACTTCTGAATGGTTTGTACCTACAGATAACTGAGCCAATGGACACAAAGTCACCCAGAAATGAACCTGAGCTCTGCTCCCCACCCCCCCTTAATCTCTAAGCACTGAAGCAGAGAATGGTTAAGGAAACTGGGAGAGAGGCAGGAACAGGCTCCAAGATTCCCTGCTGTAAGCACAGGCCAGCCCTCAGGAAATCACATCTGAGCTGGCTGGTTAACTCTTCTCTTCCAGCTGCGGCTTCCAAATTCTCCTCCGATACCAGACCAGCAATGGCCAGGAAGCACTCTGCTGTTGTTTAATGGTGTTAAATTCGGCAGCAAGTGTTATAAGATGTCTTCCTTGTTCTGCTTTTTCTTTCCTATACAAAGAATGATTCAACTGTTGTCATTATCACATTAAGAACTTAGAATTATTTGAGTTTCCTTCTTTGCCACCTTTTCAGTTTCCCAGGAACAGCACCTTTACAATTTTGTTTTAGTCTAAGCTCAGAGTTGCACAAATAGTTCAAGATGTAGACTTACTCGTTCTTTACCTCAGTTCCAATAACAGTGTGACTCACGCTCTGGTCTTATTTTTTTGTTTTATTTTTAATTTATGGAATAAAACAAGCATTTCCATAACTCAGTACAATAAAAAGATGATTGTACGTGAAACTGCAAATCTACTATGCACAACTTGCTATTCCTTTCAATATACAAGAAAATTATCGTGTAAAAAACTTCTTTTTTCTATGCTGTAGTCTTATATAGCTGCTCTCTTAACTGGGTTTTCTTTCTTCTCCTTTGCTAAACCTTACGTATTAACCTCATCCTTTTGGCCTATTAAACTCATCTACGACTGTCTGTAAATATTTGTTGTTTTTTGGTCATTTTAGTCGTCTGACTCTTTGTGACCCTATTTGGGGTTTTCTTGGCAAAGATACTGGAGCAGTTTGCCATTTCCTTCTCCAGCTCATTTTACAGACGAGGAAACTGAGGCAAACAGGGTTAAGTGACTTGCCCAGAGTCAAGCAGCTAGTAAGTGTATGATTTGAACTCAGGAAGACTCATCTTCCTGACTCCAGGCCTGCCAACCCCACTGTGCCACCTAGCTGCCCCATCTGTAAATATAACTGTTATTAATCGTGAGTTCTGATTAAATATGCATAATATACGTGCAAAAACATAGTCTAGGAGATTTCAAGTAAAGAGAGAAATATTTGTGTTAAATGGCACTTACATATAAACATGTGAATATATGTTTATATAGTAAGGGTTTTGCTTGTATGTCACATTCTGGTTGGGCCCTCATTCTTCAAAGCTTCTTACTCCAGAGGATTCTGAGATAATGATCATCATCAAGGCCATGTAAAGCCCTTTTATGTGTTCTGTGTATGAGACATTTTCAAGACTAATCACAAAAAAAAAAAACACCCCAACAACCCAGCCAATCTCCTTTGGATCCATCTCAACTAGGAGTAGTGCCAGAGACCATAAAAAGTCACAGATTTAGAAGTGGAAGAGAAGAGCAGCACCTTGTCTCCTCTTCAATGAAAACTCTGGAAAGTCCAAAGAGGAGGCTGAGAAGTGAGGGGGTAAAAGGTAACACTCTGAGTGCTCCCTACAACAGAAAGGTGCAAAGACTGCACCACACTTCATGCTGCCTTAACCATTGAGATTTCATGCTTTGTGCTTGTGTGGGACTACCTAGACCTGGAGAATCTGGGCCGTTGGGGGAAAATAGAGAAGACACATGCTGTGGGATGGGACCTGATGTCTCAAGATATTGATTTGAGGAATAACTTGATAAAAACTTGACTCCATGGCAATGGGATCACCAAGGGAGGGAGTATAAGAGAAAAAAGAGAAGAAGGTTGAGGATAGCTTTGGGGGACTTCTGCATTTAGAGGACAAGAAGGAAACCAGCGAAGGAAGCCTTAGGAGGGATAGTCATTAGTATCAAAGATATATGAAGCTCTTAGTATGTGCAAGTCACAGGACTAGGCACTGAGAATACAAAGGCAAAAATGAAATAGTCTTTACTATCAAGGAGATTACAATTTATTTAAAAATTTTTTTAAAGCAATTGGGGTTAAGTGACTTGCCCACGGTCCCACAGCTAGTAAGTGTCAAGTGTTTGATCTGAGGCTGGATTTGAACTCAGGTCCTCCAGACTTCAGGGCTGGTGCTCTATCCACTTCACCACCTAGCTGCCCCTTGAGATTACATTTTAATGGGGTGTGTGTGTGTGTGTGTGTGCAATATATGCATGTCTTATCATTCTTACAAGACTGTATACTCCTAGAGGGCAGCTAGGTGGTTCAGTGGGCAGAGCATTGGGCTTGGAATCAGGAAGATTCATCTTCCCAAGTTCAAATCTGGCCTCATATTGATAAGGAAACTGAGGCCCAGAGAGATGAATTGATTTGACTAAAGTGAGGTAGTAGAACTGTGTGACTCTGGGAAAGTAATTTCACTCTGTTTGCCTCGGTTCCTTCATCTGTAAAATGATCTGGAGAAGGAAATGGTAAACCATTGCAGTATACTTGCCAAGAGAACCCAACAAAGAGTTGGATATGACTGAAAAATGACTAAACAGAAGATATTAGTAGTATCTTCCTCAAACACCTAATACAGTGTCTTGCATATTGTAGACAAAAGAAGTGCGTCTTGGACTAAATTGGGCATTCTAGGAAAGAAAATTGGCTTTTCATATTCATATTTCACCTTTAGATTTTTATAGCTCTTGAAAAAAAATGCAAGAATTTGTTAATGGTGTCTAAGAGGGAGCTTTGTAAGCAGGCAGTAGAGTGGATCATAATATAATACTTACCACTTAAATAGCTTTATTTCTTTAACAGGAGCATTAAGTCCCTAAGCTGCACAACTCCCTGGTGAGGTAACCAAGTATCACTCCTCCTGTTTTTCTACAAATGGAGACCAAGACAGGGAGGGACATAAGGCATTAGCCCAAAAGTATAACTGCCAGTGTCTCACTTCTGCTCTGCTCCCTCTACTGGTGAGTGAAGGCTGGACCTCAACATACTATTTTACAGGAAGGAATATGGAAGGCAATTTATCCTAGAACCATAGAATATGCAAGCTAGAAAAGACTGGTATGCCAACTCCAATCCCCCTTTTTAAAGGTGAGGAAACTGAGTCTGTGAACCAAACTTTCCTTCTAGGTCGCCAACTTACCATGGATTTGCAACCCTATCCCCAATCTCTGAGGTGCCTTCAGTCCAGTGCAACAAATTCAGATCTAGAGATTATACAAGAGGATGCCAACCTCCAGAACCTTCAGAAGACAACATACTCCTCCTTTGAACCCACGACTAAAGCCCAAGATGAGGAATAAGACTCATACAACTTGTCATTAATAGCTCATCTTCCACAGATTCAACTAAAGCCTCAATGCAGATAACTCTCAAACTTCACTTTCAATCAATCAGCAGCATTTATTAAGTGCCTTCTGTGTGCCAGGTGCTATAGTAGGGTCTGAAGATATAAAAAGAAAAATAACATAGCTCTTACCCTTGAAGAACTTACGTTTCTTAGGAAAATGGAATCTGGAGAGCTGCTTTAGACAGTAGAGGCTGTCTCACTTACCAAAGTGACTGGGTATACTACAAATTCATATTATCTAACCTTGACCTCATTGCAGCAAGGCAATCCTATTCCTCCAACTCATCAAAAAATGTTCAAAATCTCTTCTCACGACTCCCCAGAGAAACAACCTTCTCAGCTGAGAACCTTGTATCATATTTCACCAAAGGCCATCTCCTTCATTACAGTCTTTAATGAAGAGTTGGCTCTCCTCTTTGCCAAAGCCAACCCCTTTACATTATTAAACTTATTGCCTGCTCTCTTGTCCAGCAGTCTGTGTCTAATGGCACCTTCTTCTCTCTAATCTTCAATCTTTCTTTACCTACTGGTTGCACCCCTGCTGCCTACAAACATGTCCAAGTTTTCTCCATGCATAAAAAAACCCCTCTCAATAAATCCTGCTATCTCTTCTAGTTACCATCCTCTATCTCTCCTCCGCTTAGCTAAACTCTTTGAAAAAGATGTAGCGTAATAATAATAAACATTTGTATAGCTTGTGCCGGCTATATTTTATATTTATATTTTATTTTTATATTTCATACATATACATAATTTATATAAAAATAAATAAATATATTTATAAACATAAACATTTATATATACTATGTGCCAGACACAGTGCTAAGTGCTTTACAATTACTATTTCATTTGATTCTCCCAACTACCTGGGGAGGTAGGTGGTATTATTATCCTCATTTTACAGATGAGGAAACTGAGGCAGAGGTTAAGTGACTTGCCCAGATCACATAGCTTGTAAGTGCCTGGGGCTGGATTAGAACTCAGTCTTTATGGCTTTATGACATTTTCCTCTCCTCTCATTCTCTTAGACTCTCTATGCCTGTCTTTTTTTAAACTCACCGTCCAACTGAAACTACTCTCTTCAAAGTTACCAATCTCTTAATTGCCAGATCAAGTGGCCTTTTCTCAGTTCTCATCTTTCTTGACCTCTCTGCAGTTATTTGATGCTACTGACCACCTTCTCTCCCTGCATACTCTCTCCTCCAGGTTTTTGCGACACGTTCTTTCTCTTTCTGTTCTCCTCCCTGCTTGTCTTGATCCATCTCTTTTTCTTTTACTGAATCTTCATCTATGTCATACCCACTGCAGTACATTCCAGTGTTTTGTCCCAGATCCTCTATTTTCTCTCTGCTGTCTTACTTGGTTATCTCATGAGTTCAATTACCTTCTCTTCGCATTTGACTCCTGCATCAATATACCTAGCTCCTAGCCACTCCCCTGAGCATCAGTACTTCATTTCATCACAAAGAGCCTGTTGAACATTTCAGAATGCATATCCTTGTAAGCAACTCAATATAACCAAAATAAAACTCATCATCTTCTCCTCCTACCCCCCCATCCTCACCCCCTTTTCTGACCTTTCCTGTTACTGCTAAGGGCATCCCCATTCATCCAGCCACCCAGGTATGCTACCTTGGTCTCATAAGGCAGCTGGTAGCACGGTGAATGGAGCATTGGGCTTGGAGTCAGAAAGATGTAAGTTCAAACATGGCCTCAGACACTTACTAGCTGTGTGATCCTGGACAAGTCACCTAACCCCTGTTTGCCTCAGTTTCCTCAACTGAAAAATAATAGCATGTACTCCGTAGGGTTGTTATGAGGATTAAATAAGATAATTAGGAAAAATCACAGTACCTGGCACATGTTAGATGCTAAATGTTTATTCCCTTCATCCTTGACTCTTTACTGTCACTTGCTTCAAACATCCAGTTGCCAAATTTTGTTTCTATCTCCATAATATCTCTCATATATGTTTTCTTTTCTCCACTACCATGAGCACAACCACCCACAACCAAAGTTATAGAAGATCTGGAAAAGGAAATCCCTGGCAAAAATTGGAAAAAAACTGGGCTTTTTCATATGACACATCTGAAATCTCCTATGTGGGCTATGTTTACCCCTATTAAAATGTCAGCTTCTTATTTTGATTTTCTATTTGTATTCCTCACGCTTAGCAAAGTGCTTTGTCCATAGTGATAAATACTCATTCATTCGTTCATTCATTCATCCAACTTCAGGTCTTCACCCCTGTCTGAACTACTGCCATATCCCCCTAATTGTTCTCCCTGCCTCAAATTTCACTCCAATCTCTCCCCCACGCAGCTGCCAAAGTGATTTTTCCTAAGAAAAGCAGGTCTGGCCGTATAACTCAATGAGCTTTAGTGACTAGATATAAATTCCTCTATTTGGTATTTGAAGCTCTTCACAACCTGGCCTCTTCCTATCTTTCCAGTCTTCTTACACATTACTCCCCACTATGTAATCTATGTTCTAGCTATATAGCGCTACTTTCTTTTCCCTCTCATCTCTACCTTTTAAAATCCCTTGCTTCCTTCAGGATTCAGCTGAAATGCTGCTTTTTCTCCAGGATGCCTTTCCTGGTCCCCCCAGTATTTTTCTCTAAGGTAGGAATTCTTAACCTTTTTTTGGTCATGGCAAAGTCTGGTGAAGCCTATGGACCGCTTTTCAGAACACTGTTTCAAATAATCAATGGAAATGCTAAATTTCAGTTAGAGGTTAATGAAAATAAAGATAAAACTTTTTTTCCCATCCAAGTTCATGAACTCCCCCAAATCTAATCACAGATCTGTGGGCACTGGGTTAAGAATCCCTGCTCTAAGGTTACCTTTTATCTATTTTGTATGTATGTATGAGAGAGAGAGAGAGACTCACACGCACAGACAGACAGACAGAGACAGACAGACAGAGACTGAGACAGAGAGAGACAGAGACAGAGACAGAGTCAGAGAGACAGAGAGTAAGAGTTGTGATATTTTTTTTAATTTTAAGAATTGTGATTTTTGAAATATATTGTTTGATGGTATAGTATTCACGATAGGTTAAGTGGTCTTAATGAACATAAACATATAAGCTATGACAGACAGCTTATACTGTCCTGACTCATTCTGACCCTAGGTCAAATGTATAGATAGATGATCATGGCTCCTGATCAGATGAGGGTCCTGGCCATGTGCAGCAGTTGCTTGCCGACACCCGTTTCTGGGATCCCCAGTTATGGATTCAGACCCTTATCCAATTTCTAGTCCTTACTAGGAAACTCCCTCACTAGAGTTTGGTATCTATAAATGATCGGGGCAACTTCCTCACATCATCTGGCTCTAATTAGGAATGCATCCTTCCATATCTGGCATTGATTGCCTGTTCTCATTCAAGCACATCTTTTCAGGTACAAAATTCCCTGGATCAAACCCCTCTCCGTCACTCCCCATGACATCTTTGCTAAGGTACACATCTCCCTCACATGAATGCCTGTGGCCCTCTAGGTGACTGAAGCTCTGTTTGTGTTGCCATAGTGTATGCATCTGCTTGCTATACTGCGTAGTAACAAAGCTCATACTTGCCCAAGCCCTCGAAATACCAATTTTCTGTGAAATCTTGAATCTAGGTCTTTGCTCTAACCTAAACTCTGAGGCCAAATAGAGTATAAGATATTAGAAGGTAAGCTTTTTGAGGGCAGGGATTGCTTTTTCTTTTTCTTTGAATCCCCACTGTTTATTAGCCCAGTGCCTCACATTTTGCAGGTGCTTAATAAATACTTACTGATTGATTATCTATACTCCTTTCTTTTCAATAGTTATTCATTAATTGACCTGGGGATGACTATCGTGACCCACAGAGGTCGTTTGACATAGGTGGCTCCATTATTCCTGGGGTGACCTCCAATTAGTGCTTCTTAATGGAACATAACTTTAAACAAGGTGACAACAGAAGTGGGCAGGCTGGCTTTCACGGACTGAGGGAATGTTATACCTCACCAGAGCATGTCTGCAAAAAGGGCCTAAGTAAACCCAAGGCTTGAGCTGCTGCCCCATTTGGCTTCCATGGTCACTTCTCTTTTGAAACCCTGCTGTTTATTTGCTTCTCCTTTCCCCCTTTTAAGCCCTTCTGTCTGATTACACTGCCACACTCAGGGGCCATGGCCTGGCATTAACTCTCAGGGAAAGCATTGTCCCCGAGCACTCAGCCGCCCTCTCGGAGATGCTCCACCCCAGGCTGAGCTTTGCAGAGCTTTTGTGCAGTGAAGGGGAGGATTGGAGTGCTCTCTCTTGTCATAATACTTCAGGAAAAGAATTTCATTAGTGCAATCCAGAGCTTTGGTAAGAAGGTTCTTACACAGGCTCCATTAGAGGTGGGCTGATTGGCCGATGAAGCCAGCCAGTCCTTGAAACATCCTTCACCCTCTTTGCTCATTGTTTCATGTCACTCTAATCTAGCGTTGCCATCTTGCCAGTTGCCATCAGGTATCAGATACATTTTTTTTTCATTTTCTTTCAGTTATTAGTTGTTTCTGGTGACCTCACTAGGATTTAAATAACGTGTTGTTCAGTTGGTTCTGACTCTTTGTGACCTCATTCGGGGTTTTTTGTTTTTTTCTTTTGACAGAGATACTGGAGTGATTTGCCATTTCCTTCTCCAGCTCATTTTATAAATGAGGAAACTGAGGCAAACAGGATTAAGTGACTTGCCCAGGGTCACATGACTATTAAGTATTAGGGCCAGATTTGAACTCAGGAGGATGAGTCTTCCTGACCTCGGGCCTGGCGCTGTATCCTCTGTGCCACCCAGCTGCCTTTAAATAACATAATGTCTCTTTTATTCTGAGACAAAGCAGCAAAGGAAGAGCATTGGACCAGGACTAGTAAGTCCTGGATCTACTCTAAACTTTGATGATGTTGGACAAATTACCTCATCTTTCTAGGCCTCAGTTTCCATGTCTGTGAAAACATCTAAGATCCATTTGAGCTCTAAATCAACAAGTAGCGCAGAATGGTTCATCCAAATCACTAGCTTTTAGGTTTCTGGTTTGCAGCAACCTTTCTACATGACTTCCTTTTCTTGTGACATTCCCTGTTTTGTATTGGCAGGGTTTGCCCTATAGGTGCCATCTACTTTTCCCAAATCTATTCGTTTGATTGGGATTTCTTCCCTATTGGATGGAATACTTAGTTTCCTTAAGTTCAATCAGTAATGACTGAGTGGAAAAATGTTCTGTGAAGCAGAGAATCAAGTAATCAATTCATGGGTAATTCTAGTGAAAAACAAATTTCATGCAAAGTATTCAGGTCAATGGCAGGGTTATTAATTAATTAATTATAACAAATTTCACAATTTTTCCACTAAATTGTCTAAGAGGCCACATCACAAAGAAATAGAAGGCTGACCTTAAAGTCAGAAATACCTGGGTTCAAGTCCTTCTCTGATATATATTGACTGTGTGACATGGGCAAACCATTTAATGGTATCAAGAAACCCTCTAAGAATTCAAGTTAAAGATGAATTCAAGGAGTTTCTATGCTGAAAATTACCCAATCAGATGAAATTACAGGCCTGGAACATCTGAAGGTACAGCCTAGAGATAGAGGCAGGTATAATATTGTGGATTTGACTTGGTTTTTCTTACTTACCTGTGTGACCTTGGTGGGCAAATTATTTCACCTTTCTAGGCCTCTATTTCCTCATCTGTTGAATGAAAACTAAATGATTTCTAACGCTCTCTCCTTGCCCTTTGAGTCTATAATTTTATTGCTGATTCATCTCTTTAATGTACAAACAATGAATTGTTAGCCTTGGAGGAAACACAGGAAAAACCAAGCACAAAACTCCCATGAGTTTTAAAAAATGAATGAATGAATGAAGATATTCCAAGCACCAAGCTTTCACTGAAATGTTCCATTAGGACATTATCTCCTTGGTTTTCTAATCCAATCAATTCACTTACACCACCACACATCTCAACCCCCAACTGCTTCAAACAGGGCTTGTATCTACCATGCTTCATGTCACCTACCTTCAGTCATAAAATAGGAATTGTATCTGGATCATAAAAACTGAATCATCTTGTTCAACCACCTCATTTTACAGATAAGGAAACTGAGGCCCAGAGAGGTGAATTGATGTGACTAAAGTGAGGTAGTAGCGGAGCTGAAACTTACCCACATTCTGATGCTGCTTTTCTCATCCCATATTTATCCCCTGGGGCTCAGGCTCTCCCTGCCTTCTAATGGGACAATTAAGCCAATCTGTTAAATTGGTTACATTAATGTATTAATGTAAGCAGGATATATAGCACATCCTCAAGGCACCTACTCTGGTTCCCCAGCCACATATGTGTATCATAGCAGAGAATTTTTGAGATTGTTATTGCAGTAGAGCTCCCCAAGACTGGGTGAGTCATAATATATAGTAGGAAAAGCATTGGATTCCAAGTTAGAGAACCTGGGTTAAAATTCTGTCTCTGATATTTACTACATGTGACCTTGAGGCAAGTCATTTTTACTTCTCTGGGTCTCGGCTTACTCATCTGTAAAATGAAGAGGTTGGATGAGATGGAGCCTTAACGAAAGGGTGTGCTGGTAAATGTTTAACAACCAGCTGTGGGGGAAAAATGTATACCTAATGCATTTTTAAATTTAAAAATCTGGGGGCAGCCAGGTGGCACAGTGGACAGAGCATCTGCCCTGGATTCAGGACAAAGTGAGTTCAAATCTGCCCTCAGACACATAACAATCACTAGCTCTGTGACTCTGGGCAAGTCACTTAACCCCAATTGCCTCACAAAAAAAAAATTTAATCTGCATTATTAACATTTTTCCATCCCTTTGTTAAGTCTAGACAATCAGCAGAGCAATAAATCAGTCCCTGATTTGTAGCATTTGTTAATTACTGAGGTGTAAATACTCACACTCCTGGCACATTCTTCCTTCCCTTGGGACAGCCAATGGGACTTAGCCGGCAGAGTGGGTAGAGTGCTGGTTGTGGAATTGGGAAAACCTGAGTTCAAATCTTACCTTGAACACTTACTAACTGTGCGACTCTGGGCAAATCACTTCATCTCTGTTTGCCTCAGTTTCCTCAACTGTAAAATGAGGATAAAACCTACTCCTACCTCCCAGGGTTGTTGTGAGGATCAAATGAGATCATATTTATAAAGTGCTTAGCACAGTATCTGGCACATAGCAGGTGCTATGTAAATGCTTATTCCCTCCCTCCTCTTCTATTCCATCAGAACCTATTCTGATCATGAAGAAGGACCCAGACGCATAATCTCATTGCTTTCCTGTCACCACACAGAAATCTGCAAATACAATTGCTATTTTCATTGTCATAGAAGTGGGGTAGATGTTTCCTGATAGCCATACAATCACTCTAGAAAACAAGTGCGTATTCACCCCACAGGAAAGCATATAAGATGCAGAGAACTCACAGGTGCCCATAACCAGATACAGAGAACACATCAAGCCTCCACAGTGGTTCTCTTCATAGCGAAACAAACTTAGCTTAGAAATGCCTGCTCTAAGGTTTGCCTAATTTTTTTAATTTTTTTAATTTTTTTTTTGTTTTTAACTTGTATTTTTTTATTTTTTATTTAATTTTTTTTGTTTTTTTTTCCTAATTTTCTTTTAGGCCATTGGGGTTAAGTGACTTGCCCAGGGTCACACAGCTAGTAAGTGTCAAGTGTTTGGTCTGAGGCCAGATTTGAACTCAGGTCCTCCTGATTTCAGGGCCAGTGCTCTATCCACTGTACCACCTAGTTGCCCCTAAGGTTTGCCTAATTTGATGACAACTGAGTACCAATTTACCTAGCCCCTGATATCTGGCCAACTCCATGTTACCAGACCCTATTATACATCCCAGGCCATCTTGCTAACTGCCTTAGCAGCTGAGCACATACCCTTCTTCCCTCCCTTCTCCTCATCCCACCCCACTTTTCACCTCTTGCTCTGGGCACAGTAACCAAGTCATCACTACCATTGCTTCAGGAAAAAAGTGTCTGTTGACTGCCCCCTGACTCTATTCACCACTCCTGTGACTCAGCAGACTAGAACACCTCTTCCTAGCCCCTCCTTCCCTTTAGTTATATCATCCTTTAGAATATAAACTCCTTGAGGCCAGGGAATAGATCTTTTTTTATTTATATTCCCAGTGCTTAGCTCAATGCCTGGCATACAGAGTGCTTAGTAAATGTGTGTTCCTTCACTAATCTCTAAGGTCCTTCCAGCTTTAATATTCTATAAGAAAATAGGAAATTTTTATTTTTAAAGAAATGGGGCTTAAGAATGGCTGATTCTAAGGGGACAGTATGCTCAGGGTACGAATTCAATCAACTTGGATTACCACTTTCTTGGAACTGTGCCCAAATGAAAAATATGTAATGGGATTTGTGTCTGTATTTATAGAGTTTTCAGTAGTAAATCGTGATTAAGTCTTTTTGTTCCAATCAAAGGTCCTAGAGAGAATGAGGAAAAACAAACTTTTTTTTTCCTGGACAATTTATTGGAGGTTTTTCTAGGTGGAAGTGAGAAGGATTCTGGATTTATAGTTGGAATATCTGGGTTTGAACAATAACTGTCACTTACTGGGGTGGCTAGGTGGTTTAGCGGATAGAGTGCCGGGCCTGAAGTCAGAAAGATTCATCTTCCTAAGTTCCAATCCAGCCTCAGACACTTACTAGCTCTGTGACTCTGGGCAAGTCATTTAACCCTGTTTACCTCAGTTTCCTCATCTGCAAATGATCTGGAGAAAGAAATGGCAAAACACTCTAGTTAATATCTTTGCCAAGAAAACCCCAAGTAGACTCAGAAAGAGTTGGACATGACTGAACCACAACACACATCTGTTACTAATACCTTTGTGATCTTGGACAGCTATTTAATATCTCTTGGGCTCAGTTTCTTCAGCTCTAAAAGGAGAAGGTTAGACTAGATAACTTCTAAGGTCTGTCTCTTCCACGTCTGTAAATCTATGATCCATGAGAGGGTGATGCAATAACAGTGGCCCCCATCAAGTGAGGAAGCAGAGCTATTTGGTGCAAAAGGGAAAAAAATAGTAGAAAGGGAAGTGCTTTTATTCTTTGTTTCTGGTTTGTGGGCACTAATTCCCATCCCAGCATTCTGTCTTCCTGCTGCCAAGGACTGGGTCTTGTGAGTAAACTCCCCCAAACAACCCAATTAACCTAATAAACCCTAATAAACGTACATATGTTTACTACCAAGCTGGCATAGGTCCCTCTTTCCTTAGTATCTCAGTATTGTCTTAGAGTGCCCGCATTTCTACAATTGATATATCAGGGCAAAACAGTCAGCCTCCTTACATTTGGCCTTAAAATTGGCAGAGCTGCCCCCCCACAAATCAAGTATCTTTACAATTCCCCTTATGTGGAACCACGAGCAAGGCACTATAGGCAATTTGGCATTCTGGCAATTCCAGCCTCAGTTATATGGATTGATTGGCATAGCCTCAGGCACAGGAATGAGGGTGGGACCCAGAGTGGGTTGAACTGAACCTAACCAAGCCAAGGTTGGGCAGTCAGAGGCATAGGAAGTGTTGGTGCTGGGCAAGGTTGAGGAGTGAAGTCAATTCTAAATGGGGGCATGGAGAAAGGTATTACCATAGGGCAAAGTGGAACAGGAGTTGAGGAATTCTGACCTGGTGTCTGGTAAACAAACTAACAGGATGTTATGCAGTTTCACAACCTTATGGTGAGGGTTTAGTTATAATATATTAACAATATTACTGCAAAATGTGAGACTATTTGTCACATATATCTTTTATCTAATGTCTACTTTTGCTCAGCTTGGCATATATCTCTTACTGAGAGGTACCTTGGTTTTGAATCATCATTAATTAATATAATAAGCATTTATTAAGTACTTAGATTGTGCAGAAACACTGTCCTAGGCACTGAGCCTCAAAGACAAAAATGAAAGTCTCTGACCTTAAGGAGTTGACATTGTACTGTGAAAGTATTATATGTACACAGATGAGCAAGTGCAAAATATATCTAGAGTAAATTCAAAGTAAATCTCGTGTGTGTGTGTGTGTGTGTCTGTGTGTCTGTGTTTGTGCATGTGTGTTAGAGAGACAGAGAGACAGACAGAGACAGACCTAAAGAGACAGAGAGAAATAAACAGAAAAAGACAGGGACAGATAGAGGGGAAAGAGAAAGGAGAGGAATAAAGACAGAGAGAGAAGAAAGAGAAAGACAAAGAGAAAGAAGAGAGGGAGAGAGAAACAGAGAGGGAAAGAGAGAGTGAGAGAAGAGAAAGACAGAAACAGAAGGAGAGGGGAGAGGAGAGAAAGAGAGAAAGGATAGAGACAGACAGAGATAAAGACATATGGACAGAGAAACAAACAGAAAGAGACAGGGGCAGATAAAAGAGAGAGAAAGAGAAAGGAGAGAAACAAAGACAGAGAGAGAAGAGAGAGAGCAGATAGGCAGAGAGAGGGGAGAGACAGAGATAGAAGGAAAGAGAAAGAAGAGAAGGACAGAAAGGGAGAAGGAGAGAAACAGAGAGGGAAAGAGAAAGGGAGAGGAGACAGAGACAGAGACAGATGAGAGAGAGACAGCGACAAAGGGACAGGAAGAGAGAGACTGGAAAAGAGGGAGGGAGAGACAGAGATGCAGAGAGACAGAGCTAATACTAATAACTGAAGAGATTATGAAATCTGAGAGCCTTGAAGGGACATAAATATTCCAATAGGTAGAGGTGAGGAGAGAACAGTTTAAGCCTATGAAAAGGCAGAGAGATAAGGTGGGAGATGGAATGGCACATGGCCAGAAGAGCTAGGAGTCCAGATGGCCAGAACACAGGGTGCAACCCAGGTCCTTCGCTCCTAAGCAATATGAAACATGTGTGTTGTCTTCCCCATCCCATTTTACTTCTATTCAAGCCAAGACAGAATCTGAGAATCATCCTCTCCTCTGTTTTCTTCTCATTTTCAGGCTAAATTCCACCTCAGTTAATGCTCCTGACTTTACCCAAAGCAGTTCTCTCCTGATCCCCAGAAGCTAGAGGAGTATACTCCAAACTCATTCTTTCCCTTCTCTGTCTCTCTTCATCTCTGTCTCTCTCCATCTCTGTCTCTGTCTGTCGCTCTCTCTCTCTCTCTCTCTCTCTCTCTCTCTCTCTCTCTCTCTCTCTCCATTACTGTAAAAACAAAGGTATACTTTTAAGTTTAATTAGTCACTATTTTCTCCATCATTTTCTTCAGTCTAGAAAATCAACAGAAAAATGAATCCAGCTCGGAACCGCAGCATTTGCCATTTCCAAGGTGTAAATGTTCACGCTGAAAATGTGGGAAGAACCATGGGGGAAGAGCCTGCAAGTCCCAGGCTGGTCTAATTACTTCTATCCTGGTGTCTAAGTTATTCATATATTTAAATAGTCACTGAACAGAGTGAACAGAAGGTCCCAAGGAAGGATAGCCAAGAAAAGCTATTCAATAAAAGAATTTTCACCAAAAGGATCCTAGGGGCACAGGTGTGCTGGAGCCAGCTCTTCCTACAGGCTTGTAACGTCAGAATGTTAGATTTTCAGTGTATTTACACCTTGGAAATCAGCAAACCTACACATCAGAACTTGGTTTATTCTTTTGTTAATTGTCTAGAAATTTAAAAAAAAATGGGATGCCGATTAAATAATGCAGATTAAATTTAGGTGTGTTGTAGGTACATTTTTTTTGAGTCAGATGTTAAACACTTACCAGCATATTCCTCTCTGGGAGGAAAATGATTACATGTGTTAATATTCCTACGGGGAGAACTTTCTGTACACCTGCCTCAGGCTGAGCCATCAGTATTTTTTTCCTCAGCCAAAACATATCTTTTACCATAGCCTACGGAAACAAATGCAACCCTAAGAAGAACCCCAGGACAGCATACTAAGAGCTGACTTGCAGTCTATCAGGGAATGCTTACAATAAAAACTGCCTCTACCTCTCTACCTGAACTCACTACCAGGTCAGTGGTTTATCAGCAAACCTCCAGGCTGGCCCAGTTCAAAGACTGGTTCCCATCAGGAAACAGCTGTCGTTATGGCAGTGTGGTTATCCCTTCCACATCACAACTTTCCCCATCATGATATCACAGATTGGCATAAGAAATTAAAAGAGAATTTTGGGAGAGTTTTATGGAAGCCACAGATGACACAGAAAAGGTTTAGAAATTCAGAAATGCATAATATATACATATAGTATTGTATAATATCAGCATATTTTATCTTTAATGTCATAAATATACACAATTTCTTTTCTCTGGTGCAAAGGGAGGGCCAAAAAGCTTTACACAGATTTTCTAGATCGCAGGGTGCTATGCTCCTAAACCCTCAAACGTGGAACGGATAACTGCGAATGGATTCAGCTCTCAGACTTTATTCTGCCTAATGTTGTTTCTGCCATGCCCAAGTTCCCCTCAAATGCTGATTCCCCTATTCATGAGTGCCTGGACTTCTGGATTTTGTTACTTACATCTTATCCCACCTGCTTTACCTGCTCTTTGTTTCTTAGCCCAGATTTGTTATGTATGTTCCTCCATGTTCCAACTTGGTGGCTAATTTTGAGCTCTGATAACTGTTTTCCCCTTAAAAACTGGTTACAAATTCCCTATTCCAAACTATCCCACTGGATCTGCAGTCTTGTTTACCATTCATGCCTTGTGTTGCCACAATCTTTCCTGAACAAGGAATATTCTTTATGGCTTTCAGTTAAAATGACAAAATGAAAAGAGATGATTTATTCTAGATTGAAAAAGTCAGCGCTCTAGAGCATTTTCAAATGAAGAAGAAAATGAATTTCATAGTCAGCATACAGGTGTAGCTTTGGCCCACTTCTACACTTCTTTAAGCAACAATAACAACAACAACAACCCTGTATTAGAGTTTGTTACCTTTTGTTCAGCATATACTCAAATTTACAACTCATAATCCTCAACCAACATTCAATTTTAACAGACCAAATACAATTATATATCAATTTAAAGCAAATGGCACTAAATTGAACAAAAAAAAAGATCCCAATACACAAAGATGCACAGTCTTCCACAGGTTCCCAGCTAAAGAAGGAATAATCTTCTCTGGACAACTCTTGCTCCTTGAGTTGCATCCCAGCTGGAATACTTTTTTGCCTACGATGCTGTCACTGGTTGCTTTCCTATAGAACTGCTAATGCCATGCATGTATCAATGAACTGCCACTCTATTGAAATGCTGCCATCTGTTGATTTTATACTTAATTGCTGATGTTTTATAATGTTTCTTCCAAGCAGGGAGAGCTTCAAGCTCCTTTGGGTGATAGTGCATGCCTGGAGCTATTTTAGCTCTTTTGTGAGTCAGGCCCACAGCCACACCCAGCCAGCAAAACAGAGATTCCTTTAGGGCAAATACATCTTTTATTTTATTTTTTAAACAATCTCACTATGCCTTAATAGGAGCTTTCCTAGGCTCAGTGATTATTTGGGTTGGGGTGAGTAAATTTCTTTCAACTTCCATCAAGCTCCTGAGGCAATTAATGCTAAGGTTATTCAAATGACTCTTGAGCTTCACTTGGCAACTTTGGAGGAATAGGGTGAAGCTGACAACCTTTCCCCTATATTCCTGCCTGCAACTAAAGTCAGGTTGCTAAATTTATACCAGGATAAAAGAATGATTTTGACCTGTTGAATTCTGACAAAGTAAATCAATATCAACCAGGAGCAAAATAGGGCTTATGAAGCTATATTATTCAATTCAAGACATTTATTAAGCACTTATTGTCAAGCATTGCTCTAGGCATTAGTTGGCAAAGGAAATGTGAAAGAAATATAGGACATTGGTAATCAATAACTTTTTTGTTGTATCACCAACTAATCTTTAATCACCCCTTCCCTAACCCTGAATTTTCCTCAGTGTCTACTTTCCCTATTTCTCTTCCTGTAGTACCATCCTGACCTGGCCAACTACAAATTTATTCTGTCCAGCTTAACTTGGTCCTTGCTGAAATTCATAATTATTCAGCCCTCATCTCCTTAATACTTTTACTTTTACTACTGTATTTATTCCAGACTTTTTGGGGAAGAAATTCATTTTCTTATGTAATTTAATTGCCTGAATGTATGTAACATCATTTAGTTTCTTACCAAAATTATGTCTAGCCCTTCAAAAAAAAAAGCCAGTTTGCTAATAATTTTGCCACCAGGTTTCAGCCTTAAAAGCTTCACAGAAAGAAACCAAAATGAGGAATATTGCACTAGGTTTCCAATTTGGAAAAAAAAAGAGAGAGAGAGAGAAGAAGAAGAAGAAGAATTCAGTGAAATTAAAAAAAGGTCAGGGAAAGGGAAAGGTTTGTTGCAGTAAAGAGGGAAGAAGCTCAGTCTCAGCCTTAGAAAAAAGGCTTCTAAGAGAAAATATGTCTGCTTGCATCAGCTTTGAAAAGGGCTAGAATAGACTAGATTAGAATTTAACTAGATTAGAAGAGTTCTTTTTTCACAGGAGGGATACCAAAGACTGTTCCAGAAACTGTTCTTGATGTGTTTTTTCACACAGTAGGGAGCAGAAAAGCAGTATGTACTTTTTTAAAAAAAGAAAAAAACAAGTAGAAAAATTTAAAGATCAATTGTAAATATGTGTATATGTTAGTAAAAGAGAGAAGACAGAGACATAGAGACAAAGATATGCAAAGAGAGAAATGCACAGAGAGAAAACCAAAACAAAACAAAAAAACAGACCTTCATTCAAGAAAATCATAATATAGGGGCAGCTAGGTGGTACAGTGGATAGAGCACCAGTCCTGAAGTCAGGAGGATCTGAGTTCAAATCTGGCATCAGACACATAATACTCACTAGCTGTGTGACTCTGGGCAAGTCACTTAACCCAATTGCCTCACCCCCTCCCCCCAAAAAAAATCACAAAATAAAGAGGAGAGACAACATGAAAATTACTATGTACAAACAATATAGATCTATATTTATATATGTGTATGCATATATGTATTTGTAGAAATATTTATGTGTATATATGCATATATGTGTATCTATAGACATATGTATGTATGTATATATGTATATATGCACATATATGCATCTATCTATGTATGTAATAAATTGGAGGTAATCTCAGAGGGGGCTTAGCATTATGGCCAGCAAAGTAAGAAGGGCTTTCAAATTTCAAAATAAAATTTTATTGTACTTAAAAAATGCAAAAGCACAACAGTATACAAAAAAAGCCAGTATGTATTTTTTAAAAACCCAGATTTGATCTAAAATGATCCAGCACAGGGTGTTCTAGAGCCAGCTTTTACTGGCCCCTGAGAATGGATTGTTAAATTTTCAGTGTGACTATTTATACCTCAGAAATCGGCAATCTTTACAAATCTGGGCTTGATTTATTATTTAGTTGATTGACTAGAAAATGGTAGAGAAAAATGTTAACAATGTAGATTTGACTTGGAAGTATGTTGCTTTTCAGAGAGCTGGTTGTTATATTTACCAGCACATGCCTGCCTAGCTATCACCCACACCCAAGACCTTGTTGTCTTATACCTGGATTGTTGCAACCTCTTTGCTGGTCTTCAACTCCTCCACCCCCCAACCACCCAATGCTGGCCCAATTCAATCTAGTCTATATCATACTGCCATTAATTTTGTGATACACCACTTCCAGTATATTATTCTCTTCCTTAAATTAGATTGATAATGCCATAAATTCGACTAGGTATTGGGAATTTAAGACAAAAACAGTCTGTTCCATCAAGGAGCTTTCATTCTACTGGTGGCAAACAATATGTATACAGATAAACAAATAAACTAATGAATGAATGAATAAATGAATGAGTCTAAAAGATATACAAAGTAAATACAAATTGATTTAGATAAGCATCCATCCACCTTGAGTCCCTGCTCTCCTGATTGGTGATTCTCTCCCCAGCACTACCATTTGAGGAAGGATCCCAGACATGCTTCACCTCACTCTTTCCTGGACCATTATATTATGGCCTTCTCCTTAACAATGGTTACTCCCCTTACCCCTAACTCCTCTATATATGTCTTTTCCTGTTAGACTTAATGTCCTGGAGGGTAGAAGCTGTCTTCTTTGCTTGTGGTCCTGGGACAATATACTTTCCTGGTTCTTCTGCCTCTGTCTCTTTTGAGTCTTTTTTTTCCATTCACCCCTTAGCTATGGGTGTCTCCCAATACTCAGTTCTTGGTTTTCTGCTTTCCTCTCCATTCTTATTCTCATGGTTTCAGGTATCAGATAACTCCAAAATCTCTTTCACTAGACCTGAGCACTCAGCAACCTGTGTCTACAGGAAGGAAATATCAACCTCCTTTCACATGCAGATGAGAAAATTATCATCTATTCCAGAATTATGAGTAACAAAGGCAGCTAGTAAGAATGTTAAAGCTAGTGATAACTAATATCTATATGGCACTTTAAGGTTTGCAATTAACGTAAGTTAATTCATTTGATCCCCACAACAACACTGGGAGGTAAGTGCTATTATTATCTCCATTTTACAGATGAGGAAACTAAGGCATGGAGAGGTTAAATAATACAATAAGGGGTGTGAGGGAGGATTCTAACTCAGGTCTTTGTGACTCCAGGTCCTGCACTCTATCCACTGTGCCTCTTAGCTGTCTTCAGAGAAAAAAAAAAAAGAACACATGAATATTTTGAAACCAGAAGTATGAATGATTGAGGCTGGGAATGATTAATGATTGTTGGGGCTGAGAAAATGTAGGGTTTTGGTAGAAGGGCTGTCTATGAGACTGTATAGCAGAGGTCATAATGAAATATGGTCTGCCTGCTCAAAGATTTTGAATCTGTCTAAAAATTGGTCTCTCAGGCTCCTTTTAGATCTACTTCTGAAAATCTACCCCAGAGGAAGAGAGCAGATCCTTGACAGAACTCTCAAATGGGTCCTAGTTCCACATTTCCAAGTGTCTTCAAGACTTCTCCACTTTAATGTGCCACTCAATCTCAAATTCAACATGACCAAAATTGAAATCATCATCCTCTTTTGCCAACTATTCCATTTCTGTTGGAAAGAATAGGACCACTATTCTTCTCATCTTTCAGTGTAAAAACTGGACTTACTCTCCTTTACTTACTATATCTAATCAGTCACCAAATACTATAACATCTACTTTCTAAATATCTTCTTGATATGCTCTTTTCTCTTCGTACTGCTACCATTTTAGTCTAAGGTTTCATGTCATGCTCTTACATTCCTGCAGTCTCATAACTGGGCTCTCCTTATCCCAAATCCAATTATATTATGATTAATTTTTTTTCTGAAATACTACTTTCAGTATATAATTCCCTTCCTTAAAGAACATAAAAACCCAAACTACATATCCAACTTTTAGTGACCCTTGTACTCTAGCCCAATCTAGGACATAAAAACTTATTTTAAGCACTTAATAAATGCCTTTTCATTCATTCATTATTTCACACTATTCCCCTCAAAACACCCTCCACTCCAGTCTGGTAGCACACTCAACACTTATCACCTAACCCAAAACTCACACACACACACACACCACACACACACACACACACACACACACACACACCTCATTACTGCTTCTATTCTGTTACTCCTTTTGTTCTCTCCATCTGGAAATACCTCCCATTTTTCCTTCATCCATGTAAAGCCTCTTCAGTCCTTCAAGGTCTTTCTCAAGTCTCCCCACCCCACATATTCCAGTTCATGCTGAGAGATCTTTCCATACCCAAATTCGTAACTATACGTACAAGTAAACACTACAGCGGGCAACAGTGCCCAAAATGGTCCTCTAATTATTTCATGTATCTTAGTCCTGTCTGGATACATTGTGAGTTCCTTAAGGGAAGGGTTCATGTCATAGATTCCTTTGCTATGTGCCAAAGTACTTAACACATTTCTGGTCACATAGTAGGTATGCTTGTTGGCTCATTGATGGAGTTTATCCCCAGATTATCTTGTAACAATCAACGGAAGACCTGGATCGAATTTATTTCAACAAATATTTATTAAGTACCTAATTATATGCAAACCACCATATGTCACACTCCCAGTTTATTATGCTTTTCTGGCTAAACTTCCCATCATGGTGCCTACTCATAGAGTTGCCATTAAAATAATCTTGGATAATTTGAAACTACTCCTAGACATTTAATTTAGGCTGTTAAAAAAAAAAAAGAAAACTAAAGAGCTTCATGTCCTGCCACTACCCCCTTCTCACCTTTGAGTTAAGCAATAAAGCTGAAAAGATCCTTCAACAAACAAATCCCTCCTCATTACTGAATCCTTGGGCAGATCAGCTTTTAGGAACCTGAAAGGCAAGCTTCTTAGGAGTGTTACCTGCCTATACACGTTTGTCCATGACTCTGGTTCCTCTGCTCAGTCTAAATAAGGTATTGAATGTCTTGTCTGTTTAAGCAAAACTGGGAACCAAAGTTGTAAGATCTCTTAGGGAAATCAGTAGGGGCTACTAAAATTGTTTTCTGCAGAGACGAAGACTTGTAGTCCTAGACCAAAACAGTGGGTTGACACATGACCACAAAAAATCATCTTTGCATCCCAATTTGACCATTGAATTTGTGGCAGGTTCTGGAAAAATATTTCCATGTCTATTTAGTTTAACAAACAAACTAAATACTGTTGTAGTAGAGGGTGTAGGTGTTTACGTGTGTTTTTAAAGAACATTCTTAAATCAGACATTCAGGGCAAAAAGCAATTGGCCACTTAAAGTGGAACCCAAAGAGTGACTTTCCAAGTTGAAAAGTATTCCATTTGAATAAATACTGAAATCCCCCATTGTCTTTTTGACTCCATTAGGGAAGAGTAGTAAAAGAAAAATGGACTCTCCATGGAAACACATTCCAGTCCCCTCAGGTGAGGTTATCTTTACCATGCTGAAAGGTGGAGTAAGTGTAAGGAAAACAAAATATTCATTGAAATTGAAAAGTCAGAGGAAAGCTATTACTCTGGTGCCTTATTTTAAATCTAGAGAAGATCTGGGCACCAGTTGGAGCACCTGGTTTTAGGAAAGATGTTGACACACAGGAGTGTGTCCAGATGAGGGCAAGCAGGAAGATACGGGACTTGAAATCAAGCCCTAAGAGAATTCTTTGAGTGTACTGGGAATGTTTATCCTGGAGAAGGGATGACTGAAAGGAGGGACATGCTAGTGGTCTTTGTATATGGGAAAGGCTGCCATGTGGAAGATGAATGCTTGGATCAAAAAGGCAAAATCAAAAGCGCTGAGTAGAAATTACAGAGCTCCTTAATCTTAGAGCTTCTTTCTGAGATGATCTCCAATTCTTTTTAACTTCTTGGAGCACCAGCATCATCCAGTACTGTTATTCCTTCCACGTTGTGAATTTCCCCATCGTGCTTTCGATATATCATGGGTCAGCATAAGAAACTGAATGGCAATTTTGGAGGAGTTTTGCAGAAGCTGCAGATTATATACAAAGGCCAGCAGATGACACAGAAAAAGTTTAGAAACTCAGAAATGCATGAAATATATGTATAGTATTGTATAGGATCAACATACTTTATCTTTTAATATCATGACAATTCAGACTTCTTTGGTAAGAAGGGAGGGCCAAAAAATTTTATATGGATTGTCCAGATTGCAGGGGTGTTGGGCCCCTAACACTCCCCCCACCCATGTGGAAAGGATAACTAGTTATATTTTGTTTGTATCATCTTGTTTGTAGTTGTCTCTGCCTTTAGATTGTAAGCTCCTTGATGGCAGGAACTATTGTGCTGTTGTTTGCTTTGTTTATCTTTTTTGCCTTTCTTTGTAACCCCAGAATTTAGCACAGTACTTAGTACACTTTCCTTCCCCCAAGTCCTGGCTAAACTCCTACCTTCTACCAGAAGCTTTTCCTGATCCTCCTTAAAGCTAGTTCTTTTTCTCTGTTGATTATCTCCAATTTATTATGTATATATTACATATATATATATATGTATATATTACATATATATATATATGTATATATTATATATATATATATATATATATACACCTTGTTTGTACATAGCTGCTTACATGTTGTCTCGCTGAGACTATGAGTTCCTTAGAGCAGGGACTGTTTTTGGCTTTTCTTTGCATCTTTGATGTTTAGCACACTGACTGACATATAACAGGTGCTTAATAATGCTAGTTGACTAATTGACTGACTGCCTATAGATTATAGCTCAATTTTTAAAAAAATACTTCCTGTTATAGCTGATCAAGACTGAAATAAGGGTGCCTAGGGAAGCATTGATTCTCTCATCACTGTGGGCCTTCAAACACAATGGATACCCATTTGTTAGAGATACTATAGGGAGAATTCATGCTTCAGATAATATTTTATAATCTCTGAGGTCCCTTCTAATGATAAGAACCTATGATTCTGTTATTTCTTTATTTGCATGAATACAATATATTTTTTGAAGTTCAAGATTTTCTTTCTTTTTTTAATTTTATTAATTTATTTTGATTTATCAACAATCACTTCCATATGCTTTTGAGTTTAAAATTTTTCTCCCCCTTCCTCCCCACCACCCTCCCCAAGACGGCACACAATCTGATATAGACTATACATTTACATTCTTATTAAACATATTTTCACATTAGTGAAGTTGTAAGTAAAAACTAAAACCAATAGGAGGAACCACCAGAAAGAGGAAACAAAACTCAACAGAAGAGAAAAAAAATGATAGCGATTCAACTTCCATAGTTATTTTTTTGGATGTGGATAGCATTTTCCATCACGAGGCCTCTAGAGATGTCTTAGATCCTTGTAATGCTGAGAAGGGTTAAGTTAATATTAGTCATCATACAATGTGGCTGTTATTGTGTACAAAGTTCTCTTGGTTCTGCTCACTTCACTCAGCATCAGACCATACAAGTCTTTCCAGGTTTTTCTGAAGTCAGCCTGTTCATCATTTCTTACAGCACAATAGTATTCCATTACATTCACATACCACAACTTGCTCAGCCATTCCCCGATTGATAGGCATCCTCTCAATTTCCAATTCTTTGCCACTACAAAAAGAGCTGCTATGAATATTTTTGTACGTGTGGGTCCTTTTCCCATTTGTATGATCTCTTTGGGATATAGCCTTAGAAATGCTATTGCTGGATCAAAGGGTATGCACATTTTTATAGCCCTTTGGGCATAGTTCCAAATTGTTCTCCAAAATGGTTGGATCATTTCACAACTCCACCAACATTTTCTCCAGCATTTATCATTTTCCTGTTTTGTCATGTTGGCCAATCTGATAGGCGTAATGTGGTACCTCAGAGTTGTTTTGATTTGCATTTCTCTAATCAATAATGATTTAGAGCATTTTTTCATACGACTATAGATGGCTTTAATTTCTTCATCTGAGAACTGTCTGTTCACATCCTTTGACCATTTATCAATTGGGGAATGGCTTGGAACTCAATATTTTTAGTTCAAGGAAGATATAGCTCACAGGAAAGGAATGTAATCATCCTAGTAATAAATAATTCATAAGAAGTATGGTTTGTACTGCAAGATTTTTTTCAAATTGTGTTTCTGATGGAGAGAGTATTGCTCTTGAGGTCAAAGACCTGGGTTCAAGTTCTGTCTCAGACACTGAATAACTAAGTGAGCCTCAGTTTCTTCTTTGCTTGCAAAATGAAGATAACATATAATGCTTATATATAATTTATATTAATATATAATGTTTATATTTTATATGTGGGGATAAAATGAAGATAATACTATTACCTGCCTCACAGAACTGTGGTGAGGATATAATATACATAAAGCTGTGAGAAGGTAATACCCAGAAAGGGCTTTGAAAACTTAAGGGTCTCTATCAGGGTGGGGAATCTGTGTTCTTAAGGCCCTGTAGGTCCTCAGTTGAGGCCCCTTGACTGCATCCAAACTTCAGGACCTGGAGGGCCACATGTGGCCTCAGGGACACAGGTTCCCCACCCCCCGTCTAAATGTCTGAGTCTGGATTTCAACTCAGGAAGAAGTGTCTTTCTGAGAATAGGCCTGGCACTCTACTGTACCACCTAACTGCCCCTAAATACTACCATAAAAATACAATCAATTCTTTTTAAAAGTTTTATTGAAAAGAGGCATTGTTTGTGCCTTGTTCTCGAAGATGCCCATGACATCAGGAAGAAGACGTCATGACTTGTAAGTGAATTGGATTCAAGTGAGGGAGGGCTGTGTAAAGTCACCAGCCTCACTCTCTTCTCTGGAGCCATCTGGGTCCAGAGGCAAGATACAGATCAGGACGACTGGACATGGCCCCAATGCAGTGAGAGACCTAGGCCCTTTTAAGCTAAGGTCTTTCCTAGGTCTTAGTTTGTTTGAGGCAATGCCCATTCAATGATTAAGGCTAGGTAAGAAGAAATGAGGCAAAGAATGACCTCTTTTACCTAGTCAAAAAAAAAAAGGGGGGCGGCTAGGTGGCACAGTGGATAGAGCACTGGCCTTGGAGTCGGGAGGACCTGAGTTCAAATCTAGCCCCGAACACATAACACTCACTAGCTGTGTGACCTTGGGCAAGTTGCTTAGTCCCAATTGCCTTACTAAAATAATAATAATAATAACAATAATGTGGGAGGGGAAGACCCTCAGAGTTTTTGTCAAAAACAGGAACAATTGCTATTTACACTTAGTCTGAGCCATCAGGTCCCAAACAATGACCAAATGAGGCTTGGCCTGGGACCTAATGTTGGCCAATCAATGAGAGCCAGAATGATTTGGGTTTAAAAAATGGCCCTTAAAAAAAGAAATCTACCCCATAAACCCCATGATATCTCGGGGGGGGTTCAACGATAAAAATTTATATTCCTTTGGGCAGAAAACTCATGAGTTAGGGTACAATTCCTTTTGTGGACAGAGGGAGAGGAGGGAGGAAGAGAAGGAAGGAAGGGAAGGAAGGAAGGAAGGAAGGAAGGAAGGAAGGAAGGAAGGAGGAAGGTAGGAAGGAAGGAAGGAAAGAAGGAGGAGGAGGAAGGAAGGAAGGAAGGAAGGAAGGAAGGAAGGAAGGAAGAAAGGAAGGAAGGAAAGAAGGAGGAGGAGGAAGGAAGGAAGGAAGGAAGGAAGGAAGGAAGGAAGGAAGGAAGGAAGGAAGGAAGGAAAGAAGGAGGAGGGAGGAAGGAAGGAAGGAAGGAAGGAAGGAAAGAAGGAAGGAAGGAAGGAAGGAGCTGCGTTGCCCAACTGAACTGGCCAGTTGGGTCCCCAGTGGGGCAGCTACTACTATTCATAGGTTGTTTATCCTTTGTTGTGGAAGAGTGGTTTTAACAGGAAGACATAAAATATTTCTGAGTCTAGATCCAAAGTTTAAATTTTTTGTTCCCTTAATTCCCTAACCTGAATTTATTCTGAATGGGCCTATTACTAAGAATGAGCTCTATCTGTTGAGGTTTTTATTTTGTTTGTTTTTATTTCTGGTTGTTGTTGTTGTTTTTTAGCTTTCACATGCTTCTTTTTTCTGCCTGGAACTATCCTGTCTTCCATAACCCTTGTTCTGAGCCAGTGGCAGCTGATTTAAAATCATCTCACTAAAACCTTCTGTCTGGCCTCCCTACATCAAGCTGACATTGAAAGCTCTTTACTGTCTGACTTCAGCCTGCCTTTCCAGACTTGTTAAATACATCACTCCCTTTCATGAACTCTGCATTCCAGTCAACCTGGCCTGCTTGTGGGTCCTCCTACACAATACCCCTTCTCTAATCTCGGTACTTTTACTCAGGCCATCCCTTGTGCCTGGAATTCCCTCCTGCCCGTCTTTGCCTCTTAGAATTGCTGGTTTCCTGCAAAGCTTAGCTTTCAGGGTTCCATGTCCTGACCTCCCTGCTACACATACTTCCTGCAACCTGAAATATTGATAATGATAATAATGATAATAATAATGATGATGATAATATAATGATGATGATAATTAACATTCATCTAGAACTTTAAAGTTTACATAGTGCTGTATGAGTAACATTGTCTCCCCCACACCCCCCTCCCCATTAACAGAATGTAAACTCTTAAAAGTCTTTCAGTTTGTCAAATATCCATTTTTTTTCATTCAGGGTTATACTGAACTTTGATGGCTAAGTTTTTCTTGGTCATAACCCCAGCTCTTTTGCTCTTTGAAATATAATGTTCCAAGATCTAACAGCAGTGGTTTTGCTTTTTTTCCTTCTCAGTTTTGTAGACCCAGGAGTTCTGCATACTAATAGTATCATAAGACTGGGACAAATAAATAGTAACATCCCCAACATTAAGCACAGTGCCTGGAATGTGATAGACAATTAATAAATACTTGCTTGGGGCGGCTGGGTGTCACAGTTGATAGAGGGCCAGGCCTGGACTGAGGAAGATTCATCTTCCTGAGTTCACACCTGCCCTCAGACACTTACTAGCTGTGTGACCCTGGGCAAGTCACTTCACCCTATTTGCTTTGTTTCCTTATCTGTAAAATGAGTTGGAGAAGGAAATGGCAAACCACTCCAATATCTTTGCCAGGAAAACCCCAAAAGGGGTCATGAAAGGTCAGACACAATTGAAAAACAACTCAAAATCAACAACAACAACAAAATACTTGTTGATTGACCGTTCTTTCCAGGATAGTAGTCCTTGAAGAAAAAAAGCACATTAAAAAATACTTTCTATTGTATTTATTCTCCTCTTTGGACAGATTTGTAACCATCCCATTTTACAGGTAACTGAGGGTCAAAAGCTCCAAGGAAGTTTTGCTTCAGAGGTTCAGAAAGCCCTCCTCCCAACCCTTTGAGGGGCAGAACCTGGTGCTACTGCAGCTCATGGAGAATGTGGACAGAGCTTTGCTGCCTGCTCTTTCAGAGAACCCCAAAGGTGGCAACACTCAGCAGGCTGGACTTGGACATGGCTCCTCTCTGACGGGTTATCTAAAGGAAACCTTCCCTCTCCCAACTTCTACGCCAACCTCCTACCATGAGAAAATCGTCATTTGTATTAAGGAGAGAGTCTTAGACTCTGTGTGTGTGTGTGTGTGTGTGTGTGTGTGTGTGTGTGTGTGAGAGAGAGAGAGAGACAGACAGACAGACAGACAGACAGAGAGATAGAGAGACAGAAACAGAGGCACAGACAGACAGAGACAGAGTGAGGCAGAGAGAGAGACACAGAGACATAGAGAGACACAAACAGAACGACAAAGAGACAGAGACAGAGACCAATGCCTGAAGTCCATGTTGAGTGTCCTCTAGGAAGAACTTGAAGGGTATGAGGCATGTCCTACCACTGCCTCAGTGGTAATGAGTAATGGAGGGGGAAGCTATCTGGAAGCGTGTGCTTACCGGAGGAAGCAGAGATGGAGCAGATTGTGGCCAGGATGATTGATAAGCTCAGGAATATGTTTCCTTCTATAAGATCTGAAGCCGGTGCTCCTCTTGGAGACACATCAGGGGATGGAGCCAGCTCAGCAGTCCACACAATAAGGGGCCTTCCTGGAGGCCTGAGAACAGCCCAATCTACAAAATCCAATTGGTTCTGTCAGGCCATAATAGAGGACTGCGTCAACTTCCAGTTGCAAGAAGGAAGCAGAGATGGGACTAGGAATGTGATTTGTATTGGCTCACCTAGAGACAGGGGCTAAACACAGGGATTATGGCAGGGTGCATTGCCTAGTCAGACATCCCATCCAAAAAGCAGTGTCAAGAGCCTCCAGGCTACTGAGAGCACAGGACCAAATAAGAACTAACCAACCCATCCAAGGACACATGAGGAGGCAGAGCCCAACGCTGGCACAAAACTCCAGTCCAGGAACTGGTATCAAAGATGATGAATAAACAGGGGGAAAAAAACTTTCTAGTACAATAAAGAAATACTGTGAGTTAAGAGAGGCCCAAGAGGTAAACCCAGAAGAAGAGAGTAGCTCCCAGCAAGTACAGAGTTTCAGAGAAAAGAATTGTTCATTCCTAAGAACTTCTAGAATAGTTGGAAAAAACGTATCAAGATTAAAAGTGAAATAAAAGCTACTGAGGAAAAAAAAGAGACTAAGTAGCTTAGAGCAGATGATAGAAAATATGATCCAAGTAATAGATTTCCTAAAAAAAGAATAAAGCAAAGGGAACTCTTGAGACAGCAAAAAAATATTAGAACAAAGCTGAAAGGCTGAAAAATTAGAGGAACATGTAAGGGATAGATTATTAAGCCAACAGGCCTGTAAAACAAATAGAGATAATTAAAGAAACATCAGACTCCCTTCAAAGCATGAGCAAACGGCTCAGATTCTTAAAATCTAGCCACTGCTTAGATTCTTACAATCTAACCAATAGCTCACTAATGTTCAGTCTAAGCAAGACAGCAAAGCTAGGGAGGACAGAGTTGAATGCAAAATAATCTTTAACTTCAGAGGATGTATCATAAAGGAGGTATTATAAGGAAAGGAAGAATGTATAAGACTCAGCAATGGGGACTGGGTTTGGTAAAGAATGAAGAGGAAAAGGAGTAGGATCAGACTACTTCAATTATAAAATATTGTTGTCAATCACATTCGACAGGTGAGGGGGCAAAGGCAAAAAAAGGTAAAAAGAGTTTATGATGGGGGGGAGAAAAATTAACAGTTCCAGCTGCAAAGGTAAGTGGGATGAAATCACCCATAAAAGGAGCTAGCTGAATGGATTAGAAAGAAGACTAACAATCTGTTGTGTTAAAAAACCATACTTGAAATAGAAAGATTCATACAGAGTTAAAATTAGGGATTGGAGCAGAATTTATTATGCCTCAGGTGAATTCAAAAAAGCAAGGGGTGCAATCATGGCCTCAGAGAAGGCAAAAATCAAAGTAGAAATGGTTAAAAGTGGGGCAGCTAGATGGTGTAGTGGATAGAGCACTGGCCTTGGAGTCAGGAGGAGCTGAGTTCAAATCCAGACTCAGACTCATAATACTTACTAGCTGTGTGACCCTGGGCAAGTCACTCAACCCCATTGGTTAGCCCACCCCCCAAAAAAAAGAACAAAATAATAAAAAAAAAAATAGAAAACAAGCAGGGAAATGACATTATATTTAAAAGCATGAGAAATAATGAAATAATATCAATAAACTCTCATATACGTGGAATTATATAGCTTCTATATATTTAAAGGAAAGACATCAAATTATAAGGAAAGATAGCAAAACAAAACAGTACTAGTTAAGGATGTCAGTGTACCTCTTTTCAGATATAGACACATATAACAAAAATTAAAAGGAAAAAAAGTGAAGGATCTTAATAGAACTTTAGAAAAGTTAGATGTGATAGATATCTGGAGATTACCTAATGTGAAAAGAAAGCAGTATACATATTTCTTAGCTTTGAATTGTGTTTTTATGAAAATTGACTAGTATGTAAAAACCTCATAAACAAAAAACCATAAGCCTCATAAACAGAAACAAACAAATCTTAAATACATCCTTCACTGATTACAGTGCAACAAAAATCATAATAAATATATGGTATTTGAAGAATGGATTCAAATCCAGAAAGACTAAATAACATAATCCTGAATTATTTGTGGGTCAAAGAACAAATCATAGAAAGAAGATAATACCTCCAAAGAAAATTATGACAAAGAGACAAGATACTAAAGCTTCTGGAATGCAGCCAAAGCAATTCTTAGGTGAAAATGTATATCTTTTCACTAACAAAAGAATGAATGGATCAATGAATTGGCCACACAACTAAAGAAACTAGAAAAGCAGCAGATTAAAAGAAACCACACACACACACACACACACACACACACACACACACACACCACAACTAAATACAAAAATAGAAATTTTGAAAATCAAAGAATATTTTAAAAATATATTTATTTATTTTTAGTTTTCAGTAATCACTTCCATAAGATTTTGAGTTCCAAATTTTCTCCCCGTCTCTCCCCTCTCTCCACCCCAAGATGGCATGCAATCTGATATAGGTTCTACATATACATTCATGCTGAACCTATTTTCACATTAGTCATGTTGTAAAGAAGACTTAGAACCAATGGGAGGAACCACAAGAAAGAATAAATGAACAATCAAGGAATATTTTTTAAAATTGAAAACAAAAAATGATAAATAAAACTAGATGTATGTCAAAAATAATAAAATAGAAAAAACCATTAGCTAAAATAATTAAGAAAGAAGAGAACAAAACTAAATTAGCATACTCTAAAATGAAAAGGGACATTTCACAAGAAATGAAGGGCGATTTTGATTAAAGAGTTTTTGCACAAACGAAAAAAGAATTAGAAGGAAGTTAAGTGGAAAAAAAAACATTGCAGAAATTATCTGATCCAATTAATTGCCCATAAAACTGATAACTTAAGTGGATGAATATTTGCAATATTTGCAAAAATACAAAATAGCTAGATTAACAGAACAGGAAATAGAGAATATAAATAAACCAATCTATAAAAGCAAAATTGAACAAGCCATAAATGAAATCACAAAGAGAAAAACCTCAGAAATGGGTAAATTTATGTGAATTCTTTCAAAGAAAAATTAGGTCCAATATTACATAAATTTCAAAAATAAACAAAGAATGTATCCTACCAAACTCCTTCTTGAGACAAATATGGTCTTGATACCTAAGTCAGGGAGAGATAAAGTAGAGAAATAAAACTAAAGACCATTATCTCTAATTAACATTGATATGAAAATATTGCCAAAAATATTAACAAGTGGAAAATAGGAGTTGTTGGTTACCAGTTCAGAGCTAAGAAATATGTACACTGCTTTCTTTTCACAATAGGTAATCTCCAAATATCTGTCACATCTAACTTTTCTAAAGTTCTATTAAGATCCCTCATTTTTTCCTTTTAATATTTGTTTTATTTGTTCATACCTGAAAAGAGGTACGCTGACATCTCTAACTAGTATAGTTTTGTTTTGCTATCTTTCCTTATAATTTGATGTCTTTCCTTTAAGTATTTAGAAGTTATATCATTCTACATATATGAGAGAGGGAGAGAGAGAGAGAGAGAAAGAGAGAGAGAGAGAGAGAGAGAGAGAGAGAGAGAGAGAGAGAGAATTGATATTATGTAAACTAGGAGAGTGTGGTATCTCTGAAGACAAGAGAGAAGAGAGTATTCAGTAAGCAAGAGGAGTCAATACTGTCAAGGTCTACACAGAAATTAAAGAGATAAAAACTGAAAAAAGGTCATTGGATTTGAGAATTATTTGGGAAAGACCTTACTGGCCTTTGAAAAAGCAGCTTCAATTGAATGTTGTGTAGAATGAGTATAGAAGACTGATTTCAAGAGACTGAAAGAGTAGGTGGTAAGAAAGTGGAGACCCTTAAATGTGTAAAACTTTTTGAAGAGATTTAATGGTAAATAGAGAGGTGAGCTGGTAAATGAGTAAGATAGGTTAAGAGAAGCCTTTTTTAAAGGTTTATAGAGATCTAAGTATGTTTGTAGCAGATTGGAAGGAGTCAGTTGTGAAGAAGTTATTAAAGGAGGAGGAAAGGGAGGGAGGTAGGGAGAGAGACAGAGAGAGACAGAGAGAGAGAGAGAGAGAGAGAGAGAGAGAGACTGACTATATAGGGGAATGAGAAAAAAAAAACACAGAGGTTTAGCATTAGTGAATTGCAGTGATATCTCTTCACCTGCAACCAGAGAGAAGGAAGGTGACCAAGGTATTTGTATTGAGAAAGAATGGAGATCAGTGATAGCAGGGTTAGAGTCATTGATGTCTAGGGTCCCTTCCAGCTCTAAATCTATAATTCTATGATAATTTGTAGTGGTTGACATCTGCTAGATTTTGTGACTGTCTCTAAAGATGCTCAGCAGAGTGAGAGCAAAGAAATTGGGTGTTGGGAAATGGGAAGTCAATGGTGATTTGCAGATTAGGTGTGCGGGCAGATCAGGGAGTCATAGGATTTGGGGGATGGGGTAGTAAGCAGTGAAAGGGGCAGTTAGGTAGCCCAGTGGATAGTGTGCTGGGCCTGGAGTCAGGAATACCTGAATTCAAATCCAGCCTCAGACTAACTGTGTGACCCTGGGTGAGTCACTTAACATATAACATTTGTTTGCCTTAGTCCATTGAAAAAGGAAATGGCAAACCACTTCAGTATCTTTGCCAAGAACACCCCATAAGGTGTCATGAAGAGTTGGACATAACTGAATGATTGAACAACAACAAAAGTCATGAAAAAAAATGAAATGATAAAGCATAGGGTCAGGGTGTGTATAACAGCAAGTGAAGCCAAAATGAGGGAGATGGCCTTAGAGAAAAAAGATTGACCAAAGCCCTGAAGGTCATGATAAGGGCAAAGAGAAGGCTTAGATGAGAGAAAGGAATAAGTAGAAAGATAGGAGCTTGTGCAGAATTTTAGTGTCCTATTCTTTGGAGATGGTGAGGCTTTGTAAGATGACACACAGCAATGTTATACCACTCTTCTACTTACCCAGAGGTGATTGTCCTTGTGTAATCTGAAGGAAGTGTAGCTAGGTGATACAGTGAAAAGAGAACTAGGCTTGGAATCAGGAAAACTCATCTTCATGCATTCCAATCTGACCTCAGACACTTACTAACTATGTGACTCTGGGCAAGTCACTTTGCCTTCTTTGCCTCAGTGTCCTCATCTGTAAAATGAACTGGAGAAGGAAATGACAAACTACTTCAGTATCTTTGCCAAGAAAACCCCAAACAGAGTCATGGGGAGTCAGACACTATTGAAACACCAAAACTTCGGTGTCATGGAAACCACCAGTGAAGCCAGTTTCAATAAGGAAGGGGTGGTCAACAGTAGCAACGCTCTCCCCTCTTTAATCCCTTAACCATGTTTGGACCACTGAGGAAAAAGCTTCAGCTAGATAGCTATGGTATAGTGAACAGAATGCACGATCTAGACTATGAGGATCTGAATGCAAATCTCAATTCTGCTATTTACTATCTTGTATGACCTTGGTCATCACTTCTTTCTGGGCCTGAGTTTACTTCTCTGCCAAGTGAAAGAATTAATCTAGGTAACTTCCAAGTTTTCATTTCAGCTCAAAAAAACTATCGCCTTCTGATCTGGGAAAGTCCCTTCTGGCACTAAATCTTAAATACTGCTGTAACTAAAATGTGAAAGCCAACCCTTTGCAACGGTGAGTGTTTTACTCCCCAAATGTTCCACATTTGTGACTCATGCATGTGGTAGTAGTGAATTGACTTTTTTTTCCCCTTTGATTTGGAGGTGAAACCAGTCCATTTGCCTCAGAGTGTGTTGTATTTTCAGGAAATCGGATGATCAGTTTGTTTGTTTGTAGTTTCTCTCTCTGTTGCCAAAAACAACTAGCTAAGGTGCTATTCAGGAATGAGATCATACTGTTTCCAGGGATTTCTATGTTAGATAGAGTATGTGCATCCTCTGCAGGAAAATAAGTGAATTCCATCCGTAAGAAACTCTCTGGGCTACAAAGGAACAAAATGAGCTTTAAGGTAACAGTGGGAGAAATATTCCATCTTATTCTTGTGCCTGGAGTTATAGTTATCTGTTCCACATCACAGGGATGAGGGACGCAGTGCCTCAGAGATCTGGAAAACAGCAGAAAATTTTTTGGCCCTTCCGTTGTGTCAGAGAAGAAGTCAGAATTTTTTCTTTTTCTTTTATGGAGTGTTTATAGTACCTTATTGTAAAATTTGGGTTAAGTATTTGGTCATAGGCTCTGTGTCAGCCAACCTTCATATGTCATCTGTGGCTTCCACAAAAGTCCCCCAAAATTTCCATTCAATTTCTTATGCCAATCCACAATATATGGAAACAGCAATGGGGAAAGTCTCATGAGAAAGGGATAACTGTACATTGACCTACTCTCGGCTCCACCTGGTTCCCTCTAGTTCCCTTTCCCCACCTTCATGCTTCTTCTGTTCTGTCCATCAGGAGCTGGAGTCCACTTCTCTGTGCATTGACTTTTAAAGGTATGGCTGGTCATTTGTCATTCTATTATACTGTGCTCTTCATTAATCGTTCATTGATTTGCCCTTCATTAAGAGTTCACATACCCTAGCCTATCTTAGGTTAGGTCCACTCTTGAAATCAAGTTGGTGGCCATTTTCTGTGATTAGATCCTGGGCTTTCAAGGGCTACTCCCTTATCATCATCATCATCATCTTCTTCTTCTTCTTCTTTGCAAGAGATTTTTATCAATTTCTTTTTATTTTACAATGCTTCACATTCACCCTGTGTTCCTCTCCTTCCTCTTCTCAGAGACAAAGAATTAAGACAAATAATTTTTTCAAAAAAAAAAGAGGAAGGAAAAAAATTGGCAAAAATGATTAATACATGGAAAAAAATCTGGCATCATATTCAATGTTCCATACCTGTGGAACACCCTACCTAACCCCCTCCACCTCTGTAAAGAAATGGGGGAATAGATTTTCTCATAACTCTCATTTGGGGCTTATAGCATATGATATTATTATTTATGTTATGTTACATTAATCATACCACATTACATCACATCACATTACATCCTATCCTATCCTGTCCTGTTATGTTTTTTGAAGTGGCAGGGGTAGGGAACCTGTGGCCTCAAGGCCATACGTGGCCTTCTAGGTCCTCAAGTGCAGTCCTTTGACTGACTCTGAAGGTTCTGCCCCACCTCTGGGTTAGGTTATAATTTTCTGCCATTTGTCTTTTTATTGTTTTCTGATTGTTGTTCTTCCTGTTTACATTGTTTTAGTCATTGCAAATATTGTTTTTCTGATTTTGCTTATTTCATTCACTTACATTATGATCACAGAAAGTCAGATGTAAACATCCAGTGATCTGACTTGAACAGAGTTGCTAAATAAAGTGGAGAATGTGTTGAATATATTTACTTTATAGAGTTATCTTTTCTTTTATTTTCTTACCTTTTCTTATCACTTATTCATCCATCTATCCATCCATTCATTTAATAAATATTTATTAGGACTTTACTGTGCGCAGAATACTGTGCCAGGTGGAGTAGTAGATTTTGCAGTTAGGAAGACCTGAGTTCAAATCTGGCTTCAGACATTTTTATTCACTTTGAGACCTGGGCAAGTCACTTAACATCTATGTGCTTATTTTCTTGTCTGTAAAATTGGGATAACATTAGCACCTCGTAGGTTATTAAGAGGATCAAATGAGTTTATGTGTGTAAAACACTTCGCAACCCAAAAGTGCTACATAAATGCTAGCTGTTATTATACAAAATTTAGTTGAGATGTATCCCTGAAATGTATATGCATCCCATCAATCTTTCAGAAACTCCCACAGATATCAAGAAACAAGAAAAACTGTTATTTATCTTTGGTAAAATTGTGGCACAATGCAATTCTTCATTTAACTTCAGAGAGGCCAAGAAGCCTTAGGAGAAAGGGACGCCAGATAGTATGTTGGTGTGAATAAGATGCTAGAAGTCTGTGCCCCAGATAGGTGCCTTTGGGCACAATACTTGGTTCCTGGCCTTCAACACAGCAAGGTTAACTTCATCTCCGCAGAAAGAAGGCAAAATGGAAACTAAGTTAAAGAGGAGGATGGTGGAAGAGCATGTATAATATCACATCACAAAACAGTGAGAAGTGATGGGGGTGGGGGAAATGAATCTGCATTTGCAATGTTTAGTAAAACTAGGCAGTTATTTTCCTTTCTGGGACTGAGAACTAAGCAATAAATGTGTCCATAACAATAGCACGAAAGATAACAATTATAGGCTTCTTGAAGTCGGAAAAACTGTGAGAGACCAGTTGAAAAAACAGCTGCTAACCTAAGAACTTGCCTGATTGAAACCCCATTGAAAACCTAGAATCAATCAAGGTTAGACTTTCAAAAATGGGCTATTCATCAAAATTATGCTTACTATCCAATGTGATAAAGGTATGGTTTGATGAGGAATTAAAGAACATGTCAAAAATTTAGTAAATTCAATACCAAACTGTTTTTTGAAAGACTGAAGAAAAAAGAGGACAAATTTCATATTAAAATATTTTTAAAGATGTAAAAAGTTATTAAGTTTATTGTATGTCAATACATTTTATTTTTTACTTGGTTTCTTATAATTATGCACCACTGTCACTCATAGGATGTTTGTGAGGATGAAAAGAAATAATGTTGCAAAATTCCTTGGAAACTTGAATGTGTTATACGAATGTGTTATTATTATCATAAGCAAATTGAAAAAGCTTTTAAATGTAGTCATGGTAGCACACTGCTATCCAAAGACAGCTTAGCTAAGCAAGGAGAAGGTGATCCCCAGTAGTTTTATTATTAGATGATGTACAGTTATCCCTTCCACATCACAGGGGTGAGGAACATGATGCCCCTGGCATGTAAAGTTTTTTGGCTCTCCCTTTGTACCAGAGAAGTCTTTCTTTTATAGGGTGTTCATATTATACAGTACCTTGTATCTATTTTATGTATTTCTGAGCTTCTTTTTTCTATGTTGTCTGCTGGCCTTCATGTATCATCTACAGCTTCTGCAAAACTCTCCCCAAATTCCCATTTAATTTCTTATGCTGACCTATGATATACTGGAACTGCATTAGGAAAATCATGATGTAGAAGGGATAACTGTATTTTTTGGCCTTAAGAACTCATGAAACAAAGAAAACGGCCCTCGGTCTTCTGCAGGAAGAAAAGAGCGAAAAGTATGCTAAGAATCACAGAGTTTTCAGACTGTTAATAAGCATTAAAATAACTGTTGGTGGGTGCTCTAAAGATGAGATCTTTGTGGAATGACCAGTTAGCTGACATACTATTAGAGGAAATGACCCATAAGAATATTGGTGTTGCAACTATAAATGAAACTAGATGACATAAGGAATTATTTAACCAAATGGAAGGATGGATCACAGGTTCTCCTTGGAGAGACAAATAAAGGAGTTGTTAGAGCTGATCTCACAGTTCATCTAAAGGAAACAGCAAACATAATTTCATTGGGCTGTTGAATTCTTACCCAACGAAGTTCAGGAGGAACCTACACAAAAAAAGAAAGAAAACAAACCAAAACACCTTGAAGATGATTGAAACCTATACTGATATCTGTTATAGAGGCTAAAGAGACAGAAATCTGTAAAGAACTTAACCATATTTTCTAAACCAAGTCAATGCAAAGAAAAACATGGGGGTGGAGGGAGATTTATGACGGTAGAAAAATTGAGGGAAAATATGTTTCTCATTTAAGAATTGAAAGAGGCCAAAGATCTATAGACTACTACCCCAAGGCCTCACACCTATATCTTGGTGTTTTCTACAAGAAGAGATTCAGAAGACGCTGAACATTGGTGAACACCAAAAAACATCATAAGAGATGAAACCAATTCTATCTTGACAGAAATTAAATGGCTGATTAGTGATATGGAAGCAATTAATTGGCTGTCTGTGTGAAGGCTGACCATCAACTCATTAGAATAAGGGCCAAAATCAGCACCAAATTATAAGAAAGGATAAAGATGGGAAAATAGTGCTAAATAATTACAATCATCCTTCTCATGTTCGAGAATCATCTTGATGAAAACAGAAAAAATATATATACAGTAATATGAAGATAAATGAAAATTCAGCTATTTCAAAAATATTCTTATATTTCTGCTTGCTAAAATAAGTTACACATATCTACAAAGTAAAATGTATCACTTCAACAAATATTTATTTCTTTTAACTTTCCATGGTAAATAAGATTTAACATTAAGAGAAATTATGTTTTCTTTAGAGTATCCCTAAGAATCCCCAGAGTCTAGTTTCTTGGTAGCTTACAATTTAATGAGGGAAGACAATGTGCAAACAAAGATATACAAAGCAAGCAATATACAGGATAAATAGGAAATAATCATCAAGTGGAAAACATTAGAATCAGTAGAGGTGTGACTAAATAGCTCAAATGTTATTTCACTCTCTCCTGTGTCATCTGTTATGAGATGCCAGAGTGGAGAGTTCTGAGTTGAGATCCCAGAAAATAGCTAGTAAAAACTTACTTATTGAAAAACCTTAGGAGATGATACAACCCTGATGATATTTGAGTAGGTGGCTCCCTATATATGTGATCTCAAAGAAATTGAAGGACCTCCCTATTTAAAAATACCTAACCATCTAGCCCACTGATATTTCCTCTCTCCACGACCCATGTTAGACAATGAAAAAGGAGAGGACCTCTAAGTCCTTCTTAGGCCACTTAGTGTCCTTCTAAGGCCACTGGTCAATGTGTATTTGTCACGTAGGGTAGAGAGGGCCAGTCTTATATAGCTGTGTCTACTTACTTTTATTTGAGTTGCAAACCAAAGGCCACTTGTCCCTCAGAAATCCTCCTCATGTCTGTCTTCCTCATTTTCTGGAATGCCCTCCTATTAGGGCATTTGGGACCATACAGGTCTAGCATCCCAATGTTATTCTATTTCCAGATGTTGCCATTGGAATTCCTGCCTATGGCTTAAATTGACTGGGGGTAAGGGAAGAGGAAGATGGGAGTGAATGTGGGAGGGGACACAGCCTAATAGATACATGCTGGAAGACCTAGGTTCAGATCCATCTTCTGATATTTACTAATTGTGTGACCATGAGCATGTCATTTAACTACTCTCAGCCTTGTTTTCCTAATCTGTAAAATAGGGATGATAACATCTGTGACATCTACCTCACAAAATTGTTTGGAGACTCAGATAAGGCAGTGTAAAATACTTTACAAACTTTTAGGAGCTATGTAAATGTTAGTTATTATTGGAATAAGACTCTTATAAATACATAATCTGGGAGAGGTTATACATAAATCTTGTCCTGGGAGAATTCCAAAAACCACTCCATGTTCTTAGTACCAGTGATCTGTGGTGCTTAAAGCCCTGTGAGAAATAAAGTCATTTTGGGAAATATTTCAGGAGGGCACACACATAAGGGTATTTTTTTCCCCATCCAAAGCAAGGTGTCATGGGAAAAGAGGTAAATAGAGAGCCAGAAGACTTGGATCTTTGACATGCCACTTCATCAGTCAGTAGATAAGTATTTACTAAGTGCCTACTATGCGCCAGTCACTACATTAAGCACTGGGGATACTAAGAAAGGTAAAAGGCAGTCCTTGCCTTCAAGGAGCTCCTAGTCTAATGGATTAGCCATATGGTCTAAAGCACCTCAGTTTGTTGTTTTTTTTTAATCTATAAAATAATGGGAACCATAATAGTTGCATTGATTCCTTCATACAGCTGTTTTGAGGCTTCAAAATGAAATGAGGTTTATAAAGTTCTGTAGAAATGTTGTTAGTAGAAAAGGTAGAGTTTCAAATATGCCTTATCTCCCTTTGATATGAAGGAGGGCAATGGTTAGAGCAGCTAGATGTTGTTCTTCATAGAAGCTGAGGATCTCACAGTTGGAAGGTGTATCAGAGGGCCTTTCCCATCGCAACTTTCCCCATTGTGGTTTCAATATATTGTGCGTTGGTTTGAGAAGTTAAGTGAGCATTTTGGGGGGGTTTGGCAGAAGCTATAGATGACAGAGAAAAAGTCTAGAAACTCAGAAATGCATAAAATATATGTATAGTATTGTATAATATCAATCCAAATTTTATAATAAGGTACTGTAAACACCCCATAAAAGAAAAAGAAAAAAATTCAGACTTCCTTATTTTTTTTTCACAAATTGAAGGTTTATGGCAACCCTTCATTAAGCAAGTTTATTGGTGCCATTTTTCCAACATCATGTGCTCGCATTGTGTCTCTGTGTCACATTTTGGTAATTCTCACAATACTTCAAGCTTTTTCATTGTTATTATATCTGTTCTGATGATCTGTGATCAGTGATTTTTGATGTTACTACTATAATTATTTTGGGGCACCATGGATCATGCTCACATAAGACAAAGAACTTAATAAATTTTGTGTGTACTCTGGCTATTCCACTGACCAGCTGTTCTCCAAGTTTCCCATCTCTCTCCCTCTCCTTGGGCCTCCCTATTCCCTGAGACACAACAATTGACCTAATTTCAATTAATAACCCTACAATGGCCTCTAAGTGTTCAAGTGAAAGGAAGAGTCAATTGATGGGGCAAACTTTATTGTTGTTTTATTTTAAGAAACTGCCACAGCTACCCCAACCTTCAGCAACCACCACTCTGATCAGTCAGCAGCCATCAACATCGAGGTAAGACCTTCCACCAGCAAAACGATTATGATTTGCTGAAGGCTCAGATGATGGTTAATATTTTGTAATCAATGAAGTCTTTTTAATTAAGGTATGTACATTTTTAGAGATGATGCTATTACACACTTAATAGACTACAGCATAGCATAAACATAACTTTTATGCTCACTGGGAAACCAAAAAAATTGTATGACTCACTTTATTGTGCTGGTCGGGAACTGAACCACCACATACCTGTGGCATGCCTGTAAAATGGTGGATTTGCGGTTTGAAAAACCATGTTTAAAGCCAACCTTTAAAACTCTCTGTCTGTCTGACCATGGACAAGTCACTAACTAGTCTAGTAAAGGGCCAGAAAATAAAGTTCTTATTGGCATAGTTCTTGGTGCTGTCAAATGTTTCAACATCAGGAACTGACATTATTTTTATCAGCATAAATGACATTCAAGAAGAGGAATTACCATCTGCTTTGCTGCCACAACCTAAGGACCATGGGACTTTTCTATCTGACTTGCTCCTGAAACCTTCCTTGTGTGTCATTTGCTCCATTAGAACCTGAGGTCCTTGAGAACAGGGACTGTTTTTCTTTTGTATTTATTGCTATTCCCAGCACTTAGCCCAAAAGCTTTGCACATAATAAGTACTTCATAAATACTACATCTTTCTTTTATTCTATCTTAGCCTCAGTTTCCTCATCTATAAAATGGGAATAATACCTATAGTACCTATGTCACAGAGTTTTGGGGAATTTCCAATGAGATAATGTATATGAGATTATTTACAAACTTCAAAAATGTTATGTAAATGGCAGATGTTGTAGTGACTTCTCACCACCTTTTCAGATTATGATCAGTTGCTTGGGAAGGAGAGAAGCAAGTTGGGTACAGTGTGTGGGGAGGGGAGAACAGTGAAGTGATTACTGAAAAGGAAAATGCTAAAGATGAATTTAATTTACTTTACTCTTAATGCCTCTAAGTAGCTTTGTCCTTCTCTGTGGAATTGCCATTCAGATATTTCTAAAAAAAAAATGTTGAGGACTTCCTAAAGGCATCTAGAGAGATTTCTATTTTTCTTGCAAGACTAGTTATGTTGCAGACAATGGGGATATTAAAAAAGCATTTTTAACTAATCTAATAAATTGTGGAAAAAGCAGTGCAAATTGAGGTCATTCAGATGGGAGAAATGTTGTTGGTTATTTAACTGCAACATTAATTTAAATAATATCTACAAGATATTTCAAGGTACACTGCAAACGCTTTAGAAATACAGTCAGCGAAACTTTGTACCTCTTCATCAATTATGGTTTCACAGATAAATACCTGCTCATTTGCTGAGTCCCCTAAGTTTAGGAGACTTTCAGTTAAATGATGTCATATTTGACAGTGTGTTTTTTAAAAAGACCCTCTCACTGAGCAATAACAGAAGTAATCCCCCTACTAATTCTAGTTAATGTAAAATGATTTTTTGAAGTTGGTGTTATGACTGAGGCTTATGGCTTCTGCTTAGAAATGTTAAGCTCTAGTACAATATGGTAGATTGAATGGTGGAGACTGATGCTCAGGGACAATACCAGGATGACTGGATTGACAATCTGTGTACCTCTTGCCCTAATGCTGGCTTTTAGTTTGAGTGCAGAGTGAGGGCAAAGGTCTGTGTGCTTTTCTTCTGGGAACCATTCTTGCTCAACCTCACGCATATACATACAGTAGATGCCAAGGATTCCATTCTAAATCCTATAGCTTTTGATGGGGAATTCCATTAGTTTATAGGATAAAATTCCAGCACCTCGGTTTGGCATTCAACACTTCCCACAATCTGGCTCGATTTCATCTTCTTCTATACTTGAAAAAAATCCATAATTTAATAAATATGAGTATTCCAATCCAGGGACGCACATCTTAGCCAGTCCATGCCTCAGAGAACAACAACAACGATGATGACAACAACACCATGTACCACACACTGTGCTAAGCGCTTTACAAAATATTATCTCATCTTATCCTCACAACAACCCTGCAAAGCAGGTACTATTATTATCCCCAGTTTGTATTTGAAGAAACTAAGGCAAATAAAAGTTAAGTGACTTCCTTAAGATCATATAGCTAATTAGTATCTAAAGCTATATTTAAACTAATTATTATTTAAACTAATTCCAGGCCCACTTTGCCAATTAGCGGCCTATAAAATGCCTTCAGTAAATAACTTTCATGAGTTGCAGCAGCGGTAGCCACAATGGATGGAAATGACAGAGGAATTTTAGATTCATGGAGGGAAAACTTCCCACCAATTAGAACTGTCCAAAATGGAAATGGATTGCTTCCAGAGGAAGTTAGTTCCCTCCCCAATTTAGCTCTTCACATAAAAGCTGGATGAACACTTGTGGGATATGTTGTAGACCAATGGTGTCAAACTATAACAGACATGGTGCCCACTACTCCATACATGAGGAGTTGTGAGGGTTCCACATTAACTTAGTTTTAAGAAATGATGTTATCTGCGCTTTATTGTATTTTTATTTATTTTGTTAAATATTTTCTACTTACATTTTAATCTGGTTCAGGCTGCACCAGGGAGGGTTGTGGTCTGTGTGTGGTTCAAGGCCAAGGTAGTTTGGCACCTCTGCTATAAACACCTTCTTGGTTGTTCCTCCTTAGATGAGTTGGACGTGGAAATCCCTTACAACCCTGAGAATCTGATAGATTTTATGGAAGGGCAACCTAATCAGAGGCATATTTGTTATTTCCATCAATCAGGAATCAAACATTTATTAAGCACCTACTATGTGCCCATCATTGTACTGAGTACTGGGGACACAAAGAAAGACAAAACAGTCCTGGCCCTCAAGAAGTTTAGATTATTAGGACAACGTCCTTAGCCTGGCAGCTAAGTGAACTTCTAATACTAAGCTTTAGCCAATCAAAAAGAAGATTGCCTTGATGGAATTCCCCCATTGACCAAGTTTAACATTTGACTGTTACATACATTACTCTAGATGTTGTCTGACCAGGGTAGAGCACAGAAGAACTATCTCCTACCTTGTGCTTGATGCTAGTCTTCTCTTAATGCAGTGTAAGGTCTTATTGGGGTTGACCATTGACTCATATTCAGCCTGCCATCCACTAAAACCCCACCATGTACTTTTTGAGCGCTATTATCTATCTATATCCCTTCTATCTTGTACTTAACTAGTTGATTTTTTGAACCTAAGTATGAGATCTTTATATTCACCCCTACTAAATCTTCTTATATTTCATTATTATTATTATATATTATATTATTATTATATATTATATTATATTATATTATATTAAATCATCTTTTTAGATCTGGCTCGGCATTTTAGCGTGCCAAGTTCTTATGAACCTTTCCTTTATTACTAAACACTTTAGTTCACCTTCTTAGCTTTGTGTAATTTAGAAATTTGATAACCACACTATCTATGGCTTTGTCCAAGTCATTGATAACAATATTAAGCTACACAGGACCAGGCACAGATTCCTAGGTACTTCACTAGAGGCATCCTTTGCTACTGAGCAGTGTTTGATTGCAATGGGCAGTAATGTAGAGAATAAACTATTTAAAATTAAGGTGAGAAGATGTTCCAAAGGGTCTAGAAATTTTAGAAAGCATGAGAGAGTAGGGATCACAGTGCAGATGGAAAGATTAGCAGAACTAATAAAGTGGAATATTTCCTGAATAATGACTTTGGAAGAAATGGCTAAAGTGGACATGCTTGTCTCTGTTTTTCTTGCTTTGTGGGACCTGGAGGGGATTGGGTGGCAAAAAATTTTAAATGATCTGGTAACTTGCTAACTAAAGTTTTAGTACTAAGAAGTGGCCCCTAGGAGTTGCCTATTTAAGAGATACTTTCCCTTTTTGTCAAGAAGACACCATTTTTATGAGTATTGAATAGCAAAACACTATCAAAGGGAAATATGACATAATAGAAAGAGCCCTGGATTTGGGGATAGAAGACTTGAACTTGAAACCCGCTTACTACCTATGTGACTTTGAGTGAGTCACTCCATTGATCTAGCTCTCAGTTTCATTAACCATAAAATGAAAGCGTTGGACTAGGTTATCTCTAAGGTCACTTTCAACTCTAAATCTATAATTCAATGATCCTAAGAACTTTTCACCTTGGGACAAACACAGTTTCCCTTGCAAGAAATGTTAATGATGTTGGGATCTGTCCACAGCTGAAGCTCATGAAAAAGAACCCTGTGGAATACCGTTAGACCCAAGTGCTAAGACTCAATTGGATGATGAGAATCGCCACAATGTCCAAATCAAATTGAAAGTGTTCTTTCTATGAGCTCAAATACATTTGGATACTTGGTTTCTTGGACTCTTGACTTACCTCAGACACTGGCAGAAGCAGCCTAGAACCTTGCACCAGAGCTCTTGAAGTTAGAGCACCCTCTAGATCTCTGACTCTACTTGCAACCTACCTGTGGATCCCATCTCCTGAGAACCGACACTATAGATTTCTCATCTAGCAAATGCCTCTATAGGTACCATAGTCTGCAACTCCTCAGCATCTATAGCTACTGCAGATCTAGGAAAAATTGCCAAAAAATTCATTGACATTGCCAAATGGTCCAATGTCAGAAACAGATATGGTTTTATCAGCAGAAATGATACTAAAGAAGACGTATTACCCCTTGCCCTGGCACTGCCCACTAGGAACCACTGGGATTTTCATCTGCCCAGAAGCTGAACCCTCTTATATATGGTGTTTCTCCTCCATTAGAATGTGAACTCCTTGAGAGGAGAAACTGTCTCACTTTTCTATTTCGTTCCCCAGTGCTTAGCATAGTACTTGGCACATGTGCTTATTAAATGATTTTTTAAATTCATTCCTTATTTTACTTTTGGGGTCTCAATGATGCAGCCTGGCAAAAATGGAAAGAGAACTGGATTTAGAGTCAAAGTACCTATATTCAAATGCCTTCTATAAAAGTCACTAATTGTGTGACTATGGCCAAGTCATTTTACCCATCTTAGGATCCATATTTCATCTGGGTAATAAGGAGGCTAGACTATGTGGTCCCTAAAGTCATATCCATCTCTAAAATCTGGACCCAGCAGAGAGCTACATACCTCAGGGAAACTTCATGAAGACTCTATAAAGGAGCAAAAGGACTACTACTCAACCAGGAGCTATGAATTATCCTTTGCCACATGTAGCCTCTAAGCTGATCTGAGTTACCTTAGTAACTACCCATTTCTAAAAGCTAATGAACCTAGGAATTGACATCAACTAATAATCAATAGGCAGTACACTGGTAGGAGCTGTTGTGGTTGTTTAGTCATTTTCAGCCATGTCTAACTCTTCATGACCCCCTTTGGGATTTTCTTGGCAAAGATACTGGAGTAGTTTGCCATTTCCTTCTCCAGTTCAATTTACAGATGAGGAAACTGAGGCAAACAAAGTTAAAAGACTTGCCCAAAGTAAGTGTCTGAGCCCAGATTAGAACTTAGGAAGATGAGTCCTTCTGACTTCAGGTCCAGCACTTTATCCACTGGGCCAACTAGCTGCCCAGCCATTATAGCTAGTGAACTACATTATTAGAAAAGCTCCATGGGGAAGCTAGGTGGCCCAGTGGATAGAGCACTGGCCCTAGAGTCAGGAGGACCTGAGTTCAAATCCGGCCTCAGACATATAACACTCACTAGCTGTATGACTTTGGGCAAGTCACTTAACCCCAATTCCCTCAAAGAAAAGAAAAGAAAAACTTCATACATCTCTTAGAGTTCTCCCTGGAACCCTGATTGGAAAAGTGGTTAATGATCTTCTAGGGACCCAATGAGAGTGGGAGTCATGGAAGTGAGCCCAGAGAGGGTGCTACACATACTAATGCTTAAGGTATTATATGAAAAAGAAGTCAAAACTAATTGTAAACACTTTGAGGAAAGGTAAAACATTCAATGGTTTGGTGAATTAAATTGCCTTTATTTAACTCAATCATTAGTTATTTCATTATATTTAATCATTCATTTAAGAGAGAGAGAAAAAGTCCCTACTCTGATGTGTCTATACCTCGCAATGGAAATCACCTAAGTTTCCTAAGATGTACAACAGGGAATACCCAGCCTAACATTTCGTTCAAACTACTTAAGACAATCTTACCACTCCCATTATCGCAGAAACAGCAATGGTTGATTGGAGGTCTGAAAGTGGTGGGCACAAGGAGCCAAATCTTGGCAAACAGACCTGGAAGCTGTCAGCAGTGATGACTAGGGGCTGGAGGGTGGAAAGGTCTTGTCTCTGGTGAGTCTGCAGTTGGCCCCCTATAGGCTCCAGGAAGTCAGGCAGCTCTTCTCAAAGCTTGGGTCATCATCCAACACGTTTCCTTGGTTCTACTTGCTTTTTTTCACTTAGACTTGGTCTCCATTGTAGCAACACACTTTTTTTTCCCCATAATCAAAAGTAACAACTCAATGTAGACTACTTTTCAGGGGAATTCAGCCAATTAATTTTTAAATGTCAATTGGTGGTCAAGATTCTTTTTGATAATATATTAATACACTGACAACATACTTCAAGGACACTATTAAGTGTTTTGGAAATAGCTCATGATAAACATATGTGGTCCTACTAAGCAGTACAAATAATCAAGGTAACAAGATTCACCCATCATAAGCCTCCAGTAACCATGATCTACACAGTCAAGTTGTTCACATACTTCTGAGTTTGGAGTGCACATGCTCATTGTAATTCCAAGATGGAGTCACATCAAGAATGCTCTAATCACAGACTGCCTCCTCGATATAGGTGAGCAGTACTAAATTTCCCCTCTCCCTTTTAATATACTTTCCTGAAACCCACAGTCTCAAACTTCCATTCTACTTATCAAAACAGCAGGATACAAAGCAGAGAATGACTAGCCATGCCTTGGAAACATTCCATGTGAGAATGCTATAGATGAGTTACCACTCTCCTGGTAGAGGATTAGGGCTGGGCTAAGCTGATTTTAGAGTTACTTGATTGCTAGATGGTAGATCGTGGGATAGAGGTAGAATTACCACAAATTAGATGTTTTCTCCAACAGATGTATGCTGTGTCCCATCCATGCCTTCCTCTTCTGCGGGATCCTTGTTTATGTCATCACATAAATTTCTCATAAATTAGGGGGACTCGTACTGAAAGACTGTCCTCATTTTCTCCTGACACTGCAAGGATGCCAGTGGGACACACTTGGGATGTTCATCTGTCATCCTCCACCCTTACCACATGACTTAAATATACTTCCCTGATGACATAGGATCATAGGATCATGGATCAAAGATTGGAATGGACCTTAAAGGCCAACTAGTACAATCTTTTCATTTTACTGATAAAGAACTCAGGGCAAGAAAATCTAAATGACTTGCTCAGGTTTGAACAGTGGTAAGTATCTGACATGGGAGTTGAATCCAGGCTTTTCTAACTTTAAATCCACTGTGCCATTTACTCCTTTGTTACTCCTTTATACACTCCTGTTATTCTTTGAAGTTCCCCAATGGTTATATGTTGCAGTCTGTTCATACCTACCACATCCCTCCCTGTTGCCCTATATGTGATATTCATTTTCATTGGTAGAGGGAATTCCTTCCAGGAGCTCCCTATGCTGATGAAATCACAGGTCTGGCCAAAAATATCTTTCAGAGAATCCTGAATGATTTTGATATATGGATAGGGGATACCTTACTGGAAAATACCCTTTAAGGCAGTGTTTTGCTCTACCGAATAACATGCTTTTTCATAATTAATGAGCACAGTGGGATTGTCTCTCCATATTGCTGTCAATTGCAAAATGGTAAAGATTGTTGAATTTTACTCATGAAAGCCTGCTTATTCCCTACTAATAATCTCACCAAAGATACCCTCAATTTGTGAATAGATGAATCTTATAAATATTTTATATACATGAAAAAGTAGACATGACTTAAGCAGATAAATAGTTAATGTTCTATTGGTGACTCATTTTCAATATTAGTAATATCTGATATTTTTTTTTCCATGCACACAGGATCTTTCTCTCCTTCAGATACCTTGTTTTCAATCCCTCAGCTCCTAACATTTGTGTCACCTCCAGTACCAATCTCTATATATCCTTGGTCCAATTTGGTCCAATTTATCTTTGGTCCTGTCTTTGTTCTCTTTAATACAATTTCTACCTTCTCTACAAGCACATTTGATACTATGCATCCAACTTTGGTAGCTTCACTGTTCTTGATGGTGAAAAAAGTCATAATAATTTTTGTAGATCTTTTTTTATTAAGCACCTCCTATGTGCCAGGCACTATGCTAAGCACAGAGGATACAAAGAGACAAAAGACTTATCCTGCTCTCAAGGAGCTCACAATTTAATGGAGGAGATAAGCAGACAAATATGTATGAACAAACTATATACAGGATAAATAGAAAATAAATAAGAGAGAAGGCACTAGAATTAAGAGAGGTTGGGAAAGTTTTCTTGTAGAAAATGGAATTCTAGATGGGACTTAAAGGTGGAGATGAAGAAGGAGAGCATTTCCGGCATGTGGGACAGCTAGAGAAAATGCTGGGAGCCAACACATGGAGTATCTTGTATGTGGAACAGCCAAGAGGCCAGTGTCACTACATCAAAGAATTTGTGCCAGGGAGTAAGTTGTAAGAAGACTGGAAATGTAAAAGGGGGCTAGGTTATAAAGGGCTTTGAATGCCAAACAGAGCATTTTGTATTTGATCCTGGAGACAATAGGGAGTCACTGGAGTCTATTGAGACATGGTCAGACCTGCATTTTAGGAAAATCACTTTGGTGGCCGAATGGAGGTTGGATTTGAGTAGGGAGAGACTTGAGACAGGCAGATACACCAGAAAGCTACTGCCAATAGGTCAGACATGAGATGATAAAGGCCTGCACTAGAGTGGTGATGGTGTCAAAGAAGAGGACATATTCAAGAGATGTTGCAGAGGAGAAATCAACAGGGCTTTGTAACTAATTGGACATGGAGGGTAAGAGATAGTAAGGAGTCTAAGATTATGCCCAGGTTGTGAACCTGAGGAACTGAGATTATGGTATTGTCCTCTACAGTAATAGGGAAGGGTTTTGGGGAAAGATAGAGTTTGGTTTTGGGCACATTGAGTTTAACAATGTCTACTGGACATCTAGTTCAAGATATGTAAAAGACAGTTAGAAATGTGAGTTTAGATAGACTTGAGAATCATCAACCAAAAAATAAAAGATAATTAAATTTACAGTAGCAAAAAGGTAGAAGAGAAGAGAGTCCAGGACAGAATCCAGAGGGACATTTGCAGTTAGAAGATGTGATCTGAAGGAAGATCTAGCAAAGCAGACTGGGAAGGAGCAATCAGATTGGTAGGAGGAGAATCAGGAGAAAATGCTTTCCTAAAAACCTATAGAAAAGAGAATATCAAGGAGAATAGGATGACCAAGTATCACTGAAGAAAGGTGAAGGACAATGAAGACTGAAAAAAGGTCATTGGATTCAGCAGTTAAGAGATCATTGGTAACTCTGGAGAGAGCAGTTTTTGTGGAATGAGGCATGTAGTCAGATTGTAAGAGGGTAAGAAGACAGTGAGAGGAGAGAAAGTGGAGGTACCTATGTTATGTAGAAAGTCTTTTCAAGGAGTTTAGCCACAATAGGCAGAAGAGATCTAGTATGATAGCTAGCAGGGATGGAAGGATCTAGTAAGGGATTTTTCAGGACCAGGGAGACATGGACATGTTTATAGGCAGTAGAGAATGAGCCAGTAAGATAGAGAGATTGAAAATAAGTAAAGAAAGGGAAAGACAGAGGTTTGACAGAGGAGATGAGGTGGGATGGGATGGGATAACTTTAGCAGGTAGAGGAGTTAGACCTGGTAAGGAGTAAGGCTACCTCTTCATGTGAGACAAGGGAGAAGGAGGAGATGGTGGCAGAAGGCAATTGAGTGATATGAAATGAGGAAGAGAGCAGAGGGAACTCATAGTGAATGGCCTCAATTTTTTTTTCTGTAAAATATGAGGCAAGGTTTTCAGCTGAAGGGGTTGGAGGAGAGGATCTCATGAGAGGTCTGCAGAGGGATGAAAAGATTTGGAAGAGTCACTGTGCAGAGTGGGATAGTGAGTTGATGAGGGATGGATAGTAGGATTGCCGAGCAGCAATGAGGGCTCAGCTGAGGTCATGTAACATAAATCTGTAGTGGTTGGTTCCACTGTTTTGGGAAACTGCTTTGGTTACTGAATGGTTATGTGAATTTCTCCACTTTCATTCAGCAGCACTTGTGTAGGAGTGAAGGCAATGGATTGTGGGAGGGATCCAGGGTGCAATCAACAAAAAGGTAAGGATGTTAGGTATTCAAGAAAAGAGGAAAGTGTAGAGTTGAACTGGGTCACCAAAGGGTCAAGGTGAGGAAAAGAGAAGATAGTGGCTTGTGCAGGGGAGATGGCCTGGTAGAGAACTGAGGGGGTCAAGGGATTAGAGGTCATTGTGTAGATGAGGAGCAGGTTTGGTAAGGAAGGCATAGGGAGGGTTGGAAAACCAATATATTATAGTTAGAGAAGGGAATTTCATAATTCTTGAACATGGAAGTGATATATTTGGGTGTGATGACAAGATCAAAGGTATGTCCATCTTTTTGTGTGACTGAGGTGGGGTGAAGGTATGTCGTGGGAAGTGAATAGGTTGAAGAATTGAGTGATTAGAGTGTTTGAGGGAGGGTTAATATGAATGTTAAAGTCTTATAGTATGAGGGCAGGAGTTGGAGAGCAGAGAAAAATTGTGAGGCATGTGCCGAACTCATTGAAGAACTAAGATGAGTGGGGCAGCTAGATGGTGTAGTGAATAGAGCACTGGCCCTGGAGTCGGGAGGACCTGCATTCAAATCCAGCCTCAGACACATGATACTCACTAGCTGTGTGACCCTGGGCAAGTTGCTTAACCCTGATTGCCTCACAAACAAAACAAAACAAAACAAAAAAACAACTAAGATGACTGACCCAGAGGTCTGTAGACAATATCTACCAGCATTTTGATTGTATAGTAAATATAAATAGCATGGACTTCAAAATAGGAGAGGTTACTGAGTGATGGGGTTAGGGAGAGAACTTGGCAGTGGCAATGGGGAGCAAGGAGTATTCCAAGTTCCCTGCCTTAACTAGTAAGCCAAGGGGAATAAGTGAAGTTGTACCCAGTACTAGAAAGGAGTGGCCAAGGAGGCTGTGTCATCAGTGGGGAGCCAGTTTTCAGTGATTGCTAGAAAGTGGAAGGAATGGTAGAGGAAAACATTTAGTATGAAGGGAAGTTTGTTGCCTGTGGAACAGGCATTCTAGAGGGCATGATGGAAGGGGAAGGTAAAAGGGTTTGGGGGGAATGAGAATTAGGGACAAGTAGTGGAAGGTGGGGATTGGAGTCTCATTGACACCTTACAGGTTTTAGAATCACTTGGATGTCTAAAGTATGACTGAGTGTGAGAATGTTTATCATTGAAAGGAGGACATTACTCTTCTTCCCAAAGAAGGGTGGAGATCAGGCTAGAAACAAGTGCAGCACAAGATAGAAAGCAGACAGTCAGATGGTCTGTTAGGTGAGAGATGTTATTTCCTTAGTCTTCTTCCCTCTGAAGCCAGAGATCAGTCAGGAAATGGCAAAACAGTGGAACCTGCACAGCAGGAGAAGGAAGACCCACTCCCCACTGACTTTCCTCTCCCTCTTCTCTCAAATGATAGGCATAGCAAGAGATAGAAGGTCTAAGGCCAAAGGGAAGGCTGCTCCTCTTTGCACAAGAGGTGCTAGGAGATTATCGTTAAGAGATTAAGCTAGCAGCAAGATATGACAGTTGCTGGTTTTCTCCTATTTACTATTTCCCTCCTTCCATTTCCATCCTTAAATGCCCTGAGATAACTTTGTTTTGGTGGATTTCTTACCAAGCTTTCTTTAAAGTGGTCTTGCCCTCCAATGCTTCTCTTACTTTATGAGATAATACTGCTAATATTCACCCATCATTTGTGTTGGTAAGATTTTACAATTTAACTTATATTTTTAAACAGTATTGCCTTTGGCTGCCATCTTTGTTTGGCAAGTAAGTCCGGTGTTTGCTAGCTAAGTGCTAAGCTCTGTGGATTCAAAGAGAGACCAAAAGACTGTCACTTCCCTTGAGGAGCTTCCACTGTAATGAGAGTGACAACCTGTAAAAAAACTGGGCAGACATAAGATATATACAGAGGCGATGGAAGGCACTCTTAGAAGGAAAGGAAATTAGTGCCCAGGGAGATCAGAAAAGACGTCCCGGAGTCAGTGGGACTTGAGTTGTGAAGGAAGTCAGAGATTGCAAACTGTGTAAGTTGCAGGTGAGGGGGCAGAGTATTCCAGGTATGTCAGTCAGCTGGTCATAAACTGTGTTCCAGCTACTATGCTAAGCCCTGGGGATACAAACAAAGAAAGATAGTCTCTACCTCCAAGTAGTTTATAATCTAGTGGGGGAAGACAACACACAAATGAAAGTTGAAAAGGAGAGAGAAGAATATACCTTATGTGGGTGGGGGCAGGGGAATGATGGAGAAATCCAAAGAAGTTCAAAAACCATGTAGCTAGTGGGAAATGAGATGATTCTTCTTAAATGGACATTGTGGGTGACAGCTTATGCATAGTCATGCAGATGGGGGAGATGTAGTATCCTATTCAAACTTTAGACAAGTACACATTTATCAAGTTCTTCATCTATCCCTGAGTCTGATAAATAATATAATCAATATTTATAGCATTCTTTAAGGCTTGCAGAGCACTTTATATGTAGTTTCACATTTGATTCCTACCACAACCTCAATCAATTGACAAGCATTTATTAAGATCTTTTATATTCCAGGCACTGTGGTGGGCACTGAGGATATGAATGAAAGAAAGAAAGAAAGAAAGAAAGAAAGAAAGAAAGAAAGAAAGAAAGAAAGAAAGAAAGAAAGAAAGAAAGAAAGAAAGAGGAAGGAAGGAAGGAAGGAAGGAAGGAAGGAAGGAAGGAAGAAAGAAAGAAGAGAAAGAAAGAAGAAAGAAAGAAAAAGAAAGAAAGAAGAAAGAAAGAAGAAGAAAGGAAGAAAGGAAGAAAGGAAGAAAGAAAGAAAGGAAGAAAGGAAGAAAGAAAGAAAGAAAGAAAGAAAGAAAGAAAGAGGAAGGAAAGAAGAAAGAAAGAAAAAGAAAGAAATGAAGAAAGAAAGAGAATCTCTGACCTCAGGGAGTTTACATTCTAAGGGGAAAGCAACATATTCACATATAAGTAAATATAGAATAAGTACAGAGTAAATTGTTTATTGTTGTTCGGTCATTTTTTAGTCATGTCTGACTCTTCGTGACTCCATTTGGGGCTGTGTTGGCAAAGATACTGGAGTAGTTTGCCATTTCCTTCTCCACCTCAATTTGCAAATGAGGAAACTGAGGCAAACAGGGTTAAGTGGCTTGGCCAGGGTCACCTAGCTAGTAAGTATCTGAGGCCAGATTTGAACTCATGAAGATGAGTCTGTCTGATTCCAGGCCTAGTGCTTTATCCACTGTGCCACCATGATTTAAGGAGGCAGAGGCCCTAGCAGTTGGAAAGAAAAGCACTCATTCAGGTGGTGACATTTGATCTGACCTTTAAAGAAAAATAGGGTTTCTCTAAGGTAGAGGTGAGGAAGGAGTGCATTCCTGGCAAGGAAGATAACTAGTGCAAAGGTGTGGTGATGGGAGATTAAATTTTAGCAGAAAGAGCAGCAAGAAAGTCAGTGTGGCTGGACCATTTGTTAAGAACAAATAATGTGAAATAGACTTGGAATGGCAGACTGAAGCCAGATTATAAAGGTGTTTAAGTGCGAAACCAAAGAATTTGTATTTGATTCTAGAGACAATAGGAGCTCCCTGAGTCTTTTGAGTAGAGGATTGACATGCTCAGACATGCGCTTTAGGAAAATCACCTCAGCAACTGTTTGGAAGGTGGTTTGGAGAGGGCAGAAACTTGAGGCAGAGAGATTATTAGGAGGCTGTTGAAATAGTCTAGGTGAGAGATGATGAGGACCTGAACTGAAGTGGTGCTCATGTGAGCAAGGAGAAGGGCAGGGATACAAGACACATCGTGAAGGTAGAATCCACAAGACTTGGCTACATGGAACTGCAAGGTTGGGAGTTTGGATGACCGGAAGGATGGTGGAACCTTCAACAGAAATCACAAAGTTAGGAAGAGGGTGGATTTGGGAATGAAGTTGAGTAAACTCAGACCTGAGTGATTAATTGACTTGCCCATGTTCACATAGTAACCACCAGGGGAAGAATTCAAACCCAGGATTCTCCCATCTACAGACTCAGGGCTTTTCCCCTCAACACCATATTGATTCTCCAACAAAGAGGAGAGGAAATTAAACCTGAATCTCCAGTCAGAGCAGGAAACCCCCTTTTCAAAAAGTGATTGCAAAACCATCTCTATGACCTGTCACTATTAACTTGTTAGTTTAGGGGAGTGTCTGGGAGGGTGTTTTGACTCTGTCCCATTTGATGTTGGTCATAATCTGCCCCATCAGGCCCAGGCTCCAAGTTACCTACAGAATATCTTTTGAGAGCTCTCAAGCAATGCCTGGTTTTACAGTTTCACAAGTTTGCATATTAAGAGTCCAAAGGATGCTACAAGAGGAGACAGGAATACAAGATAAAGCCATTTGAAGGACGGCCTTCTGTTACTGTAAGCTAGGGTTCAATATTTAGACTTAAATATACCCTTTGTAAATACATGTAGACTTAATACAGTTTAATGCTGACAAAATCCATAATCCACATTTTCTGTTTGTAAAGGGTATTTTATTCTGTTTATTATAGCTCATATAGTCCTCCAAGTGAGTGAATAGTAGGGCTTAGTTTATGCAGAAAGACGGCTTTAAAAGGCACTAGTCCTTGAAAAGAAGTTTTAAAAACTGTAGCTTGGGATCCTCCATTCTTTAGAAAGTGTGCCTTTCAGACCAGCTGCAGAAGTATTGAAATCTGTGCTCAGTCCCAGGGACTAGGATGTGATTATAACAGTTCCGTTAACAGAACACTCGAGAGCAACAAAATACTTTGCCCGTATTATCTCACTGGATTCTCACAACAATCCTCTGAGGTGGGTGTCATTATTATTCCCATTTTACAGGCGAGAAAACTGAGGCTTAGGGACTCTATGGAGACTTGCCTAGCAAGTAAATGTCTGATGTGTCATTTGAACCCGGCTTTCTGAGTCCAATTCTAGTGCTCTAGATACTACAGAATGCTTTCACAGATTTGGAAATAGGAGATCTGGGTCTGAGTTCCATCTCTACCACATCAGGTAGGTGACCTTGGGTAAGTCTCCGAATTGTTTCCTCTGCTATGACTATTTGGCAGTTAGGTGGTAGAGGGGTAGGGCATTGGAATTCAGAGTCAGGAAAACTGAGTTTGAATCCTGCCCTAGACATGTACTGTCTACCTGCCCTGTGACCCCGGACAAGCAACTTGACTTCTCTCCACCTCAGTTTCCTCATTTGTAAAATAAGGATAATTATAGTGCCTACTTCTTGAGGCTGCTATGAACATAATATGAGCTTCTATATGCAAATCATTTTGCAGATCTTAAAGCATGTACAGTTTAGATAGTATTGCTTATCTGTGCATCTTGCAGCCTTCTGCAAAATGTAAGCCCCTTGAGGGCAGACATGGTTGCATTTTTTTTTTCTTTTCACTTCTAGCCTTTAGGATAGTGCCTTATACCTGGTAATAGCTGTGTGCTGTAGCCAGCTCAGAGGTTTCAGTGAGCATTTGCACCTCAGAAATCAAAATTGCTGTAGATTAGGGCTTAATTTATGGTTTTGTTGATTGGCTAGCCTTAAGAAAGTATTAATAATACAGATTAAACTTAAAAACGTGTGCATGCTTTCCCCTTCCCCAGCTGTCACACATTTGGTGCTGTTCTGTCATTTCAGTTGTGCCTGACTCTTTATGACCCCATTTGGGAGGACCTGAGTTCAAATTTGGCTTCAGACACTAGCTGTGTGACCCTAACCCTGATTGCTTTAAAAAAAAAAAAAGGTAGGGAGGAAGGGATAATTTCACACAGTTCTGCCTTCCCCACCCCATTTTACATGTGAAAAAACTGAGGCTGAAAGAAATTGACTAGCTCAGGATCACACATCTAGATAGTATCAGCGGCAGAATTTGATCCCACGTATACCTGACCTCAGGTCCTCGCTCCATAAGGGGGAAATCTGTTGTTTCTTTGTGATCATATATACTTATTGTTGAGAGATTTTGAAACAGGTCCTTCTCTTTCTTGATTGGTCTCTTAGGGTCGCATCTACAGGTAGGGATTTCAAGCCAGCCACCAGAACTTCTACTGACACGTGTGTAAATGAAATCAGAATAACTTGCCTTTTGGGGGAAAAGTCTAGGCCTTTGGTGTTATTGGTGTGGGAACTCTCAGGGGAAGAAACTCCTGCAAATTTAGTCCTGAAGAGTCGCCTGAAGGCATTTAGAGCTTAAGATACTTGCAAAGGTCCCCATAGCTAGTGTGTGTCAGAAGGTTGGGCGAGGGTCCAGATGACTTTGATTGTGGGCCACCTCTTTATTCACTGCACCTGCACTTGTCTCTGGAATGATATTTAATTAGTGCTTTGAGGTTTATGAAATCCTTCTCCAACAGCATCCCTGTGGAGTGGGTTAGTTCACAGGTGTGGAACTGTGGCCTTCCAGGTCCTTGGGTGCGGCCTTTTAACTGAGTCCAAGTTTCACAGAACAAATCCTTTTAATCCGGGGATTTGTTCTGTCACGTTTAGATTCAGTCAAAGGACTGCACCTGAGGACCTAGAGGGCCACAGGTTCCCCACTTTTGGTTAGTCATCAAGTCCAACTCTCCACGATCCATTTGGGGGCACAGATACTGCAGTAGTTTGCCTTTTCCTACCCCAATTCATTTTACAGATGAGGAAACTGAGGCAAACAGGGTTAAGTGACTTGTCCAACGTCACACAGCTACTAAGTAAGTGTCTGAGGCTGGATATGAGCTCAGGTCTTCCTGACTCTAGGCCAGCACTCTATCCACTGCGCCACCTGGCTGCTGTGTAATGGGTGGTATAGGTATCATCATTACTATTTTACAGAAACTGAAGCCCAAGGAAACAAAACGATTGATCCAAGATCATGGAGCTAGGAAGTATCAGAGCTGAGGTATGAACCTGGGATCCTTGACTCCAAATCCAGTATTGATCTCATCACATCATACTGCTGCTCCAAGAGATAAAGTGGGCAGGGGGATTGCCTATGGTAGAAGGACAGAGAAGACAAAGTCAGCTAGGTGTTATGGTGGATAGAGCACTCGAGCTGGAATTAGGAAAACCTGAGTTCAAATCCTGACGCAGACATTCTCTAGCTGTGCGACCCTAGGCATGCCACTTACCCTCTCTCCACCTCAATTTCCTCATCTGTAAAATGGGGGTAATAATAGTACTTACCTTACAGGAATGTTGTAAGAATCAAATGAGCTAATGCATGTGAAGCACTTTGTAAACCTTGAAGTGCTATATAAATACTAGTGTTGTTATTGTCTTATTATTTATGATAGATTTATGACATTTATCATATATAATTATATGTTATATAACATACATAGATAATATGATATGTTTATGACATTTGTGATATTATATATAATTATATGTTATATAATACACAGACGTGTTATATTATATTATTATATCTATATATTATATTATATCTATATTATTATGTATTTTATCTACATATCATATCATATCATATCATATCATATCATATCATATCATATCATATCATATCATATTATATATATATAGTTATTGTTACTGTTATGTTCCTCGAATATCCCACTATAGCTATGTTTCTATCTACTGCAGGAGTTCTTAACATTTTTTTGTGTCATGGCCCTTCCTTGACAACGTAGTTAAGACATCTTTTCAGACTAATATTTTTAAATTCATAAAATAAAAAACACAGGATTACAAAGGAAACCAATTATATCAAAACATTTATAATTTTTAAAAAACCCAATCACATTGACCCAGGTTGATCACCCTATGTCTACTGAATATCCAGTATTGTCAGACCCAATGACCAAACAATAATAGCTAACATATATATAGTACCTATTACGTGCCAGGCACTTTGCTAAGTGCTTTACAAATTTGATGTCATTTCATCCTCCCTAGGAGGTAGGTGCTGTTATTATTCCCCTTTCACAGTCAAGGAAACTGAGATAAACAGAGGTTAAATAACTTGCCCAGAGTCACACAGCTAGAAGTATCTGAGGCTGTATTTGAACTCGAGTTTCCCTGACTCCAGGCCCAGACCTCTATCCACTGAGCCATGTAGGTGCTCCAGATACTCAGATATCTCATCAGACAAATTTGTGACAACCTGAGAGAAAGATGGAATGTTCCAAGAGAGCACATGCATTGAGCCCTAAGGCTGTCCCTGTTACTGGTCACAGCGTCTTGCGTCTGAAAAGAGAATTGAGGGCAGGGCTAGCAGAACCTTGCCTAGCTGGCAGGGCCCCACCTGCTGCCATCATACCCTTCTAGCCTTTTTTCCCCTCCTCCTTTCTCACGGTCTCTCCTACCCTCTCCAGCTTCACCTTCTTGTCTTGTGAGGCTAAGTAGGAGCCTCGTATTTGGAGGATTAAGAAAGGGCCCAAAACCCATCCTGGCCATTCATAAGTGCTCTTTTTGCTACAGATCCTGGGCAAGTATTTTCTGAGGATTATTCCCAGCATTGTTGTATCAGAATATCATACAAAGGGAAGCCTGACCTATTTGGGAAAGGCAGATTCCAGGCTAGAGATAACTTAGCCTGGTGCCTCACTGAACCCTACCTCTGTTCTGAAGCAATGAGGATGTTAATCCCAGCCTTTTTCTAATGAGCCAAGAGAAGTTGACTCAATAGCCGCAATGAGGTTCCCCTGGGCTACTCTGTGCTCTTTATCTGCTCCACAATAGATGAACTTTCTGCCTCCCATGGGTACAAAGAGATATCTCCCTGTAAGATTCTCAATGAGATAGGATCCTCTTTGACCTGCACAAAGCTAAAGAAGGTGTGTATTTCTAGGACAATGAGGCAAGAAGAACAAAAATCAGGCAGGTGAGGACAAGTTCATTTATAGGTAAGCCAATAGACTTTGACAGGCTCTGAAGAATCACTCAGTTTTCTACACCTGGCCACACTCCACTTCATCTAATCCTGCTCCTGGATTTGCAATATCAGTCTTTAAAGGTTCTTCTCCAATAGACCATTCACTTGCCCTTACCTAGATATAGGATAGTATGCATCTGACCTTGTGTATTAACTTGGCTGCTTTTCCATGTGGTCTAGCACTGTATGGGTGTTCAAGGAGGATTACACCTCTAGCATGAGGGCTTGCTGAGCCCTTTCGGGGCTGCTCATCCACCTTTGGTGTCCACCTTCACTCAACTCTCACTTATGGCTCCAAGAAGCCATAGTATTCACCATGGCCATACTCTGGTAAACTGTTTAGCCAGGTTGAGGGTAACTGATGGGCCACAGATCTGTTGATGAGTTTGGGGGGTGTCTACCCTAAACACATGAAGACTTCCTCTGTTGGTATAGGCAGAGGAGAACAATTTTTTTTTTACAATGCCCATGAAGGTGACTGAAGCAGGCATTCGAGATCAGAGTTTGATCAGACATCAAAGACACCAAGGTCATCCACTGAGTTCATCCCAGTCATCTTAATTTTTGTCCTGCCACTGGACTTTGATAGCTCAGGAAGAGAGAGTGAAGCTGACAACTTTATGTAACTCTCCCTCGCTTAAATCCAATCATGTACAGGTCAAGGCAGCACCCTGTGATGTCATTGGTCCTCTTAGAAAATGAAGGACAGGGGCAGCTAGGTGGTACAGTGGATAGAGTACCAGCCCTGGAGTCAGGAGGACTTGAGTTCAAATCTGACCTCAGACCAAACATATGACACTTACTAGCTGTATGACCCTGGGCAAGTCATTTAATCCCAATAAGAAAGAAAGAAAGAAAGAAAGAAAGAAAGAAAGAAAGAAAGAAAGAAAGAAAGAAAGAAAGAAAGAAAGGAAGGAAGGAAGGAAGGAAGGAAGGAAGGAAGGAAGGAAGGAAGGAAGGAAGGAAGGAAGGAAGGAAGAAAGAGAAAGAAAGGAAGGAAGGAAAAAAGGAAGAAAGGAAGGAAGGAAGGAAGGAAGGAAAGGAGGAAAGGAAGGAAGAAAGGAAGGAAGGAAGAAAGGAAGAAAGGAGGAAAGGAGGAAAGGAGGAAAGGAAGGAAGGAGGAAAGGAAGGAAGGAAGGAAGGAAGAAAGGAAGGAAGGAAGGAAGAAAGGAGGAAAGGAGGAAAGGAGGAAAGGAAGGAAGGAGGAAAGGAAGGAAGGAGGAAAGGAAGGAAGGAAGGAAGGAAGGAAGAAAGGAAGAAAGAAAGAAAGAAAGAAAATGAAGGACAAGGGGCAGCTAGGTGGCACAGTGGATAGAGTACCAGCCCTGGAGTCAGGAGGACCTGAATTCAAACCCGACCTCAGACACATAATACTTCCTAGCTGTGTGACTCTGGGCAAGTCATTTAACCCCAATTGCCTTGCTTAAAAAAAAAGAAAGAAAGAAAATGAAGGACAAACAATAATAATAAGCAGTGACCAATCCAGAGAAGCTAAAGCCAATATTCTCCTTCATTGTTGTTGCCTCTGGCTGTTTGCAGTTAGTGAGTTGATGACTGGAAATTTCACATACACCCAAAGTTAAACAAAATCCAACTTAAAACAAATATCTTTGCTTGGGTTTTGGGTGTTTTTTTTAGGCAATTGGGGTTAAGTGACTTGCCCAGGGTCACACAGCTAGTAAGGGTCAAGTGTTTGGTCTGAGGACAGATTTGAACTCAGGTCCTCCTGACTTCAGGGCTGGTGCTCTATCCACTATGCCACCTAGCTGCCCCACATATCTTTACTTGAAAAATAATTAAAAATTGATCAAGTTATTAACTGTCGTAGCATTGTGCTACTTTTTTTTTAAATAGTAGAGGTTTGCTCTGATTGGCAGAGGACAAAGATGAGACTGAAGTTGCAACCCTGGGTGACTGTGGATGATGGTGTCCTCACCAGTAATAAATAAGTTGAAAAGAGGTGATTTTTAAGGGGGAAATAATGAGATCTGTTTTGGACATGTAGATCTTGAGGTACTTACTGACATCCAATTGGAAATATCTGAAAGGCAGTTTGTGATGTAAGACTAGAGTTCAGGAGTAAGGCTAGCACTGGAAACATAGATCTAGGAGTCCTCATGACACTTAAGCCCATGGGAACTGATAAGAGAAATGATTTCATCATTATGGAGTATAGAGAGGAAAAAAAGAGGGCTTAGGACAGAACCTTGGGATTTACCCTTGGTATGGGGGTATGACATGAAAAATGTGAATCAGCAAAGGGTGTAGAGAAGGAGCAAACTGACAGGAGGAGAAACAACGCCATGAAAGCCCAAAGAGAAGAGAGTATCCAGGAGGAGGGAATAATCAACAGTATCAGATGTTGCAGAGGTCAAGGTGGATAATTATTGAGAATAAGCCATTAAATTTGGCAATTAAGTGATGGGTGGAAATTTTGGAGGGAGTAATTTCAGTTGACAGAAGTTAGATTTGTCAAGAAAATAGTAAGAGAAGAGAAAGTGGAGGAACTGAGTGTTGACTGATTTTCCAAAGAATTTAACTAAGAAAAGGAGAAGAGGTATGGGGTGATAGCAGGAATGTTTGGATCTAATGAGAGTTCTTTTAAGAATAGCAAAGATTTGGTTAAATCTTAGGTAGCTGGAAAGGAGCCAGAAGATAGGAAGATATTAAAAATTAGAGAAAATTGGGGATAATAGTGGGGGCAATTTACTGGAGAAGGTGGGAGGGAATGGGTTTGAGAGTATATGTACAAGTGTTGACCTTGGTGAAGAAAGAGGCCATCTCTACATCAAAGTTTGAAGCAAAGGAGGAAATGGTGGAGGATGAAGGTAAGGGGCCGCAAAATGAAGAGGAGGAATTGTCAAATGATGAGGGAAGAAGAAGGAGTTCATGAACAGCCTAAATTTCTTCCTTAAAATATAAGGCCAGGGCCATAGATGAGAGCCTGGGGGAAGCAGGTGATGTTGGAGGCTTGAGGGAAAAAGAGAAGGTTTGGAACAGCCTCTTTCTAAAGTGGGATAGGGAGTCGTCTCCCGGACCGTTGCCGGGGCCGTTGCCGGGCTCCGAGCGCCGTCTCTGCGGGCTCTCCTCGTTCACTCTCTTCTCTCTCCCGGCGTTGCATGGGAGGCGGAGGCGGCCACCAACATGGCCCGGAACACGCTGTCCTCGCGCTTCCGCAAGGTGGACGTCGACGAGTTCGACGAGAACAAGTTCGTGGATGAGCAGGAGGAAGCGGCGGCGGAGCCGGGCCCGGACTCGGACCCGGACCCCGGGGAGGTGGACAGTCTGCTGCGGCAAGGTGATATGCTCAGCGCATTTCATGCAGCTTTACGAAACTCCCCTGTCAATGCGAAGAATCAAGCAGTGAAGGAACGAGCCCAAGGAGTGGTACTGAAAGTGCTCACGAACTTTAAAAGCAGTGAGATAGAGCAGGCTGTACAATCATTAGACAGAAATAGCATTGACTTGTTAATGAAGTACATTTATAAAGGATTTGAAAAGCCCACAGAGAATAGCCGCTCTGTGTTACTTCAGTGGCATGAGAAGGCATTAGCAGTAGGTGGTCTAGGTTCCGTAATAAGAGTTCTCACAGCAAGAAAAACTTTTTTTAAAAAAAGACTTTTAACTTGTACTGAGAAGACCAGAAGAGTTTGGGGACCCAGGACAAGGAAGAAAGAATAATGGAGATGACACTGGCCCATCTTCCCCAAAACTACCATGAATCTATTTCAGACCATTCATTTGTTGAAAATGCTTTTTATTTTTGAGGTGGAGGGGGGGGGGAAACCCAATGTTCTGCTGCTGCCTTTTCTGAATCCTGCACATGATCTGACATTCTCCTTTGCCTGGAAGTAACAGAATTGCCACCAGTGAAACTGGATATTGGAGAAAGGAGGATTCGTTCTGCTGGTGGGTGCTACTGGGCACTGCTGATGTAGAATGTTGGGATGCCTTTGGCAGGTGTCAGAATTTTTGCTGCTTGGAAAGGGAGTGCTTGTTTGGTGTTATATTTTCAAAGAATCTGAGGGTTTGTACAGAAATAGTCTTCCTAGAGGAGGGAGGCAGACTCTGGGGCTGATTTTTATTGTAAAGTGCCTGCTGGATCAATAAAGCTCTTCACTCATTAGTATATTAATTTTGGTATTTCATCTAGTAAAACAGAAGAGTGATGCTAAATGGCAGGGGTTCTCAGTTGTTCAGGGAGACTGACCAAGATACAGGAAAGCTGCATGTCTTGGCTCTTAAGCCATGTGGATGGATGCAGCTTGTGGGTCTAGTCTACATACAATCAGGCCATTAGCTCTGCATCACTACCTAGCTAATGGATCACAGGAAGGCAAAATGATGTTTCGTGTTTAAATATTTATTCTTTCATACAATTTCAAGTTTACCTTGTCTGTACATCTTGGATCTTAAGTTAATAAAGTACCAACCACATTTAATACTTAAAAAAAATAAATAAATAAAGTGGGATAGAGATTCAATTACAGAGGAATAAAGACTGCCTTGTTGCAGTGAGGTCTCAGTTGAGAGGTAACATAAATTTATTTTTGCTCTAGGTAGTTGTGAGATGTCTTTCAGCTCTATTCAGCAACATGAGTAGGAGCTGAAGAGGCATATTATGAGACTGCTTTGTTTGGTAAGACGTAAGCATCAAATGGTCAAAGGAGCAAGGGAGTCAAATGTAGAGGATAGTGCGAAACTGAAATAGTTTATTAAGGGATTGAAATCCAGAACAGAGAGGAGTATAGCCAGAGAAAGGGTGATAGTCTGGCAAAATTCATGGGATTGAAGAGTTTGAAGGTGACAGTGAGACTAAAAATAGGTTTGAGAGTAGTAAGGCATAAGGAGAAACAACATTATAGGATGTCATGATCAGATGAAGAAACTGAAGTTTTTGATTATGGAAGTAGAGTCCCTATGTGTGACAGGAAAATTAATGTGTGGCCATCTTTGGGTATAGCTGAGGTGGAGTGTAGGAATGGGCTGTGGGAACAGAGTAGATTGAGGACTTGGATGGTTAAGGAATCAACACGTATATCTGAGGGGTTTGAGTGGACTACGATACTATAACCTAGTCACTCATTGAAAATGGAGGCAGAATGCCTTGGGTATAGATAATAATAACCAGGGTAATAAATGGATTGAGTAATAAATTTAGATAGGGAATACCTCAAAAGAAAGATTGATAAGTGGTGGCAGTAGAATAAGGGGCAATAATAAGACAATGAGGGGCAGAAAGTATTGCAACTCCCCAACTAGTGAGCTAAGGTTGCATGGAATAAAGTATAGCCAGTACTATAAAAAAGGTCTGGATACAGTGCATCTGGAAGGAGCAACATCTCAGTAAAAACCAGAGGATTGAGGAAATGTGAAAGGAAGATGTGTAGAATGACAGGAAGTTTGTTAATTATAGAACAAGAGTTCCAGAGGGCAAGGTGAAGGCGGCAGATACATAAGAAGGATATTGCAAGGGTAGTGTTGAGGTGGAGAGAGGGATTTGGTCATCAGTAATAATAATAATAATAATAATAATAATAATAATAATAATAATAATAATAATAATAATTGCTATAATGTATATAGCACTTTAAGGCTTGCAAAGTATTTTACAAATATTATTTCATTTTCATCCTGACAACAACCTTGAGGAGTGGGTGCTATTATTATTCATGTTTTTACAGAAGAGGAAATTGAGGCACAGAGAAGTTGTGACTTGTCTAGAGCCATACAAGTAGTAAGTGGCAGAGGCAGGATTTGTACTCAGGTCTTCCTGATTCCAAATCCAGCACTCTACTCACTTCATTACTAGAATTCAGCGTTACAAGTATGGGAAGACTGAGAGGGTATGTAAGATTATTAATCATGAGGAATAAGTCCAAGCAGTAACAACATACTGGGCCAAGCAGCATGTGGAGCATGCCCCCTTTCCAGCAGGAGCAGTAGCTAATCAGATACTTTGAATTCTTCAAGAGCAGCTAAGTGCCCTTTCACTATCTCCATTTTTGTCCTAGATATAAATTCCCTATTAGCCATTTTTGTTCTGTCCTTTCCAGTCCAAAGTTCTCTGTGACAAAGAAAATGCAAGCTAAGCAAATCAAGTAATTCCATCTTCTATTCTCCTATATCATCATATCCACCATGAGCAGAAGTCCTCTCATATCTTTACTTCTATTTTCCCCATATATTAAAAAAACAACAAAAACTTCAAACCTTTTTTATCTTTGGATTTTTTCATCAGTTCATTCATTCTAATCTTTAAAAATATATAGAACACTAGTGTTATAGAGATGTTTAATACTTTTAAATCATACTACATTAACTGTCTTTGCATCTATCTTCTGTACATATATTTTAAAAAGAAAGTTAGTGAACACTGTGTAATTATAAAGTCCAGGTTGGACCACAGAGAAGAGTTGAGAGAATGTGTTCCCCTCTGTTTTGGAGAGCAAGGGAACAATTGTGGAATATTACGTATACAGTTCAAGTTAAGATACTTCCACATCACAACTTTTCCCATTGTGGTTTCAATATATTGTGGGTTGGCATAAGAAATTAAATGGGAATTTTGGGGGAGTTTTGCAGAAGCCACAGAGGACACATGAAGGCCAGCAGATGACACAGCAGATGATACAGAGCCTATGACTACATTTTACAGTAAGGTACTGTAAACACTCTATAAAAGAAAAAGAAAATAATTCAGACTTCTCTGGTACAAAAAGAGGGCCAAAAATTTTTACACGGATTTTCCAGATTGTGAGGAGTGCAGGGGGAAGTGGAGGAAGAAAGAGTCACACTCCTAACCCTAGCAGTGTGGAAGAGATAACTGAATTAGTTTTTATTTATGGTTCCTGGTTGTTCTAAAAAACTTGTGCTTAAATTCTCCTCCATGCTGAACCCAAGTGATATGTAATCCCAGAGTTGAGTGGGGTACCTATTACATTCCCTATAAGCATTGGTCCCAATCTAAGACAAATAATAATTGTCTAATACAATTTGTGTGTTGGTTTTTTTTTTTTTGAGTTGCTTTTGTTCTTTGTTTTTTTCATTATTTGTTATAAAGGATTGACTTGCTGGGAAGAGGAAGGAGGAGGGGTATATTTGGAAATTGTGTAAAGAAAAAGTATTAATAATTTTTTTAAAAATCTCACTTCATCAAATCTGGCCTCAGGCACCTGACACTGACTAGATGTGACCATGAACAAGTCACTTAACCCCAATTGGCTCACCAAAAAGCAAAAAACAAACAAACAAACAAAACTCACTTGATTGGTGAATTCTCTGTACATCCATGGTTATCTTTAAACAGATCTCTTTTTTCATTTGTTATTGGGATTGGATTTTTGTGTGCCTAGAATTTTGTTTTTGAAAAGAAATGAAATCTCATTCTTCCTTACCTAATGACTAAAGCTAATTCTAAGCAGTACTGTAATAGGTTGGTATTCCCACTGTCCCAAATCCCAAAATATATGGAATGCATCTAAAGCAGCCCTTGGGTGAAGAGTATCTCTAAAAACATAGTAGAAAAGGAAAGAATTGATAAAGTGAATATATATTGAAAATTAGAAAATTTTAAAAATAAACTCAAGTAAAAAGAAGAGATATTGAACATTAGAGGAGAAATAGATAAATTGAACAGAAACGGGAGCAATGGTGAAGAATCCAATACACAAAGGAGCTACCACTTCAGTCAAGCCCTATCTCCAGCTTTCTATTAGACTTTGGAGATATTGTCCTTGGGTGACATCTAAGACTCTCTCTCTCTTGCTCGCTCTCTCTCTCTCTCGTTCTCTCTCTCTCTCATATCTCACTGCTAATGTAAGAGTTCATTTGTTCTACATATTGGCTTGTGTAACTATTGACTTAGATAAATGGATTTCTTTGCTATATATCACATGTGGTCATTGAGGAACTGGCATTTGGTGAGAAGGGAGTCAAGCTTTAAATAAATTTGGCTAAAAGTTTATCAATTTTATTAGTCTTTTCAAAGAATCATCTTTTACTATTTCTATACTTTTTTTTTGCTGTTTTTTGGTGAGGCAATCGGGGTTAAGTGACTTGCCCAGAGTCACACAGCTAGGAAGTGTTATGTATCTGAGATGAGATTTGAACTCAGGTTCTCCTGACTCCAAGGCCGGAGCTCTATCCACTGTGCCATCTAGCTGCCCCTATTTCTATGCTTTTCACCCAACTTATCTATTTCTCCTCTAATTCTTTTATCTGATATCATGATTTCCTCCCACATCACCTCATTCCTATTTACCTGCCCCCAAATAACTTAGATTTACTTACATTACCAATTTCTCATTCCGTCCTTTCTTCCTTTTTTTCTTTTAAATTGTTTCTTCCTCAATTTTGATCTTTCTTTTTTCCTTCCCAACTCAATATGTGGTTCAAAATCTTCCCTTCTCTTGTCTTCAAACTCTTAGGTAAAGTAACAATATTTTGCACCTCTCTTTTTCAAGAAGTTTTTCTTTTCTTTGTCTTTCTCTTTAGCCTCTCCTTTTCTAATCTATTCTGATTTTTATTCTTCGTTCATGGGCTATACCTTTCTTTGTTCCTTCTCTATTATCTCTGTGTCCACTTTGAAGGTAGATCTTTTGGAGTACCAGATTTCCGTTCCCTCTTCAATCATATTTCTATGTTATTACATTTATAGATCTTACCCAATCTTCCCTTTTTTTCCTACCATGCCTCACTCTTAGGAATATTCATTCACGAAGAAATTTTGTTTAATGGAAACAGTGTCATGTAGTGAGACTCACTTCACCTCCCAATTCATGAGTCAAAGTTCTATCCCCTTTTACCATCATGACTTACCATTCCTAAGACCATTGTCCCCCTCCCCACACCCTGCCATCCTGGGTGCTGGAAACTTGTGCATCCTCTCCCTTGAGATAGAATGAAGTCCTTGGAAGGCTAACCCTTTCTCAAAGAATGGAGTTTCCACACATGTAAATTCCCTACAGACAAAACTCATTATAAATTTAGACCCTCTAATTCAGCACAAATATTCCCCTGCCAGTCCCCCACTTCTTACCACCACTACTATCACCACTATGTGAATATTCTTTATTGGTGCCCATTTCTTTCCTCTTTAGGAGTGAGTTTTTCCTTTTCCTTTTCTCATTCCAGGCCTTTCCCTCTATTGCTTTCATCCTAATCCCATTCTATTGTTCAGAGGCTACAAATTTACTATCCCTTATCTGCTCGCCTATGGGCTGAGTAGAAGTGAATTTTCATTTCCCCTATTTCTAACCTCAACATCTCCCATTTCCACAGCCTCCGACAGTGTTATCTCTTCCACAAGGGAGGACTGGGCCCTTGTCAGGGTGTTAAAAGAGTGTTTTAAACAGAGGAGAAAGGAAAAAAAAAGAATAGCTATACAAATGATTTTAAAATAGATTTGAGGCTCTTCCTGAAGAAGAGGGAACTGGATGCTCCAAGGAAGAAGAAACTACTTATCTTTCAAAGAATGGTGTAGTAGAATTGCAGAAGTTATTGGATAAAAGACCATTAGGTGAAAGTCAAAAGAAGCAGCGAAAAGTAGTAGTATTAGTACCTGGTGAGTCCCCATTTAAGGATATTGAGATTTGATGATCTGATAGCATACATATAAATGTACCTAAGTAGAAGGTTCTCTCTCTCTACTCCTGCCCCTTGGGCTCCACAGATTCCTATCCCCCCCCCCAAACAAAGCTTTTAAAAGCCCCTTAAAAATCCCTCCAAGTGAAAGCAGAAGACCCTCGGCTACTGGATTAGGGGCTCGGTTTGAGACCTCTAGAGGGGGAGAGGAGAACTTTGCCCCACTCCACCCACCCTCCTATGTGTCCACCCTGTATATGTCTTGTGTCAATCAGTGCTTGCTCAGGCACCACCTATCTGTCTTTCTTCCCACCCTCTATCCCCAGTGTGTTTCTCCTCCTGCTCTCCCTCCACGTGTCCTTGAACCCACCTTGTGCAGGGTACTAGGCCCCCTTCCTACCCCTCTCCCTCCCTTCCCCACATCTTATGTGAAGCAAGAACTGTCTGTATATGCCTATAGATATAGATATAGATATAGATATAGATATAGATATAGATATAGATATAGATATAGATATAGATATAGATATTCAGACAGACAGATAGCAGACAGATGATAGGTAGATAGATAGATAGATAGATAGATAGATAGATAGATAGATAGATAGAATGGACCTGGATTATATAGCCAGTTTTCCCTTAATTTAAGTAGACCATTTGGCAGCCCTTCACAGGGCTCCTCATGGCCCCACCCCACAGGTGATACCTACTTCTGCTGCTGCTACTGCCTCCATTGTTACCCCTGCCACTACCTGCCAGGAGCTGGAGCTGGAGGCAGAACCTGGTTTGGTGAGGAACTGTCTATAGTTGGCTTTAAAATATCAAACCAGGGGTGGGGATAGGGAATTATATTAGAGACAATAGCGAATCATTAAAAATTCTTAAGCTGATAGTCTCAAACTACCTGTGGCTCCCTTGAGTACTTATAATATCCTCTTTTACTGTTACAAGAGTCACAGATGGACTTATTTTGTCTATAGAGCTGAAGTAAAAATAATAGTAGTTAGCCTTTATATAGTACTTTAAAGTTGCAAAGTGCTTTACAAATGCCACAGTTATCCTTTCCACATCGTGACTTTCCCCTTCATGGTTTCAATATATCATGGGTAAGCATAAGAAATTAAATGGGAATTTTGGGGGAGTTTTTCAGACACCGCAAACGACTTGTGAAGGTTAGCAGATGACACAGAAAAAGTCTAGAAACTCAGAAATGTATAAAACATATGTATAATATTACATAATGTAAACCCAAATTTTACAATAAGGTACTGTAAACACCCCATAAAAGCAAAATTTTTTTTAAAAAATTCAGACTTTTTCTCTGGTACAAAGGGAGGGCCAAAAAATTTTGTGTGGATTTTCCAAATCATGGAATGCCACACCCTTAACCCCCCACCTTGTGGAAAGGATAAATGTTTATCATTTTATCCATATAACCACCCAGGGAGGTAATTGGTATTATTAACCCCATTTTATAGATGAGGAAGCTGAGGCAAAAAGAGATTAAGTGACTTGCCCAGGCTCAGTCAGCAAGTTAATATACATTTATTATGCCAGGCACTATGCTAAATTCTAAGGATAAGAAGAAAGGTAAAAGAAAGTCTGAGTTCTTAAGGAGCTCACAGTCTAAGGGGGAAGGCAACAACCAAACAGACCACATACAGGGTAAATTTCATCATTTTGGTTATATGGCTAATAAGTATCTGAGTCTGGATTTGAACTCAGGTCTTTTATGACTCCAGCTTCAGTGCTCTCTCCTCCATGCCATCTAGCCATCTCCAGGACCACTGGAGCCTCTGGTTCCATTTCTTCTCTAGGCCCAATACCCTCCTTGAACATAGGGTTCTGTCTTATGTTATCCTTCTCCCTTGTGTGATCTTTACCACCATGAGGCCATTGTGTGGCCGAATCTTCTGGGATTCTACTTTCGTTGTATCCTCCATGTTTGACTCCACAAGGTCTCCCAAAGCTTTGAGTGTCGTCACCACGGGTCTCGTGGTAGTCATGATAGGCACCCTGGCCGGCAGTACAGGCAGAGTGATGAGTTTAGTCCTGTTACTTGTAAGTCAGTGATGGCTTGTATGCTACCTAACACCTCTAGTCTCCCTCTTTAAATTTTTTTTATTTTTATTTTTTTTAATTTTTTAGGCAATTGGGGTTAAGTGACTTGCCCAGGGTCACACAGCTAGTAAGTGTCAAGTGTTTGGTCTGAGGCTGGATTTGAACTCAGGTCCTCCTGATTTCAGGGCTGGTACTCTATCCACTGTACCACCTGGCTGCCCCCTATAGTCTCCCTTTGATAACATCTGTACATCATCTTCTTGTATTTCTTTCCTTATAGTTTTAGAACCTGATCTTTGCCAGACATTTCTTGCTTTTAATTTTGAAAGAGAAATCCAAAAACGAGGGGGGGTGTGGGGGGGAGACATAGCTACATCAATCAATACATCAACTGATAAACATTTATTAAGTGCCTGCCATGTACCAGGCACTATGCTAAGTGCTAGGGATACAAAAAGAAGCAAAAGACAGTCCCTTGCCTCAAGGTGTTTATAATCTAATGGGAGAGACAACATGCAAACAAGCATATATATATATATATATATATATATATATAAAGCTGTATTTATTGTTGTCATATCTGACTGTTTGTGAGCTCTTTTTTGGGTTTTCTTTGTAGGGATACTGGAGTGGTTTGGAAACTGAGGCAAATGGGGTTAAGTGACTTGTCCAGGGTAACACAGTAAGTGTCTGAGGCCAGATTTAGACTCTGGTCCTCTTGACTCCAGGCCCAGCGTTCTGTCCACTATGCCACTCAGCTTCCCTAAGGATAAACAGGAAATATTAAGAGGGAAGGCATTGGAAATAAGAGGGGTTGGGGAGGGCTTCCTGTAGAAGGTGGGATTTTAGATGGAACTTAAGGGAGGTCAGGGAGGTCAGTAGTTGGAGTGGAAGAGGGAAAGCATTTGCCCAGAGAGTATCCAAAATGAAAATGGTCCTCATTACTGGGGACTAAGTAAATTGCAGCATTGATCCAAAGTGAAATATTACTGCACCAGAAAGAAGAAAAATTATGAAGAATAAAAATATAGCTTAGTTTGGTACCTACCAGGTTCAGATTGGGTTTAGGGGGTAATAATAGTTACCTCGGGTCAGCTATGTGGTGCAGTGGGTAGAGTCCTAGCCCTGGAGTCAGGAAGATTCATCTCCCTGGGTTCCGATCTGGCCTCACACACTTACTAGCCATGTAACCTTGAGCAAGTCACTTACCCCTGTTTGCCTCAAATTCCTCATCTGTAAAATGAACTGGAGAAGGAAATGACAAAGCTCTCCAGTATCTTTGCCAAGAAAACCCCAGATGGGGTCATGGAGAGCTAGGCGCGACTGAAACAATTCAACAACAACAGTTACTTAATATGGCTCAGTTCACCATCCAGTACGTTCCCTATCAATGTTCCTCCCAGGAACAATTAATCTTAGGATCACAGAACTAGAACAAACAAGACCCCACTCAGAAGCAAAGCTTTTCATGATAGAATAACCACAAAAATAGCAAGAAAAAAATTGTCTCCTCCCCCGTCCACGAAAGGATCCAATCTTCCATGTATTCTCTTGCCGTTGGTGGAAGAGGGAACAGTCCCTGGACAACTGATAATCGGCTCCATCCCCCAGCAGGACTTTCACTCTGGATAAAAGTGGCACCGTGGAGGAAGCAGCCATCCAGACCTACCCTTCCCAGAGGTCTCTTTTTCTGCGTTGGTGATATCAGCTAGTTTTGCCCATTCTTACCTCATCACATTTGCACCCTTCATGCTTTGATATCACACTGGAAACGCCAGTCTCTCTGTACTTTGGCAGACACTCTTTCTTTCACTCACTTCTCGGGTCTGCAGCCTGGGGATGAAGACTCTCATGTCAGAATGGCCAACTTCCGTGACTTGCCCTTTCATGTCATGAGCTCTAGAGCTGTATTTAAATTACAAATCAAATTACTCCCTCAAATGCTTTTAAAGTAATTAACTTGGATTACTCTTAGCAGTTTAGGGGGCTGTAATCAGACAGACTTTCTCCACTTTTTTTCTGGTAAGTTTCCCCTTCTGATCTCTCCTAATACCTTTACCTTGTAATGCAAATAAGTCTTGCTTATATTGTGAGATGGAAGATATTCCTAAATCCCATAAGAGTCAGTCAGTCAATAAACATTTATTATGTTCCTACTACCATAACCATAATAATTGAATGTATGCAGGGATTTATAGTTCCCAAAGCTTTTATATAACATTATCACAGTCAAGCCACATAATAACCCCGGGAGATAGGTACTAGAGGGATTATTATCAGGTTCAGAGGGGTTGCCCAGAGTCCCTCAGGTCTTTGTGAATTTGAGAAGTGGGATTTGAACTCAGGTGTTTCTGATTATCAGTCTAATGCCTCACCCACCATTCCACACTGCTGTTGGCTCTGGGCCTCCAGGCTTGTGATGGATGTCTTCAATATGAATATATTCCACAAAGCTTTTTAAGACAGACTTGATGATGCCACGGTCTGGTATGTTCTTGCAGGCAGGAATCATTCTTAATGAAGAAAAGCAAGTTAGGTCAAATGCTTGAAGTGCAATCAAACGTTCCAATTCACTGCACTTGTATAGAGTCAGCAAGACTTAACTAAGAACATAGAAATGTGGATCCCACATTTCAGCAGTTAAAATTAGTAAGCAATGCAAAAATGTAGGTGCAGCACACGCACACAGACACCCCTCTACCTCTCCCCTCTCCACCTCCCACTCCCCCACTCTCCCCTCCCTGAGCCACAACTCTTCCTAATTAAGCCTGAAAACAATCATGAAACAAGCCCAGCTCAATCTTTCCCATACTAGTCCACACATGTATACGTAAAGAGATTCTGGAAAGGTGGTTCTTCAACACACACACACACACTAAAATGTACCAGAGGGCAGCTAGGTGGTGCAGTGGATAGAGCACTGACCCTGGATCAGGAGGACCTGAGTTCAAATTTGGTCTCAGATACTTACTAGTTGTGTGACCTTGGGTAAGTCACTTAACCCTGATTGCTGGCCCTCCCCCACCCTCTACCAAAAAGAAAGAAGATAAAATGCACCAGGGGTATGGATTTCCTTCCAGACATGTAATTTTGAAGTTACCCAAGATTTGACAAAAGAGAATTGACCAAATGTCCCTCAGAAAAATCTGTCCATCTGACTGTCTTGGCATGGCACTTCTTTTTTTTTTTTTAACATGGGTCCAGGTTCTCATGAAGTTTGTTCAACTGATCTCCACTTGTTCAATGCATTTGATTTTCAGTATGTCTACAAGGCAACCATTTTAAAAATACTTATTTTTAATTTTATGAGAGGTGGAGAACCTTAGAGACAGAAAAACCCAGGTTCAAGTCCTGTGTCTGACACATAGTGGTCAGGTAACACTGACCAAGTCATTTAGATCCCTAGATGAAAATGTAATTGGGAAATAACTAACTAAATAGATACAATAAAGATAATGTTAATATGTTGTTTTCTAAGTCAACAGGCAGCATCCTTTTGTATAATTTAGTCGCCCCCATTTCTATTTGAGTTTGACAGCACTGCTCTAGGTGACTTTCTAAGACTATGAGTTGTAGAAAAGGTGCCAACCTGCATTGGCAGAGGGAGTATATTCACCAGAGGTACCCATATAACCACAAATACTGATCCAGTCTCTCCCCCTTTATGGTGCTCAAATATTGAACAAATATCAATTGAGATTAGCTTAAAAAAAGTTTCAGATGAGGAGTGTTGATTATTCCCATCATTGAAATACTACTGTCTCTGGGGGACACATTTATTTACTCTTTCTTTTGGCAGAGGGTAAACCCAGACATTAGCCTGGGTCCAGGTGGGAAATTTTCTATACACAGTGTAAAGGTCTTCATTGCTCTCCTGATTAAGACTTTCTTCTAGTATTGATGATTTCTTCACATTTTTTTCGGTCTGGATCTGTTATTTCATGGTGTAGGGAAATTCTTCAGCGGGGAACCTCACTATACCAATTCAGAAAAACAATTTTTCTGCAACACACACACACATGTATGTATATGTGTGTATGTATGTATATATACTACATATATGTGTGTATATGCATACATATACATACATGCACGCACACACATACATACACGTAGTCTTAGTTGTCAGGGATAATGAATGAAACCAGTGTCACCCAGCCAGTATGTTTAAGAGAAGGGACTTGGACCCAGGTCTTCATGAGTCCAAGGCCTGCTCTCTAACCACTGGGTACATTGTATACCTTGTATACCTTTGTATAAGGTATAAAGCCCCTGATGAGGAGGACTTTGATATGGTATTCCTGACACCTCTGCAAAGTGTGAATTCAAATGACAAGGCTAACTCTCTGATAAGTTATAAAGTCTTAGCTTTGTTTTGAGAATTTCTATTGATATCTTATTGATATATATTAACACATTGATTCAGAAATTTCATATACCTAGGCTACAGTCTTGAACTTGGCTTTTAAATGGGAAAGCAGAGATACAGGTGTATTGAGAAAATTAACCAGAACCTAAAAAAACAATGGAATATATTATGTTCCCTAAAGGGAAGCATGCACAATTACATAGCCCTCCAGGGCTCTTCATAGAACCATGTAGAGTAGAAGAGCTCTTGAGTCAAACTATACTCAGAAAAGAAATACTTGGACCAAATCGGAGCTCCCACCTTTCCTTTTTCGAAGTGAATTTCAGTTGGATTATATAGCAATGTGATTTCAGAATCGGTAAAAACAAAAACAACAAAAAATACAATGGATAAAAACAAACAAACAAACAAACAACAACAACAATAGACCCTAGCCCTGTTCTCCATAGCAGGTACAATCTCTCTGAGTGACTTGAAAACGCCTGGCTCAACTGATTACTTATCAATGTTGACCAAATGGTGATTATAGACAGTGTGCAGTATGTTTAAATCAGGAAAGGACAATAGAGGTCATTAAGTCCAACCTTCTCATTTTACAGGTAAACTGTGCAGTGTTACTCATTCAAAACCTCAAAAGAATTGTGATTTCAATCATTTGGGTATGCTCTCCATTGGTGTCAATTCCATCCCTTCCATGCCTCAGTAAATAGTTTTATGAATAGCAGTATGACTATACCCTTGGTTGGCCTTTAAAAGACCAAGTAGCAAACTTTCTGAGAATGAGCCTCTCTAAATTTAGCTAAGCTGTTATTCTCATGGCAATAGGTTGCCAGGCATGCATTCAAAAACTTTCTAGATTGGTAGGACCAGCTGGAACTTATGGCATAGTGTTTGAGAACACAAGGAGGAAGCATTGAAGACGAACTTCATTAGAGGAAAGAATTAAATGTCAAAGGACTGTTCCTTAATGTCAATAGTTAAAGAAATTTATTATAAATACCCAAATGAACTACAAAGAACACATGAAGATACTATCTGATAATTAAAAGTATGCATAGAATTATTTTACCTATTATACATATACATACATGTATAAATAAATATTTGTGTCTAATGGTAGCCATCCCTAGGGCATATAGGGGTTGGGGAGGGAAGAAAAAAGAGGAAAAAAAAAGAAAACTGTGATAGCTATTATACACTTAAAAGGAATAGCAAGTTGTACATAATCAATTTGCAGTTTCACGTGCAAAAAAAGTTACATGTATACATCACTGTTAATAAACTGATTTTGCTTAAAAAATTTTTTGAAAATTCAATGCAATTCAATTCCATAAGTATTTATTACATGTTTACTAGATGAAGGGAATATTATGGATGTAGTTTACCTAGGCTTTAGCAAAGCTTTTTATAAAGTATCTAATATTATTCTTGTGGAGAAGGCAGAAAAATGAGGACTAGATGATAATGTAGTTAGATAGATTCAGAAATAGATAGACTTACAGAGTGGTTTTTTTAATGGTTCAATGTCAACATGGAAGGAGATCTCCAGTGAAGAATTCTAGAGATTTGTGCTTGGCTCCCTACTGTTTAACATTTATTTTACTTGGGTAGAAGCATAAATGGCATGCTCAGCAAATATGCAGATGACCCAAAGATGGAAAGGGTGAGATATTAAGACCCAAAAAGATCTTGAAAGGCCAGAGCAACAAATTGGATCAAATAAGATGAATTTCAATAGTGATAAATGTAAAATTTTGCATGTGAGTACAAAAAAAAATACTTCACAAGTTCATAAGTTGGGGGAGCAGTTTTTCTGAAAAAGATATGGGAATTTTAGTGGACTGCAAGCTCAATATGAGTCAGAAGTGTGATGTTGCAGCCAAAAAAGCTTATATAATCTTGGGCTAGATTAAGAGATAGATGATAGACCAATAGATAGATAGATAGATAGATAGATAGATAGATAGATAGATAGATAGATAGATAGATAGATAGGAGGATGGATGGATGAATAGATGGATGGATGGATGGATAAATGGATGGATGGATAGATAATAGGAGACAGACAGAAAGACAGATAGGTACGTGTAGACATCGATAGACAAATAGAAATAGATAGATAAAGACCTGCTTTGTCCCAAGCATTTTGCTAAGTTTCCAGGAGCAGGGATATGATAGTTTTATAGTGCTCTGCCTTGGTGCCATAGTTTGATAAAGACATTAATAGGTTAGAGGACGTCCAGAGAAGGGCAATCAGAATGGTTAAGGACTTTGAGTCCATGACATATGAAAACTAGCTGAAGAAACTGGGTACGTTTATCCTGGAGAAGAAAAGACCTGAATCTTTGATGGTGTTGATGATGGTGATGATGATGATATTGATGATGGTTCAAGTATCTGAAGGGATGTCTTACGGAGGTAGGAATTAGATGTGTTTCTTTTGGCCTCACAATGAAGAACTAAGAGAAAGTATTGGAGGTTAAATTAGGCTTGGTGTTAGGAAAAGCTTCTTAGCCATTAAAGCTAAAAATGGAATGGGCGACCTTGTGAGGGCTTCTTCCTCCATTGTTATTGTTGTTGTTCAGTCATGTCTGACTCTTTATGACCCTATTTGGGGTTTTCTTGGCAAAAAAATACTGAAGTGGTTTGCCATTTCCTTTTCCAGCTCATTTTTACAGATGAGGAAACTGAGCCAAACAGGGTTAAGTGACTTGCCTGGAATCACAAAGCTAGAAAGTGTCTGAGGCCAGATTTGAACTCATGAAGATGGCTCTTGCTGATTTCAAGCCCAGTGCTCCTCCTTCCTCCAGAGAGGTCTTCAAAAAGAGAACGGGTGACTGCTTGACATGTATATTATGGTGAGGGTTCCTTTTTGTGTATAGGTTGGACCACATGGTCACTGAGGTCTCCTCAAACTCCCAAAATTCTGCAATTTTCCCCATCTCTGGGCCTCTGTTTCCTTGCAAAGGATTGGACTAGGTCACCTCAAGGTTCCCTTCTGGCCTAAAAATCCTATGCTCTTATAATAAGGATTCATATTTCCACAGGACTTTCATGTTTGTCAAGTGCCTTGCATATTTGATTTTCATTTGAGCTTCACGATGACCCAGTGAGGTTGATGCTATCATTATCCCCATTTTATGGTTGAGGAAAGTGAAGCAGAGGGAAATGAATTGATTGGCTTATGGTTACTGCAGCAGGCCACTCAACACGCAGTTATTAAGTACTTACTGGCACCAGGCATGGGCAGTTAGGTGACACAGTGGATAGAGTACCTGGCCTGGAGTCTGGAGGACTCATCTTCCTGAGTTCAAATCTGCCCTCAGACACTTACTAGCTGTGTGATCCTGGACAAGTCATTTAACCCTGTTTGCCTCAATTTCTTCATCTGTAAAATGAGCTGGAGAAGGAAATGGCAAACCACTCTGGTATATTTGCCAAGAAAATCCCAAATGGAGTCCTAAATGAAGAGCTGGACACAACTGAAAAAATAACTGACCAACAATAAGCACCAGGCACTGTGCTAGATACTGTGGATACAAAGAAAAGGGGGAAAAACAACCCCCCCCTACCCTCAAGGAGCTCCCATTCCAATGGGGGAAACAACATTCAAACAACTGTATACCACATACCAAATACGCACAGTGTAAATGGGAGGTAATCGAAGAGGGAAGGAGCTAACAGTAGGTTAAAGGGAGGGACTAGGAAAAGCCTCTTGCAGAAAGGAAGATCTAAGCTGAGTCTCGAAGGAAGGTGGAGAAGAGCATTCCAGGTATGGTGAACAGCCAGTGCAAAGTCATGGAGTCAGGAGATGGACCATTGTGTGGTGAGGAACAGTAAGTTGTCCGGTATAGCTGCATTATAGAGTACATGAGACAGTCAAGTGCTGAGTTAAGCCATGGCATGGTCAGCTAACAGTGCGAGAAGCTAAGCTACTGTCCCTGTGTGTACGACCTAAGGCACAGGTACAGGCCTTCAGATATTTAATGAGGAAGAGCCTCCTACCTCTGGCTTTGGTATCAGTTCTGAGGGAATCTCCAGCTCTGTTTAGGCCACTTTCACCAGGGGAGCATCCCAAGACCTTCTTCACAGGGGCGATAAGAAGACTGTGGGAAGCTGCCCTCATTATGTGTCTGTGTACTTCTCTTTGAGATCTATATCCTGTCCCAGGAAAGTACATTCTTACCTGTATCATCTAGCTTGGGCTTCTCATTGCTCCACTTCTGAACCCTGCCTAGAATAATTGAAGTTGGGCAGAAGCTGAAGCAATGGCCTTTGTGGTTCAGAAAGTGTGGTGGTGAGGGAGGAAAGATGCCCCGAATGCCAGAATGGTCCTCTATGAGTACCTGGTTCTCACTGCTCAAAAAATGATAAGTCTTGTGAGGATAACTCTTACTAGTGGAACCAAGAAGAATGTCACACTGGGCCTGGAGACAAAGCCCAATGGATCCACAAAATGAAAGGTGGGGAAGACTAGGTACCATAAAGAAGAGCTATTCCTAGCTGTTCCTTATGGTAATAAGGACACACAGGAAGGAAATAGCTCATCTTCACTAGGAGGGTTAGGGGGTATATATCCTGGCCTGAAGACAGAGGACCTCCAGGTCCCATGAAGTCAGGGGCATTAGAGCTGAGCTAGGGGAGCCACTAGAACTGAGTGATGAAACCCAATTGTTGATTGATAATCAGCATGCTGTATGTAGAAGGCCAATCAGACTATGAAAGCAGGGGTACCTTAGAACATTCCACCACCCCCCACCAGGTACTGTGAGTGAGAGGGCTTCGCATCCCAAGTTTGACAGATTGCAGCCATCTAATTACCACTCAACCCTTTTATAAGGAGGAATGGAAAGTAAGTAGTACCATGGTAATCTGTAAGGTGGGTCAGATACCATTCTAGAGGCTGAAAAGCATATAGCATCAAGAAATTGGGTTAGTTACAGACTGCATTCTCACATCAACCAGGGGAGAAGCTTCTTTGACTGTGGGACAACCATACAAATTAAGTTTGACTGACTAAGGAAGAGTTTAAGACTTGGGACGACTAATGACTGACCCTTTGTTGTGGTCATAGCTGCCTCTGATTAACTTAATAGGATCTCACTGTGGGAGGGAACCTTATTCCAGTAAATAGAGGGGTCAGTGTGAATGCAATGGACAAAAAAGAGGATTTTCTCTCAGAAACCAAATTGTTCTTGTGAAGTAATACCCTAATAATGGCTGAACTGTTGCAGGAATGACTATTGCCAGATTGAGTCTAAGAGAATATCTAAATGTATTTGTTCCCCAACAACCTTGTCCAGCTCCCCAGCACAAAGTAAATGATCTGGGAATCTAAATAATCTGGAAAGGAGCTAATCTACCTGGAGTCTCACCTTGCCCAACTGACTGCCAACCCTGGGGTGGTCCAGAACCTATTAACTTCCCTGCTCACGTTTTTTTAGGGCAGGTCAGTTTAACTATTAGGCAGCAGGTCCAGGCAGTGGTGGAAACCAGAGAGGAAAGACCCTGAGCTGTGCTCCAAATAAAAGAAAAAATAGTCCTGTCCTGATGGGAACCATGGATTAAGTTATTCCTCCTAAGGAGGAAATAGGTAATAAGCCACCAACCCCTTAATATGGAGGTCCTAGAAGTTATGGACAGCAAAAGGGACAGTGCCAACTCCCACTGGTGTTCCCTGAATCAAGATCTAAAAAGTTTTAGGGAGGAGAAAGTGGTATGGTTGTGGGGGTGGTCACACCCCGAGTTCATCCAGTCCTAAACCACGCAACGCAGAGGGACAGGAAGACGAACATAGTGGTGAGATGAGATGAGGAGGAAACAAGTATCTCCTAAACTTGTGGTTATGGGATTACAAATAAAAATTACCCTGGGAGACTCCAACCAAATTTGGTCAAGAGGTGATCCCTCTAGGAGCCATAATCAGTACTTGGGGAAAAGTTGGGCCCTGGTCATTTTCCATAACCTACTGTGAATACTCATAAGTCTCATCTGTATTGTACCATTGCCTTTTCCAGCTCATTTTACAGATGAGGAACTGAGGCAAACAGGGTTAAGTGACTCACCCAGGGTCACACAGCTAGTAAGTATCTGAGGACTGATTTGAACTCAGGTCTTCCTGACTCCAGCCCCAGCACTCTATGCACTGCACTATCTAACTGCCCCCACTCATATACCATCCACCTATCGATAGTGCCTCAATGAGAGTTCTAGAGATGATGAAATAGAAGAGGTACTCTTGGTAGGCATTGCATCATTTAACTCAATACAACTCCTTTTCATCCCTGAATCAGCCACTTTCAGACTGACAGCTTGGACCTGGCAGCATCCATCATGGAAGTAGTGCCTCCCAGGATGATCACCAAGATTTTGCTGAATCTTTGGATCAGCTTACCCTCAACGATTTCAGCAGATGCAGTCCCATTCTGACTTGACCTTGTGGGAGGGGAGGGGGAGGGCGACAGTAGTCTGAGTCACAGATCTGGACTTGACTAGGGAGATAATGGTGCTATTACACAAATAGGTGGGAGAGGAATTAATGTGAGAGGCAGGAGAAAGTGTAGCTCAACTGTTTGTCCTTCCCAGCCCCCTAAGTCTAAGTGATAAGACAAGAAGTTTCAAAACACCTTACACCATATTCTACAATACATTCTAAATGGATACACGATTTTAATATTAAAGATCAAGGCATAGAAATTAGAAGAGAAGCAGATCACATACCTCTCACAGTTATGGATAGATATTCTTAACTAAACAAGAGATAGAAGGTACAAAATTACAAAAAAAAAATAACCTAGATAACTTTAATTACATGAAACTGAACAGACAAAATTAATGCATCTAGAATAAGAAAGGAAATGATCAAATAGGAAAAAATTCTTTGCATCAAATATTTATGATAAGGGTTTGGTATCTGATATATATATATATATATATATATATATATATATATATATATATGTGGTGTGTGTGTGTGTGTGTGTGTGTGTGTGTGTGTGTACAAACATATCATTTCCCAATAGATAAGTGGTCAAAGGATATGAACAAATACTTTTCAAAAGAAAAATCGCAAAGTATTCACCACTACATTAAAAAAACACTCTATTTTTTTAAGGGGGGTGGTTAAGCAATGGGGTTAAGTGACTTGCCCAGGGTCACACAGCTAGTAAGTATTATGTGTCTGAGGCCGAATTTGAACTCAGGTCCTCCTGAATCCAGGACCAGTGCTATATCCACCGCGCCACCTAGCTGCCCCCACAATATTCTAAATCACTAACAGTAAGAAGGATACAAATCAAAACAACTCTGAGATTCAACTTATAGCCTGCAAATTGGCAAACACGACAAAAATGGCAAAAATCAATGTTTAGAGGAGTTATAGAATGATGGGAACACTATACATTGTTGGTGGAGCTGTGAAATGAAAAAAGCATCTTAGAAAAACAGTTTGGAATTATTCAAGTAAAATTGAAAAAAATGTTTATACCCTTTGAACCAGAGACTCTTACTGGACTTAAGACTCCAGAGAAGTCATTGATAAGCAAAACGTCTACATATGCACCAAAATATTTATAGTAGTATTTTTTGTGATGGCAAAAAATCAGAAATAAAGTAGATATTCATCAGTTGGGGAATGGCTAAACAAACTGTGGTAATGAATGTAATGGGATATTACTGTGCTGTTAGAAATGATACATGTGATAAATATAGAGAAGAATGGAAAAATCTATATGAACTGATGAAGAATGAAATAAGCAGAGCAAAAAAAAAATAATATATACAATAACCACAACAATGTAAATGGAAAGAATGACCGACCACACACCAAAAAATCAAAAGTAAATATAAAAAAATTATAAAGATCAAGCAGACTTGAATGAAGACATACAACCCGTTTGTGGAGGTAGGAGGTCCACAAGCGTTACACATTGCACGTGTTTTTGTATTGTTTCACTGTATTGAGCAGTTGTGCTGATTTTTTTTTCTCTTTAAAAATGCTATTTGTTCTATAGAATGGAGTAACCTGGGATAACAACAAAAACTTTTTCAAGAGGGAGTTCTGAGCTGAGTACCCAAAGAGGGAGACTCTGGTAAAGTTGACATCCACACTGTTTCACACTAATGCCACCTATCAGAAGGCTGTAAAACACATGGACTGCTCGGCGTGTGTAAACTCTACCAGGAATCTAGGCTAGCTTGTCGTGTCCAGGACTCTTGATTGAGAAAGATACCAGTACAACTACTTACACTGAAAAAGGGTATTACAGGGAGGGTAATGTGAAACTACTTATTTAGGTACACATAACATTGTTTCTATTCCAGACAGTACCAATTCCCGAAGCCTTCTCCCTGGAAGTGACCTGGCCATCTAGGCAATGAGAGTCCTAGGGTCAGGGGGTGGATTGTGGTAGACCATTGGCTGTTAGGCAGTGAGAGGGTTAAATATCAAGCACATGGCAGCTGAGACAGGAAAGAAATGTCAAATGGGTGACCTAATGTGCAGGCACCAGACAGGGAGGGATATCACGAAGAGAACATAGAAGCCATCCTGCCTACCGTTCCTTGGCTTTTCAGACGTAAGGGAATCTTTAGTTCTGGGAAGGCTATCTTCCCAGGAGCCACTGAGCACATCTTCTTAGGAAAACAGGAACCCCAGGGAAGTTTCACTAACTATATCCTTGTACTTATGCTTAAGAATTATATGCTCAGTAAAACATTCACTTAGGTTCTCTGTGCTTCTGGGCACCAGATTAGATCTTTACCTAAAATGATCAGTTAATTAGTTAGCATATAAAGTATTTTTTAAGGAATTAATTAAATGCTTTTGGAAATTGCATGAGGTCTTTTAGATTAGTTGAGTTATCTTTTAATAAATTGTAACTTCAGAAAACTAAATAGGACTCTAGCTCATGTTTAGTAATTAATCATATGTACTATGAAACTAGCGTTTCAGAAAAGGGAAGGGGAAGGGAATGAGCATTTATTAAGCGCCTACAATGTGCCCAGCACTGTGCTATGGGTGAGGAACCTGCAGCCTTGAGGTCACATGTGGCCCTCTAGGTTCTCAAGTGCAGCCCTTTGACTGAATCCAAACTTCACAAACAAATTATTTTATTAAGAGATTTTTAAGTTAAGTTTACTGTAAGCACTTAGCAAATATTATCTCATTTGATCCTCACAGCCTTGAAAAGGTAGGTGCTATTTTTGCCCCCACTTTAAGGCTGAGAAAACTAAGGCAGGCAGAGGTTAAGTGATTTGCCTAGGCTCAGTCAGTCAATACACATTTATTACACACCTACTATGTGCCAGGCACTGTGCTAAATGCTAGGACTACTAAGGGAGGTAAGAGATAGTCTGAGTTCTCAAGGAGCTCACAGTCTAATGAGGAAGACAACATGCAGACAATTACATGCAAACAAGCTATATAAAGGATAAATTTGATAATATTAGTCATATAGCTAGTAAATATCTGAAGCTGAATTTGACCTCAGATATTCCAGACTCCAGGCTCAGCAAACATGACTTTGGACAGGTCATTTCCTCTCTCTGGACTCCAAAAATAAATACAGGAGGTGGACTAGAGTATCCTCAAGGCTCTTTCCTACATGAAAATCCTAGGAATTGTGAATTTGTACGTTCTCCACTGCTTATCACCAGCAAAATCAAGGCACAAGAGTAAGTGACTAGAGATAAATAAATAGGAAAAATATAAAAATAGCTTTTAAAGTACTTATGAAAGTGATGAATCCCCTTGATGTTTTATAACATTATCAGAGACATGGAACAATGTTCATATAGTGAGTCAGATTATCCCTAGGGTACAAACTTCTGTCAGTTTACTCCTGGACAGCTCAATTAATTTCTCAGTGCCTTAATTCCCCATTCCCTCCCTGCAAAATAACAAGATAGAAATAGTGATAAAAACTCATACTAAATTACCGTACTCTTCTGAGGGCTAATTGGAAAAGGTTGCAAATTAAGTTTTGAGATGTGCTACCAAACAGTGATTTAAAAAAAATTTAAGAAAGTCAGTTCTAGAATGCCAGTCATTTGTAGAACCCTAAAGATTGCATTGAGACAAGGCCAGAAATTCCCAGTCTTGTACAACAGGTTAGGAAATGGACATATGAAGAAGAGAGAGGATGAACATGTAGAAATATGGCTCTGGGTCCTTTTCGCCATGGAGATGCCCCAGAATGATACAAATGGAATGGAACTGTATTGGAGGCTTAGGTGACTTGACAGTCACTGGGAGCTCTCCTGCTCTGTGGGGTACACAGACTGCATTATTTCCATTCTTTCTACTGGCCTAGAGTTATGTAGTTAATTACCTATATCATAGAGATATGTAGCTAATTACCTGTATCAAGGGTGGCCAGGGTGCAGCTCTTGGGCCACACTGCTTACTCCCTGGGAGGTCCAAAGTGGCTCTTTGTAATTATCTGCCCCACCCATGCTTTCTTTCTCCTTTCTCCTGAAATCTGATTTGGCTGAGAGAGGTTGAGGATTCAGGGGAGATGGTAGGAATGGGGTCAGTGACCATACCGGGCCCCCCAACGAGTATGCAACCTCCCCCGATCTGTCAAAATACTACTTGTCTATTGTTCTTTATCTACATGGGCCCCCAAAAGCCAAAGAAATTTTTGTGCATTTCAACACACAGGAAATGGAAGCTTCTCAAACTTTCCCCCTGCGCCACAGAGTGCACATCCTCAAACATAGAAGGAAATTAACCTCTTCCGCACTGTTGCTAGACTTACTCCTGGGATGGATTTTCCTTTGTTTCTATATGATTCCCAAACCTGACACTTTTCTCTATCATTCTGAGGACTGTACACAGATGTTCTAGCAAATGTTTAACAACTAACTCCCCGCCCCTCCCCCCCAAAAGAATCCACACTACATTTTCAAGTTTCATCTGCATTATTAAAGTTTTCTCCATTACTTGCTTATCTCCAGATAATCAACAAAATAACGCATCAAGTCTGACTTGTAAGTTTACCGATTTCTGAGGTGTAATTGTTCACGCTGAAAATGAGATAATTGGCTGCCGCGAGGCTTTTCAGACTGGCTCCATAACCCCCCGACTGTACAGAAAAGCATCATAGCACGTTCTTTAGAGTTGTCGTTAGTTTCTCTGTAGACTCTTCACGAACACGTACGACCTCATGAGTGACCTACAGGAGATGGAAGAAAAGTAGTCATGTTCAGTGCTATTAAAAACCCAAACAACAATGTATTATGTATAGAGATATAACATACTTGTTCTACTGCTGATGAAAACCTGCAATTTGTTTCCAAAGGTTTATACACTTACCCTCTGTACATTTCAGATTGTCTGCTCAGAAAATAATGCTCTGAGATATTTACAAAGTAACAATGCGTTTTTGTTCAGCATCATTGAGAGATTCAGTGTTCCACGTAAGTGAATTTTCTAGACAGCAGAAGTGCGGACATTTCAACACCAAACTTTTAAAATTGTTTGACATGTAAAGCCTTTCACAGCCTGGCCTTTACTCCCCTCCACTCAGCTACACTGGCTTACTTGCCATTCGTCGAAGATGACATTTCAACTCCATGAGTTTGTACTGTCTCCGCCTGGAATGTTCTGCCTTCTCACCTCTGCCTCTTGGCATCTCAGGCTTCCTTCAAGACTCAGCTCAGACCCCACTTAATGCAAGAGGCACAAAGCAATTTCCCCCGTGTCTGGTGCCTTCCTTCTGATATGACCTTCCATCTGTATGTGTGAACAGAATTACTTGTATGTTGTCTCCCCGGAGAATGTGAGCTCCATGAGGGCAGGGACGGGACTACCATTCTTTCTACCATTCTACCATTCTTTGTGTCTTCAGCAATCTGCACAATGCCTGCTACAATTGTTGTTCATTGATGTACAACACTTCATGACCCCGTGGACCATAGCACAACAATAATGCCCATGGAGTTTTCTTGGCAAAGATACTGGAATGGTTTGCCATTTCCTTGTCCAGTGGATTAAGGCAAACAGAGATTAAGTGACTTTCCCAGGGTCACACAACTAGTAAGTGTCTGAAGCCACATGTTAATTCAGGCCTTCCTGACTCCAGGCCCAGTGTTCTATCCACTGAGCCACCTAGTTGTCCCATGCTTGCTACTTGTAAGCATGCACTTAATAAATGCTTATCGTCTGACTAAAATGATTTTTAATGAAAACCTTTCTAAAATGTGTGTTACAATTATCTACCCTGAAGCAGGTAGTATAGTATACTGATTAGAATGCTGCACTTGGATTTAGGAAAACCTGGATTCAAATATTGCCTCAAGTATTTACCAGTTGTGTGACCTTGGACAAGTCACATAACCCTTCTGAGCTTCAACTTCTTCCTCTGTAAAATGGAGAGAATAATAGCATCCACCTCATGCAGTTAGTGTGAGCATCAAATGAGATAATGTATATAAATTCTCTGCAAATTTTAAAGCACTATGCAAATGTGAGCTAATTTTATTATTTTATTGCAAATAAATTTACCTTTTCTTGATTACTAAAGATAAATATTGTGAATATCATTTGTTATACTGTACTATAACACAATAATGTTGTTGAAGGTGATTACATTTCATGGGGATGTTTGCCCTTTCATTAAAAGGCCCCAGACCACGGTTCCTTTTTAATGCTTTAAAAAATAAACTGTTCTGACTTGCAGTTTCTAATTTGATGTTGGCTGACAAAACAGATAAGAAATTGATTTCTGTCTACAGTAACTAGGCCATGAGTGAGCCTTAAGGGGCTCAGAGCACAACTGAAGACTTTCAGTGAATTGATGACAACCATTTGGGCTTCTCAGAGACTTTTTTGTTTCTTCCTGATTCACAGCTCTGTTCTAGATAATTGAGGTTACTGAATAACTGGACTTTGGGACAAGTGAAGTATCACTCCATCTTGTCATGTAAGATTACAGTGAAAGAAAAAAAAATCTAGACATGAAGTCTGAATGACTTGAGTGGCCCTATGTTCAAATCCTATACTTGTTTACACATGTTCAAAATGCAGGATGTGGGGAATTTCCTTTAATCAGCACCTTTGAATAAAATGTTAAAAGGAACAAATAGATGAGCTTAGAAGATCTTTTTGTAAGTATACCAATTTATCTGGCTTATTCTGAGTGAATTATTAATACCTTCTTTACAGCTATGAAAGGACACTGTCTTTGAGATTCAGACACCCCCTGACAGAATTTCCTCATGTTAAGACCATGATTCAGAGGCTTGATGAATGCTGGTATTCAGAATGAAGAGAAGAATGAGTATCAGCTAAGAGACAGGGAGTTAAATCTCTCCCAGAGAGAATGACAGAGATGCTGAGGATTCTGAGAGCAGGTGGTGTTGTTTAGTCATTTTTCAGTTGTGTCTGATTCTTCATGACTCTATTGTGGGTTTTCTTGGCAAAGATACTGGAGTGGTTTGCCATTTCCTTCTCCAGCTTGTTTTACAGCTAAGGAAACTGCAGAGTGAAGTGACTTGCCCAGGGTCACACAACTAGTAAATATCTGAGGGAAGATTTGAACTCAGGTATTCCTGACTCCAGGCCCAGCACTCTATCCACTGCACAACCTCACTGCCCCTCTGAGAGTAGGTGGTATCCCACAAAAGCGAAAGTTTGCCAGGACCCTTTTTTTGGGTATGTGCATCTAGTGGTCCACTCTGTAAATGACAGACTTACAGAAATCCTTGATGGTTAACCCATTGTGGAAAGACCATGAATCTCCACTTTGGAGTCAGCAAGCCTTAAAAAAAAAACCAACAGACTTGTAGAAGGTCACATTATTTGTTAGTGGTAGAAACAGAACTAGACCTAAGGTTTCTTGTCAACTCCCAGACCTAGTTTCTATTCACTAAGGCTGTATCTCCATTCCACGTACATAATGCTCCGCTTACTCTCACTTCACAAGTTTGGTCTCGCCACTTCAGCCTGAGAAGTAGTGTGGTGTCATAGAAAGAACGTTGGAGTTGTAGCCAGGAGATCTGGATTCTGGTCTTGATTCCCCCACTTATTATATGCATAATCTTGAACAACTGATGCTTCTTTCATTCATCAAAAGGGATAATAATGCTTGCACTATTTACTTTATGATATTTCTTAAAGGATCAAATTAATAACATAGATAAAGGTGCTTTAAAGTTGTAACAGACGTAAATGTCAGGGCTAGGTTCTATGTCTCTCAAAAAGCTCATGCTGCAATTTAGGCAGAACTGCCGCTAAGTGAAAATAGTATTTTGGGCCATGTGGCCCAGAGAACAAGGCATGCTGGGGCGGGGAGAATTATATCATAGAATATAAAATGATAGGGATAGAAGAGACCTCACAGATATGTAGTCCACCTGTCCCATTTTACAGATGAGGAAGCCAAAGGGTCAAAGACATGAAATAAGTTGCTCATAGTTACATAGCATGTTAGGCCAGAAGGCTTATGGGAGCTCTCTGTTCAAGTCACACCAGATCTAACCGTAAATGTTCTACACCTTTAAAACATATTCAGACTGGTAAGACTGGGTACTGCTCTCTTCAGGGTCCTAAGGGCTACCCTGAGGGGTTGCAGAGTTAATGTTACTCATCCAATATATCCCTTCCCCTACTCCCATAACATTTGACCAGTTAAAATCAATTAATATTTACAAAGGGATACTTACTGAGAAAGAAAACAAGGACATAAATGCAACAAAATCCATCTAAGCTGGAAAGCGTATGCTCCCATGTAGTGCCTGGGGAGAATAAACTCAAATCTAAAGTAGTGGCTACAATACATTAACCCCACCTGGAGCAGTGGGTGCTTTCTGGCTTGGAAATCCTTTCTTCTCTTGTTTAAAGTCCTCTCAAAGTTCACTTTGGTGTGTGGCATAGCCAATGGATGAATCACTCCCTGTCCTGCAGGACACAGAATCTCAGCTGCCAAGTTTTGCTGAGTCAAGCAAGTTGCCCCTCAGGACTGGTCACTCACTGGACTTGGCTACTACTATTACTAACTACTACTAGCTGAGGGGAGCTTTGGTGGTTCTACTGGCTTTTCAAAGCTCCCAAGGTTGTAACCTGGTATGTTCCATCTTAGAAACACATTCACCTAAGGTCAGAAAAGAATGAGTACAACAGACATAGAAGAAACAGAGGTGCCATTTGTTCACAGACACATAGGGGTCAGGTGGGGAGATAAGGCAGCCATGGCAGGCTATTCCTTCTACCTACCACCCTTGCAGCACAAATGCCCCATGGAGGCACGCAACACTTCTTCCACCTTACTCTAAAGCTGCCAGAAAAGAGACAGAAGAATTTGTCCCTTTGCATCTATGAATGCAGACTCTGTTCTGGCTCAGCAGCCAGTTAAGAAGCTTTTTTCCCCTCACCATACTATAAGCCAACAGAAAACAGTCACAAGATAACTAGAATGTTCTGAAATGGGGAAGGAAAACCCTTCATCATTTCCAAAAGCAAGCTCGCAATGGCTCTAAGTATATTGGCACTAGGCAAAGCATATTGTGCGTGTTCTAAGGATTAGGACTCATTAGCAGTCCCTCCCATTACATTAGAAATACAACTGTTGGGGCAGCTAGTTGGCATGGTGGATAGAGCTCTGGCCTTGGAGTCAGAAGGATCTGGCTTCAGACACTCAACACTTAACTAGCGGTGTGACCCTGGGCAAGTCACTTAACCCCAATTGCCTTACCAAAAAAAAAAAGAAGTACAACTATTTAACTTTTAACAAATACATTAAACATTTTTAGAGGTCATAATTTAGAGACAGTTTTTAAAGAAACAATGTCTCTAATACAAATTTGTACTCTTCCACAAATTCTTAATTTTCCTTTTACCGTTTATTATGAATCTTAGCTTGATATGGAGTCAAAACATCTTCAAGACTTGTATGACACATACTAGCCCAAGTGATGTTCTAGGCTAATAACTTTAAAAACACTTCTAAATGGGTTCCTTAACTTTTAGTGTCTCTATCCTTTCTATTTAGATCCCTTTAGCTGCTCCAATGATGTGAAGGAATACATTTTTTATTGTTTTTCTAAGGTAATGCCCTCTCAGGCCTTACTCACCCATCTTACACTGTTACTGCCCAGTTGGATACCCAGAGGGGTGGTTGTTACTACTCCCTGTGCTCCAGAGGTGACCTTGTGGGTAGCTATCCTCCCAAACCCAAGATCACGAGTCTCTATGGTTGTTCTTCTCCTTAACAACCAGCTAGTAGACCCATATCTTTAACAAAAACATTTACTAAAATAAAATAAATAGAAGTCATTACAAATTATATCCCTCAGCATCAGGGGCACACTTTCTCACAATATAAATAGACTGAGGATCCAGGAGAGGGAAAGTGTGGACGGGAACCCAAAGTGCTGTGATAGTGGGGCACATGCGAAAGGAACACAGATGGCCAAAGCAATTTTCACCTCTGGGACTGGGAGGGCCTTAATGTCCTTTCTTTGTTCCAAAGATGCTCCCTAAGTTTGCTATCAGTCACTGTGCTGTTCAGCTGGGTATCTCTGGTAGCTCAACTGGGCTTTTTCCTCTTTGGGTACGGTGTTGATTAATTGGCCTAGAAGGTCACTCTATCTATGGCTGTACCAGCTCCCCATCAGGCTCGGTAACGACTGGGATGGCCGCTTTTGGGCAGCCTCTGCTGGACAGCGCTGGGCAGGCCACAAAGAGTGGCTACCCCACGCCCCCACAGGGCTGGTAAGGCTGCTCTGTGGCTGGGCTCTTCTCAAAGCACTAGATGGTTGGTCCACTAGTCTTCTGGATTCTCTCTTCGATGAGCAACTGCATTCTTTTTGGCTCTTCAGCTGCTGGCTGGGCTGAGGGGGTGCTGTATCATCCTCAGCCGAAGTGTTTCAAAAACTATTTCAGCTACAGCAATGACCCTTAGCTTAGGACCATCAGAAGTTTCTTCCCTTAAACTACCTGACAGCCTCAGTTCTGGGATTGTTAGTTACGTCCCAACAAGAAATGGGAAAATATGCGCATCTCCTTTCAGAGAAATTCTTTCTGCTCAAAAGCCCCTTCCCTCCATATTCCTTTAGTGTGATCAGTATTTTTTTATTTCCCATATTTCTTTGGGAACTTTCTGTAGATGAGTGGTTAGGGCCAACTGTGGGAATACAGTCTATGCCCTGGGGTCAAGTTCATGGTCTTATTGGCCACTTCTTAGGCAATTAAGGTATTTGAACTTTTTACCCTGTCTAGAGTGGAGAATGTCTATTTTGTATCAAAAGGCGTTCTCTTTTTTGCTTTTCAATGCTTCTGTCTTTTAACCTCTACAGACTTTCAACCTTTGCTGAAGCACCATTTAGGTATGCCCCTTACTTAGCAGCATTTTCAGCTCTGATGAGCACCAGTCATGTTGGAAATACTTATATTTTGGAAGTATGGAAAATCCAACGACTAAGTTCCTTCCAAACGCAGGAAGCTGCTTTGACAGTTTGCTTTTGAGTTTTTATTTACTTGAGAAGTACTCGCTTTCGGTTCCCTCTCTTCCTTCTATCAGATTTTGGTCTAGGGAGTTGGTTAACTTCATTCCCTTCCTACGTCTGCTTGTAATTCTCAGACTTTGCCTCCATGCCTTAGCTATCTTCTCACCACGGAATTTCTCAGGGTGCCTCTGTAACTTTACTCTGGCGCCGTGGCCTCCTTCTATCACTGGTGAGCTCCTCCCACGGCTTCCACTTTGGTGAGAAGCCCAGGCCAAATGTGATCATTGCCCTCTCAGCTCTGCTGTTATGCTTGTACTTGATCTTCATTCCCTCCTCCTACAGGTACCCCTCCCTTTTTATGTGCCGTCTTCCCCATTAGAATGTAAGCTCCTTGAGGACAGGGGCTATCTTTATTTTTGTTTGTATTTTTATCTCCAGTGCTTATCATAATGCCTGGCCCATAACAAGCATTGTTATCTAGAAAGCAGCTTAAAGCGTTTTATATACAAAACTTGTAGCCAAATGTAATTTGATTTCTTTTAGTCACTTTCTAGTGGATCAACTAAAACTTTTTCTTAAAGAACTTCTATCCTTTGCATGAGGCAATGAACTTTGAACAAAGTTTTAAGTTTTTGAACAGAAATTTTAAACTGGCTTAATTATACATGCTATGGAAAATTTTCCTATCTGTACTTTGATAGTGATGAATAGATTCCTGTACACATTATTTAAAAATTATAGCTTATCATTATAATTCTTACAAGATAAAATGTAATGAATCTAAGTGATTAGGCAAAGCTGCAATGTTTGTTGTCTTCCCATGGCTTTGGGTATACAAGATGAGGACGTCAGAGACTTTATTTTAGCCTAGTTACTTTGTCTAAAAGAAGAGTAAGTTGTCATGAAAGTGGCTAGTGATCCCTCAATGATGTTGTTGTTGATGTTGTTGTTGTTAATGTTGTTGTTGAGAACCAAAGCAGGGACTAGTCACCTTTTCTCTTTGTATTCCTGTGGCTTAGCATGGTGCCTGGCACCCAGTACGCATTTAATAAATGTGTGTTGATTGATTGACTGAGTCAAAGAAAACTGCACAATTTTCCACTCAATTATACTTTAATTATGAAATAACTCTTTGTTAAAAATATTTAAGCATAGCATTCCAAGAATATTATATTTAATAAGATGTACAAGTAAAGAGATGGAGAAATAAATAGTTTAGGGTACAACATGAAATCTCACTCATTAATCATTAACTGTTCTTAATCACTGCTTAAATTAGCCTTATCCCACCTCCTAGGTTTAAGTATAATTCTATCTCCGACCCATTCAGAATCTTTAACACTGAATTTGGAGTCAGTTAAGCCCAGCTCCCCTTTGTTTCCACTTTGGCCCCCAAGGCCTCCCTCATCAGCAAGCCTGAGGAAATCCAAACCTGAAGAAACTCAATCTACTCTTGCTTTTTATACTTAGAACAAGGTTTCCAAACTTTTTCAGTCCCCAAACACCCTTGACTTTCAGCAACACTTATTTAATATAAATTCAAACCTTATTCAGTTCAAACCTCACCCTTTATTCAATATGAATGGAAATAAGTTTGAGAGTATATTATGTGTATACATACATATATATATATATATATGTCCATAGAAGAAATAAAATAGATTGTTTTCACATAGAAAACCTTACTTGGTACATGTTCTCACTTTATGATTTTCTTTCATAATCACTACTACTTTTAGGATATTTTCATAGGATAATATCATTATTTACTAGATATTTCCATATACCTTTGACAAGTTTCATATGTCTTCTAGGGGGCATGCACCCCTTGGCATAGGTGACCAGGAAACTACGTCAATGATTCAAGCCTTGGTCCCTTGGACCAATAAAGTTTGAAGAACAGTTTCATTACCTCTTAGGGAAAAACTAGCCCTGCCTGAATAGGACAGATACTGTTCCTAGCCTAGGCACTAAGCATATTTTGATGATTTATTAAGCATATGTCTAAAGCACTGAACTAGTAGATGTTGTATGCTATATATTAATGGTCGATGTATGAATGCAGTTATCGAAACCATTTCGAATAATCTTGTACATGCATTTCTGTCGCACTGTTACCAGTTTGCATATCATTTTATAGTTTTATTCACCATGTATTAAACATGCAACTTTACTTTACTGTGTTATTGCTATGTAATATCATGTGCTGGTGCTCAGGGTAGCATTGCTGGTGTGTTGGATACTATAATCATGGAACTGTCTCTTAAAATGGAGGCTGAATGGGTTGAAATGAAGTTGTTTTTGAATTATGAGCATGGAGATGCACGGGGGTCTCCTGATATTAGGATTGACAATAGAGTGTAATTCTCAGGTCGGTATTAAAAAATATTGGAAGGAGATGTAAAAGATTTTAAGGATGGCACAGTAACTAAGGTCAACGTCATGCCTGGAGAGACCACTGAGGAAATGTTCCATGGATTACCAGCCCCATTTGATCATTTGAAAATTCATAAAAGCCAGTAAGAGATGTTACCTTGGCAATTAGTCCACAATGAATATCATAACATTGACTCTTCACGTTCAAAAACAGCCTGAGAGCTTTGACTTTAGTGACTCTCTACTAAGAGGAGGCCTTCCCCCCCGGTCATTCTGACCCATGTCTTGCCACTGAACTCTGATGACTCTGGAGAGAGTGAGGTTGATGACTTTGCATAGGCCTGCCTCACTTAAATCCTATTCACTTGCAAGTCAAGACTCCACCTTCTGATGTGATTGGGGCTCTTTGAGAATGAACAAAGCTCTGCAAGAGGTCAGGTATGATTTTACTGCACAAATAGGTTGAGCGATGTGTCCAAGGAGCCACACACAGAATCCACTTCACTCACTTCTGAATGATCTGGTTACAATCTGGGAGATTCCTTTATCTCTGATAGAAGACCTCGCAAACCAAGCACTACCTGAGTGCCTCCTTCATGCAGGAAGGAAAACCCGAGTTCAATTTTAGCCTCAGACACTTTCTAGCTATGATATCCTGTGCAAATCACTCAAACACTGGCACCTATCTGCCAGTGTTGTTGTGAGGATCAAATGAGGTAATATTTGTGTGGTGCCTAGCAGAGTGCTGGGCACAGAGTAGGCACTTAATATATGCTTGTTTCTTTCCTTCCTTCCTCCCCCAGAAATGATGTCGCAGGCTTTCATCATACCTGTTGATATTTGAATGGGAGTCATGCTGACATGGGCTTTGGGGTCTCAGGAGATGGAAAAGATGGTTCATAACCAGTACATCTCTTGGTTGAGAAAAAAGCCAAAAGAAGCTAACCAGCTTCAGGTCAGAAGGGCTCTGGCAAAAGGAAAACGTGGCACGATGCCCAAATTCATCGTCAAGACCTTATACAAGGACACAGTTTTGCCGAAAGACCTTGTGTACTTGTGCATATAAGGAACACACATGTTAGTAAACTGAAGGAAAGCTTCTCCATGCCAAGCTGTTAAACGACTAGGCAACTCACCTGTGTACAAAGCCTCAGAGAGGGGTGGGGCTCCTCTAAAGACAATTCATCCCCCTGGTGGGCAGAGGGGAAGCCCTGGAACCAATGGTCGAGTGACTTAACCTCTCTGTGCCTCAGTTTTCCTTATCCGTAAAATGACGGAGTTGGATTCAATGACTTCTAAGGTTCATTTCAGCTCATATGATCCTATGATCCTCACATATATCTAGAGAAACTCTTAAGGAAAAGCAAACTGAAGAAAATGCCCATTTGGGGTGAGGGCTAGGGAATTGGTGCTGCAGTTGCTGAGGTCAGTGAAACTACTAGGTTTTGATATTGCTATGGGAAGTCAATTAGCTATTGGCTATTGCCAGTCCTGCCCAGTGTTAGAGGGATGTCCATTACCGAACCCTGCAAATGAGGCTGTTACAAGAGTCCAACATCAATCAATCGACAGCAAATAATAAAATAGAAGCATAACTCAAAACATTTAAGGATTAACATGAACATCAATAAGTGCCTTCACTGTCTACTCGGTGCCAAACATTGTGCTAAGTGTTGGGGATGCAGTTATAAAGAATAAAATGTGCCCTACCCTCAAGGAGGTTAAAGTCTAAGGTGAATGATATTGCACACATGAGCACCACATTTATACATAAATATTCTAGAATTGTGCTTTTAGGTAATAGAGGGTAGTAGGATGATAGAATCAGCAGAGACCTTGAATACAGGAGATCTGGGTTCAAGTCTCTACTGAGCTATTCATTGTGTATATGATCTTGAGTAAGTTGCTATCACTTTTCCCTGCCTTAATTTTCTCATCTGAAAAATAAGAAGGTTGGGCTGGGTAACCTCTGAAGTCTTTTCTAGCTCTTCAAGTCTATGGTTAGTATAAGAGGTATACTAATAGCATGACAAAACAGTGTGTACTAACCATAGCCCTCCCAGCCGCCCCATCACCTTAACCTATAGAGGGCTAATTCTCTGCATTCCTTACATCAGAGCCCTGAGACATAAAATAAACTAACAATCACTTCACCGAGAGCTAGTGGCAATAGAGGGATTAGGACCAAAAGCCTTGGAGTCATTTAGAAATTCTTACTCAATATCCAATGTCCTACGACTAAAAATATGGAACTCTGATCTCAGACTATTTGGATCAATTTTTAACAGAATTTCTAACAAATAATCAAACAGACTTTAGACTTTGACTGTCTTTAACACAGGTGGAATATTCTTTTTATATTTTGAGCTAACAATATGTTCGCTAGGCAACCAGATGAGAAATGTTTAACCCTGCTATGGCATAAGAACACACAAGCTACGTGTGCCCCAGGTCTGGAATGCTCTTCCTCCTCACCCCTGCCTCTTAGAACACCCAGCTCCCTTCAGGGGAAGTACCACCTCTTCCTGGAGAACCTTCCTGATCTTTCCTCCTCTGTTAGTGCTTTCTGGAGCTCTTAAAATGCTTTTGTATTTATAGGATACTGGGTTTAGAGCCAAAAGACATCATAGAGGCCATTCTATCAAATCTCCTCATTTTACAAATGAGAAAACTGAGGCACACAGATTACTCAGAATTACCCAACTAGTAAGCATTTGATAGACGAATTGATTCAGGCCTTTCTAAAAAAAAGTCCACTGCCCTATCTATTATATCATGTTGCTTCTGTACAAAATTACTTTGTGTTTTTGTATCTCTGTACAGTAAAATGCAAGCCCCTTGAGGTTAGGGGCCATTTTATTTTGTCTTTGTATCCCCAGAGCCTAACATAGTGCCTCACTTATATATAGTAGGTACTTACCAATTTCCTGGGAGGGAGGGTTGTTATTCAGTCATTTTTCAGTTGTGTTCAACTGTTTGTGACCCCACCTGGGGTCTTCTTGGCAGGGATACTGGAGTGGTTTATCATTTTCTTCTCCAGCTCATTTTATAGATGAGGAAACTGAGGCAAACAGGGTGAAGGGACTTGCCCAGAGTCACACAGCTAATAAGCATCTGAGGCCAGATTTGAACTCAGGTCCTCCTGACTACAGGGTTGGCACTCTACCTGCCGTGCTAATTAGCTGCCACAAAATTATACTGAAAAGCAAAAACTATTAACTGTATTTGCTTAATTCCTTTAAATTAATTTGTTGTTGGTCAGTCCTTTCAGCCTTTTTTTTTTTTGGTAAGGATACTGGAGTGGTTTGCCTTTTCCTTTTTCAGCTCATTTTACAGATGAGGAACTGAGGCAAACAGGATTAAGTGATTTGCTTGGGGTCACACAGTAAGTGTCTGAAGCCAAATTTGAACTCAGAAAAAGGAGTCTTCCTGATTCTAAGCCCATATCCACTGCACCACCTAGCTGTCCCTGAATTAAATTCCTGTTAAATTTTATAAAAATCCCTTTCTTTGTCACACAACCATGTTTCCATCACTGACATACATAAAGGTAGTATTTATGAGTTTTTATTTTTGGTTGTTGGATTATTCATGATGTACAAACCTTAGTTTTCAATCAAAATTTAAAGGTGGCTCATCAAACAAACATAAAAATGCTAGGATCTCCAAAATACTAGGCTGGCAGACTTCTCTTCCACCTTTTAAGCATAGGCTATGCTGACTGATAAAGTACTAAGCAATAAGTCAACTTAAATGCACCCTTTTAGAGGGAATAGTGAAAGCAGCTTTCAAAGTTTTGTTATGACTGAGACAATTCTACTGTCACATAGCTCAAAATTTGCACAAGATTAGAGACAAGACATTGGAATTCTGTGTACAGATTTCTGTAATGTTTTCAGAATATTGTAGAATTATCACTTTCCTAAAGGAGAAAGCTAGAGAAATCCAAATTACCATTAGTAGTAAATGATACTTTCCCACAAAACAAACAAACAAACAAATAAATAAATAAAGTATGTGAAGAGGCCACCTAATCACATTTTATTTCTAATAAATATTCCCACCCTTCTGGTAAATCTTTCAAAAAAGCAAGAAAGATAGAACATAGTTAAGACAAAGTCATGTCCAAGCATTGTGCCTTTTTCATTTTCACACAATATCACCTATCCAACCCAGAGGAGAAATAAGTGTACCAACAGCCATTATTAGGACACACAAATGTTGACTGAGGAATTAGAGATTTTGTAGTAAGTTCATTAATTCTGATGGATTGAAACAATTCCAACCCAAATATTTAGCAGCAGCCAAGAAATCTATATTTTAATTTTTAAAAATTTTAGGTGCTCACCTAAAAATACAAAGAAGAGATTTTTGTTCATTTTTTTTTTGTTCAGTCAGTCAGTCAACGGCATTTACTGAGCACTTGCTATGTGCCAGGTACTGTACTAAGTGCTGGAGATACAAAGAAAGGCAAAAAATAATCAATGCTTTTAAGGAGCTCACTTGTCCTATCACCACCAGTCATGCTTTGCCAAACTGCAACCTAGACTATACCCACCATCCACCTCTTCCACCGTTATCCATGTGTTGCTAAGAAGAGCGAGAAGTCTTGCAACCATGTTGACTGTATCCACTACGAATTTACATTATCTAATTTCAGCTAGGCCCTCATAGCAGCCATTCACTCTTCTTCAATTGGTTTCCTGTGCCACTGCACACAGAGGCTGTTCTAAACCTTCTCTTCTCTCCTCAAGCCTCCAACAGTATCCATTCCTTGACTGTTTCAGAGAGGCCCTAACTTCAAACTTTGTTCTCCATCCTTCATTTTCAAAGAGGACCAATGATGTCTTACCTTACATGTGAATTGGCTTTAAGTGAGGCAGAGTTGTACAAAGCTACCAGCCTCACACTGTCTCCTATAGTCATCAAAGTCCAGTGGCAAAACAAAAGTCAAGATGACCAGCGATGGCTTGGGATATAGTGGATGATTTTGGTGTCTTCCATGTCTGACCAAGCTCTAAGCACTCCATAGTGCCTACTTCAGCCACCTTTGTGGCTGCTGGAACAAACTGTTCTCGCCCACCCATTCCACCAGGAGAAGTTCACATGTTTGGGGAAGACATCCCCCTACTGCACAGATGTGTTTGAGGCATATTGGTTACCCTCAGCCTGGTTTAGCCCATCTGCCAAGATGGGGCTCCTGTCCATGCTACAGCTTCTTTGTTTTTTTGTTTTGTTTTGGCTAGGCAATGGGATTAAGTGACTTGCCCAGTGTCACACAGTTAGTAAGTGTTATGTGTCTGAGGCTGGATTTGAACTCAGGTCCTCCTGACTCCAGGGCCCGTGCTCTATCCACTGCACTGCCTAGCCCCCCCTCATGCTACAGCTTCTGGAAGCCACAGGTGAGAGCTGGATGGCAGGTGGACACCAAAGAAGGATAAGCATCCCTGAAAACGACTCAGCAAGCCCTCACACCAGAAGTCCTAGTCATCCCAGTCAAGCTTCAGACTTTACTAAAGAAATTAAGGCTATTTGGCCAGCATTCCCTCTTCTTCCCTTCTTCTCATCTCACAATTTATCCTATTCATCTCAAAATGCCTAGTCTTTATCTCCCACCATTTCTTCCTTTACTTTAGATTCTGATAAAGATGTGACCACTTTACTCCTGATCCTCTTGATCTCATCCCCTTTTGTCTTCTCTAGCAGATTATCTTCATTATGGTTCTCTTTATTTCTTTCATATTCAGTTTCTCCCTACATATTCCTTCCTACAAACATGCCCAAGTCTCTACATCCTTAAAAAAAAACCAAACCCTTACTCGATCCTACTATCCTTGCTAACTATTGTCTTGTATCTATCCTTCCTTTCCCAGTTAGATTCCTTAGGAAAAAAATCAGCACTCAGTGTTAACTTCCAATTTTATCACTCAGCTGAAGATGTTCTATCCAGAACTGCCAGCGATCTAATTGCCAAAATTAATAGCCATTTCTCAGTATTCACCCTTCTTGTCCTCTCTTGTAGTGTAGCATTTGATACTGTCGACCACCTTCTCTTCCCAGATTCTCTCCTCTCCAGATTTTTTTTTTGATGCTGATGTTTCTTGATTCTCCTTCTATGTCTTTTCACATCTCAGTGTCTTCTGATTCTCCATCCATTTAATACCTACTAACTGGGTATTACCCTGGCCTCTGTAGAGGGTCCTCATCTCTTTTTTTCCTCTATATTCTCTCACTTGGTGATCTTATTACCCTCCTATAAGTTCAGTTATCAATGGGTAATTACTACAATTACATATTTTATATTACTATAATCATACATTATATAATTATATAACTAATATGACTAATTGCCAAAGTAACATTTCTTAACTGTGTTTTAGGAATTTTGAATGATCAAATGGGTCTGGTAATTATATATGTTATATAATTATCACATTTTATCCGTTACCTGGAAGATGACTCTCAGATCCATATATTCAGCCCTAGTGTCTCTCTTGAGCATCTGTCTCATGTCACAAACTGCCTATTGAATGTTTTCAACTAGATGTTTTACGGGCATTTCTAACTCAATATGTTTAAAACAACTCAGTGCATTTTTCTCCAAACCCACCCTTCTTCCCAACTTCCAGTTACCCAGGTTTAAAATCTATGTTATTCTTGACTCCTCACTCTCACTCACCCCGGAGATCTAACTGACAATTCTTGTTGCTTCTATCTCATAATGTCTCTCAAATCTGTTCCTTTACTCCACTCAGCAATAACTGTCCTGGTTCAGTTCCCCTTTACCTCTCAATTACTTCAATCTCTTAACTGGTCTCCTTGCCTCAAGTCCCTCTGCTTTTCAGTGCATCCTCTGTACAGCCACTAATAGGAGACTCCTAAAGCACAGGGCTGATCATGTGACTCCCTTGGGCTTTGGAGTCTCAGGAGATGGAAAGGATGCAAATACTCATAACCATTATATCTCTTGGTGGAGAAAGAAGCCAAAAGAAGCTTACCAGCTTCAGCTCAGAAGGGCTCTGACAGAAAGCACCCATGGCATGATGTCCAAAAAAAATGTCAAGACCTTATATAAGTACAAAAAGTTTTGCTGAAAGATCTTGTGTACTTGTGCATACAAGTTAGTAAACTGAAGGAAAGCTTCTCCATGCCAAGCTGTTAAAAGACAAAGCAACTCCCCTGTTTACAGAAAAGTTTCAGAGAGGGGTGGGGGTCTTCTAATGACAATTCATCACCCTGGAGTGCAAAGGGGAAGCCCTGGACACTGGGGTGGAATATAGATACAGATAATGAGAAAAAAGAGCCTGACCCTTTTCTATGAAGAGCTGGCTCCCCCAGATTTGAGCCTAGTTCACATGTGGATGGGTTCAGAGCCAAGGGGGAGTCCTTAGTGGAGAGGGAGAGGGTAAAGGGCTCTGGCTTCCTGGGCCCAGCAATGGTTCTTATCCTTACACCAGGAATGCTTGAATTTTCACTTCCTCCCTCCCCTCTCTTATATGTTCTGTCCTTTTGTTGTTATAGAATGGCAAAATAATAATAACAGCATTATTATATAATATTACATAAATAAAATTTATATAAAGCTTCAAGGTTTGCAGAGTACTTAACAAATATTATCTCATTCGGTCCTTACTCCATGTGGTGGCTGCTATTACTATCTCCATTTTACAGATGAGGAAACTGAAGCAGACAGAGCTTAAATGACTTAGCCCGGGGTCACACAACTAGTATCTTAGGCCAGCTCAGGTCTTCCTGATACCTGAATGCTTCTCCAAAACGCCTAAAGGCCTTTGTAGGGCACATAATTATAGGGTCATATATTAAAGCTGAAAGAGAAGTTGGAAATCATCTAATCCAATTCTCTAATTTTACAGATTTATGGAAAACAAAGTTCCAGAGAAGGTAATTAATTTGTCCAAGACACACAGGTAGCATGGGTGTGGGTACAGGGTGTGCCCGGGCATACTCAAATCTCTCAAAATAAGTGGATATTTTGGGGTAAATTTTAGTTATTAATTTTTAAATTAAGTTTATATTTGATGAATAAAAATGTCCTTTGTGATTCCATAAATGTTCACCTTAAAAAGGAATCAAATAAAGTTCCCAGGGGTTAGAGGGTGGTGAAAATTACCTGACTAATTCAGGAGGCCTGGTTTCAGATCCCTGCTCTTCTTCCTACTGTTTGCCGTTGGACAAATTACTTAACCTCTCTGGGCTTCAGTTTCTTCATCTGTAAAATGAGGGGATTGCACTAGATGACTTCTAAGATCCCTTCCATCTTGAAATACAGGGTGCTTCTAAATGCTAATCTCTTTTTTCTTATAAAAAGTAGGACTTGTGTTCATTTTAACCTTCAGTTGTAATGACAGCAGCAAAAGGCAGAGAAACCAGATGGAAAGGGTCTGCAGCACCAGCTCACCTCCCTTTGTTTGTTTATCCCTCCCTGGTAAAATTCTGTCATTAAAAAATGCACTTAAGTGAGCATATTCTTAAAAAGTATAGACACTTTCACTTGAGCTTTTTCTCCTGTCATTCCTTAGGAAAAATGTCTTATCCCTACAAAATCACTGCTTAACAGATGAGAATGTCTGTTGCCCACAGGGGTGATCTCACCACATTCAACTCCTCCAAGGAGAAAGGACACACACACACACACACACACACACACACACACACACACACACACACACACACCCCTGAAAGTTCTTTAGTTGGCTTCTCTCAGGGAGAGAAAAATGAACTTTGCCACCACTGTTTGCAGTCATTGTTCGACAAGTGACAGCCTTAGAGGAAAATGGAAAAGACATCAGCCTAAAGGTTGTCAACTGTGGAAAAAGAATTCCTTTCTTTCTCAGCATGGGTGGTCTGCTCAGAAGTAAGGATGGCTTTAGCATCAGTCTGAACAAAAGATAATAAGAAGCATCTGCAGATGAGGGAAAAAACAACTCAAAAAACCTTTGGATGCCCTCAGTCTTTTGTGAAACCATCCTATATCTGTACATTACATAATGTTCTCTGCATATGTATCATCTAATCATAAGGACAGAAAGGGTGTACAGATGTCATAAAGTCCACATGCTTGCCCTATGCTTTTCGTGTTTCACATATGCAGTTTTAAATTGAGCCTGAAAAAAAATAGAACAGTTTTGGAAGTGATCATCTAATTTCTCTAAGAAGATGCTTGGTTAGATTACTATTACTGTTTTTTTTTACTTTAATTTAGAGGATAAGATCATTTATCCTTTTTAATAATAGGGGGCAGAGAAAAACAGAAATAATTTTGTTCATAGAAAAGTCAAAATTTACATGAAATTAAAATCTGCAATTTTCCAACTTTACCAGGATTTTCTTATAATTTTTCCCAAAGTGGTGCACACCATTTGAACCTTTACCTTGATTCTTTGTTTTAAGAAAGCGAGAGGGAGGTATGAGTCACAGAATAGTTTGGGTGCCCTCTACTGGCCAACATGCCTTTAATTCTTTCCATGCTCAACATCTACAAATAGTTTCTAAAAAACAACCTGAACTTACATCTTGGCAGATTTTACCTACCAAAAAGCCTGGGAAAGCTGATTCCCCTCTCCCTCCACCTAATCCCTATGGCCCCAGAATGAACCGGAGCAGGGATCACTTAGAACGTAACTGAAATTTATTGCCATTAAGACCTCAGAGAAGGTGCCAAGACCCCTTGCTCAGGAGAGGGCTTCTCTTTCCCCTGCATCTCTGCTAGGACCACCCACATACTATTTTATCTCTTAGGAGTTGCAGAAACAGGAGTTTTGGCTTATAGGATTTAGTGCAAAAGGACCTTTAGAGATCATTGAGCCCGGGGTTCATCACTTGGAGTCCATGAAGTGTGTGTGTATGTTTTGATAACTGAATTTCAATATAATTATTTTCCTTTGTATTCCTATGTGTCTTATTTTCTGCACTAAAAAAACCATTCTGAGAAGGGGTCCATAAGACACACACATACACAAAAAGGTTAACAACACCTGATCTAATTTAACCCCCTTATTTTAGGCAGTGAGAAACCTAGGCCCAGAGAAGTTAAGTGACATTCACTGGACAAGCTTTTATTAAGCACCTACGTAGGTGTACTAGGGCCTGGGGTTACAAAGACAAAAATGAAACATTCCCTGCATGCAAGAAGCTTACATTCTGTTAAGGGGAACATAATACGTACATGTACATAGAAAATTAAAAGCAAAATATACACAAAGTAGATGCAGAGTAAATTTCGAAGGGAGGGGACTAAGCAACTTGGCATGATCAGGATCAGTTTCTTCTAGGAAGTAAACACTTGAGCAGAACTTTGAAAGAAGGGGGTTTTGTGGTCAGTGATGAGGAGGGGGCTACTTTCCTGGAATTGGGGGGCCAGCCTATGCAAAAGCACAGTGATGGGAAATGGAATGCAGCATATGGGGAATATGAAGTAGGCCACCTTGGTTGAAATGTAAAGTGCATGAAGGAGAATAAGGTGAGATAGGTGTGAAACGTTCGACTGGAATGAGACTGTGAAGGGTCTTAAAAGTCAGCTGGAGCAGTTTGTATTTTATCATGGAAGAACCACTAAGTTTTTCAAGCTGGAGAGTGACATGGTCAGGCTTGTGCCTTAGAAAGCTCAATTTGGCAACTGTGTGGAACGTGCATTGGGGTAGGGGCCGGGAAACCACTTACGAACTTGTTGCAAATAATCCAGGCAATGTCAGAGATCACAAAATTTACCTCTAAAACAAAGGTCCTTAATCTTTTTTTTCTATCAACAGATCCGTCTGGCGATCTGTTGAATCCTATGGACACCATCTCAGAATAATGTTTTTAAATACATAAAATAAAATATATAGGATTACTAAGTAAAACATAACTACAGTTATGACTCAGAGTGCAGACTGAGACTTTTTTTTGGACATGGCCAATGCAGGAATTCATTTTGCTTGCCTATACATGTCTGTAACATGGGGTTTGTTTTTCTTGCTTTCTTGATTGGGGGCAGGAGGGAAGGAAAGGAGCAAGAGAAAGTAGATCTTCATTTAAAAATTTTAACTTAAATTAAAAAAAAATACTTAAAAAGAGAAAAAGAAACCCATCCATTATATTGAGAAGTCATGAACATGAAACATGAACAATCCTTTCTTATCACCTCAGGTGACCAAAACCAAAGTGAACCTTAAAGGATATCTCTGGAGTTTTCAAAAATAGTTTTTAGGTATGTTTTCCATTTTTCAAATCATCAATCTTAATTAATTAACAGGTGTCTAATATATGACTAGCATTGGGATATGAGAAATTAAACAAACAAACCAAAATATAAAAAATTTACAGTTAAACTGGGAGGCAAGACTTAGATATGAAATGGTAATTAGCAATAATACTAATAATACATTTACATTGTGTTTATAAAGCAATTGGCATATATTATCTAACAACAACCCTATAAAGTGTTTACTGTAGATATTATTCCCATTTAACAGATGAAATTGAGACTCACAGTGAAATTAAGTGCTTAATGATGGTCATATAGCTAATAATTACCAGAGGCTGGATTTGAACCCAAGTCTTCCTGATTCCAGCTTTAGAACTTCACCAATAACCATACTACCTCTCTAATAAAAATGTATCTAATTAAGTTATAATAGAAGTTCAGAAAGAGGTCAATGTAGACTGGAGAAGTCTGGGAAGGATTAATGGAACAGGTGTTATTTGATGTTGGCCTTGGACAATGGGTAGGATTTGAGGAATTGGAGACTATCTTCACCTTCCTCTAACACTACTCAGGAAAATGTTTGCCCCTAGAAGGCAGGCATTGTTTTGTTTTCTTATTTGTGTCCCCAACATATAGTGGATGATTGATAAATGCTTATTGAACAAATAAATGGTGCAAAGTGAAATGTCTAGTTGTTAAGTTGAGAGACAATATATATAATTGATCTTGAAAACAGTCATTCTCCTGTGGTTAGAGATGGCTTTTTGCTAGATGAATGAAAGAAATATCTAAAGCAAAACTCATCATTTTCCTGCCAAAGTAATTTTGTGCTCCCTAAATTCCCTTCTGTTGATGACACCACCACTTTCTCAGTCGCTACGGTTGTAAAACCTGAGAGTCACGTTTCATTTTTCATTCTTCCCCATTCATATTCTTCTTTGCCACCCCTACCATCTTCCAATTGGTTGCCAAGTATGGCCAGTTTAACTTTTGGGATATCTGTTGCACCCATCGCCACTATTCCACTCAAACTATGGTTTTCCCTCCTTGGTTCTCTCCCACTCTCACACTGCCTGCAAAATAATATCGGCAGTAGACCTGGAGGATCTGGGGGAGAGTAGAAGAAAACTTATAAGGTAAACTTATAAGGTAATGTATAAGTGAATGTTATCATCCCAGGCAAGGGTAAGCAATTTTTTGCTAGTGTTTTGGTTGAGCACCCAGAACCTCTGAACTAACAAACCCTTAACGGAACTGGAAAATCAAGCAATGGAACCCTTCTCCACTGATCAAGTGGATAGCTTCATGGTCTACCAACCATAGCTCCTTCCATCCATGTATCTTGTGTCTCAATGGTCCCTGCTCTGCTCTGCAAACCCCTACCAGATTCATGCCCACCTGCAGTATTGGTCACAGAGCAGGAGGATTTCCTAGGGAATGAATGCCTCAAGTACTGTAAGCACAAGAGTTCTCTCCAGGATTTGGCAGGGTGGAAAAATTACGGAGGAAAGAAAATGACCTAGGAGCCAGCTGTCAACCCCGACTTTTCAAAGGCCTTCCACTGATAGTACTCCCCCTAGCCCTGGCCTCAGCTTTCCGTAAATTGCATGGAGTTTAAATAGAGATAGCAAGGGGAGTCCTACAGCAAAGCTACCACTTCATAGATTCTTTAAAATTTTGACATGTTCACTGGGACAGCACAATCAGACTGAATCAGGTAAATTACATTCACATTCCTTGTCTAGCGCCATTCTTTGTCTGTGTCACAGGACCAAATGCTTGGGTCTGAAAGCCAGACCTCAGCACTCTCTCTTGGATCTTATGGGGAATCTCTAATTTTGACTCTGGTTTGAATTCTATACAGCTTACCATCTCTGGCACGTTGCTTTGTACTTCCTACTTTTAAAAGTTTCCATCCATATCATGAATATTGCCCAGTTATTATTTCCACCCAATCCCAAGCCATACTTTGCATATGGGCCAGGCTATATAGACCAGTAGAGCACTCACAAAGCAAATGGTGGTATAGTATCTTAGTACCTCCATTTTAAGGTCAGAATGAAATGTTTTAGTGCACTCAAATTTCAACAACCACCTAAGGCTTAGGTTAGTGGTTTGGTAGGTCAATGTATTTTAATTCTAAGACTCTGCCATTGTAAAAAGGTTCTTAATAAGTTTTGATGGCACTTATTGGTCATATTTATTTCTTTTTAAACACTTTCGTGTCATAAGAAAAGTAAGATACTATGATCTGATGCAAAATATTTCAGCTTCTCTACAGAAGCCAACTTTGAAGATCAAGTTTGATAATGACTTGATAAGAGACAATGGCAAGTGGTTTGTAGTTTAAGCCTTAAAACCACATTTGTTATAAAGTAATTGAAAGTAAAACCAACTCTAATTAGAGAGAAATACTCAAAGAAAAAAACACTAGTCTTTAACCTGGTTACTGAAAATAGATACCATAAATCTGTATTATTACAGAGTTCGTACACCAGCGGAATCCTGCAACTCTCAATCTGTCCCTGCTGGTGTAGACTTGTGAAAGGATACCCTGGGACATCTTGACAAAAAAAAAATCATTTATTCCTATTTTTTAAATAGTATTTTATTTTTTCCTAATTACATGTAAAGATAATTTTTAACATTTTTTTAAATTTTGAGTTCCAAATTTTCTCCCTCTCTCCCTTACCACTCCCCTCCCTAAGACACTAAGCAATTTGATATATATGAGCAATCATGTAAAACATATTTCCATATTAGTCATGTTTGTGAAAGAAAAAACAGACTAAAAGGGGGAAAAGGCATGAAAAAAGTAAAGAAAGTGAAAAATGATATTCTTTGATTCGTATTCAGATTCCATCAGTTCTTTCTCTGTACATGGATAGCATTTTTCATCATGAATCCTTTGGAATTGTCTTGGATCATTGTATTGCTGAGAATAGCTAAGTCACTGACAGTTGATTATCATACAATATTGCTGTGTACAATGTTCTCCTGGTTCTGCTTACTGCATTTTGCATCAGTTCATGTAAATCTTCCCAGGTTTTTCTGAAAGCAGACTAATAATCATTTCTTATAGCACAATAGTATTACATTAGAATCACCTGCCACAACTTGTTCAGCCATTCCCCAATTGATGGGTATCCTCTTAATTCCCAATTCTTTGCCACCACAAAAATAGCGGCTATAAATATTTTTTTGTACAAATGGGTCCTTTTCCTTTTTTTAAACCTCTTTGGGATACAGATCTAATAAAGGTGTTGCTGGATCAAAGGGTATACACAGTTTGATTGCCCTTTGGGCATAGTTCTAAACTGCTCCCCAGAATGGTTGGATCAGTTCACAACTCTACCAACAGTTCATTAGTGTCCCAATTTTCCTACATTCCCTCCAATGTTTATTATTTTCCTTTTCTGTCATATTAGCCAATCTGATAGGTATGAAGTGATACCCCTCTTTTTTTCTTTTTTGCTAGGCAATTGGGGTTAAGTGACTTGCCCAGGTCACACAGCTAGTAAGTGGTATGTGTCTAAGGCTGGATTTGAACTCAGGTCCTCCTGAATCCAGGGCTGGTGCTGTATCCACTGTGCCACCTAGCTGCCCCGAACTTCAAAGTTTTGTTAGAGTAGGTATGTGGGGACTGGACAGTATGCCTCCCATTCAGGAAGCCATTTTGTCAGGAAGTTCTCACTAACATAATTTGTAGTAGAAAAACATGGGACACCTTTCCAATAAGATCACAGCTATTACTTGATACAGTTACAAAAATGCTAGCTATTGAAATAAGACAAGATAAAGTAATTGAAGTAATAAGGATAGGAAAAATCATCATTATTTGCAGCTTATATGATGTTTTACTTGGAAAACCCTAAAGATTCAACTAAAAATTAATTGAAACAACTAACTTCATTAGGGTAATAATAAAACCCACAAAATCATCATCATTCTATGTATTACTAATAAAACCTAGTAGAAGATTAAAAAAGAATCCCATTCAAAATAACAACATATTATACAAAATAATTGGTAATCAGCCTAAGCCTATCAAGACACATGAATTATACGAACACAAGTGCAAAATGTTCTTTACAGAATACAATAAAGCTCAAATCATTGGAGAGATCTTAATTGCTATGGGTTGAATTGTATAATATAAAAAATTATGCTACTGCCTAAATTAATTTAAAGATTTAATGACATCAATAAAACTTTCAAGACATTACTTTCTAGAATTAACATAAAATAATACAAAATTTATCTGGAGGAACAAAAGGTCAAGAATCTCAAGGGAAATAATGGAAAAAAGTAGGAATGAAGATGGTTTAATAGTATCAATAATCGAATAATACTATAAGCTAAATATCAAAACTATTTAGTACTAGTTTATAAGTAGAAAAAAATTGATCGTTGGAACAGACTAGTTAAACGACACCCAAAAGAGCTGACATTTAAATAGTACTTTAAGATTTGAAATGCCCTTTACATATATCATCTCACTGGAGCCTCTTAACAACCCTGTGAATTAGTACCATCATCACTGCCACTTTAGAAGTAAGGAAACTGAGGTTCAGAGAATTTAATTAACTTTTCTATAGCTAATAAGTATTGCAGGTGGGAATTGAATCTAGATCTTGCTGATTTTAAGTCCAATGCTCTTCCCACTATAACATGCTGCCTCTGAACAAACTCAGTAGCAGAGTGTTCAATAAATTCAAAGACATCAGCTATTGGGGTAATAACTCTATATTCAACAGAAATTTGTAATACATTTTCAGCCCTGTGGTCTCAATGGTTGGGGATGGTTGCCATTTTGTCTTGCTTTTTTGCTGCGAGGAGATTGAAAACTGTGCTTCATCAGATAAAGTATTTGACTAACAAATCACAGTTTTAAAAAAATTCCATTTCCAGAATTACAACATAAACAAAAGCCAAGGACAACAGAAGCACGATAATTTGTGCGTAATAACTACCTTGGTACTAGCAATGAGTCATTTTCTACTTGGGTTGCCCCTTGGCATTTTTGCTCATTGAAGGTCTTTGAACCTCGTAGAGTTCAATAGATTTTCCAAGTGGCCACATTTAAGGGGAAAAGCTCTGATAGATATGAGCAATAAGAATAATAAAGGATGCCACACATGAATGCTATTTATCAGGTAATAAAGACATACATATTCATATCCTGTCATTTCATGCAATAACAATAGCAATAAAAGTGCATTGTGATGCTCACTCTATAGTAGAGTGTGCCAATTTTTTTTTCACTTATTGCTCAATTCTTATATAACTGTTTCTTTTTCAGTTCTAATTAGGGTATTTCCGTGTCTTCCATATCCCTTTGAACCTAGATCACACATGATCTGAGAGATGACAAACAAAATGAAAACACAGATAACACCTATTGAATATCTCCATTCCCACAGGTTGGAATTGGGAGTGAGGAAGATAGACAGGAAAATGCCAGCAAGTCCATTATATTTGTCTGTTTCTCCTTTGTGTCCCCACTGAGATGACTCACATACCCATTCTTAGGGTTGGTCCCACAGACTCTATATCTATATGAGATTTACAGATCAGGACTTGTGCACTCCTTTTAAAAAGTCAAGTCATTTTAGCTGAGTTGAAGCTTCTTCAAACAATTCAAACCAATTTTACATGAAACTCAATAACAAAGGTCAACACAACAAAAAGGAGGGAGTTGCCTGTTGTCTCTGGCATAAGAATAACAAACAAGTTGTCATCAGGCACAATAAAAAAATCAGCCCTAATTATACATAAGAACTTAAGAATTGCTACACTGGGTCTGACCCATGGTACTATTATTTGGGATCTGAGAGCAGCAGCAAAAAAGGCATGACACTCCTCCATGATCTCAACCTCATATACCCTCTTAACATTCTTCTCAGACTCAAAAGTCATACAACAGACCGTCTAATCCTCTGGTCATTTTCATTGCCCTTCTCTTGAACTTCCTCCAGTTTCATTATGGCTTTCTTCAGGCCTACAGAACTATAACTTGTATTTCCAGTATGGGAATACCCTGGATTTGTACGAGGGCCATACATTCTGTTTGATTTCCAATATTCCAATACCCAGCATTTTGACAGTCTTTTCAAGTACTGAACTTCTATGAACCTGGGTCATCAGGGAAGAATTTATAATAAGTAGTCCTAGATTTTCTTCCTGGATCAGCATTGGTAGTTCTGAAACCGTTATAGCATAAGATTTTGAGTACGGGTTTGTTTATTTGTTTTAGTCTAGGCCAGTTTTTTTTTTCTTTTGACTCATCATTGCCTTGGTTCAGAAAAACTGTAGTTTAGAGTTTAAACAAGTCCTTCTGTCCTGGAGCATCCATTTGGAGTCTTGGAACTTGTAAGCCTTAGCCCCAAGGGCCTTTGCAATGAAAACTTTGAGTTTGGCCACCTTAGAGGTTAGTGCACTCGGCACTTGAGATCAATGGGCTTAGTACATTGCCCGTAGTTGTTTGCCTGTTATCTCCCTCATCAGACTATGAGCTCCTTGAAATCAGGGACTATACTTTGCCTTTCTCTGCATCCTCAGTGCTTAGGGCAGCTCCTGTCACATAGCAGGCATTCAATAAATGGTTATTGACAGACTCACTGACTTAACAATGCAGGTTTGGAATCCACTGAGTTTGGTGACCTTAGATTCAGACTTGTTAACCTTGTGAACAAACTTGGTGATTTTGGCTTCAGACTTGTTGGATTTGGTGACAGATTTGGTGACCTTAGAGTCAGTAGGCTTGACAAACTTAGGGTCAGGGGCATGGTAACCTTAGAGTCTATGGTTCCCCTAAACTTGGAGTCAGGATTGATGATCACAGGGTCTGGACATTTAGTACTAACTCTGGAACATGGATGTTTGGTGGCAGTCTTGCATCCTATGTGTCTGGTAGTGGCCTTAGGGTCTATGGACTTGGTAATATTAGACCTGAGGAGCTTGGACTTGAGGACCTTTGGTGCTAAGGGCCTAATGGCCTCTGCTTTGGCACTGACTGCTTCATCTTCTTTAACACCTTCTTATTATACTGCTTAGCAAAGCTCATGTCCCTCAGAAACTGGAGGTCAAACCTTTTCAGAGATTTGTATCTCTGCAACTTGGGTTTCTTGGTATCGTTTGTGGACTGGTTGTCAATGGTGTGGTTCTTGGACTTGGCCATATTTTCATTGACTTCTGAGCTTCCAAGCACTCCATAGACCAGAAGAGACAGAAGGCCACAGACAAAGAGCTAGACAAGGGAGTCTTAATTTTTTGTGTGTGTGTATCATGGACCCGTTTGGTAGTCTAGTAAAGCCTTTTGACCCCAACATATTGTTGTTTACATTCATGATAGAAGGAAATGCTAAATTTCCATTAGAGGAGAATGAAAACCCCCTAAAATCTGTCCATGTGACCTGTCCAATGACTTTTCACTAAAATAGAGAACTTTTTTTTTTGTGGAAACTCACTCTACTGATGCAGATCAGGAACTCATTTTAAACTAACAGCTTTAGAGACACTGAGAGGCTAAATGATGTGTACAGGGTTACACAGCTAGTATGTGTAAAAGGTAAGACTTCAGCTGGAGTCTTCCTCACTTCAGGTTTTATTCTCTCTCCACTACTCTTCCAGCATTGCCTCCATAAAGTATAAGTCTAAACACTTACATATACTTAGAGAGTTTTCTGTAGCTTATTGTTTTCAGCTTAGCATTTTCTCACCCCCAAAAAAGCTTAGTGTCATTTTCAATCTTGAAAATTTCACATTATATTAATTATAACTTTAAAAAATTTTTACTGTTAAACTTTGACACAATAGATGTATCCTACACAAACCCCTTTTCCAAGCACATTCTTCCAAAACCCAAAAAAGTTAGAGTATTTATTATTAACAAACAGATGTGTACCTTAACTTTAGCAGTCAAGTACCAATATTGAACTTCATATTATTTCGTATTTTTGTTACTTGTAAACAAAGCCATGTTGACTTTTAACATTTTTGCTGTTTTGAGTCATTGTGCATACCGATTTTTTGGTTCTTTCCTCAGTCTTCATCCTTTCATTCAAATATTCCCAAGATTTTCCTATATTCTTCCTATGTCTTTTCTTTTGGCATAGTTATAGTCTATTTCATTCATATACTATTTTGTATCAAGCCATTCTACAATTGTTGGGCACATATTTTTCCTCACATCTTTATAATGATAAATTATGCTGCCATGAACATTTCTGTACCTATACAGTTTTTCTTGCTGTCAAAACCTTCCTAGGACATAGTTCTAGTGGTGGAATCATTGGGTCAAAAGGTAAGAACAATTTAGTAGACATTCTTTGAAATGTAAGTCTAAAATGAAATTTTCAAGATTAAAAATGACACTAAGCTTTTGCAAAAGCTCTTCATGGCTGTCTTTACCCAGGCAACCAAGAATCACATATATAATTATTTGAGGAGAGCATACACATATCTATATACACACATATATACACATATTGCTTTAGAGTCATGTATGTGTATGTGTAGTTTATTGTCTTAGTGTTATATATATATATGTATGTATGTATGTATGTATGTATGTATGTATAAATGTCCAATTCACTTGCATGTCATAGCATCACCTCTCTGATTTCGTGGTCCTTTTCGAAAACAAAGGACCAACAACAAAAATAACAATTGTCTTAGTTATATATATGTAAAGCTTAGTGTCCATCTGTGTATATGAAAATACATGTAAATATACATATATATTGTGAGATCTGGAAAAGGCCTTAATTTAGAAATGCCAAGGTCACCCACCGTGTCCTGGGTCATCACCAGTCTTGACTTTTTGTCTTGCCACTGGACTCCAATGACTCTGGAGGAGAGAGTGAGGCTAACAATTTTGCTCAGCTCTGCCTCAATTCAATTCAATTCACTCAAAAGTCAAGACATCACCCTCATGATGTCACTGGTCCTCTTTGAGAACAAAGGACAGACAACAACAATATACATATGTGGTATGTGTACACACATATATCTGATAATCTCAAACCTGAAGAGCTTGGAGTTGAGGACCTTAGTTGGACCTTGGGACTAAGAGTACCAAGTCCATATCCATATCCATTTTCATATCCATATCCATACACTTATCTTTTTACATACTGTATTACACCAATAGAAAGCAAGCTGGTTTTTTGTTTCTGTCTTTGTATTTCTTGTACTTTGCACATAGCAGGAACTTAGTAAATATTCATTGGATTGGATTATTTAATTATTTGAATTACATGCTTTCCAGGGGAATTGCTGTTCACATACTAGTTGGTATTCATTAGTAATTTCCCCCTTTTGTTTGTTTGATGCAGATTATGAGCCAGTGAAGCAAGGAATCCCCAGAGTGAATCTTGTTTTTGTGTTGTGAGGGCTGTTAAAAAAAGAGATAAAGGTTAAATATACTTGCATTATCTCCCTATCACCACTGGGGGGCACCGTTCCCTTTCTGCCAAGGTCCTGAGCTTCAGGATGACAGTAGCTGCACTGCCTGACTACTCACATACTTTGCATTAGATGGGAATGACCTGCTCTGTTCCTTATGATGGGATGAGCACTACGCCTTGACATCTGCCCTGTCAGCAATGTGCACCTCCCCTGGAAGCCCCCCAGACCTCTGTCACTATCATCTGATCTGCTAATGTAACCTTAAGACCACTTCCTGCGCCCCTACCCTAACCAAAGGACTTCTAGACCTTTCTAGATCTTTGTCTCCTCCAATTATACTTTGAGATGCCTCGGCGCACACTGTTAACAATAATAATAAATAGTATTTGGCCCAGCACTTAGTAAATGCTTTTTCACTCATTCTAGCTCTAAATATAAGGTCATGTGCAGTCAACTAAGCCCTTTTTAGAGGTTGAAAGGTCTATTTCTACTCACTCATTTTTCCCAACAGTGTGATGGTACCTCTAAATCAGTTCACTTAGCTACTAAGGGGCCCAACCATATTGTTGTGCTTAATTCACCTCAGCTAGTTAGTGTCATAGCTCAGTTCAAGTAGCACCTACTAGATGAGGCCCTTATCACACCACTAGAGCCTGTCCTACTCAGATTATCTAGTTTTCCTTCCTGTGTATGTATCATATATACTTATTATGTGTGTGTCTGTCATTTCCCTCTGTAGACTATAAGCTTCTTGAGAACAGGGACTGTTTTATTTTTTTCTTTGCATCCCCAGTGGCACTGAATAAATGCTTGATTGATTTGCATGACTTAAAATAATTAGGTGTTATATGCCCTGAGCTATAAGGATATCACAAAGTGAGAAAGAATGGGGCTTACAGGGCTAGTCTTCTGGAAGGTCCTCATTATCAGTACCAGGGCCTGAGTACCATAATCGAGGGTGAGATGTCCAGGTCTTGCGTAAAGGCCTCAGGGTAAAGTAGGAGTCTGAGTTTTTGTCTCAACTTTTCATTAATTCTAGCAGCTTCTTGGTTTGTTCTTCATAATTTATCTTGACTACAGTCACTTCCATCCCAGACAAGTGTAAGGTGATCCAAGAAGACCCTAATTATGGGTAATTGGAAGAAATCTGGGCTGAGTAGATCTGTGAGTCTGGGTGAGTAGAGCCAGGGATTTTAGCAGCAGATAATAGGCAGACTACAAGAGTAGGTTGGATGTTAGATGATTTTCTGAGGCCCCATCCCATCTAAATCCCATAATGCCTTTTCTCAGTATCTATACCACCTCACCACCATCATTTTAAAGTCAACAAGTCTAAAATCAGTGTTTTCCTCTCAAGTCTCCTCTCCTTCTTGACTTCCTTATTTGTTCCTGATATCACCATTTTCCTAATCACATAGGCCTAAATTTACAACTTAGTAAATCATCTTTTACACCACCACCTTCCTTGTTTTCTATATCCAATTAATCATTAAGTCCTGCCTAATTTTCTATCATAACGCTTTTCACATTTATCAATTCCTTTGCATTCACATGGGCATTATATTTATCACTTTATCACCTCACACATGAGAATAATTAAACAACTATTAAACTGATCCACCTATTTTAGTGCCCATGCCACCAATCCAAACAGCTCATCATCACTAGATTGACTTTCCTAAAATGCACTGAGACTTGGGATAGTACCAGAATAGGACAAGTCTCTGGCGGACAAGGACCAGGACTTAAACTAGTAGGTAATTAAGTCAGCCTGGCCAGTGATCATGTCCAAAGAAATTGGCAAAAGTACGAAAGAAAACAGAATTGCAGGTAAGCAAGAGGTCAGCTTTAGAAACTTGGCTAAGACCTAGCCTGGAGAGCTAAGGAACAAAGAGGGTTAGGGGTACAAGTCAAAGAATCTAATCACAAAAAGTCAGAAACTTTGTAAAGAGTTTTGATAGCAGGTTTGGAGTACAAGCAGCCATAATGGACCCTGATACTCCTGAGCCCAAAGTTGCTAAAGGAGGAGTGATCCTTTGGGCTTCAAGATAGGGACATCCTGTCTTGAGCTAGAATCACTATCAGAATGTGGGCTACCATGAGTCAACAAGTAGGCACTGTTAGCTAGAAGAAGAACCAAATACCAGAAGAAAAGCAATTTCTTACCTCTGGCTTTGCTTAAGACTTGTAGTATTTCCCCACTATATACTCCTAAAATCTGAATTCCTTAAATTAACATATGTGGAGGGTCCTGAATACCTCTCCCTTCCCTTGAAGGGTTCTATGTTAACCTAATCCCCCTCTCTGACCAGCTGCTTCAATGGCTGGCCACCCACCACCCCACCACCCACCCCCAAAACAGGACTGTTGGCAAGTGGATTCCCTGCAGCCAGCTGGAATCGGGAGCCAAAGTTAAGGTTGATGGTCAGCCCGCCAAGGAGTGGAATTTGCAAATTTACTGTAAAGCAAAAACCGTGTACATAAAATATATCCCCATCATAGCTGGGGGAAGCACAAATAACTCAGGACATCAGGAAAGGCCTCTTACAACAGGTAACATTTGAGGGAAGGCATAGACATGTTTTAACCTACATCAGCATTAAAGAGTTAAGTTTGAAACTCTCCATGAGGAGAATTGCTCATACTTGATTTCATAGTTTGAAGAGACTTTGTGGGATGATTATTGCGGGACAACTTGAGATTGTCTACTGTACTTTAAACTTTTGCTTTTTTGAATGAATAGGCACTTGTTATGTGCTAAGTATTGTACTGATTAACGTGCTTATTAATAACAATTGTTAGGTATCATTTTATTTAGGAAATCAAAGTTTTAAAAACTTCCAAATCAAAGAAGTGTGGGGAGATTTATATGAACTGATGAAGAACTAGGAAAAGAATATACACAATAACTGCAACGATGTCAATGGGAAGAACAAAAATAAAATTGTTGGCCATATGATTATAATGACCAAGTTTTTGGCCCGAGAGGATAAGTGATAAATTGTACCTCCCTCGGAGAGGGCCCCAGGAGCAACAGAAAAGACAATTTCTTGCCAGAAGACTTGGGATCAAATCCCAGATTCGCCCTTTTAAATCTGTGTGGCCTTGGGCTCAGTTCCATCATCGCTAGGTGATCGATTTAGGTTCCTTCCAGCTCTAAGTCTGCGATCTCTTTTTTGTTGAAGGGGAAAACCGGAGGTGTGAAACACTACTTACTGCCAGACTCTAATGCGTCCGTTAGTTTTGCTCAACAGCTCCCCAGCCCCTTCCCTTTTATTTTTTGGCACAAGAATGTGGATAAGGGAGATGGAGAGGAATATATGTGTTAAAATGAAAAACTTGTTATTGTTATTTTAATTCTCGCCTTTTTGCATTTTCTTCCAGCCCAACCCCTTAGGAAGGATGAGGGCAGAGAGTGAAAGCTGGCGCTAGAGGCTCACGGAGCTGTGGCCGGCTCCCCGCCCCCTCCAGGAGCGCAGGCGCACTGAACCTCTGTACCTCTCCCCCACCCACCTACTGGAAATGTGCACGGGTCACTTCGCTTCCCTCCCCCACGCTGGCCACTTAAGGTTCCCCAGCCCACATTGCATGGGCGCAGGGGGCCATCTCCAGTCGTCCTGATGTGTATCTGCCCACTGGACACTGATGGCTCCGGAGGAGAGAGTGAGGCTGGTGACTTTGCACAGCCCTCCCTCGCTTAGATCCAATTCACTTGCATGTCATAGCATCACCTCCATGACATCATGGTCTTTTTCCAAAACGAACGACAAACAGCAACAGCATGTGCGCAAGCGCACTACGCTCCCCGTATTTCGTCACATGTGACATGCGCAGTAGGCTCACTGTACTCCCCGCCCCATCCCCGGGAACGCAGGCGCAGTAGGTCCGTTGCGCCATTCCCTCTCTCTCCCCCTTGAGCCAATTTGCATCTTCTCAGCAAAGGTTTGGGGAGGGGGATCTGGAGGCCGGCTTTGAAAGACGGCGACATTCATTTTTCAAGCTGGGGCCCGTGAGGGCTGAAGTGCGCGGTCCCCGGACCGTGAAACCGAGTGCCTGTCTGAGGAGGCCATGGAGGCGGAGGTGGGACCAGGGGAGTCCAGGGAGCTGGCTGAGTTCCCCGCGGCGGTGCGGGCGAAGATCGAGCGAAATCGGCAGCGAGCGCTGATGCTGCGCCAGGCCCGGCTGGCGGCCAGGCCGTACCCGGCGGTGGGGGCAGCGTTGGGGAGCGCAGGAGGAGCAGGTGCGCGCGCAGCCGGGTGGCCCCGCCCCCATCTACACCCGGTGACAGCTGAGCCTTGTCTGAGCCGCTCTGGCCAAGCCGCGGTCGGAACAGCTTCCCAGCTCGCCACACGCATGCCTTCTTTCCTCTTCCTCTTTTCCTCCTCCTTTGGTTATTATTGTGGTAGACCTGACACAACCACCCCAGTCAAGGAGGGTTTGAATCCTGACCCTGTGTATGACTGGGAGGGGAGGGGAGGCAGGGCATTGAGAGTCGGAGGACCTGGGATTGGACAGCTTAGCACTTTCCTCTTTTGTCAGATGAGGAGGTAGGATCAAGCTGGGAATTTATTGGGTCCTAAATTACTTAACTAACCCTTGAGTCTTAGATTTCCTCTGTATTATTCGGAGAAGCGGGCCAATCAACATTTATTAAGCGCCTACTGTGTGTTAGGCACTCTGCCAAGCAAAGTCGATGGAGAACTGGCCTCAAAGCTAGGAAGACTTGGGTTCAAGTTCTGTCTCTGACACACACTCCTCCTGTGATCCAGGGAAAACCCCTTAACCTCTCTGTCTTCTAAGATCTTAAGTTGCAAAGGACTTGCTGACCCTTATTAGTAGAGGAAGGCTGCTCACCAGGTGTTTCCCCTCATGATGAAATCCCAAGTCTAGTCCCTATTTTCTTTGTGTGGTGTTTTTTTTAGGCATTTGGGGTCAAGTGATTTGCCCAGGGTCACACAGCTAGTAAGTGTCAAGTGTTTGGTCTGAGGCTAGATTTGAACTGAGGTCCTCGTGATTTCAGGGCCAGTGCTCTATCCACTGCGCCACCTAGCTGCCCCTAGTCCCAATTTTCTAAGTTTATTATGGAAGTAATAGTATAGTTTTTACACTGACAACCTCTCTCAGATTTTGAGTGAAGTAAAAAAAAACAACTCTTAGATGTAAGTAAAGAATTTTATAAATCTTAAAAAAGTGTTACTGGAATGTAAGCTGACATAGTAGTGGTGGTTATATGGTGGTATCATTTTTTCTAAGGAAAAAATCAGGCCTTGTTTAGACAAAGTTTATTCATTCATAAACTTTTGTTAAAAGGTTACTTTTCTTGAAATGCAGACCCTCCCAAGACATTCTGCTTCTTCTGTAATGTTTATAGACGAATGACTCTCTTTAAGAAAAAATAGTATAGTGTTTTGAAAATATGAACCTAGCAGTATCTTACAAAGGTAAACTTACAAAGCTTTCCCTTAAGGATTTTCCTTTCTGTAAAATCTACATACGTGGGCTTTATTTATTTACTTATTTGTTTAACCACATCTGACACTGACTATATGTTACCTTATAAAGATTCATCTCTTTAGTGGAAGTTGGTTTTTTTTAATCTATCAAAGTAGTTCTACTGGTGTGTCCTACCATGGCATGGAGGGATACCTTTGTTCTTGAAGGCTGTGGAAATGTTTTTGAGTATAGACTGACTACTGAATGTCAGTTGTTTGTGGACAGGCCTAAAGAAATTGGAAGGGGCTCATTGCCAGATTGGACAGAGTATGATAATGAATTTTGACCAAAGTAACTCGGACTATTGAACTGTAGAAGGGTGGTGACCTTTGCCAGTGGTGAGAGTGCCCATGGTGAGGGAATCACAGATCCTTGGAGAAAAATCACAAGATGATAGGACTTGGGAGGGAAAAGGACCTTAGAGGTTATTTAAGTGATTGTTAGAGCATGGTCCTAGTTCTGTGTCCAGTCTGCTGAGAATGACTTCTTGGCCCGTTTCTTCATCTCTCAAACGAAGTGATTAGACTAGGTTTCAAAGTCTCTTTCAGCTTTAATGTTCTATGTATTTTCAAGTTCACTTTCCATTTAAACTTCATAAGAATTCTGTGAGGTTGACAGGGCATATATTTCTCACATTTTAAAGATGATAAAAATGGGGTTCAAAAGATTAAATGCATTGCCTGAAAGCCACATGGCGAGTGAACAATGGGACACATTCCCAGTGGGTGGGAGGAAGTTTAGAACATCATGTGCTTTTCGTGGTACTTTTGTAACCTGGTACAGATAAAGAGTAGGCACACAGATTTTGAAATGGAAGGAAACTTGGATCCTCTAATCCAACACTCATTTTACATATGAAGAAACTGAGCCTCAGAGAAGGGAATTGACTTGTCTAAGGCCACACACAGGTAATAAGTGGTAGATTCAGAATTCAGACCCGGGTCCTCTGACTCCAAATAACAGATAAACAAATGAGACAAAATGTCGAAATAGATTCATAGCTAAGACAACTGTTAGTCCTACTTATGCATAGTGCCTAGTATCTTTGTCAAGAAATCCCCAGATAGGGTCATGAACAGTTGGACGTGACTGAAAAAAGACTGAATAACATCAAATTGGTGTTTGTTGAAAGAGAGAATGAAGAAGCAGCACCCAAACCTCAGAGTATTCATCTACTTTCTTTCTTCTTTCCCCCCCCCCACTTCATAATAAGAAATCATGGAAAAAATAGAATTAAAGATTCTTTCAAAATATAACCCTTAATGCTGATTTGATTAGATTAGAACTTTAGAGTTAGGAGGGACCACAGAGCTCATCTAGTCCTGTTGTTAGTCATGTTGGACTCTTCGTGACTGCGTGGATCATAGCATACCAGGACCTTCTGCCCTCCACTATCTCTCACAGTCTGTCAAAGTTCATGTTTGTTGTTTCCGTGGTATTGTTTGTCCATCTCAACCTCTGCCATACCCTTTTCCTTTTGCCTTAAGTCTTTCCCCAACATCAAGGTCTTTCCCAATGAGTCCAGTCTTCTTATATAGCCAAAGTATTTAAGCTTCAGTATCTGACCTTTCAGTAAATAGCCTGAATTAATTTCTTTAAGTATTGATTGATTTGATCTCCCTGCTGGCCAAGGGACTCTCATCTAGTCTTAATCCCATTATTTTATAGATGAAGAAACTAAAGCCCAGCAACTTGCCAAGGTCATATAGCGAGGCAGTGTCTGATGTTATAGTATAGAAACCAGCTGTTGGAAGAGGCTTTTAAAATGAAGTCCTTCAATTTAGATTTGGAGTAACTTTGTTATAAGCCAGTGTTGGATACTAGGAGACACCCTGTTTTCCAAAGCTAAGGCCCAGCAAGCAAGCTGTGTCCAGAGCTTGGCATGACAACAATCCTTTGTGCTCATCCTCTGGATGATCTCACCCCTCTGGCAAAATCACATAATTATTGTATTGCTTTGACCAGCATCGGGTGTTCTTTGGGCTCAGACAAGCATTGGACAAGTTAGCCGTGGTCTGGTCGTGAAGTCCTGCTGTGGATCAAAGTTGTCTCATTGCTGTTACCCATCATTGTCAGGGCTGCACCTCTCTGTGTAGCTTGGTATGAATTTTGAGATCTCCCCACACTGCCTTTGGGGACCCCCACTGGGGGGGGGGAGGCCCTGGCATATGTGTCCTTCCTTGCAAGCCCTTTTCCTCACTTTGAAATTAAACTTCTCTTTGATTCCTGACCCTCCTGTCTTTAGCCTGCTCTGTTCAGCTCTAGCCACCCACAGGTTAAAGGCTGGTTCAGTCTGGTTGAAAGCCAGTCTGTAAGTTTACTTAGCAGTTTAACTACACTAACATCTTATTTTCTTTTTTCAGGCATTACTAATGTGAAATCAGCACCAAAAATAATTGACACGGGAGGAGGCTTCTTTTTAGAAGAAGAAGAAGAAGAGGAGCACAAAATTGACAAAGTTGTACATAAACCAGGTAAAATCTGATAGATGTCCCAGAATCATAGATTTAACAGAGTTAGAAGGAACTTCAGAGGTAATCTAGTACAGCTCCTCTCCAAAGTATGAATCCCTCCTGTGACAGCCTCAACAAAGTTGTCCTGCCTCTATCTAAATACCTGTAATGGTGGGAATGTGTGTGCCCCATGAGGCAACCCATTGCATTTTTTTGACATCTCTTGTCATTGTGAAGTTCTTCATATTGCATCTTTCTCTCACTGGTTTTATATTCACATTTTAGGACTGCACAGAATAAATCTAATTCCTTTTCCAAATGACAGATGGACCTCAGAGGCTATCTGAATTTATTGCTAGGTACATTGGATTTTTCTGATAAGGAAAAAGGGGAAGTGATCTATTTCTCCTGGCCACTTTATTTCTTAACATTTAGTGGTAAATTCCTCTCTAAATGTGTGATTTTTTTTTAGTAAATCAGCAGTGATACTGGGAAAAGAAAAAGCTCATACATAATCCTAACGTATCCAAGTGGGGTTTATAGAAGAGTATTTTTTATAGCAAACCAAGGCCTTAGAAGAACTGAAGATGAGGACCATTGCTAATTATCATTCATGTCTGTATCAGATTAAGTCTTGGAGGAAAGGGCCCCCAAAATGGATTCCCCTTTTAATGCAAGTCTGGTGAGCGCCAGTGGCATTTCACTAGTTTTCTTAGTTGCCAGAGTAACAGATTACCCTTGCTTCTGTATCAGTAACTGCTCCAAGAAAAACACAATGCCATCTAATTATACTATCTTCTAGTCCATATTGTTCCATCTCATCCACAAAGATATTAAGAGAATTGTAAGATTTCTTGCTAAAATCCAAATACACATCATTTAACTAATCATTTGATTAACAGTCAGGCAAAGGAAATGTGGTTAGCTTGGCGTGACTTGTTATTCATAAATCCATTCAGGATCCTAGTGACTTCCCCTCGGTCCTTCTTTTCTTTGTATCCCTTCTCTTCTTCCTCCTCCTATCCCCTCATTAAAGCATTCTTGGTACAAATCCAGTAACAAAGAGGAAAACACAGTGCCTTGTCCTGTTCCTGCAGAATTTTGGTCTCCTTGGCCCAGTCTCCATACTTTGAAAGCTTTTTTTGTTCCACGTAGCTTGGAGATTGAAAATTTGGAATGGCGACAATAAAAACTGTTCTTAGTTCTTATAAATCAGTTTTATGTCCAGACAATTGTGGGTCACAGTTCAGTGGGTGATAATGGTTTATTGGTTGAGTTTTCCAGGATCTTTTGAGTTCTGTATTTCTGGTTCAAGGATTTGTCACCTGTTAGTTCATGAAAATAGTGAACTGCTGATAAATAATTCTGACTACCAGATTATGTCTCACTAGATGTTTGGTAGGTTCTAAATTTCTACAACCTGCATTGATGTGTTACGTTCTTTCTACCTTTTCCTTACATTGTCTACATTGATTGGTATGAGGGCCCCTTTGTTGGTTTTTGGTGGCAATAATCATCTTTATTCCCATCAAAAAATGTCCACGTGACATTCATACATGGGTTAGACACTGCTTTGTCAACATACCGCTGCCTCTGGTCATGTGAATGTTGCCAAGTTTCTCATGGCCATTGCCTATAGAGGGTTTGATTACATTCTTACATCTAAATCACTTTCATAGGTTTCGTCTGACAAATTCAGTGGTGGATACATAATATCAGTTTTTACTATTGCTCAGTGAAGTGATATTATATCCTTATTTCAGAAATATTTCTGTAGGCCTAATTTAACCTGTTTGTCATTTGTCTTAAGAATGTCCACCAGTCCTCCTTTTTTTGGTATGGAAGTGTTAATATTGCTATGGCTGCCTTTAGGTGATGGACCTTATGTTTTGTTAATATTGTATGGGTTTTATATGAGAGTTACTTTCCAGAACCGTTGTATAGTCTATTTTACAGTTTCAAAAGTATACACTGAGACTCGTATTGGTGTAGCTGTTAATCAATTTAAATGTGTTTTTCCCATTCAACTTTGATTTCAGAATACCTGTAAATATTTTTATGTATTCAGCTATGGCCTCCTTCTTGGCATCTTTATGTTCAGTGTGATTTCCCTGGAGGAAGCCGAAGTGTTGCCCTCATGCATTGGTTCAGTGTGTAACCTCTGAATTCAAGCTTGAAGCCTTCAGTCTCTATTTTTTCCATGGTGTACTGTATTCTACAAATTGAAGGAGCTGTTTAGTATATTTGTTGGTAGAACCAAAAGCTCAATGTCATCCATATACATTGGGAAGTTAATAAAATGTTTTGGTTCAATTCTTTTAATATGGAAACCATATTTAGTTTTATTTAGTAAATATCATAATGAATTTAAGGCCAAGCAGAACTATAATTGGCTTAAGCTGCCTTCCTGAAAAATACCATATTTTATATAAATTATTATTGATTTTGTGTTAGAGGTAAGGTTTAACTGGAGAACAGTTTTCAGTGTGGACATCAAATACTCTAAGCCTTCTCAGTATAGTTGAATCTATTGTCCATATATGCAGTGCATGAATAAGATACAAATGTGGGACTTAATTTAGAGATTTTGCAGTAATCAACAAAGGCAGTGTATATGTTACAGTGCTTTCAGGTAGCTTTTTCCGTTAACTGCTGAATTGATAATAAGTAGCTTTTTATATCCCAGGGATATTTTGGCACACCTCTTTTGCTCTTTAATCCATTGTTTTATTGTGTTTATAATGTCTGTGTGTGTATGTGCGCCCGTCCCTGTGCTACGGGTTGTGAGTGCTTTGTATAAAGTACATAAATAAACACCTACTTGACTTAGATTTGGAGGGATCACTAGTGTTCTCATCCTTTGGTAATAGATATGGGATACCTTCTGTTAAGAAAGATGGGATCAGGCTCACATCGCAGAGGAAGCTGGTAAAGTGCCCTGCTAGTAATTCATGCAGCACTAAAGCATTTGAGCCAAAATTTATGGATCTTTTCCTGCCCTGCTGCCTGCTGCTTTCCAGTTTTGCAGAGGATAGAGTTTCAGTCATCTCCCTTGAAGTAAGTGTTTGGTTGAAAGAAGGGGTGTATGTGAGAGGGATTACGTTCGTAGAATCAGTTTTTTCACACTGGCAGGGATGCTGAACCGGTCAGTGGTATTGCTAGAGCCCAGGTGGCCAGTGTTTTAGGGTCAAGCAGTGGTCATCTGGTGACTGGATGGGTTTCCTGCTTTGGAAAGGGAGTTGGATTAGATGACTTCCAATAACCCTTTCAATTCTGATTTTATTATTCTATGGGCATAATTGATTCCTCTTTAACTTTGTTTACAGTGTTTCCCCATAGAGTTCTTGACTGTATATAATACAGCATTGGATCCCATGCATAATTAGGGGTGGGGGGGAGATATTGGAAGGTTTTGATATTTTCTACAATTTGGAAAGAATAGAAAAACCCTTTTAGGGCTTTTTAACCTTTCTCAACAAATCTGGGCAGAGCTCAGATGATTCTGTTCATGTCTCTAAATTCCAATTCCACTTAAACCATTTTCTTCATTGGTCATAAAATAAAGTTCACTGCACCCTTTAGAAAATAGCTGAAGTTGACTGTCTAGGTGGATAAAATTTCTTTTGCTGATCCCTTTCATTTCCCATTTTTCAAAGATCTTTATCATTCTTAGGCTGGACTGTTCCAAATCCCTTCTATTTGGGTTTCTGTCTCCAGGCTTCTTCTAGTCTATCCTCATGAAACCCTGCCTTGATCATGCCTACACCCTGCTCCAGAATCTTCCTAAGGACATAGATTTAGGGCTAGAAGGAGTCTTATAGGCTCTGTTTCCCCCCCCCCCCTTCATTCTGTAGGCAGGGAAACTGAAGTCAGATGACTTGTTCTTGGTTACATAGCTGGGAAGTGTCCAAGGTGAATTCTTACCCAGTTCTCAGTTTATCCACCATGCCATGCTGCCTCTCCTCTTCTGTAATTTTCTCTTTCTGCAGGCATCCGCAGTCTTTTCCTGAGAAGGTATAATTCATTTCCCCAAAGTTTTGAGATGATGGGCTTGGAGAGTGGGAATAGTGAAGTGGGAGGACAGGAGGGTTCAGAGGAAAGTGCTGATAGTCTGGGTCCTTATCTGAGGTGAGGAGAGAGGTCCCACTGCCAGTTGTGTTCCTACCTCATCTGAGTAAATAATTTAGCTGGGAGTGGTGCTCTAAGGGAGCAGGATATAAGATAGATTAGATGGGTTTTATGTCAGGATGAGAAGGGAGAGATACATCACAGGAGGTTGTGGTGGAGGGTGTTATAGTCGGGCATTTTAAGTCTTATCCTGTTGTCTTACGGCTTAGAGGTAACCCCGGTCTCTAGTAATCTAGTCTCTGACTAGTAGACTGCAAACTTTGGTATGCCTTAGGGCTGACAGGGCTTTGACTGCTGGACTGAGGACCAGAAAAACTACATAGGGAGAGGCTGACTACCTGAATTTTTTTTGCAGTCCTTAAAGAGTTAAGAACAGTTTTGATGCAGGCGGTCTCCTTGCAGATCAAAGTACATTTTTTGTACTTGTACTAAATTTCTTACATTGTTTAATTCAGATAAGTGGAATATGTATTCTCTGGGACTTTACTGAAATAGAATACTATCAAGATATCCAGACTATGTGAAACATAATGGTAAAAAGCTATGAAAATGTTGGAAAATGCATAGATATATACCACAGATCATTCAAAGAAAATCTAACTAAAAGATTTATTATTGCTTTCCTTAGGGCCTGTCCTAGAGTACGATTATGCGGTTTGTGAAGAATGTGGGAAAGAGTTTATGGATTCTTACCTCATCAACCACTTTGATTTGGCAACTTGTGATAATTGCAGGTACTAATCATATTTCATTTCCCGTACTTAGAATTTTATCAGGCAGATGGGCATTTAATCTTATTTTAAAAAATATTTAAGGAAAGAAATTTTAAAATTTTCCATTAAATCTAATTAAAAGTTTTTCAATCCAGATGAGGAAATTTCACTGATAATTAAATAAACGTTCTTTAGAAAATCTTTTAAAAGTATATGTTTCCTGTAACGTTGATTCTGAATTCTTACTGCTGTCCTTTGGGTTTTACATCACCTTCATTTATGAATGTATCCTAACTAACACCTGACAAATTTTTGTTGCTGTTGTTTTGTTTTGTTTTGTTCCCAGGGCTAGTTAGTTAATGTCACTTTAGGGGGATTTTTTTTTCCCTTTTTTGATTTTTTTGTGCAGTGTCAGAAGGTGGTGCAGTGGGTAGAGTGCTCTTGGTGTGAGGCTTGCCTTAGTTTGAATCTTGCCTCAGACACTTAACTAGCTCTGTGACCCTGGCCAAGCCTTACAAGTTAAACAGAGGTTAACCTCTGTTTGCCTCACTTTCCTCATCTGTAAAATGGGGGTGAGAACACCTCATTCGTTACTGTCCTTCGTAATCGAAGAGGACCAAGATGATGTCACAGTGTCAGGTTCAGTGGGAAAGAGATGTCTCTAAATATGTGCTTCTCATGTTTCTTTTGAGCTACTACAGCTCTGCTTTGCTCATAGAACACGGCATCTTCTGTGATTTGGTCACGCCATGCTGGGTGCTGCCAGTGTCTACCCTGTCTCACAGTTGATGCCAGAGTTCTTCAGAGAGACCTTTAGATTGTCCTTGTATTACTTCTGACCTCCATGTAAGCACCTGCTTTGTGTGAGTTCTCTGTAAAATAGTGTTTTAGGCAAGCATGTGTTTGGCATTTGAGCAGCATGGCCTGTCTGTCAGCATTGTATTCTCTGCAGTAGAGTTTGAATGCTTGGCAGTTCCTTCAATAAAGGACCTCAGTGTCCAGTGCCAGGTGATCTTCAGAATCTTTCTAAGACAGTTCAAATGGAAGTGATTCACTTTCCTGGCATGGTGCTGGCATACTGTCCAGCTTTCACAGGCATACAACAATCAGGTCAGCACAGTGGCTCTGTATACCTTCAGGTTGGTGGCCAGCTTGATAACTCTTTTCTCCCACACTTCTCTTCAAAGCCTCCTGACACTGAGGTAGCTCTGGCAGTGTCAGCCTCTTCACCTGTGTGGACAGCCCTGGGAAGAATCCTGCTTGTAAGCTTGTAGTGAGGATCAGATGCTTTAACACATGTGAAGGGCATTGCCGACTTCAAGTCTAATATACGTGCCAGCTACTGTTATTCTTTAAACCTGAAACAGAATCTAGTGAGGGCTGGTCTGAGTCCTCGTATCTCCTTTCAGGGCCTTGCAGCCACAGACTAGCCCTGGAATGATCACATTTTGGTAGAAACATTTGTGAGGCAGAATAAAAGAATAGATCCTTCCTAAGGTGTCTTCCCATTCTAAACTCTTTGATGTGGAGGTTTTGGCCTTTTGTATTTAACTGCTTCTTTGTGGTTAGCAATTTTTACTTTTTAATTTTAGGGGGGTATGGTGTTTTGTCTTGAACAACATTGACATAATGAGAATCTTTTGTCAGTCAGAAAGTCCTTGCTGCAACTCCTAGCTTTGAGAAGCTGAATGATGCACTTCTTTTGTCAGTGTACTGTGATTGTCTTAGCACATGGAAATTGCAAAATATTTTTTGCTTCAATGTTTTAAATTGAACTGATAATGTAAGTGGCACTTAGAATTACCTCATCTTTGTTATTCTTTGCTGTAGGGTGCTGACTGTTGCTGTAGTTGCTTGAATAGTGAGGCTAAGAACCATGTTTGATATAGCAGACTTTTACAAATCTTTTTCAGAGATCCTGATGGTAAACACAAGCTTATAACCAAAACAGAAGCAAAACAACAGTACCTCTTAAAAGACTGTGATTTAGAAAAGAGAGAACCAGTGCTTAAATTTATTGTGAAGAAGAATCCTCATCATTCACAGTGGGGTGACATGAAACTTTACTTAAAACTGCAGGTATGGAAAGATTACATTCATATAATCAGTACTCTATGGTTCGGTTTTGTATTAGACTGATCCAGCTACCTATAAAAGTTTAACAAAATTGTCTTAATTTTTTTAGAGGAAAAATAACATGTCATCTGAAAGAGGATTGTTCATATTGCGTAAAATCTTCAACACCATTTCCTTAGTGTTAGAATGAGAAGTAGCTAGAGGACCTTGCCACTTAATTTGAATGGCTTTATCCTAAGGAGTTTGGCATCGAGAGCACAAACATATCAAGTATTTGGTCCCAGCTATAGAGAGCCTCTCATCAGTTGTCTATAAAGATACAAGTTGAATGAAGGGTGACCAGTGGTGTTAAAGATAGTCCCTTGGCCCCAGAGGGGCTGAATCAAGTTTACAATTGTTTAGGCAATTTTGTAAGCCATGACTAGTTGACAAAGCAGATTAGGTAAGATATATTCTGTCACCTTTATGGCCTTGAACTTTTTTATGATGGAGGAGTTCTTTACCCAGTGGGCAGCCTGGCATTTTAGCAACAGAACCCAGTTAGACTCTGTCCCTTTGAATGGGGGTAGAGGATTTGGCTCTGGAGACAAGCACTGTTGTCATGAAATTCTTCCCGACGTCCTCTGCCCCTATAGCTGTCTTTTGAGCAGGGTTATCACCTGATGGTACAGTCCCATCATACACAGATTAGTGAAGGCTATAAGAGTGCCGGAGTCCACCAAGGCTGAAGTGAATGTGATTGTTATAGGGTTAGAAAAGACATTTCATCCAAATTTCTAATTCCCAATCGAAAGAGCCTCACTGCTCCTGTAATCGATGTCACTGTGGTCTTTGGAAATAGATAGTTGGCAGAAGTGCAAAATATCAAGTAGAGTGCCTGAAACTGGCACAAGAAGGCTATTAGAATATATAATAATGCAGTGGTTGTGAGGCCTCTGGGAGGTGGGGCCCTAAGCAGTCACTGTTATCCAGACTAAAACTCAGCCAGAGATACAGCAGTCTTAAGAGAAAATTAATGAGCGGGATGCAGTCAAGTAGAAGAGATGTCATCAAGCATATCACCAACATGAGATAGTAAACGCAGCTTGAGTATAAGTAGATGATAAATCTCTTTTTAGTTTTAGCAGGGCTAATTAATTAGTTCAATCTCCTCTTTTAACTGAGAAGTAATGTTTTTATTTTGCAGAGTCATTATAAATATTGATCTTACTGTTATTATATCATGGACAGATACTGACTTTTTGTACACAGATTTTAAGTTTGTTATTTATCATATACTGTTACTGTTATCTACTCAGAAGGAAATTTCTGTTTGGAATCAATGTGATATGGTGGTGGTTGGGTATTTGTTTTTTAAACATTAACTGAATAAATTAAAAATATTTTAGTTTCATTGAGACATTTGACAGTCTTTCCTGATATCTTTGTGGGAAGTGTTAACTTTTTTCTTGGCACTGAAAAGTTGGGGATGCAGAGTAACTAGGATCCTCAGAAAATGAAAGGCATTCGGTAGCTTTATTCCTCCACTGAGCATGGAAGAGTCAAAGGAGACTTTCTTGGACTACCTATGGGCAATCTCAGCCTTCTTACTGGGAAGGTGAATAGGAACCTTTTGTCCTATTTGTCACTAATCCCAATCCTACCTGTATTCTAGAATATTTTTAAATATTTTCATCTGACAGATTTCTGTTGCCTACCACAATGCAGCACATGAGTTCAAAACCAGTGCTTAATATTAATATCCTGAGTTCTAGGTCCTAGGAAGAAGGTGCCATATTAGTGCAGAAGGGAGAAGGAAGATAGCCCCAACCCTTTTCTGGTGACAAGCTGGTCCTAAGTCAAATTTTGAAGTAGATGATTTGTTTTTGATAACTCTCCACCTCCATTTCTACACCTCTCTCCCACTGTGTCTTTCATACACTTTCAGGCCTATTCTAGCTCCCATAATGCTATCATGATTAATTTTGGTACATTGAATACTTTAGAATATACCCTTGCTCTGTCTGCCCAAATGCTCCGTGTTCTAAAATTTCTTATTTGCTCTCAGTGTCTGAACATCACACCTATCCCCAACCCAAAGTTTTTGTTTCCTAACTACAGTTATTCTCAGCTAAGAAAATAGTCTGATGAAGTCATGAGTATAGATGACTGATAACCATAAATCCATTTTTATTTTTTAAAAGAGGATAATTATTAATCCAGAAAAACCTTCCAATTAATGGAATTTTAGGTTTATGTGCAAAGAAAAACCACGTAGCAGTATGAAAAAATTGCGTTGCTCACAGAAAATGATGTTCAGCAAGTGTGCCCTGTCATGGATCAGCTTTTTCTTAACTTGTCCTGTACCAAGAATCCAAAGATTCTTTAAATGGCCCAAGGCTTTTTTCATAAAGACAAGGGGTAAGCACAGAGTGCGGTCTGGTTGGTAGCATACGATTCCCACCTCCCCGCCTTTCTTCATAGCATATATTTAGAGCTGGAAGGACTGTTACAGGTCATTGATCCCACTCCCCTGATTTTATTAATTTCCTGATAATTTATTAAAGCTTTTTACAGTTATTCCTTCTACATTTCGACTTTCCCCATCATGGCTTCAGGTTCGCTATATCACTGGTCAGCATAAGAAATCATGTGGGAATTTTTTAAGACTTTTGTAGCAGCTGCAGATGACATGAGGATAGCAGGCAACACAGAACAAGTTTAGAAACTCAGAAATGCATAACATGTATGTGTAATATTGTATATTATCAACATATTTTACCTCTTAATGCCATAATAATTCAGATGACTTCTCTGGTAGGGAGGGCCAAAAAATTTCACTTGGATTTTCCAGAATGCAGGGGTGCTGTACCCCTAATCCCCACAATGTGGAAGGGGTGACTATATTTCTAACTTTAGTCACTGGCCAAAATACTGCCCTCTGCCTCCTCCTAAATAAAGAAAAGTAGTTATATAAGATTGACATTAGTAGCATTTTGGCAATGTATATATCATTCTGCTTTGGTAGTTCACTGCCCTCAGCATCCCACCAAAAGAAGGAAGTGTATTTCATCATCTGTCTTCTGGGACCAAGATCCCTCATTTTACAGATGAGGAAACTTCAGCCTAGAAAAGCTAAGTGATTTGCCAGTAGTCACACAGCTATAGTGTAGCATAACCAGAATTGGAACCCATGTTCCAAATGCAGGGCACTGTTCCTTCGCACCATATTATTTTAAAGCCATTCTTAAAGTCAGCATTGCTTATTTTATGGAAAGATTTTGAATAATTTTCATTTAGTTCAATTTCAGTAAAAGCCCCAGTTTTCTTATGCAAGAGACCTAGAACATTACACCCATCTCTGTTACTTGTAAAGTTGACTTTACTTTGTAATAGGCAAAAAGTCCCTTGGTTCTGTGTCCTGCAGGTTGTGAAGAGGGCTCTTGAAGTCTGGGGTAGTGAAGAAGCCCTAGAAGAAGCAAAGGAAATTCGACAGGAAAACCGGGAGAAAATGAAACAGAAAAAATTTGATAAAAAAGTAAAAGGTGAGTAGCTGGGGTTCAGCCTGTGAAAGGCTCAAGCTTTTCAAGGGCTTTGCCAGGTTTCTAACTGCTATTTAAAAGAGGAAAAAAAAAAGGTATCGGAATATGACTTTGTCAATAACAGAGAGATGGTTTAAAGTAGCATTTACTGTGGGCTAATGGGTTGGTAGTGCTGCTTTTTGCTCATCAGTCCGATCAAACTGGCTTCTCACTGTGGGTGGCCAGAGCTAAACAGAGCAGGCTAGAGACAGGAGAGTCAGGAATAAAACAAAATTTAATTTTAAAGGGAGGGAGAGGACATGCATAAGAGGAGGGGATCTAGACACACGTGTCAGGGGCCTGCTCCTCATGGGGGCACTCAGGGCAGTGTGGGGAGATCTCAATACTTATACCAGTGGCCACGCAGCGAGCTGCAGCCCTGACAGTGAGGGGTAACAGCAACACTGAGACAAGTTTGATCCATAGCAGGGCTTCACGACCAGAACCACAAGTACTTGTCAAATGCTCGTCTGAGCTCAGAGGAACCTCGGTGCTGGCCAAAGCAATACAATAATTATGTGATTTTGCCAGAGGGTGAGCACAAAGGACTTGTTATGCCAGGCTCAGGGCACAGTTTGCTTGCTGGGCCTTAGCTTTGGAAAACAGGGTGTCTCTAATATTTTCACATTCTGTTTTTGGAAACCATCTAAAAGCAGGTTAAGATTTTCATTAGAACCATGTTGTTACAGATTGTGTTCCTGACTGAGACCAACAGTATTCCAGGAAAGCAAAGTTACTATTCTATCTCTAAACTAACTGCAGTAGGCATAAGATTTTAGAGCTAAAGTGAACCTTAGCAGCCATTTAGTCTAAGCCCCTCATCTTACAAATGAAGAAACTGAGGTATAGAAGCTTATTCAAAGATAACCATTTAATTAATAATTTTGCTTATTTTAGAATTTAGAAATTTTGTTGGAGTTGACTTGGATGGGTCATGCTCATAAATCTAGAGCAGGGAGGAACCTTAAAGACCATCTAGGCCTAGAGAGGTTTTTAAAAAAATAGCTGTTAGAACATTTTAATGATATTCTAGTGAGAGAAAGGAGCATGGCTTTTTGTATATGGCTCTGGACTTGGATTTGGGAGACCTGGCTTTGGATCTCATTTCAGGCACTAGCTGTGTGATCTTAGGGAAGTCATGTTGTTCCTCAGAGCCTCAATTACTTCATTTGTAAAATAGGGATAGCTGTCTCACGTTATGAGGAACGCACTTTGTAAATTTTAAAACCCAAACCCAAACCCTAGATAGTAAAAGGTTTCCCAGAGTACTGTGGTTTTAAGAGTTTAGAGAAGTCTGATTTGAATTAACTTGTCCTTTGTTTGCTTTTCCCAGTTCACTTTTCCCTATCCCAAAAGACAGTTGATAAAGGGTAAAAGAAATTTTAAAATAAAAAAGCCATAGGAGGATATTTAGAAGGGAGATTGGAAAAACTGTTACACTCCTTAGATGATGAGGTATTTATAGACCTTGGCCATTTTACTGGTTTGTTTTTTTTTAAACACACTGCAGACTTGCCTTCTTCCCCCTGCTCTGCTCTCTGCTCCAAGTTCCTCTCCATATTGGGCCCTGCTGTGAACCCCGAGTACAGGCAATGAGAAATCAAGTTGCTTTGCTGTGTATGTATCTATTAATTTTAGAGCTGAATGAACAAAGGTGATGAAATACATATTGTTGAGAAAGGGGCATAGACTGCTTTTCTCTGAAATAACTACTGCTGTAATTTGAATCAGTGGCTGTCATGTTGGATGCTGCGGCCCAATGTTTTCTTAGTTGGGTTAGGCTTCCCTTAGAGGTTTCTTTTTCCTTTTCTTTGTGCTTCTTCAATAAAAAGTAAACAGCCAAGAATAGTTTTAAAATCAGCATAAACAGCATCTTGCTTAATTGTTTAATGAATGTTTAATAAACATTAAAGGATACTCTAAATAAGTTACAGTTTTTAGAGCCAGGTTTGAGGAAATATAAACACCTAGGTCATAATAACACACTAACATAGTAGTTTAGCCCTTTTACAGAATACTGAGCTACACAACCCCTATGAAGTAGGTAGTGCAAATATATCATCTCTGCTTAGATGAGAAAATTATGGTCAGAGTGGCCATGTGATTGGTCAGAGAAAATGTCTAGTAAATGGCAGAGCCTGCATTCAAATCGAAGTTTCTGGTTTAAGTTGAATACTTTCTGGAAGCAGTACCTTTTAAATGTTTACCTGTTAACAGTCTTTGTTTTGGGCATCGAGGTGGCACAGGAGATAGAGTGCTAGGCCTAGAGTCAGGAAGACCCGAGTTCAGATTCGGCCTCAGACATTTACAAGCTGTGTGACCTTGGGCAAGTCACTTCACCATTTGCCTCAGGAAATGGCAAACTACTCCAAGTCTCTTTGCCAAGAAAACCCTAGATAGGTCACAGAGAGTCAGACATGACTGAAAATTTCAAATCATTATTTAGCCTACCATGATTTTCCTGCAAGCTTTTACTCTGAACCTTTATTGGAATTAATATCTTTCATCGATAGTTTAAACTCTAGGGGACTGTTTGTCAAAAGTCTTTGCTATTTTCCCCAAATTTTGTGTCCCTATTTTTTGTTACATATTGAATTTCCGAGGTTTGTATAAGTATGCTTTGGTTTCTCTTGGTGAAACCAAACTCTTTGAGTAAATGACTTTCTTCATAGCTAAGGCATGATTTTTATAGATAGTTGTAAAGACTTAGGGGAAAAATGAGGGAAAAAAATTAAACTTCTGATTGAAAACATTGTGAAATTTTGAATTATGTATTTTTTAAATGAACACAATATTTAAAATAAAGCATTAATTACATTACTGATGTTGAGATTTTATCGTCAGTCCTTTTGTAAGCAGAGTCAAGGTGCAAGATGCAGTAGGCTTTGGAAAACTATTCTTGCCCTGCTCTTCTGTAGTGTTCTATTTCACAGTGTTATTGAAAAGCAAGTTAGTCCATTGCTTTCCGTCCTGTGGCACTAACATGTAGCTAGTTATCGATGATCTCCCCCATTGCTTAACATTCTTGCACAGTCAGTTAGCAAGGCAAATAAGTAGTTTATCCTCTTCTGGAATATTCATGGGAAGACACAGACAAAAATCACTTAGAATCAAATGTGGAGGGGGGGGATCTGCACCAGTGGACAGAGTAAAACTATGTTGATAAGACCTTGGTTCCATTGAAGATATGCCTTTTTCACAGAGATTGGATTTTAAAACACATATGAATAGAACACTATTTTAAAAGAGAGTTCTGTAGGAAGAAACATCTCTGGATGGAGTTGCCTTGTGGATAGAGAGCCAGTCTTGAAGCTGGGAAAACCTGGGTTCAAGTCTCACATCGTGTTCAGAGATAAAGCTTAAAATGCATTGCTGATAAGTAGCAGGCAACACAATATATAGTGCAAGCATTTTTAATCTGGGGGGGGGTCTGTGATTTTTTAAAAAAAAAATTTTTGATAACTATTTCAGTATAATTGGTTTCCTTTATAATCCTATGTATTTTATTTTATGCATTTAATAACATTACTCTGAGATTGAGTCCATAAGCTTCACCAAATTGCCAGAAGGGTCCTAGACACAATAAAGGTTGAACCCCTGATATAGTGGAAAAACCACTGGAGACCCAACTTCAGACTCCCTTTTATTGAGGATTCATTTAAAACGTTGTCACCTTCACTTCTGTGAAATGGGAATACTTACCTTTTTCTAACCTCAGATGATTGTTGTGAGGGCCATATGTAGTCATAAAAATGAAAATGCTTTTCATGTTTAAGTCTATAGTCACATAGCTAGTCTCTGAGGCCAAACTTGAACTTAGGTTGTCTTGACTCCACAGCTGCTCCTACATTCAGAAGACCACACTTTCATTTCTTTCTAGACATACTAAGTACTCATTACCAAAAACTTTTATAAAATGAGTTTTAAGATTAGATAATTGCTAAGGTCCCTGCTAGTGTTGACATTTTATAATTGTGAATCCATCAGTGGACACCCACCCCAACAGAGACCATTTTTATCTTGTCTTGTTCTCATGCTATTTTACATTTCAGACCCTAACTTTATCCCTTCTCATTGAAGGGCAGTAGAGTATTCTCATTAACAGCTGCTTCAAATGTGTATTACCTTTATACAGCTCAGCGGTTTCAATTAGTAAGATTATTTAAACATAAGTATAAATTGGCATCTGCAGTTATTCTTTTGATGTTTTGGTATCTTAGAATTACGCAGAGCTGTAAGAAGCAGTGTATGGAAAAAAGAAACAGCTATTCACCAACATGAGTATGGGCCAGAAGAAAACATTGAAGATGACATGTATCAGAAGACTTGTACAATTTGTGGCCACCAATTGACATATGAAAAAATGTAATGTGAGTTTTTAGATTTAACCATTTTGAAATATTTTATATTTAAATAAAGAGAATTTTAAAGACAAGTCATGTAATTATGCAAAATTGTTAACATGAAGTGGTTTCAGTTTTCATTGTTAGCAAGCACTGATTTTTACATTTGAGTAGTTATTTACTGGATACTTATGGTTAAAGGCAAGTTAACTTACTTTCATCATGCAATGGGGTGAACACATAAAATCTTAAGATAAGTAGTTTTTGCTATACTTTTAGCCCTGGTCTTATAGAAAAACAGCTACATTATTCTCTTTAATTCTCAATCAATTTAAGTTTGGTATTGCCTATACTTTTGGAGTTGCCATAAAACTTGTCTAATTAAAACACATCCCAATGGTTTACCTAGTTCTGAATTCTGTGCAATGTAACTGCTAACCAATGTGCTGAGAAAGTGGTCTTCTGTGACATTTAAGATTATATCTAGCAGGAAAACAAACTTAACAAAACAATAATTTGGATCATGTTTTTGTAGTCATTACTTTTTCACATGTATTACTTAAACTGTAATGAATAAAGGAAGTACAAGTGAATTATTCTATGTATGTGGCAAGCTTCCTTAAAATGACAACCTAATTTTAACACATGCATTTAAGTACTGTTGTACAATGCCATGCATTTTATGAACAATAACTGACAAGACTCTTACAACAGAAAGGTTTCTGGGTGAGAAAACTGCTCTGGAGTTGTACAAGATTTTTCGTAAGTAGAGATTTTAGTGTCAATTATACACAACAGACTAATGTTAAAAAACATATTTCAATTTTATTTTTTCAACCATATTTTGTCAAATTATCCAGGAACCATGAAAATCTATGCTGCTTGGTAAATAAAAGAAATCCAACTTTTCTACTTCATGAGTTCTTTTTTCTAGTGTTTGACATGCCTCAAGTGAAAGTACTTTTCTTGTGCCTTACTAGAGAAAATATATCAAATTGATCACAAAAAAGTTGCATTTCTGTCACATTTATATGACGTCCTATGGTCAGCTTCACATTATTGTATTTAGGAAATCATTTGGGTTTTAGGTTTAAGCAGAGGTGTTTACCAATTTTTACTTTTTTCCCCTTTCCTTTTTCCCTAATAAATGAAAGAAGGGAAGTAAACAAAATGCTACCAGGAAGCCAACATTCATTCAAACGATCCAAAATAAATGACATATTTAAAAATATATGTTTTGTTAAAGTCTCAACTCGAAGGAGGAAAAAATCCGCAGGCCTGCAGAGCACAGAACTGTTGGAATACAGCCAAAATATGATGGTCCAATTCAGCAGTAAAGAGAAGGTTTTCCAAGGTCACCATGTACTGTTGGATTATCTGATGATGCTATAAAAGTAAAAAGAGGAGAAATTAAGTGAAGGATGGAAACTACCACAAAAACAACTCAGGACCAGATTTTTTGGCCTACTCTTGGGGGTGAGAACTCTCAGTACAAAAACTGGGTAGAGGAAGATGTGTACTTACTACTGTTGAGTGGAAGTAGGGCTATGGCATTCTAATATACCTAACTAAGGGAAAGAACAGAAGAAAAATGGCTAAATGTTAACTCTGAAAATACTCTGCTGTGACAATGAAATCAGCTTGCTTAAATTTGGCTTTCTAGGTGTTGACTAAAGTATACAATAATTTCTTAAAAGCTGTTCATGAGAAAAGGGGGGAGGTGTTACGACTAAACTTTATTTCCCCTACATTAATCCAACAAATGTTTATTATAGATCTGTCATGTGCCTAATAACACTGCTGCTATGGGAGATATGAGAGACATATAAGGGACAGTCCCTGAATGCAGAGCTTACAGTCCAGTTAGGAAAAGCTACATATATGAAAAAATAGCTGAAAAGTTAATGATATAAGAAAATACAAGAAAAGTGTGAACAACCAAAGGAGTGGAAGACAGAGTAAATGCTATGGGATTTCACAGGGAGACACACACTACTGAGTCAAAAAGGCTTCAAAGAACAGGTTAAGACTTGAGCCTGGCCTTAACAGATACAAGATTATGCCAGGAACCAAGTCCCATACCTTCTTATTATTTGCATCTACTTTCACAGGTCCCTAAAGTTAAAAGGCATTAAGCAAATATCCAATTGCTTAGTGAAGCTATCCACAGGACATCAGATTTTGTGTGTATATGTCTAGCTTTCTAAAGAACTTTGGAGGTCACTAACTAAATAGGAAAGATTTGTGAGATCAGAAACTACATCTAAATAAGCTTTTCCTTCATTTATGGACCTACCCTGTAGGTAGAATGGTGGGGAGAACGATGTTTGAGTTTTATGTTAGCAAACCCTCTCTTTGAAAGGAAACATTCTTTCCCATAATTGGATGTTTTCTTGGAGGCATTCTTCAGCTTAGTACAGTTAAAAATAACACTATCTCCTCTTGAAATTCAGATCTGCTTTTAAAAATAAACTATTCTCATCTTTTCATTCTACTATTTAGGTAGCTGAGTATAGGACACAGGGTATCCCTTTCTCTAATACTTGAAGTCCAAGCTATAATCTGACCTTCCCGATCCCCCTAAATGCTATGGATTATTTACAATTTATCCTGTTTATCTTGTTTGCACATAGCTGTTTACATGTTGTTTTCACCATTAAATCGTGAGTTCCTTGAAAGCAGGGACTGTCTTTTTCTTCTTCTTTGTATCTTGAAAATTTAGCACAGTATGCCGTAGGTACCCAATTGCTTGCTGACTGATTTCTTCCACTTTGTAATCATCATAGGGATCTTTTAAAAATGTTTGCTTGGGCTGGGAGCCAAGGTGGTGAAGTAAAAAGGTAGTCCCTCTCGCCCTCCCCTATCAACCTTTGAAAACCAAGAAAATATCACCCTAGGGAAAAAAAAAACCCTGGAACAGCTGAACTAGAAGAAAGATGGGGAAGAGCAGTGCAGCAGCCCAGCAAATCGGTCTCCCAGTGCCTCAGCAAAAATAAGGGAAGCAGCACTACAAAGGGCCCCAGGTGGATAAGCACCTTGCAGCATTCATCTGAAAGGAGCTGAAGAAAACAACTCTGAATCTTCCTAAAGTCCCAGCCTTGCTGATTCCAACCCAACACCAGGTAAGCTGTCAGAACCCTACAGCCTCCAACTGTCAACCAGGAGGAGATCCTGAAGCCCAGGTGGTAGAGCAGGCAAACACCAACACTTGGACCTCTGAGTGCCTCAGTGAGGACAGAGGAACCGGTGGAAACCAGCTCAGAAAACCACCAGGTGCCTCGGCACTCTACCACAAAGGAATCTCCCAGTGCATTAGCAGAAAGAGGGAGGCAGCAGTGCAAGGGGCCCCAGGCAGATAAATACCCTGTGGCACCCATCTAAAAGGAGCTGAAGAAAGCTAAAGGAAAGGAAAAGCAGGTAGCCTAGAACTGCCTGAAAGTTCCAGCCTTGCTGATTCCAGCCCAACATGAGGTAAGCTGCCAAAACCCTACAGCCTCCAACTGCCAGCATAAGAGGCCCCAGCACACAAAGCTGGTGACCAAGAGCTAGGCTCCCAACACAAGAAGTCTGGATCAGTGCCCTCTGTTCCCTAGCAAGAGAGCTCAATCTTTTTAAAGGTTAGGGAATAAAGAAACCATAAGTAAAAAAAGATGTTTGCTTGGAATCTTAGGAACCAGAAGTTTTGTGACCTTAAAAAAGTCATGGCCTCTCTGGGCTTTGGTTTCTAAAATCGATGATGCCCCTAAAGTTCCCCCCAGCTCTGAATCTATGAACCAGTATCTGACTATGAAACATGTAAACAGAAGAGGTGTAGAGAGACTGAACCTGTGACTTCATTAGTATAGGGTAATGTCTAGGTAAGGAAACTCTACCAATATAGGTTGGCAATACCTCTGCAAAACCTCTACAATCTATAGTTTTGGAGTTTGCCCCAGGCCACAAAAGGAATGTACTGGAGACAGTTTGAACTCAGACCCTCTGGTTCTGAGACTGGCTCTCTATCCAAGACAGGTAAGTACCTTAAATTGCTGTCTACTGAAAAACACCAATTGGGTCTTTTTGGTAGAATACTAAAGATAGGCAACTCAAAAGAATGCAGTTTTACTTTCCTTGATGTCTTTAATGTAAATCCAGGAGGCACCATGAATTACATAAATACAGCCACTAATCTTAAAAATGTATTCTTTAGACAGATGGAACCTATTTTTCAACAAGCATTTTTATCATGCATCTACTGTAATGAGGATACAAAGAAAAAAATGAAACAAATCACTGCTCTTAAAAAGTTTATATTCTGGGGCAGCTAGGTGGTGCAGTGGATAGAGCTCCAGCCTTGGAGTCAGGAGGACCCGAGTTCAAATCCAACCTCAGACACTTGACACTTACTAGTTGTGTGATCCTGGGCAAGTCACTTAACCCCCAATTGCCTCACCAAAAAGCAAAAAGGTTACATTCCACCTGGGGAAATAACACTAATGTGTTAAGTATATACAAAATAAACTATTGAATATACCAGGTAATTAAGAAAAGGTAAGGAGGGACAAATCACTTAACATCCCTGGGGCTCAGTTTTTTCAGAGATCATTAATTTACTACAGCATAGGACAGCAGTGACACCTACACATGCTACTGTTATGTTCTTTTGGTGGGATGAGGTGGGGGGCAGAAAGAAGGGGAAATAGGAGGGAGAGAATATGGATAAGTTGAAGGCTCCAAAGTTACATACCACTTTTTGGCTAACAGGAGACAAGGGAAGTTTTTAAAGGAGGCTATAGTTTTAAAAGGGCAGCTAGGTGACATAGTAGATAGGGCACTAGGCAGGCATCAGGAAGACCTGAGTTCAAATCCAGCCTCACTGTCTAGCTGTATGACCCTGGGCAAGTCATTTAACCCTGTCTGTCTCAGTTTCCTTGTCTGTCAAATGAGCTAGAGAAGGAAATGCAAACCACTCCAGTATTTTTGCCAAGGACATCCCAGATGGGGTCACAGAGTCAGACACAACTAAACAACAGTTCAGCATAACAACAAACCCACCAACCTGCAAGAAGATCTGCTGTAGCCTCTCTATACAGTTCTTGTACCAAGGTGTTAATATATTGGTCCCATCCGTCTCACATCGTACCAAGTGTTCTGTCAGTATCATGATAAAGCGCTGGAAAGGTAGAAACATAATGAACAATATTAGCAATCTGTGTCCTATCAATTAGATATTAGGACAGTTCCAGCATTTGAGAAATATTTACCAAAGAGACCAAATGACTTGATCTCCAGCAAATAAGGAAGGTAGCAATTTTAATGATCATTTATTGCTTTCATATTACATGCATTTCCTTTCAAATAAAAGGGAGCTAAAATTATAAATCTAAAAATGTAGGGTTTTCTTTTACTATTCTAAAAGTCTAAAATCAAGTTACCTGAAATATGACGAGGAAAAGATTCTTTTGCTCACTCTGAGCTGACTCGACTTTTTCCTGCAGACGTTCTATTTGCTCCTCTAATGCCCCATCGTCCCTGTCACTGCTTCTGTCATCACGCTATAAATCACAAAAGAGCAAACAAAGGAAACAAGTTAGAAGTAGAGTATATTAAAATCAATCAAGACAGATCAGAATAGTGCCCTGGGGCAAAGGTCACTAAATGAATTACAGAGAAAATATGTGATTTCAAATTCTAAAAATCGTTAACATTGATGACTGTGATTTGTGATTGTGAGAATGGCTAACAGTTTTTAAGTTGTACTCCTAAAAACACACAAACACAGACCCACATGCCACTACACTGCTGACACCGACTGGCTTTTAGCTTTGACTTCTAAAATGCCCAGTGACATGAGATGCAAGTATTCACATGGGTGTCACGACAGTTACTAACTTACCTTCAGGGTATTGTTCTTGAATGGCTACTAGTTAAAATCCCAAGGAATACCTGGCATGACTCCAGATATATGGGAGATATTAAAAGATAATATGGAAGATCCTCTAGCTCTCCACAGATGCAGGTTCACTAAGAGCAGGGAACCCTGTTGGTGTCTCTATTGGACAATAAATAGTGGATATGGTTTGGAGGTTTATCTGAGCTTAGAAAACAAAAACCAGGGAGAATAAATGATTGTGATCACTTGAAAAAAACCAAATTATTCTAAAGCTTTGAACATTAGTACAACTAACTAAACTCATTAATGATTTACAATGTAATTAATTTCAGTGGAAGAAATAAAACCAGTCCCTCCTTTGGTTTCTCTCTGGATTCATTATTCCTTCTTATTCATGTTTCCTCCAATACGGGCATGGTGAGTGGGCCCTCTTCTCTTGTTCTGCTTTCTTCTTTGTACTATTTCATAAAGGCCTTTCTAGAGTTATTTATATCCCTCATATTTGTCCATATTAATTGTATTATAATATCCGATTATTTTATTGCACCTCAATTTAACCATTCTATTATTTGAAGCAATCTTCCAGCTTTTTATAACTACAAATAGTTTTAGAAAAATCTCTAAACAGATAGGGCTTTCAGTGCCTATTTTCCACAATGGAGAATGCGTAGGATTATTTTAAGTAGGTACTTCAAGATGGCTCTACAAAAACAGTCTTTTAAGGTTTTCATTCAACCAGCAATGGATGAGCATACAACCCCTACCAGAACTAATAGGTTTTCCTGTATTTTAGTCATAATACACTTTATGTTGTCTTTAAGACCTCTGATGTGATGAAAGTAATATTTTAACCTTTTTCTTCCCCAATGTTAATCTCCCTAACATCTTTTTTTCTGTCTTAATGCAACTGTTAGAATTTCCAGTACTAAATAAAACAAAAGCAGTGCAAGTGACCATATTTGTTTTTAATGGGGAAGCTTTATAACCTGTCTTCATTACTATTGGTACTTGGTTTAAAAAGGAAAAGTCTAAAACTAGTATGACACTTAAAAATAAAGTCATCATAAAAAATAGAGAACATAAGAAATTTTCCACAACTATGACAGAGGTACAGGAAGAAGGGAATTCATAACCAAGTAAGGGATAGAAGATACAGCAGAACATGAGACAGTATAAAATGCATTAAGAATATGAACAGAGTTTTCAAAAGGAAGAAATGCATATTATATGCAACCATATTAAAAAACCTCCAAATAACTAATAAGAGAATGAAAATTAAATCAGGTTTTACTTCACACCTAGTAAATTTTCAAAGATAAAAAGGACAGAAATAGTCAATGTTGGAGGGAATGTAGGAAGCCAGACACAAATACACCATTGCCATAACTATGAATTAGTCTAACCTAGAAAAACAATTTAGAATTACTCAAGAAAAGTTATTAACTACTCAATTCTTTCATCTAGTCTCCCAATTAGGCATATGCCCCAAATGGGACAAAGACAAAAGGATGGGTCCCAAATGTACCAAAACATTAAGAGCAAAAACTTACAAAAAAACCAAAACACAACAAACTGGAAAAAAAAAGTCCTTTTTGATTAGATTACAGAGTGGCTGAGTAAACTGAGATAATATGAAAGTACTAGAGTATTACTGCATTGTAAAAAAAAAATTCTGAGAAACACAGACAATATTTGATGAAGAGCAAAAAAAGAATGAGAACAATTTGTAAATTGATCACAATATTGTAAATGAAAATGACACTAAAGACGTCCAATTCAGACTGGTTATTACATTGAATTTTAGTTCCAAAGCACTGCAGAAGCATGCCTCCCCTCAACAGAGAGATGATGGACTGCGTCATACACTGACAGATGTGGTTACTGTACTGTATCATTTTAACTATTTTTTTTTTAAAAGGGAGGGGTAGGTTTTTGGGGGAGGGAGTCTAGGGAGAGGTACTGCTAAGCAGGAGTTATGTGGGAAAAAAACTTTAAAAAAACTAAAAAAACTTATTCACTGTATCTAAAATAGCCAGCCTGATAAATGAAAAATGAACTATGTTGACAGAATAAATTTAAGCTATTTAAGGTACAGGTCTAATACTTGTAACTCAATAACTGCACAGCCCATTGTGCTAGATGGTTCTCATGAGAATATTTCTTTAGCCAATTATTGGGAAAGAATAACATTTAATTTAAGCCTTCCAACCTGCTTAGAATGCTGGGCTCTCTAAAATAGACTGTTGACTTATCTAAGAATACACCTGAGCAAGTGAACCTGGGAAAAGGAACACACTGCACAGTTCTTATAGAGATGTGGGAACATCAGCACTTCCTCTCTAATCATATAGGATAAAAAGTTACTAAGAAAGAAAGGAGCAATGGCTAAAACCATCCTCAAACCATCTTGTGAAACAACAAAAATAAGGGACATGGTGACACAGAAAGCACTTTTATTTCTGCAACTGGTTCTACCATGAACTTTTGTGACTCTCTGGACTCTCAGTTTCCTCATCTGTAAAGTAATTCACAAGAGCAATGCGATAATGTGTGGAGCAAATAACAATAGAGAGCCCATGGTATCCCAAAACATGTACAAGTGCCAGCTATTTTAATTATGGAAAAAGAAAAGATAATTGCTTTCCACTAACTTGCTTCAGAAAGTAGGTAAAATGAAAAGGAAAAAATTCAGATACTGCCTGTGAGACAAAAATCATTTACAACTGGCAGTGTTTTGTAATGGAAAGAGCACTGGAGTTAGAACCAGAAGCCCTGGTCTGAGTCCTGCTGTGGCAATTTACAGCTTGTGTGAAGTTGGCTGGTAGATACTAAGTCACAAGAAGCTATGTTAACCCATATTTCTTTGATTAACTTGTTCCAATTAGTAGCAAAAAGTAAGAGTCATTTGTCTGAAAGGTGAAGTGAAAAAGTATAAAAATAAGCTACAAGTAAGAGAGAAGGAAATGGCAAACCACTCAAATATCTTTGCCAAGAAAACTTCAAATATGGTCACAAAGTTGGATACAACTAAAAAAGGACAAAATGAAAAATACAAATAAGAATATAAAATTGTATTCCTGTTCTGAGGCAAGTCAGACCATATGATCTCTGACTTGCTTCAACTCTGAGATTCTCGGATTCTGTGATCGATAAGTGGGTTACTGTAGGGTAAGGTTAAAGTGGCTACTGCCTCACTCCAAAAGATAAGTGAGAAATATGAGAAATCAGAAACAAAAAGAGTGAAGTTCAACTGGGATGAATGCCATAATAAAAAACAATGACAGTGTTACAGCACTTTATTAAGAAGGCAGGGCATCATCAATTGGGGAATGGCTGAGCAAGCTGTGGTATATGAATGTAATGGAATACTATTGTGCTATAAGAAATGATGAACAGGCTGACTTCAGAAAAACCTGGAAAGACCTATATGATCTGATGCTGAGTGAAGTGAGCAGAACCAAGAGGACTTTGTATACAATAACAGCCATGTTATGGGATGAGTAATATTGTTAAACTGAACCCTTCTCAGGATTAGAAGGATCTAAGACATCTCCAGAGGCCTCGGGATGGAAAATGCTGTCCAAATCCAAAGAAAGAACTATGTAAGTCGAATCGCTATCACTTATTTTTACCTTCAGTTGAGTTTTGTTTCATCTTTCTGATGGTTCCTCCTATTGGTTTTAATTTTTACTTACAACTTCACTAATGTGAAAATATGTTTAATAGGAATGCAAATGTAAAGCCTGTATCAGATTGTGCGCCGTCTTGGGGAGGGTGGGGGGAGGAAGGGGGAGAAAAATTTTCAACTCAAAAGCATATGGAAGTGATTGTTGATAAAATAAATTAATAAGATTTAAAAAAATAAAGTACCAAACCAAAAAAAAAAAAGGCAGGGCATGCAAGGATGTACTTCAAGCAGCATCTAGGCTATATGTTTATTGCTTTGGTCAAGGTCATCACTTATGCTCCATTCTTACCCCTATAAGTGGATATCTGAAGAGGATATGGAAAAGGGGAACTAAAAATAACTAATTAAGGGGGTTGGGGAGAAGGGGAATAATTTTTTTTTTGGCTAGGCGATGGAGTTAAGTGACTTGCCCTGGGTCACACAGCTAGTGAGTGTTATTTGTCTGAGGCCACATTTGAACTCAGGCCCTCCTGACTCCTGGGCCAGTGCTCTATCCACTGCGCCACCTAGCTGTCCCTGAGAAGGGGAATAATTAAGAAGGATTCAAGAGCAGTAAGATTACCTCCAACTTCATTGACCTGGACTGAAAACAACAAACATCTGTTCTCTAGCTCTGCTGATACAATGTACTGATGTATTAAAAAAAAAGTCCAAAGACACCAGATTATGAACCTCTATTCTAAACAAACTGCCACTGTTCAGTGGTCTACAAGGGAAAACTGCATGTAGGCACAGAATATTCCCACTTTCTGCCATTCTGTACCTCTTGGGGTAAGAGCTACTCAAATGAAACAAAGTATTAGAGTAGATAGGGTTATTTGATGTAATTCAATTAATATTAATACATTAATGTAATTCAATTAATCCAATGCTTTGGATATTTGCCAAAAAGAGAAAAATAATGTACCCGTTTGTGCTGTCTTGCAAGTTTTTCTTTAGTTTCCTCCAATTCTTTCTGGATTTTCACCACATGTTTGTTCATCTTTCGAATTGTGGAGTGTAAAATTTCCCAGATAAACAACCTAAAAATATAGTAGCAATTAGTATAAACTACACATTTAAAACTAGGATGGGTGCATATTTAAGAGTAAATTAAAGGTCAAAATTGTATACAGGTTAAATACAATACGATCAAAAAGACCTAAGTTGCAAAAGCACATTTTCCCTATGCTGAAAAAACAAATTTTACATATATGTATATATGTATTTGGATTTCCCAGAAAAGTAAGTAGGAAAAAAATTCCAACCAATTCTGAATGAATATAGTAAGAATTCTGGTTTTAAAAAAAGTACAAGAAACTAGTCTTTGCTTACCTAGTAAAATCACGAGAGAGTTCTGAAGAGAAGATCCAATTTGCTACTGCAGCACAGTCCACAATCTGTGTTCGAATCATCTTATCAACTAATACAGCAATCATCTAGAAGAAAACAATCAGTTTGGTACTCAACTGCACATGGTCAACTGATTAATCAATTATTCCCATACCCCAACTGTTCCCAAGAAATTCCCATTTATTTCTTGACAAATGTAGTCAGTTTCTGTTTTTTATGTTTGGTGCTTACAATGCCCAAACGACTTCTCTCTTCTTAAAGAATTATTAATAACATGTAGGTATGCAATGAGGCTTTTGAATAGTCTTTTAAAAGCCAATGCTCTCCTTAATAAACTAATCCCAAACCACTTTTCTAACATATTTTTTTGTTGGACTGTGTCCATTTTCCCAGTGAAGATACAGAATATCCATGTACTCATGCTACTTAGTTAGGAAGATCTTCCCCAGCTTTTCAACAAACCTTTACTCATTAATCCTCTGCAACAAAAGTTGGTGCATACACTGCAAGTATCTTCTTCACTCTCTCATCTTCAATATTGCCTTATTCAAATATTCTTTTCCCACAAACATGCACTGATAATCCCCTAGTTCTAAAAAGAAAAACTTCACCCAGCCCTCATCTCACGTCAAGCTGCCATCCAAGGTATCTTTTTCCTTTTAGAGCCAAATTCTTAAAAAAAAAAAAAAGCATTCTCTCCGTTTCTCACTTCTCAAACTATTCTCAATCCCTTAGTATTTGTCTTTCAACCCTACATATAACTCAAGGAAACTGCTCTCAATTGCTAAATCCAGTGATCTCGAAAGGTTAGTCAAGATGGCACTACTGTACAAAGGCCCAGAAAACATGCCTCTTAACTTTTGGGCATCTCTAATTGGATGCTTCCTGTAGACACAGTAAACATCACAAGTACAAAAGTAACTCCTCTCCCATCCTCCTTCTTTTAATCCATTCCTTCTCTGAATTTCCCTATTTCAGTGAAGGACATGACCATCTTTCTAGTCCCTTAGGTGCAAAACCTTTGGGTCTCATTAGACTCTTCCCACTCCCTCATAACCTTTCAGCCCCAAGTCTAATTCCACCTTCTAATTTATTCCACCTTCATAACTTGCCTCTGCCCCTTCTCTATACTCATAGTCTCTACCTTAGGCCTCCATGACCTCTCACCTAGACTACTTCTTCTAGGCTCTCCCCACTTCAATCTATTCTCCAAACAGCTGCCACATTCTTAAAACATACACCAGATTGTGCCACCACTCTACTTCAGTAACTCCGTATTTAGCATTTAGGTTTAAAAAAAAAATCCTCAGCCTGTCATTCAAGGCCCTTCATAAAACAGCTCACAATTCCCTTTCTATTTCTAGTCTTACTTCAAATTATGCCTTTTTCGGTGTAAATGATCTGCTACTCATTTCCTAAAGATAACATTCCAATTCTCCCCTTTGTGCCTTTACATAGGTGGTCTACCATGTCTGAAATGTACTCCCTCCTCACCTGTGTCTTGGAAAATCCCTAGATTCTTTTAAGGCACAGATTACGTAATACCTTTTATAGGCTTTTCTTCATTCACCAAGTTGTCAGTGCTCTCTTCTTCCTGAATAACTTTGTCTAGACTTAACTAAATTTGTTTATAGAAGTACATATTTTATCCACAGAAGAAATGTAAGTTCTTTGAGGGCACAAATCTTATCATTTTTATTCTTGGTATTCTGAGCACCACACACAGTCGGCATGTAATAAACACTGAATTAAATGAATCGAATTATCATTCTCATTGGGAACACTGCAGAACAAGATGACCAGTGATCTCCAGAAACCATTATTTTTATTGCCTTTGGGCACCCAATGAAACCAATTATTCTGGCTTCTCTGAAGTGAACCTATGAGTTATTTCAATAATACAGATAAAAAATTAGCTTGTAAGACTACTTTGGAGGCCCAGGGACTAACTCAACCTTTGCTCAAAGATCAAAACAATGACATGCACAAATGAATAACCTGAAGTGTTACAATTTGAACTCTAGGATGCTTAAAATGACTCTTACCTGGGGATGATTCCTCCAGACTTCAAACATGACCCTCAGAACATGTAACTTTCCCTCATCACTTTCTGCAAGCATTTTGAAGACTTCATGAAACCTTATTGTAAAACAAAAATACTAATTAGCGAGTTTTTTTTAACGTTACTCAAGCTACGCTGTACAACACAAGCACAAAGGCTCCTAACAAATGCTGAATTTTCTTTTGTTTCAGTAACTTAGGGAGATACTAGAGGACTTTATTAGGGTAATGCTATATATTACAGACTATGTGAAAATGGAAACAAGTGTGTTCCTGAAATTACATATGCATTAGAAGATAAATGTGACTATTTCAAATCCTAAAATTTCATTTATAAAGCTAGATGAAAAATCTATTGAAGCAACAGCCATTTAGTATATAGAAGATAACTCTTCTCACCTTCTGAAAGGACTATCAAAGTAGAAAAGAGTCTATAAATGAATCTAAGGAAGAACTGAATTTCTGTTGATTAGAGAATTTTTGCTTCTCTGACTTACTTTGGACTATTGCTTACTTTAGCAGATTTGAGAAGACCTTCCTTGTAGGAAATGATTCCAAGAGTCTCTCATAAGGTGTTTAGTTTTCTTCCCTTAATTCCCTATTCCTTCACTTAGTTAAGTATTTTAAGTATGTATACATTTCTACTTCAAAAAAATTGTCATTTCCTATGTGTTGGAGCCCCATCACCAATACAGGTGGAAACTCCTCTAAGCCTTTATAAATCATCATGTGGTAGCCAATTTGCCTTAAGAGACAATTTTAATGTATTGTAATGGTTAAAAAAAATTCAACTGCTTAATAGCCAATGTTCTGGTGACAAGGCTCTCTGAGGTGAGACTGTTCCATAAATGTTTCCCTCGCTCCCTCCTGATGTCATTAGTGTAGCAATTATGAAAAAGAGAGAGAGAATACACATATATATTATTGGAAACAATGGACAAATGAATCTTTAACTTATAAACTGAGCACTAATTTTTACACTAAGAACTATGTAATCTATGGTATTACTAAGTCCCCCTTCTCTACCACCCCAGCACGTTTTGTCCCCAACTCAACAATAACACGCAAAAAGTGTTGAAATGTGTCCCCAAGAAAACTACTTGAACTTACTTTGCAAGAGCACTGAAAGAGTGGCTAAAAGACTTAGAAGCAAGATGAAGCAGAGTCTGAACAAAGACTTCTATTTTCAATGGGTTAAAACTGAATCCTTCATCTGAAAAATATTTTACAATGAGAAAATTAGAATGCTTTTTAAAAGGACTCACATAATCACAGAACTAGAAAGTTGGACTGGATCTCATTGGGAATATAGCCCAATTCATACACAAGACGTATCTCCATTATAACATATCCTACAAGCAGTCATCTAACCTCTTATTAAAGACTTCCTAGGAGGGGAAACCACCAATTCTCATAGCAATTCAACTTCTAGAGAGCTCAAATTGTTGGGGAGTTTTTCCCCACTAAAGCCTACACTGACCCATGTATTTCCACCCATTGCCCCAGATTCTGCCCTCTTGGGTCAAATAGAATAAGTGGTGTCCACCCCTCCCCTCTCCCAAGTCTAAACCTCCCTAGTTCCTCTAACTGATTCTCCCCTGGGGGAGAAGGGTGGAGTCCTCTCCACACTCACCAGCTAATCAATCCTTCTTAAATTGTGTGCCCAGAACTGAAAACAATACTACAGATGAAACCTGACAAAGTCAGAATTCAGTGGCACTAATACCTGAAATTTTACCTCCTAAAGCAGCTCAAGGTGGCATTACCTTTTTGGCTATCATAAAACACTGTTGATTCATACTGAGCTTGTCAGTCTACTAAAACCACCAGATATTTTTCAGAACATGTGCTATCCAACAATGCTTGACACAGCATTTGTGAAGCTTATTTTTCTTTGTACTTACATACAGAACACCATACATATTCAAATACGAAGATGACCCTGTGATCTCATGTACCCCAGAGTTTCTTCCAACAATACAGATCACAATCCATTCATACCAGCTCACCTTGTGTGACTCTTATCTATGTCCTCCCCAAAATCCCCCATAAAAGTTTGCATCAGGGGCTTCCCTATGAGTGCTACTTGCCCTAATCTAGCTGGCCCGCCCAGCTGTAACAATAAAAATAAAACAACCTACCCCTCAATTGTCCTCAGTTTCTTGCTCAAGATTTCATAATCATTGGCAATACCTTTCAGGTTCTTTCTGGCAGCATTGTTTATGCCGACAAGAGTCACCAGGAGTGAGCAGTTATCACCCGTTTTTATAAAGCTTGGGAGGTTCTCTGTTATGTTTTGGATGCATGACCCAGAGAGGCCACTATACATCTGTATTATTGTTACCAAGTCAAAAAATAGTTGCCTAACTACGCCTGAGCAAAAAATCTCAACTACTACTGGATGACCCTTGCTGGATCATTCCTTAACTGATCAGAAAAAGCCTCATATGACCTTCTACATTCTATTGAATAGCTGTCCTTTTTCTTCTCTTTCTCTTCTCGGTAACGTTCTTCCATTCTCCAACATCCTGACAAGTCAGGTCACCCCTTCTCTACCGCAGATCTCTCTTTTTTTAACCCACTGAGGCCTCTGACAATCAATTATCATCTCTTAAATGACTTGACAAACTCATTCGACTTCCTTTTCTTAGTCTCAAACTATATATCCACCCTATACTTCTACCAACCTCCTATTTTCACCAATTTGCCCCACTCACCAAACTACTCTCATCAGTTAACCATCGAATCATTCTACTTATTTTATCTCACCTACCACGTCCTGTCTTTCCAACTACCTTCTCTTTTTGAACCTTTAGGGTTCTCCTATCTAATCCTGCTTGAGCCTTTTAAATTGTCCTTGATCTTATGTCTCCAGAATGGATTCTGGAAGTAGAATCTGGACGCGTATGTGAACCTGGAGATTATTCTCCAAATTTTCCTCCATTTCTCCTTCCCATATTCAATATCTGACCGACATTACTAATTCAAATCCCTCCTATATAACTTCCTTTCCTCAAGTCCTCAGGCTCAAGTCTCTTTTCTCCAGCTCCTCGTACAACCTTCTGCCATGCAATGCAGAAGTATCATCTCTCTACAAAGTCTTAGGTGCTGACTGATGCTTTAACAAGAGTTCAATTAAGGTGGTCCGCCCCATATAAAAAATACTGGTTTTCATGAAGCTTCTTAAAACAGATAAAGATTATACTCTATGAAAAAGTGATCATTTGATTTCAATGACAATTATCCAAATCTTTACTCTAACAAATGAAAGTGACTCACAAGCATAATTATTAAATTCCTGTACAATGACCATTGAAGTCCTTCAATACCATTCATTTCTTAATAGGCCCATAATATACCAACTTTCACAAGAGTCCCTGTTAAAGCAGTTCTTTTCACTCTTTATCCCTTTATTCAACTGAAGATAAATGATAACAAAGGGATACAATGTGACATACTCTCTTTTTTCAATGTTTAAAAATACAAGATGTTGATATCCTTTCCTTTTCACAAATGGAGAAATGCTCTGATGTTGCAAAGAAATAAATCAGAAGTAGAACAAGGACTAAAAGAACTCTTGGTTTTCAGAACTACCTAAGAGAATTTTTGAATTTAAGAAGAACAGTACACCCCCTATTTATACCATGTATTCGGGCTGTTTACATGCCCTACAATCTCATTCCAGGAACATCCTTAATTCCCTTACCATCATCATCATCTTGGTTAGGATTCGGCACATCTTTCAAAATGCTGAAGATTTCATCATTACTTGCCTTACTTTTAAAGGCAACAGCTAAACAGAGGGCTACAGAATGTCCTGGAAGAGAATCTAAAACACAGGAGAAAAAAGTCATAAGTTTGAAAGAACTAACTTAAAAAGAGCTAAATAACTAGTCAACCCACTAACTCTTTCTTTCTCAGCTATTGAGTCAATACGCATTTATTAAGCCATGCTAGGTACTATGGACCCGCTTGCCAGCAGGGGGCCCCCGCCAAATTCTACTGGGAAAAACAACATATACAGAGATAAAACTATATGTAAGTTACTTCAGGGTAAAGCACAAACAACTGAGGGATAATCAGGAAAAGCCTTGTGCATAAGATGGCATTTGAGTCGAGCTGTGAAGGAAGCTACATATTCCGAAAGAGGTAAGAAGAGAGTATATATTCTAGGTCTGGAGAAAGCCTATAAGACAGCAAAGAGGGGGGAAACTGGGAAGACCTGTACAAACTAATGCAGAGTAAAGTGAACAAAAGCAGGAGAATAATTTATATGATGGCAAATTATAAGAAAACACCTTTGAAAGATCTTAGAATACTGATCAATACAATGACAAATGAGAAGACCAGATGGACCCACCTCCTGATAAAGAGATGATGGATTCAAAATGCAGAATGACACACAAATTCTGGCACATGAATTTGCTTCACTTGACCATCACATATTTATTTTGAGGATTTTATTTTTCTTTTTTGGTTATTGTTTAATTGGGGTGGGGGGAAGTAGAAAATAAGAGGAGAGAAAGAAAAGAAATCCCTGTTAACTGGAAAAAATGAAAGTAATCTTTAAAAATTGTACTTTTAATAATCTTGTTTTTAAAGGCAGAGACAGGGCTAGACAGAGTGTTAGAGTACATGAGGGATATTATGAACTCAGCCTGATATGATAGGTTGCAGCCAGACTGCAATGCCCTATAGTCTAGTCATCAGAAGGACCCCAAAGTTTGGCTGAGGAAGTTAAGTCTTGCTTCCATAGGCAACAGTGTGTCACCTTTTCCAAAACAAGCTCCTTTGAGATATGTCATCTATACTTTTTAGATCCTGCTGCTGTACCATGGAGAAGTTGCTCAACAAATACTTGATTGACATCTGTGTCAACTAGTGGCCTTCGAGAGAGAGAGAGAGAGTGTGTGTGTATGTGTGTGTGTGTGTGTGTGTGTATGTGTCTGTGTTAGAGTTAGAGAGAGAGAGAGAGAGAGAGAGAGAGAGAGAGAGAGAGAGAGAGAGAGAGAGAGAGAGAGAGTGAGAGTGACAATTTGGAACTTAAAATATAAGCAAAAAATAAAGAAAATTAAATTAAAAAAACAAAAAGGAATCTAAGGAGTAGAGGAGACAAGGCAATGTATTTCAGGAACTGAACATCACTGCCCAGGGGTAGAAGATAGAATACTGATTTAGAAAACAACAAGAAGGCTGCTTCTAGATGATCTATGATTAAGTGGTCCAAATACACACTTAATTTCTTTTTAATAACAATCATTTTTTCTAATAAAGTATTGGGCTTAAGCAAATGTTTTAATTTAAAAAATAAAACCTACAGTTCTTAAATATAATAAATATTCTTAAGGAAGCATGATAAAAGTTTAAATTAAATTTAGGGAGAATAATTAGACAGCACTGAATAAAGAGGAGACCTAGAATAAGAGTGTTAAATTAGGAAGCTAATGAATACACGAATCAGAGGATAATGTTTGGACTACAGTAGTGTGGCACAGGAAAAAAATCAATTTGAGTTAGTAGCTACTTGAATATGGTGTACAAGAAAGAGGGACTGGAAGTTGAACCTAAGTTTTTAATTTTGAGTTTCCAAAAGAATGGTACCGCCAGTGGTAGAAACAGGAAAGAGGTAAGGAGATAAGATGCTGAATTTTATACACGCTGAGTTTGAGGTGAAGGAAGGAGACATCTAAATAGACCACAGACAGCTAAAAATATGTGAGGAATTTGGGTAAGATCAAGGGGAGAGTTTTAGATTTCGAAGTCACTAGTATAGAGATGCTGACTTAAGTCATGACATAAGTCTGGGGGATGAATTTAGCGGCAGGCTGAGGAACAGAAGTCAAAGAAGGCAGAGTAGACAGAAAGCTAGGTGGAGAAATAAGAGTATAGTCTGAAAGAAGCCAAGGGAACAAAGAGGTTTAAGAAGGAAGGAATGTGTAGCATTGTCATATTCAGCCCAAGAGAGTTAAAGTTTCACAGAGGTCAGAGTTTAGAACTACTATAAATAAGGGAAGTATCCATATTCTCTTCATATCATACAATTCCATGATAATATCATTTATTCCTGCTCTTCTTCAACATTCCTCATTGGTTATATATTGCACCTAACATGTGCAATTGCTCTCTGTGTAATATTCATTTTTCAGTTATTTAGGGATTGTTGTATTCCAAAACTTGCTGCCATAAAACACTGGGAGAATGTTGGTGTTAAAAAGATGGGTCTTTGTTTTCATGGGAAGCTTGCAATTTTCCAAAGGCAATATAACCAACACTCCTTCCTCCAGTTCTACTCTGGGCCCAACTCACTGTTTCTTTTCATCCACTTTTGTCTTTCATGTGTGGATAGTCAGGTCAAACTTCTCTGAATGACTATAGAAGAGATATAATATTCTGAAGTATGATGCAATCAGCACAATATCAGCCATGAACAGGAGTACCTGGAAGCCCTCACCAGATAAGTAGGACAGTCCCTGCTCTCATGGAGCTCACATTCTTTTTGGAAAGACATTACATATGGAAGGTTTCTACTATAAGTTTCCAAAGGTGCTTAGGGTGCAGCAGCAAAACAGATGCTAATGCCTCCTTTTCTGCACATTTTAAAAATATTTAATATTTCTTCCCTCAATTTCATGTAAAAACAATTTTTGATGCTTTTTTTAAAAAAAAATTTAAGTTCCAAATTCTCTTCTTCCTTCCTCTCCTCATTGAGATGGCAAGCACTGATGTAGGTTATACATGTATAGTTATGCAAAACATATTTCCATATCAGTCATGTTGTAAAGAAACTACAGACCAAAAAAAAAGAAAAAAGTAAAAAAAAAAAAGTACGCTTTGACCTGTACTCAGACTCCATCAGTTCTTTCTCTGCAGATGGATAGCATTTTCTATCATAAGTCCTTCAGAATTGTCTTGGATCACTGTATTGCTGAGAACAGCTAAGTCATTCACAGTTGATCATTGTACAATATTGCTGTGTACAGTTCTCATGGTTCTGTAAGTCTTTTTAGGTGTTTCTGAAATCCATCTGCTCATCATTTCTTATAACAAGGTAGTATTCCATCACAATCATATACCACAATTTGTTCAGTCATTCCTCAATTGATGTAATGCTTCTTCTTTAATGCCATCTCCACTGATTAAATCATATCAATTTTTGATGTTGAACAATTTGACAGTGTCAAAGACGTTGGTGTCAAGAGCTTCCTTTTCTGGGTCTTCAGTGGGCTGTGATATGTATAGGAGAAACTGCCAGGCTGCAGTTTCATGAGGGCTACTTCCCAGAAGGGTGTCTGAGAGCCCTGGACTAGAAGCACCAACACCAATATTTCCAACACTCTTGGGTTCAGTGTCCTGGGCTGTCTCCAACAGGGTCTGAGAGGAGATGGTGGTCAGGGTGATTCATGGTAGCGATTTGACTGATTGCCTGCCCTGGACATGGCAGCTGGTGGGGATGGTAGGCCTCCTTCCCCACAGGACTTGCTTCCCCAGATGATGGTTGTGAGGGCTAGTCTAAGAGAAGGAGTGGTAGTCTAAGTGCTCTTTTAGTAGCCTTGTTGCAATTATTGCAAAATGTTGGTTAAATTTATGCATAAAGTTATAATCAGTGTCAAGGTCATTTCTGTTGTCCATTTTCCATTTTTATTTTCATTACTTGCTTACATTGATAAGTTGTTTCAATTATGTGACATACCTTTTCCTTAATCATTATTCTTCCTTTCTCTTTTTACTAAATCTGATCTTAGCTCTCAAGTCAATCATCTGTATACAGACAGCTGACTCGGGCAACTCTTACATCAATGAAAGCCTTTTACCTTTTGTACGATATAAACGGGCTTTTTGATAGTGGCATATTGGTGCTTGTGATGCTCAGTGCCTACCAATTCTTTTTTTGAAAACAGTGTTCAGGTTATAAAGGCATGAGGTTTCTATATAGTCTACAAAGAGATGGCCTCTCTCATTCCTCTATGCTTCCCCATGTACTTCCTTAAAGATGCTAAAAATCCATAAACTTTATAACCAATAGTATATTTGAAAATAAAAAGAATTAATGCCATGGAAACATCAGTTAATAATACAACTAACAGATACAGGTAATTTATAAGCCAGTTAAGAAGAAACATTTCAGCACAAGGAAAAAAAATACCCTCATAATTATGACAGTTGATTAAAACAAGAGTATGACACCCTTAAGTTAAAAAAATAAAAGGAGAAAACCTTCAAGTAGAAAGAGGGGAATTTCTAAGTTCAGTTTCTCTGCTTGTTATAATTAACATAAAATTAGGCATAATGGTGAAACTTTATTTAAATGGGAGAAGGGAGGTGGGGAAGAAGAGAGCGTCACTTACTGCTACTTTCATCTCCATACTTGTAAATGCACGTTGGGTTTGCTGGACACAGAGGAGCAAAAGCTGGAGGAACAATATCTAATATGCGCTGATGGTATGAAAGCCTATAACACAAATATTTTAATTTTAGAACACTTACTGTATAAATAACTAAAATAATGAGACTGACTACATGATCTCTAAGGCCCTTTCCAGCTCTAAAACTACACAATTCCACAGAAGTAAGACAACCTCAACCTCTTGGAATACATCTCATTCTGAGATGAAATAAGGCACAAGGCCTTAAAAGAGCTAGCCAAAAAGCAAATGTACTAAATCTCATACACTTTTTTTTTTGGTCTAGGCAATGGGGTTAAGTGACTTGCCCAGGGTCACACAGCTAGTGTTATGTATCTGATGCCAGATTTGAACTCAGGTCCTCCTGAGTTCTCTATCCACTACACCACCTAGCTGTCCCAATCTCGTACATTTTAAAGGAGAAGTCCACAAACCAAAATTCAGAGTTTAGTTACAAATTTACACATAAATCTAATAAACTTATGATTATCTGACTTCTCATTTCATACCATATTAAAGAACAGCTACAAAAGACAGACATGATAACAGAAGGAATAAAATCCAACAGTTTGGAAACAACAGAGCCAAAAAACCTACAGTATCACATGGCCTGATACTATAATTGATCATCATAATTAAGACCCCTAAATCATTAAGAAAATGTTAAATGATGTTCAGTATATTTTTGTTTAAGAAAACAAGGAAGTTTATGTACTATTTCAGAAAGAGTTATCAAATGATAAAAGGAAAAAGCTTTAATTATCTGGAAAATTCACTTTTGTTGAACATATTCTCTAATAAGGCCAATCCTGGTAAAAATTCACCACAAAAAAAGTTAGAGTAAAGAAACAATACAGTAATGTGCTGCTGTAAAGACCCATTTGTGAATACGTGAATTCTCATAAGTCAAAGCTTTAATCTGTCCTTGTGTAATTCATTTATACTTGGACTTTTAAAAATAATTTTTAAAATTACTCAATCCCCTACATACATAATCTTCACCCATTTAGATTTTAGACCCAATATTCTAATTCAAAACCATGGACTTCTGGGTTACGCTGAAGGAATCTTTTCTAGATTAGGAAAGTTTAGTTAAGAAGTTTCTTGCATATGTAGTAAATATAATATTGTCTCTCACATATAAAGACGATACTACTGACTCACTATCAGTAGAACATGTTCTTTGAGTTGTTTTTCCAAAAATGGTGATGATTTTGACCTGACACATCCATACCCCCTTGCTTGTTCTCCCTTGTGACCAACAGACACAGAAGACAAAAAAAGTACCAAGAATTTAACAGAATTCTCAATGAAACTTTGTTATAAATGCTGGCCACAATACTTAACCTGATAGAATTTCAGAGCTGGAAAGGATCCTAAAGGTCAGCTAGTCTAATCCCTCCAGATTCATAGATGACCTCCACAGAAGTTGCGACTTGCCCAACAAGGTCACACAGCTAGTTAATGTTCAAGTCAGAACTAGAATCCAAGTCTTTCCAGGATACTTCTTTGCCTATTAAACCCATCTTTTAGTCTGTATATAAATCACATACATACAGAGCAGACAACCTTAATAGTGTACAAAAAGAGATGAGAGAAAACAACAAACTACTCACCTCATACATTTTTCCAGTACTTCTCTTACAAATTTTGGCTTGGGATTTTCAAAATCCTGGGTAAGACAATCTGACCTAATAAGAAAATGTAAAATTTTAATATAAACAATTAAGCAAATTTCACATTTCCACCTAGTTTAGACTTATTTCTAATCAGGTCAACTCTAGGTAAAATACATAAAATAATAAACTATTTTAGAAGAATTTCTGCATTATGCTCTCACATATAACTTTTAAAGTACTAAGGGAATTTTGCTATGATGAAACTCAAGAAAAGTGCTTGAAGAACACTCACCAATCTTCCCAACTCCAACGGAATTGGAAGTTACTTAGGTGATGGGAAAACCAATTAATGAACCTTTGAAGAAAGAAATATGGTCAACATTCCTAGAAATAATATACGTGAAACCAAAACCGGGCATGAGACAAGTAAAATTCTGATACGGAACGTTCTTTATAGCCAAGCCCCTTTCATTTAAACACAATCTCCACTATACCTCTTTTGCATGGATGGATCTATATTAGTCCTGTTCCCTCAAGGAACTGATATTCAAATGTCTCACTATTAATATTTTCTTACATGAAATACCTAGCTAAGTTCCTTATTATATAGCAGCTCCTGAATAAATAATTGTTGAAGGGCTGAGTATTGTTGCCTATTATAAGTACAATATGCATTTTATGTATTTCTTAGTGATGGCTGATCAAATCAAATTAATGAATATTTATGAAGCTAGTGCTTTATTTGGCTGTACTGATAATTTCATATTTCCTATTAAATAAAAATAGATATGTCAAATATTAAAATTCTGAAAATATTTTCATATATACTTTTTTTTTAAGGATTTCTGCTTGAGTAATTATTAGAGAACCTCTGAATGTGCAGTGGTTTACAGAGGACACATTTGGAAGTGGCACAAGATAATAATAAATGAAATAGAACTGTCTTTTTGCCTATACAATTCACATTACATACATTTACACAAATGTATCACCACATACATGCCACAGTTTAATATTCTACCATAAAGCATATGGAACAAAATCTGAGAGAATCTGTTAAAAATATAAGCAACTACCTGTCTATACACGTAGTATTCATTGTATCCAAACGCATGTACAACATTTCAGTTGCCTGTGCAAGCTTAAATTCACAGATAAGGAAAACAGATAATTTTAAACTCCTTTAAAATTTAAAAGTATCAAGGGAAAAATAATTGAGCATTTTCTCCAAGACTTTGAATAATGACACTGTGATTAGTTTAAAATTCCATTTGCCCCTCAGTATTGAAGCCAGATCCCTTTCATAGTCCACCTGCAAAGATAGGGGCTGTACCTATGATTTCATTGGTACACGAAATCCTCAGATCTCTGCTGCAGCTTCTAGACTCAGAGCTGCCTTGAACACTCAGAGGTTTAGTGACCTGGCCAATGTCACAGAAGCACATGTCAGAAGCATGACTTGAATTCGGTTTTCTTGGGTTTGAGGCCAGCTCTTTCTTAATTTAGTCACCATGTCATGCTGTCTCTACCCATCTACAAATTATCATGAACTTGGGAAGTTCCATCAAATAAAAGTACGTTTTCAATCCAACTAAAAAACCTAGACAATATTTTGACTTTTCTTAAATGTGTCCCAATTTTTAATACAAAAAGCAAATGATCACTTATAAGAAACCTGAGAATTTTAAATTCTAAGCCCCCTTCAATATACTTCAATCTAAATTAAGAGAAAACATTTAGAAATTGCAAAACATTTTAATGTATCTTAAGCCCACACACGTGTTGTTGCTGATTTAGAATTTTATCACAAGCTAAGAGAGTGAAAAGTAAATCTGGACAGCCTCTTCATTTTAAGGAAGCAAACAACAATGACCCAAAGTAGCCACGATAGATAACAGTGTACTAAGGGAGGCTTTGGAAAGTCTTTTTCCTTTAGTAATTGAAAATTCCATTCAACTTTACTGTTCTTTTTAAAAGCTGTTCAACCTAAACACTGAAATACATCTCCGTGTCCTTTTTTGAATTATGATCCAAGAAAATAAAATGCTAACATATAGGAACTGAAAAAGCTTAAAAATTGCTCCAGTTCACTAAAAAGTTTGCTTTCATTTTTAGATACTGACCAAAGCCAACAACCAAAATAAGATTCCAGAGATCATCATAGTTTTACTTTGTACCTGAGGAAACACACAATCCTTCTCGAAACAAAGAAAAAAAGTCAAGTCAAACCACAAACAAAAAGGATACAACTTGGGGTAAAGAACCAGGCTGAAGCTTGCACAGTTCAATAAGAAGTGTTGTGTACATAACATCAATGTGAGGGGGTACAGGAAGCTGAAATAGTTCTGCAAAGATCACCTAGAAAATAGTTTAGATGAATCAGAACCTAATTCAAAGATAAGTATGCAGACATTTCCATTCCTATAAAGTTTCCAAAATTCTAAGGTCTTTAAAAAAAATTAAAAGTTGCTGCTTTCAAACCAATATCCATAGGTAGAAATTTTTGAAATATCTTCTCCATCCCCTGCTATGGTAAATGAAACTTTGAAGTCAGACCAGGTGAGTGATCATCTGACCCATATCCCAACCAGAAGCCCACAGAAGAGGAAATGTGGTGTAAAGAACAAAGAACTTGAAGTGAAGAGACTTGGGCTTGAATCTTAGCTTTGATGTTAGCTATGCAACAATGGGCAAGCTGAACTCTCTGTTCCTCAAGTTCCTCATCTGTAAAATAAGTTAGAATAATATTTATACTACCTAACTCACAGAGTCATGACAAAGTGCTTTCAAGTGCCATATACTTACTGCCGGAATCACCCAAGTCACACTAAAATATATATAAATTCTTATCAGGCTTAAGACTTTCTGGGCCCAGGACTAGAAAGAAGAGCTTCTGGGGACGGAGATTCAGGTTGAACTACTGTTTAACTAAAACTTTATTCTCACTGTCAGTCCACACTGTTAGACATACTTTTCTTCTTAAAACATTTTAAAATTCCTCAATGTGGCCCAAGTCTTCCTTGATTCAAGATGTTTTTTTCCTACAAACATGTTTTATACTATTCCATACTCATCCTTGATTACCACCTAGAGTTCTTTATTTGTATTATTTTCCTTTAAGACCCACTCACCCCAATCTGCTTACTAATGCCTTTTATATATTTTAGAGGATGATGTGCTTTATAATTTGCAGTCTGATCAGCTCTCAATGAGACAGGTTCATATCCTACTTTATCTTTAGCATGATCTCCAGACCCATTCCCTGAAGACAGATACAACTGATGCATTACTATTTTGGAAATAATTTTTATAAAAGCGCATAATTACAAATATGAGACAATATGCCACAAAACAATAGGTTCTCATTCAAATGTGGCTAATCATACTTAAAAAGTGCAGTGAAAAGACTTCAATGATTGCCACTGTGTTAACTGCAAAAATTATTTTGGGGTGATAAATGATTAGACAAAATAAATTACAATAATGTGCACAACCACTCTGCAAAATATATCTCTTTCCTATAGACTAATCTATAGTCAAAGGATATTTTAATGCACCATTTATGAAGTAAATTTTCCTCTTTACAAATTATTAGATTAAAAATTTTTTTTAACATTATTGGTGCCTATCCTTGACAAGAATGCATAAATGCTCAGTTGTATTTAAAATATAGGTCTCTGCACCATTAATAAACAACAGATAAAGTTAGTAATGAGTTTATCTGCCTATAATGAAATTCTATAGATATTTAAATCATGAATACATCTGAAGAACAGAAAAGGAGTTATAGTTACTTTAGTTATCTGTGGTAACAAAAGGAAAGAATGGTTTACACATAATTTATAAAGGAATTCAAAATTCTACTACAGCTGCTGGGCTCTCAATCTCCTTTCTTTTTGTCAAGGTGGCTAACAAAAAAGCAAAAGTGGACCAATACTCCTTTCCTCTTTCTCTGCTAGTCTGCAATGTCTGAAAAGTAGTGAGAAAAAGGAGAAGTGAAAGGCTTGGATAGCAGAGAGTAGGCTGTGTTGTGAATGCCAGAAAAATAGGTTATTAAAATCAATAAGATGCTTCACATAAAATGCATACCTCGACTATATGATAATTCAAGGGGATCTTGTTCTTTCCTGGATAGCTCACTAGTTGTGCAGCACTATTTTAAAAAAGCACACAAGTTTATTAAAATACAGCAAAACCATACAAAAAAGCAAATCAAGTCTAGAAATCAACAACAGTATCTCAAAGTGTCCCCAGTTTGAATCAATTACCAAGAGCATGACAGTTTTGCTGACTATAAGCCCACCAGAAAAATCATCATGCTCCTTATCTGGGAGATAAGGAAATTTATTTGTATGAGATGAACACGGACCAGACAAACACATACAGTAGTCCAAATACATTTTTTAAAAACAGAGCTTGAAAATATCAAGCAATTAATTCCTCTTTTATGTATCCTTTACATCTTATACCTACACTGAAAAAATTAAGTCAAATTTCATGAAGTACTTTGTAGAAATAATGCTTTCCCAAGAAGACTGTGACTATGGAAGCACAAAAAAAATGGAAAGAAATCACTAGTGTTTTTCCCACAAAGTCTTGCTTAAATGAAACATTTGAGTTAAAATTTTCTATTAAAGAATGGGTAGCAATACCCAGAAACCTACGTACATACCATAAAGCAAATCACTTAGTAAAAGGATTTAAGGGAAAAGGAAGCAAAGAGAATCTGTTTCTAGTCAAACAGGGAGCTAAATGTGGAGACAAACTTTTCTTTTAAAATTTCAATCTTCTGGCTTCTAGCCTGTTCTTACAAATGCTCCTTTTTCTCTTCTATGACCTATAAAGCTTATTTCTACAAAGTTAAAAGCTTATTTCTAAACTTCTATAAAACTTACTGCTTTATAGGTCTTCTTTGACCTATAAAGCTCATTTCTTACCATGTCTTCCTTTCCTTCCAGTGGGATTTAATGATGAAGTGAAGATGTTCTTCTATCACAAATCTCTCCACAGAATGACTGCCTGGCATAACAGGACCCTAAAACAAAAACATGATGCACAATTTTTTTTTGTCACTAGAGAAAGTATTTTCTTTCTTTTTTAATTTCTGAAAATTTGGAAGTTTATTAGAACACAAATATTACACATTAAGCAATACTAAAAATGAGCCTTCCTTTTCACAGTGTTGGCAACAACATGCCATTGTGCTGCAGGTTCCTGTGACTCCTTCTAACTAGATGAAGCAGTTGTGATGTAACAACTGGGTCACCTTTTTATTTATTTATTTTTAAAATAATTTGTTTATTTTTAGTTTTCAACATTCACTTCCATAAGATTTTGAGTTTTAAATTTTCTCCCTCTCCTTCTTCTCCCCCTTCCCCAAGACAGCATGTAATCTGATACAGGCTCTACTTATACATTCATAGTAAGCATATTTTCACATTAGTCATGATATATAGAATTAGAGCTAATGGGAGGAACCACGAGAAAGAAGAAATAAAACAAAAAACCAAAAGGATAGCAAATAGATAGTATGCTTCCATTTGCATTCAGATGCCATGGTTCTTTTTCTAGATGTGGATGGCATTTTCCATCATGAGTCTTTTGGAATTAGACAAAGTATTTTTGTGATAAAAGTTCCACAGTATTAGAATAGTTCATTTTAGGAAGCTTTACGGTCTACTTGTATCCACTACACCTATCAGATTTTATTTCATGTCTACTAAGGCTTTGTGAAAGATTCCATACCTCATTACTACCATCATTCTCCTATATCCACTTTTTCCAGTGAACACAAACTAAAGGCCATATGCCACAGAATTTATTCTAAGTTTTACTTTTCAAGTGTGAAAAAACTTATAGAAACTTAAGCCTCAGAAACTTAGTATATAAAAAAAACTAAATTCTAGTTGCTCAATGGTTCACACACATTAACAAAAATATTCATTCTTGGTTATCTGATCAAAGAGGATGAAATTTCTCTAAATGTAAAGCAGACTTCTAAATAAAAGCTTTACTGAGTCAATAACTACTAATGGGTCAAAGTAATGAATGCTGATTTAATATATTAGTTAAAAAGTCTGGCATGGATGATGTGAGACTGTGAGTTAGCTAATATGCTGGATAATAGAATCAGAATATAAAAAAGATCTTGTCATGCTAGAACGAAGTTGTTCACTAATTTTTCCCCTAACCAATCATGTTATAACAATCTGACAGAGGGCAAAGTAAAGCAATACCCGACAACAATGAAAATGGTTTATTTTTTAAAATAAGCTATAGAAAAGCTTGATTTTTTTTTCTTAACATACTACTGAATCTGATTATTGGAAGAGAAAGAACTCTTCTCCTCATCAATACAAAGATAGAAAATACTTCCCTTCCTCTCCTTTGGCTAACTTGAACAGAATATGGATTTCATAGGGACAGAGACTAGACTTAAGAATTCATTTACATTTCCAAATGAGGAAACTCCCTCTGCCAATACAGGCTAGTCCCCTCTCTCAGACCTGCCTAGAGCCCTGAGAAGTGGAGGGACTTGCCCAGGGTCACACGGCCAGCATGCATTAAGAGGCAGCTCTTCCAGCTGATTAGGTCACATTTCCTCTCCTAAACCTGATGGATGTGCTGCTATGTAACACATAGATCTGTTCTTCCTAAAAGTACACCCGCAACTTTACACAGGACTCAAGCAGACAAGTGATGTGATATGCCTCGCTTCAGAAAATGCTCTAAATTAGTTATGATCTGTCACATACCTCAGGATCATCAGTGTAATCAAACATCCTAAAGATGACCCTTGGCATTGGGTACACCGAGTCCTCCGTGTGAGGTGGTGGTGTAAAAGGAGGCAGATTGTGCTGCAAGGCTTCACAGAGGATGCTGTCAAAGGCAAGGTATGGTCTCAGGATGTGCCGTTCCTGCCAGCGATCTTTTTTTAATTTCTGAATCTGGGCCCAAAGGCAGTCTAAATACTAAAGATAAAATATGATTTAAAAATTAACCCCAGGTAATACAGTAATATGAAAAGAAAGAACCACCACAAAATCATCAAAATGAATGTTACAAAATTACGAAGAACAGGCAGGGCTTCAAAGAAGAGATATGAGAACATACCCCATCCCATTCCTTTGTAGAAGTGGAAGGAAGGTCCATGGGTGTGGTACACTGCACATATTTTCAGACATTTTCAAAGGATTAATTAGTTTTGCTAATTTTTCCCCCTCTTTTTCTTTAAAAAATGTTATTTGTAATATGAGATGACTCTCTGGGAGGTGGAAGGGAAAGGGATACTAGGGAAAACTGGTGATGTAAAAAGAATTTTTTTAACCCCCAAATATATCAATAAAAATTCATTTTGAAAAAACCCAGGACCTCTATGAAGATGTTTGGATAATATGCCTTTTACGTAATTTATTTCTTATACTTGGCTCAATTTTAATAGTTACACACAAAAAACTCTTTAGTTTCACTAACTGAAATCTAAATTATAATGCAAATTCTCTTATACATGAATTGCTGGATAGCAAAATGTTTACTTCTTTTCTTTTTTTTTTTTTTTTTGCTTTCCTTGTGGTTGTTTAATTATGGCACCTTTCCTAGTCTCAGAAAGGACAGCTCAAAATAAGAAGGCTTAAAGTACTAAAAGAAATAACATATTACTGAAGGCAACTTCTTGGACCTCTATCAGTCAATTATAGAATAACTGGTCATAATTCCTATTTACAGTGGGAAAGAGCCTTAAAAGATTACCCTCTTTCGGGGCAGGTGAGTGGTGCAGTGGATAGAGCACCGGCCCTGAAATCAGGAGGACCTGAGTTCAAATCCAGCCTCAGACCAAACACTTCACACTTACTAGCTGTGTGACCCTGGGCAAGTCACTTAACCCCAATTGCCTAAAAAAAACAAAAATAAAATAACAATAATAATAATAATATTATCCTCTTCCCCTCTTTTTTAAATTAATTTATTTTTAGTTTTCGACATTCACTTTTCTAAGATTCTGAGTTCTAAATTTTCCCCTCCCCCCAAAACAGCATGCAATCTGATATAGGCTATACATGTACAATCGTATTAAACAAATCTACACATTAGTCATGTTGTGAAAGAAGAATCAGAACAAAAAGGAAAAACCGTGAGAAAGAAAAAGCAAACAAAAAAAGAGAAAATAGTGTGCTTTGATCTGCATTCAGACTCCATAGTTCTTTCTCTGGATGTGGATGGCATTTTCCATCATGAATCTTTTGGAATTGTCTTAGATCATTGCATTGCTGAGAAGAGCTAAGTCTATCAAAGTTGGTAATCGCACAACGTTGCTGTTACTGTGTACAATGTTCTCCTGGTTCTGCTCACTTTACTCAGCATCAGTTCATGTAAGTCTTTCCAGGTTTTTCTGAAATGCACCTGTTCATTATTTCTTAGGGAATAATAGTATTCCATCACATTCATATACTATAACTTGTTCAGCCATTCCCTGATTGATGGGTATCCCCTCAATTTCCAATTCTTTGTCACCACAAAAAGAGCTGCTTTACATATTTTTGTACATATGGGTCCTTTTCCCTTTTTTATGATCTCTTTGGGATACAGACCTAGTAGTGCTAATGCTGGATCAAAGAGTATGCACAGTTTTATAGCCTTTTGGGCATAGTTCCAAATTGCTCTCCAGACTGGATGGATTAGTTCACAACTCCACCAAAAATGAATTAGTGTTCCAATTGTGTCTATGTCTATAACTAGGCTGAACCCTGAGGGTGTATACAGATGTAGAACACACCACTCCATCCATTGAGGAACTTACAGTTTCTTTCGGAAACAAAAAAGACATAAATGAAACACTCAGAAAACTAGACAAAGCAATGTGTGCGTTAAGTGACAGGTGATTTTATAATTTGTCATGAAAGAGGCAGGAATCGAGATGGGAATTAATAATAACACCATATTTCTATAATGTTTTATGGTTTACAAAGAACTTTAATATATATACTATTGATATGTTATCTCATTTGATCCTAATACTGACCCTGTAAGGCAGGGAAAACAGATTTCGACCCCATTTCATGAAGAACCAAGAGACCAGAGAAGTTGACTTGCCCAAGGTCACACAGCTACATAACAACTGGGACTAAAACTCAGAGGCGCTATTTCCAGTAGACATAACTGAACCATGCTGCCTCAAAGCTCTGCCTTCAAGTACATACATGGAGAGAAAGAAAAACAATGAAAATATATGGAGATGGGAGTGAACAGGACTTATCTATGGCAAGAAGGAAAATGGTTTGGCTTAGTGAGGGTATTCTGAAGCAACAATGAGAAATGCCTCTAGTGAGCAAGATGGATTCTGGACTAGTGTACACTGAACAAACAGTCCTGACAGCAAGATTTTCATGCAAGTATGGCTGCCAACAGCTACCTGCCCACATCCAAATCACTAATGATGCCTATCTGCTCATGTGTAAAATGTGAATGGAGTGAAACGATCTCTAAGATCCCTTCCAGTTCTCAGGATCTATGACTCCACATCATTAATGGGGGGCCTTGGACATTAAGCTTAGCATTTGGACATGGCCCAATACATAATGTGAAGCCAATTTAAGAACTTCCTCCTATGTAAATGAGGGGTGGAATGCAATAAGCTTGAGATCCTTTCTAGTTCTAAAACAGTCAAGGGGATACAAAGAGATGGTAAGGTCTAACTGCAGTTTACCATCTTGCTCATACTTTGAAGCCTTTCCAGTTTGGTAAGCTCATCAGAGCTTGTGCTATAGTCATAGACTGAGAAATAACCATGCAAGAGAAAGGCCTTCAATGGAGGCTTTGCAATCTTATGTCACTGGGGGCAGGGGAGGGGTCTGGGATTTCACTGACGTGGGAACTCCCTACATTGACAAAAATTGCAACTCCTCTATAATTTAAAATTTTAATTTAAGCTAAAGGATTTCTGGAGTTGGTCTAAAGGAGGTATTACTTTTTATAATATAATTTTAACCTAATAATCTAATTTTAGTCTTACAACAATCCTGAAAGGCACTAACAATTCACATTTTTATAGATGAGGAAACAGGATCAGAGGTAGGATTCAAAACAAGTTATCTTGAATGCAAGATAGCATTCTATCAAATACATCATGCTAAAGATTGCCTGATTGGAAGCGATCTTAGAGATCATCTACTCTGACTCCCTCATTTTAGAAATGGTTCAAAACTTCAGTGACTTGCCAAAGCTCACACTGCTGTTAAGTGGCAACGTTGGCACCAAAATCAAATCCTGAATCCTAGCATAACGCTTTTTCCAATACACAAAGCTAACACCTAGCTGACTATTCTTTTATTAAAAAGTGAATGATATTAAATTTACCTCTTCTTGTGGATGTGGTTTATCAGCAGTCCACACTTGTAACAATGGAACATGAGTTTTTTGACGTCTTCTAAAAACACAAACAAAAAAAGGATAATTATTAAAATTAACATATTATCTTAAGTATCAACAAAGAAACATAATCTTCCACAAAACTCTTGTGTTTGTTTTAATACCTTACTTCTAGCAGAATGACCAGATCTTGGTAAAAGGTAAAGTACCTATTACAATTTGTCCATGGCTACCAGTACCAGAAAATATTAAACAAGCAATTTAAGAACAAGCAATCCTTCTAAGATCATCAAAGATATGAATATTTTAAGCTTATTAGCAATCATACTATGCAATAGCCAACTAGCCATACACAGAATTTAATGCCAAAATTAAATAAAACAAAGTTAAATTTCAAACCAACTGAAAGTTCAGTATAATTGTTATTTTCCTTCCTGGTAATTAAATATAAAGAAATACTTCATAATAAACAAACTAGTATGACTTTTATTTGGCTTAGACCAAGCACTTTGGGAGGGATGGCTCTGAGAGGAAAAAGAAAAAAGGGAAGTTGTACGTCCCTTCACCACCACGTTCCTGTATAGTCTTGGGCCAAGCTTACTCCTGCCTAGAATCAAGCTGGTCCCAAGCCTCCAGCATTTTATCCAATTCTATTACTGCTTCCACTATCTGTCATTAGCCAGGGGCTTCCAGAGTAACCAAGCTATAGATTCATCCCAAGGTTTTGAATCCAGTGTTCTTCAGGTTTTATCTTATTTATTTTTGCATCCCCTAGAAAGATCTTATACATAGTTGATACTTATTTACACCATTTGTGTCACTGCTGAACAGAACTCTGAAGAACCTTATAGGTGCTTCTTACTTCCTCAATTCCTCCCAATCTTTCCACTCCACTCACCATCTCAAAAGGAAGTACAGAATGCAGAATAACATAAATGCTCCACTTTCTTCCCCCCGGGGCCATGAATTTAATGTTATAGTTTTAAAAAGAAAAATGGGAAAGCCTAACCCACAGCAATAATTTTCCCTAGGGAAGCCTACAATTTCAGGTCTCAGCCTACAATTTAGAGATCTAAGGAACTAAATCAGTTATTTATGCTTTGGTGAGGATTAAAAAGACACAGGTCAAGATATAACCTTAAGAAAGTCAACCTTGAAAGATCACTGAACATGGACCATAAATGTGGGCTTAAGTGCTAGCTCTGCCACTTGCTACTGTGTGACTTTGGGTAACTCATTTCATATTTCTGGGCTTGAGTTTATTTATCTGTGAAAAAAGGATGGACTAGGTGTCCTCCAGTGCAAATGTTTTAATATTCTGTGCTTTCGTGGAAGATGTGAGAAGATAAAAAAGGCAAAGTTTTTTAAAAAAATGCTTGGAAAAATGAAAATTTCTAGTTAAAATCACTTTCACACTAGTAAGGCATTTCCAAAATGAGTGAGAAGGCAGCTCTTTGTCTACTTTGTGCTTTTTTTAGAAAACTGAACCCCTACTACTTTTGGGAAACCAAACAAATTGTAAAATAAAAGGATATTAAATTAAAATAGTAGCACATCACATCAGAAAATTAGCAAAAACAAACAAAAACAAAAACAAAACAAAAACCTTTCTCCTTAACAAGAAAGACTAGTCTTGGCTGGATTCTTACTTAAGATAGTTTTCAACAGTGGAAAAGATGCGATCCATCTCTGCATCTTTTTTTTCATATAACTCCTTTCCAACCCAGGGCAAAGATGACAGAAATGCAAACACATACCAATCACGTCGTACCTACAGTAAAGAAAAAAAGTGTTTCACAAGGCACTTCTAAAATTTCCTTTTCATTTTTCTTGTAAAAGAATCCCAAATGGAGACTGCATAGGGCCCAAGAAGGTAATGTGGCCAAAAAGAGGATTTTTGGACACACCAGTTGTACATTTTTGATTTCTCATTTAAATAAAGCTCTAAAATACATAAAGATTTCCCAACTTCAATTCATTTGAAAAAGAATTTATTATGTGCCACATGGCAGGAAGACAAAGACAACAAAACAGTTGTTGCTTCTCAAGAAACTAATACAGCACTTAGAGGAAAACATAAATACAAAAATAAGAAAACATAAGTTATTTTTCTACACAGTAGGATAATATTCAATAATTAAGATACACAGGAGAAAACTTCAGCATATTATAAACATTCCTGCTATGACAGAACAGAATTTGATTTGGAATCAGAAGATAGGATTCTCGTCCCAGCTAAAACCCACTTTGTATGACTCCAATTCAAGCACTTTTTCTATCTACTATGGTTTGCCGTGAAAAGGCAATGAGAATATAAGGAAAGTTTTATAATGTTGAAGTATTAAGTACTCCTCTTACCTGAGGTACGTCTTCTTCCTGAGTTACACTTACAAAATTTTCAAACATAGCTACCATTGATGGAGCAGCTATTACATGACAATTCACCAAATCTGATAAAAAATGGACCTGCCAGGCAAATAATATACATGTATATATTAAATGCAAATAGTCTACAACAATATATTAGAAAGATTATACAATATGATCTCATTGGGTTTATGCCAGGAATACATAGTTGGTTCAATATAAAGAAGACTAAAAATATAACAAATCCTGTTAATAATATTATAAAAAGCATATGATTACGTCAACAGATGTTGAAAAGGATTTTTGACAAAATGAGCACTTGCCTCTTAAAAATGCTATAAAAGATAACACTTTTCCTTACTATAGCAAATAAAATCTATCTAAATCCAATCAAACATATGCAAAGAAGAAAAGCTACAGGCCTTTCCAATAAGATCAACAAGTATGCCTATGACCACTACTATTTAAATTGGTGTTAGAAATGCTATCTGTAGTAATAAAGACTAGAAAAAGAAATCGAAGGAGTCAGCATAAGCAAAGAGTAAACACTTTTTGCAGATTATGTGATTTACTTAGAAAACCCTAGGCAAAAAGCAACTGAAACAGTAAGTTCAGCAACATTGTAGGATACAAAATAAATCCATATAAACCATCAGGAACCAACAAAATCAAGCAGGAAGAGCTACAAAATTAAATTCCGTTCAAAATAATTATAGAAACTCTGAAATACTTGTGAGTCTATCTTTCAAAATGCACCCAAGAATTATGAATCCAACACTAAAAAACTATGTAAAGACAGACCTAAATAAGTATAGAAATATTAATTGCTTATATGTAGCTGAAGCAATTATAATAAAAATTGTAATATCTAATTTACTTATACAGTGCTGCACCAAACTACCAAAGAAATATTTTACAGAGTTAGAAAAAATAATAAGATCCCATGGAGGAACAAAAGGTAAAGAATCTCAAGAGTAATAATGTAAAGCAAAACAAAACAAAAAAAGGGAAGTAAGGAATAGTCTATCGGTATAAGATCTCAAACTAAAGTACAAAGAAGTAATCATTTGGTGAAACATACTATTTACATAACAAACAAGCAAACAAACAAAGCAGCATAGCACATCTGATAATCCCAAAGACATTGGGAAAAGAGCTCCTTATCTGACAAACATTAGCAGTCTAGCAGAAATCTAGACCAACACATCACACCTTATACCAAGATAAGGTCCAAATGGATATGTGGCCTAAATATAAAAGATCATATCATGAATCAGACAAGAAAGAAATTATTTTACAGAAATATAAATAAGGGAAGAGTTCATGATTAAACAAGTGACAGAGAGGATTACACAAGATATAAACAAGTGACAGAGAGGATTACACAAGATAAAATGGACAATTTTGATTACATAAAATTTAAAAGTTCTTGCACACTCATTATTTCTTTTTTTTGCTTTTTGGTGAAGTGATTGAGGTTAAGTGACTTGCCCAGGGCCACACAGCTAGTAAACGTTAAGTGTATGAGGCTGGATTTGAACTCAGGTCCTCATGACTCCAAGGACAGAGCTCTATTCACTGTACCACCTAGCTGCCCCACATACTCATATTTAATGGAGTTAAAAAATCAGAAAGAAAACTGGTAAATGGGAAAAACCTTGGTAGCCTGTTTCTCTGATAAAGGTTTCATAGCCAAGATATAAATGGAAGTGATCCAAATTTATAAGACTTAAGAACCATTCCACAACAGATTAACGGTCAAAGAATTTGAACAGTAGCTCTGAAAGCAGTAAATTCAAACTATCAACAACCATATGAAAAAAGCTCTAAATCATTAATAATTAGAGAAATGCAAACTTAAGCAACTTTAAGATTCTACCTCACAATCATAAGACTGGCAAAGAGGAAAATGACAACTGTTGGAAGAACCACAACAAAACAGGCACACTAGTGGAGCAATAAACTGGTCCAGCTATTGTGGAACACAATCTTTAAGTTCAAAAGTCCCCAAAGTTACTGAATTGTGTCTACTATTTGATGTGGCTATACCATTACCAAGTCTAAACCTCATGAGATTAAAGAAAGAGGAAAAGTACCAATATGTACAAAAATGTTTATAGCTGTTCTTTTCATGGTAGCCCAAAACTAGAAACCAAAGGGGTGTCTTCTTATCAGTTATATATCTAAATAAACTGTGGTGTATTAATATAATGGAATATTATTATGCCATAAGAAATTACAAAATGGATGCTTTTAAGGGAAATTAGGAAAACATCTATGAACTCATGAAAAGCAAAGTGAGCAAACAAGGAGAACAATTTACACACTGATAACAATATTATAGAGAGAAACAAGTCTGAACAATTTTACAACACCAATCAATTTAATGATAAACCATAAGACAAGCACACTTAAGATGAAGTACACCACTCATCTCCTGCCAGTGATGAACTTAAATAAAGAGAGACACATTCTGAGTCATGGCCAGTGTCAGAATTGTTTGGTGATCTATGCACATTCACAATGTTTTGTTGTCGTTGTTGCTGAATTAGGGGAGAAAGAGGAAGGGAGGGGGAAATAAGAGAGAGTGGACTGGGAAAAACATTACAAAGTCATATAAAAATAAATTTTGAATAACAAAAACAATTGTTCAGCATGTTGGATGCACAACCTCTGAAGGAAGACCTGGACAAAAGATAGTATGAGGAATTAGAAAGATACTGGATTTGAAGCTCAAATCCAAAGTGGATCTGCCAACTTACCACATATGTAATCCTGGGCAAATTACTTAAACATTCTGGATCTAAGTTTCTTCATCTGTATGGGGCTGGACTAAAAAGGACATCAAAGGGCCTCTGTTCAAAATGGAGTCTCTCAGATAGGATGAGAAGACATGGACAAATTTTAACTTACAACACTGGGAATATCCACATAGATGTGATCTCAGATCCATCAGAGTAACTTCCCATTAAAAAGATTAGATTTTCCAGGAGGCTTAAGAGAAAGCACAGGCTTGCAATATTTTCTAGGTATATTTCAATTAATGAAGAAAATAACTTCAATTATAAGGCAGAATCTCTTCTCTACAATTCCTCTGAAATTACGTTTAAGAGAAGGTTCTTAATTTGTTTAGGGAACTGCAATAATGCTTCTAGGGTAAAGCTATTCATTACAACTGTCAAAGGAAATATTTAACCATGACAAATGTGAGGTTTAATATGAAATGAAGGATAAGTGAAAAAAATAAAATTAAAAGAATAAAAACCACCTTTCTACCTATACTTCTCAGCCACCCTCCTCTACCACCCAAACTCTGAAAAAGATATAACCAAACCAAACCAAAACCAGACTTACCAAAATCACAGCTTCATCATAGTTGTTTGCTTTCAAAGATTCTTTAAGTTGACGAATCATGGCTTCCACAAATTCCCCACCAAAGTTGTAATTTCGGGCATTAAGTAGTCCAACTAATGTTGTATAAACCGTCAATTTCAAAGGAAACAGACGCGCACTGAAGTTAAAAAGTAAACATATGTTCATATTCATGATCTGACATACATAAAATGTAAGAAATTAATTCTAAAGTGTTTCAAAAAACTCTCTGAAAAGAAGTTTTGGCTTATAAGATTTTTATACTTTATACTCAAAAAAATTATAATTTTGTTTTTAATAAAACATGCTCCACATTTTACAACTAAAATATTATGGAAAGTTAACCATAAATTACAAAAGTGCTTTAAAAGCATCTTCATGGTAGGTAAAATATTATTACTATTATTCAAAACCATATATCCTTTGCATACATACACTGTACAAAGAATTCTTAGAATCTTGCTCTTGTAGTTAGGAAGATCAGCCTCCAAAACACCAGCTAAGCCTTCCAGGTTGCTTTCCAATGAGAAGGTACTCTAAACAGAGACCAAAGTAAACTTATGTTAAGGAAAGATAGCATTACCCCTCAGGGATAAATCAACTTTCAAAAATAACTATTCATTGACATTTGTTTTTATATTATCAACATTTCCAATGTATCCCATTCCTTCTTTCTCCTGGAAAGCCATCTTCTTAGAACAAAGGGAAAAAAAACCCCCAAACAACAAATTCTAGTGCCTCCCAAAATAAAAATATTGACAAAGTCTGACATTATCTACAATGTTCTGCACCCATCACCCACTTCCCTAAAAACAGAAGATATCATCTCGTATCTCTTCTTTGGGGCCAAACTTGGTTATTATAATTTTATAGCATTTAGTTTTAACTCTTCTGTTATCATTATTTCCATTTCTATTACTGTTACATAATGTTTTCCTGCTTGTACTTAACTTTGTACTAATTTGTATGTCTTCCCATGTGTCTGTGACTTTATCATATTTATCATCTCTTACAGCAAAATAATATCCTATTACATTCATGTACCACAGCTTGTTTAGGCATAAACTCCAATTGATGAGAGTCTACTTTGTTTCCAGTTCTTGGCTACTACAAAAAATGTCACTATAAATACCTGGGTGTATATGGAGGCTTTCTTTTTAACACTAACATTCCTGAAGTGTATAACTAGCACTGGAATATCTGGGTGAAAGGATATGGACATTTTAAGCACTGTTTTTCATATAATTCCATTTAGTAAATCAATGTTAATTATTTCTTCACAATAATCATGAAACATTTTTCAAAGTACAGAGTAGCACAGCAGGCTAAATGTAAAGAAAGACAGTCCTTGCTCTTTAGCAACAAATGAATTGGCGGAACCATAGACAACAACAGAGAAGAGGCAGTAATGAAAGGCAGAAAAATAATAAACTTGGAAATCTTGGCTTGGACATTCACTAGTAGTATAATTTTAGACAATATTTAATGACCTTCTTAATTATTCATTACACCACATTCAAAACTTGTTATTCTATGTTCTTCATTCTTGATCACTTATATTTACCTCTGCAACAACTTTCACATCCATTTCTTCCTTTCTATTCCAACTGTCCTCACCTCAGTGTAGGCTTTTATTACCACCAGCCCTGAATATTGCAAAAGACATCTAACTTATTTCTTGACTTCCAGTTTTTCCCATTTCTAACCATTCTTCACACAACTACAGGAAGAACTTTCCAGAAGAAAAAAAAATCTGATTAAGCTCTTTGGTGATGAAAACTCTTTAATGGCTCTCTGTTGCCTACTGAATTGTTGCCTACTAACTCGGAATTCAAGGCACTTGACAATCTGGTACCTCCCTAATTTTCCTGCTTTATCTCACATTCTTCTTCTCCATAAATGTTATGTTCCAGTTGTACTACTTGTCGTCCCCCATATAAGGCAGTACCTTCATTCTTAACTCATACTGTTACCTACATTTGGCTACCTTTCCTCTCTCCATCCACCTCTGCTAGTTAAAATCCTCTCCATCCTTTAATAGCCCTGTACCAAAGTCCTTCTTCAGTGACGCCTTGTTTGCTTGAGTGAACTCTGTACCTCTCTTACCCTTTTTACCATATTCTATTCTCTTAGTGTTATTATATACGACACAATTATTGCTTATTTGTTTATGTTCTATTCCACCCTACCAGATTATAAATTCTGCGATGACAGGTACTATAGCTTATTTGGCTTTGTAACTGTAAGCATTTTGTGCAGTGCTTTGTACATAATAGCTGATTTTTTTTAGTATTATTAATTTTTTTTTAGTTTTCAACATTCACTTCCACAAGATTTTGAGCTGCACATTTTCTCCCCATCTCTCCCCTCCCCCCAACCCCTTCATGTAATCTGCCCTCCCTTCTATCACCCCCCCCATCCACCTCCCCTTCTACTTTCCTGTAGGTCAGAATAGATTTCTATAGCCCATTGCCTATACATCTTATTTCCCAGTTGCATGTAAAAACAATTTTTAACATTTGTTTTTAAAACTTTGGGTTCCAAATTCTCTCCCTTTATCAGAATGCTTTTTAACTAAGAACAGCAACAACAAACAAAAATAAAACAAACAAACCAATGAATGTAGTTAACTCTCTTTTATGTGCATCCAAGATAAGGCATTTCAATATGTAAAACAATCTTTGCAAAAACAGTACTTAATAATAGATTTAAAAAGACATGATGCTACCACAGCTTTATCTAAGAAATGCAGGCATATAATGATCAAGCTCTTAAGATTCAGATTATTCAATATATGGTCACTAGAAAAACCTTGACACTGATCTAAGATAACTCGTACCTTTTCTCCTACTCTGCATATCAAAGATTCTATCCGATCTTCAATTTCAATGGATTGCAAAGTCTTCTTCCTTTTGTGGGGTTGTTCTGTTACAACAATATAAAGAAAAATTAAGGTTAGCATGTGCATGCTGAATTGGCTATTAGAAACAAACATGTCTTGTAGGCTTAATTTGTACCACTACTCTGATTTTCTAAGTAACTGAAGCCATAACTTTTCTTTGACTTTGCAAAATAATGGCAAAATTTTAATGGCTTTTGTCTCCTTCAGCTGATGTCACTGAATTTTGTCCTTTAAGATTATGCTTTTAAGATAAATGATTGCTATTTTCAGCAAGTCTAGAAAGATGAAATTAGTCTCACATCACTCACAAAGTAGTCTGTCCTTTGGTTAGTGCCTGCAAAACCTAATAATGCTGTACCTCTGCTTCCTGTACTCAGTTTGCTACACGTTTTACCTAAAAAAAAAAAATCACTCTTCTCAAGTCTTACAAGCCAACTCTATCCTTCAGGTGCTATTTCAATTTCTCATTAGCTTACAGCTATGTTGCATTAACTCATGACTCATTCCAGTGTGTAGCCAAAGCATTTCTGATAACCAATGACTCAACTTTTGGTCACGCCAATCCTGTCTACCAACCATAAAGATAGGGTGCAGATGCTCCACTGCCTACATAAGCCTAGGTGTGACAAACTACACTACAATGAATATAATACAAACAGGGGTTGACTGTCTACGACCCAAGAATACACTGCTGGTGATCTCACAGTGCCATTTAAAGTAATGTAAATCTTCCGTAGGATCCAGGAACTACCTGTTGTGTGTTCATATTTAACAGTTAATCTTTATTTTTTTATTCTGAAAACTTGAAACCCCAAAAAGTTGAGCATTTCCATAAAAAAAGTAGAATATAAAAAGGCTTGTATATGAAACAATCTATTCCACACAACCTCCTTTAAAAAAATTATGGAATATATTTAACATGTTATTTTCAAAACTGCCCTGCTTTGTCTGTACTTCCTTCTGAATTTGTCTGCATTAAGAAAGTTTCAATAATTTTTAATGCTTTCTTTTTGTTTTTACATTACCATTGCTAACTACCTCTCCCCATTACAAACACACAAAAGCCCCTTGTAACAAACAAGCAGAGTTAAACAGTTGCTATACACATACATATATGTATATACGTAATACAAATGTATATCAATACATATGTCTTTCACTTTGATTTCATCTCTGTGCAAGAAGGTGGGTACATGTTTTATTGTAGGTCTTCTGGAGTCATGGTTCATCCTTGTTATTGTCTGAGTTTATAGATTTTTCAAAGTTACTTTTCTTTACAATTCTGTTGTCATCCACTTTGCTCTGCTTCATTTCACACAAGTTTTCCCAAGATTCCCTGAAAATACATTTTCTTACAGTGCAATATATTTATAGACCCTAATTTGTTTAGCCATTCCCCAATTGAGGGACATTCCTTCACCTTCCAGTTCTTTTCTTTTCCTTTTAGTCCCCCCTGAACCAGCTGAAGTTTCTTTTCTTGGTGACTATTCACTCCCCAGTATTGTCCTTTCTTAACTATCTACCCTCCTTTCCTTTCCCAATCTTTCTTCCTGCTGAGTTTGAAGTATTTCTACACTAACTCCCCCCCTTAATTACACTCCCCTTTTATATTCCTATTCTCTTTCTCTGTTGAATTAGAATTGTTACTACACTAAATTATGAATGTTTTCAAATTTTTTAATTTAATTTTTTCCAAGAACACATAAAAACAATTTTTAACATTTTAAAAAAATTGCTGAGTTCTAAATTCTCTCCCACCCTCCTTCCCTTGAGAAGGCAAGAAATTTAGATTATATATGTGCAGTCACACAAAATATTTCCCTACTGACCACATTCCAAAAGAAAACACAGACACAAAAAAAAACCCAACAAAGAATAATTAAAAAGTATGCTTTGATTTGCATTCAGACTCTGAAGTGGATAGTATTTTTCATCATAAGCCCTACAGAATTGTCTTGCATCACTGTATTGCTGAGAATAGCTAAATCATTCGCAATTGATCATCATGTAATGTTGCTATTACTGTGTACAATATTCCCCTAGCTCTGCTCACTTCAATTTGCACCAGTTCATATAAGACTTTCCAGGTTTTTCTGAAAGGACCCTGCTCATCATTTCTTATGGCACAGTAGTATTCCATCACAATCACAGACCACAACTTGTTTAGCCATTCCCCAACTGATGGGCATCCTCCCAATTTCCAATTCTTTGCCACCACAAAAAGTTGCTATAAATATTTTTGTATAAATAGGTTCTTTTCCTTTTTATTTTAAATCTCTCTGGGATACAGACCTGGTAGTGGTACTGCTGGGTCAAACAGTATGCACAGTATTGCCCTTTGGGCATAGTTCCAAATTGCTCTCCAGAATGGTTGGATCAGTTCACAACTCCACCAATAGTGTATTAGTGTCCCAATTTTTCCACATCTCCTTCAACATTTGTCATTTCCCTTTTCTGTCATATTAGCCACTCTGACAAGTATGAGGTAGTACCTCACAGTTGTTTTAATGTGCATTTCTCTAATCAATAGTGATTTAGATAATTTTTTCATATGACTATAGATAGTTCTGATTTCTTCTGAAAACTACTTGTTCAGAACCTTTGAACATTTATTAACTGGGGACTGAGTTGCATTTTTATAGATTTGATTTAGTTCCCTATATTTTTGAGAAATGAGATCATTATCAGAGAAACTTGCTACAAAATTTATTCCCCAGTTGTCTGCTTTCCTTATAATCTTAGCACTAGATTACTATAGCTATTTACTGTGTATTGTGTATCTATCCTATTCTACTGGTCCACCACTCTATTTCTTTGCCAGTACCAGACTATTTAAATGGTACAATTAACTGAACCATGTTCCCTCACTTTTTTTCCATTGGTTCCCTTGCTATTCTTGACCTTTTGTTCTTCCAGATGAATTGTTATTATTTTTCCTAGCTCTATAAAATAATCTTTTGGTAGTTAGATTAGAATGGCACTAAATAAGTAAATTAATTGTCTATTTTATTATACTGGCTTGGCTAACCCATGAACAATTAATATTTCTCCAACTGTTTAGATCTGACCTTATTTTTATGAAGTATTTTGTAATTGTGTTCATATAGCTCCTGGGTTTGTCTCCTCCCCCTGAAAGATCATGCTCATTTTCGCTGGGTAGTTGATCCTTGGATGTAATCCAAGCTCCTTTACCTGACAGAACATCATATTCCATGTCCTATGGTCTTTTAATGTAGAGGCTGCAAGGTCATACATAGTTCTGACTATGATTCTATGATATTTAAGTTGTTTCTTTCTGGCTGCTTGCAGTATTTTCTCTTTGACCTGGTAATTCTGGAATTTGGCTACTATGATCCTTGGTGTTTTTAATTTGGGATCTCTTTCAGGAGGTGATAGATGGATTCTTTCTATGGCTATTTTACCCCATGGTTCTAGGACCTCAGGGAAGTTTTCCTTTATGATTTCCTTAAAGATACTGTCCAGGCTCTTTTCTTCATTGTGACTTTCAGGTAGACCAATAATTTTTAAATTGTCTCTCCTGGATTGATTTTCTAAGTCAGCTGTTTTACCAATGAGGTATTTTACATTTTCATCTATTTTTTCATTCTTTTGTTTTTTGTTTGACTGATTCTTGCTGTCTCATAGAGTCATTAGCTTCCATTTGCCCAATTCTAATTTTTTAATAAATTGTTTTCTTCAGTGAACATTTTTCCCAGTTGGCCAACTATATTTTTTAAGGACTTGTTTTCTACAGTTAATTTTTGTCCTTCCTTTTCCAAGCTATTGACTCTCTCTTGCATATCTCTTGTTTCTTTTCCCATTTTTTCTTCTACCTCTCTCATTTGACTTTTAAAAATCCTTCTTGAGCTCTTCTAAGAAGGCTTCTTGGACTTCAGACCAGTTCATATTCCCTTTTGAGGTTCCAGATGTGGGTTTGTTGACAGTGTTGTCCTCTTCAGAATTTCTGCCTTGATCTTCACTCTTTCCATAATAAGAATCGATCATACGTTTCTTTTTCCTCATGGTGTTTGCTTATTTCCTGGCCTTTAAAGAGATTGAGCTCTCCTGCTGGGGAGCAGAGGGCACTGATCCAAGCTTCTTGTGTTGGGAGCCTAGAGCCTGGTCATTGGCTTTGTGTGCTGGGGCCTCCAATGCTGGCAGTTGTGGAGGCTGTAGGGTTCTGGCTGCTTACCTGGTGTTGGGCTAGAATAAGGAACACTGCAACTCTAGGAGTAGGATTGGGTAGTGTGGCTCCTGGAGATTTCCTACTCACCCAGGCCTTTCCTTCCTTTCACTTTCTTCAGCTCCTTTCAGATGGATGTTGCAGGATGTTTATCTGCCTGGGAACCCTTGAAGCTGCTTCCCTTAGTTTTGCTGAAGTGCTGGGAGAGCTGGTTGCTATACAATGCCAAGGCACCTAGTGGTTTTCCAAGCTGGTTTCCACCAGCTCCCCCCGCCCTCAGTGAGGCACTCAGAGGTCCTGGTGTTGGTGTTTGCCTGTTCCACCACCTGGGTTTCAGGATCTCCTCCTGGTATGCTGAGGTGGGGCTTTCCTCTAGCTTGCTGGGATGCCTCCCGTACTGTACTGCTCCCCTTCCCCCAGCACAAGAGGGCCCTTTTCCGTTAATCCCTCAAGCTACCTGGGCTACTGGACTGCTGCTCCCCATCTTTCTTCTGGTTCAGCTGTTCCAGGGTTTTTCCTGGGGCAATATTTTCTAGGCTTTCAGAGGTTAATAAGGGAGAGTAAGAGTGACCTCACCAATTCTACTTCTTGAGGAGTTCTTTTCTTAAATGAATTTTTGTTATCTCTACATGTGGCCAATTGTTTTTAAAAGCAGTTTTCTTCAGTGGATTTTTGTGATCTTTGCCATTTGGTCAATTCTGCTTTTTAAGGTGTTATCTTCTTCAACTTTTTTTTTTTTTGCCTCTGGCACCAAGCTGTTGACTCTCTTTTCATAATTTTCTTGCATCACTCTCATTTCTTTCCCCCATTTTTCTTCTACCTCTCTTAATTTTTAAAATCCTTTTTAAGCGCTTTCAAGAATTCTTTTGGGCCTGTGACCAACTGATATTTTTCTTCAAACCCTTGCATGTAGCTGTTATCTCTTCTGGCTTTGTCTTGATCTTTCTTGTCACCACAGTAACTTTCTATGGTCAGGTTCTTTTGTTGTTTGCTCATTTTCTCAGCCTATATCTTGACATTATAACTTCATGTTAGAGTTGGGCTCTGCTCCTGAGATTGAGGAGGAACTGCCCCAGCTTCAGACCTTTCTTACAACTGTTTTCAGAGGAGGCATGTAGATTTATGGTTCTTTCAAGGTGGTATGATCTCAGGAGAGATTTCCTGGCCTGTGAGCAACCACAAGCACTGATTCACCCTGAAAGAAAGGTCCTTGTGAATAGGGCCCCTGCACCCCTTGTGGCTATAAGCACTAGTGAGTTAGTGATCTTTTTTAGCTCCGGGACTACTACCCAGAACTGTATATGTAAAACATGACAGAGTCCTACATCCAGTGCCAGCAAAGGATCCCTGTTATCTCCCTCTGACCAACTGTCAGCTCCCCTTACCATCTGTGGGTTGAGTGCTCCCAAAGCTGCCGCTGCTGCTGCACTGCTTCCAAGGCCTGCATGGCCTACACTGTGCAGTCTGCACTGGGTTCCAGGTCTGACCACCACCCTGCTGAGAAAGACCTTTCCTGATGACCTCCCAAATTGTCCTGGCCTGGAAAATTGTTTCACCCTTACCTTTTGTTGGTCCTGTCACTCCAGAATTCTATTTGAGGAGTTATTTTAAAGTTGTTTGGAGGGGAATTTGAAAGAGCTGAGATGAGTCCCTGATTTTCATTTAATGCTGCTTCCTACCTCTTCTTCCATGTTTGTTTACTGTTCTTATATACCCAATTATGAAATAATAAGTTCCACCCACTTCTTTCTCCTTTTTACAGTATTATAATTTTTACTCTCTCTTTTCTTTCTTCTCTAGAAACCATCAGAACAAAATGATTAACTCCTATTTCCTCAATCTTATGCCACTCCCTCAATACTCTGAAGATAGTAAGATCTAGGAGACAAATTTGTTTCTTTTCTTCCTACTAGAATGTTAGCACTTTAACATCATACAGCTTTTCCAACAGCATGAATAAATTTAATTTCCTAGGTTTCTGTGGATTCTTGTTTTACTTCAAAGTCTCTATTCAGCTTTGGTCTTTCCATCAGGAATGTTTCAAAGTCCTGAAACACCTCTTCTCATTATAGTACTATCAGGTCTTATGTTTTCCTGACTGCAGTTTCTTGATACTTGAACGCTTTCTGGTTACTCGTACTATTTTTTTTTCTTTGACCTGGAAGCTCTGGATTTTGACTATGATATTCCTGAGACTTTTCTTTTTGGGGTTTCGTTCACATAAGGTAGCCAGGGTCTCATTTCTACTAGCACTTTGCCCTCTGATTCTAATAGACCTGGGCAGTTTTCATTTATAACTTCTTGAAATACAGTGTCTAGGCTTCCTCTGCTATCCCCATTGTGGTTTTTGGTGACTCTGATGATTATTAAATTTTCTCTCCTTAACCTGTTTTTCAAAGCACATGGCATACACTGCCTTCTGTGCATCTAATTCTTTGATTCTGTTTCAGGGAGTCATTGATTTTTGTTTGGTCTATTCTAATTTTAAGAGAATCCTTTACTTTAGTAGTTTTACCACTTTCTGTTCTAATTACTTTATCAATTCTTTCCATCAGTTCTTTTAGTTCATTTTTATCTCTTTATTTCTTCCAGGTATTCGTATAGAACTTGTGGAAAATCCATGTTCATTTCTTTTGAGTTTCTGCATATAATGGATCTATTTTCTAGGTGGGATTTTTTGAATAGAAGAGCTGCCCTTTATAGTAGTTGGTTTCTTCTTCTGTTTCACTCTCATCTCTAGCCTTAGTTTTGGAATTGGAGCTTTGTGCCCAGGCCAGGCTTGGCCCCATGCTTTGCTTTTTGGTGGGGTGGTCAGCTTAGGTCCTGACCTAAATCTCTGAGATTCAGAATGGAGCTTCTGTGGAATCTCAGGACAGAATGCTATGGACCTTGGAGCCCCCTGGACCTGAGGTATCCGAGGCTGAGGTTAGTCACTGGTAAATGTCTCTCCTCATCACTCTAAGGTCCACACTGTGAGTACTGGACCACTTCAGGTCTTTCTCATGGGAGCTCTCTTTTCTTCCTGCTTCTAGATAACAAACCATGAAGATTACAGGTCTCTCTGGCTGGTTTCTAATCATGATGAGAGATTTCTTTCTTCTTTGCCTGTGTTAGTGCTGCATTTTTTGATATGCCCTTTCCAAATGGCTGTTGACTGACGTTTTTGTGTACTTCTGGGGAGGATTAAATTACTTTAGTTTCTCACTGGATTTCTTTATCATTATTTGGTCTGGTGCTATATTAAGTTTTTTGCTGGAATAGGTTGGGAGTTGAGCTGCTTGCTTCCATTTAGGCAGTCAACTTACCTAGAGGTATAAAACTGTTTTCTCTAGACTCCATCAGTCTACACAAGCAGAGACTCTCTCTAAACAGAAATTAATTATATGTATTCATGTGTATGTAGGGGACTGGGAGGGTACAGTTCTCCAACTACAGTAGTACATGCACAGTATTAGCCAAATTAGTTTAAAGAATTTTTCCTAATGATTTATAATCTAATGTCAACTTTTAGGCAGATAATTTATAAGGATGAAATTAAACTGTATCTATTTCTAGGTGGTATAGTAGATAAAGAGTACTTTACTTAGAGTCATTAAGACCTGAGTTGAAATTTTGCCTCAGACATTTACTAGCAGTGTGACCCAGGGAATGTCACTTAAATTCTGTGCTCATTTCCTCACCTGTAAATGAGGATAATAATAGTACTTTCTTCCCAGGGTTGTTATGAGGAGCAAATAAAATTATACATGTAAAGCACTTAGTAAACTTTAAGGAAATATGCTAATCAATTCTAGGTCTAACCATGGCCATCTCTAAAACACTATAATGTTGGGGCAGCTAGTCAGGAGGACCTGAGTTCAAAGCTGGCCTCAGACCAAACACTTGACACTTACTAGCTGTGTGGCCTTGGGAAAGTCACTTAACCCCAACTGCCTAAAAAAAAAAATTTAAAAAATAAAATAAAATGCTATAATGTTGAGCAAATCATATCATGCATTCCACCCCCCTCTTACCTGCCTAGGCATTCTCTTCTACTGGTTGCTTCCCTAAGCCACTGCCCAGCTTGCTAATTCATGAAGAAGAGTAGTGCATCCCACTGATTTGGTGCCCAAAAGAAATGCTTTGCTGAGTGATAGAGCATAAAGTAACCTTCTTGAGACCCTACAGGAAAAGGAAGCTGTATGCTACAAGGTAGTTTTTCTTCAAATAAACTTACAGGATCAGATACACTCATGAAAAGGCTCACAATCATCACATGTACACATAAGTTACAAACACAAAGGATCATATCAATAATGTGATATGACACCTCATACTCATGTTCAATCAATCAACATTTATGAGACATCTATGTACCCAGTAGTCTGCTAGAATTAGAGATACAAAGACATGAAATAATCTCTGCCCTCAGGGAGTACATGTATACTATAGGAGTATGCTAGGAGCAGTATCTGCCATAGAAACTAGTTTTCTTTAAAAGGTTTCGAGACCATCTTCAAGACTAAGGGTATTTCTATAGTTTCTAGGTGGCCTAAATACAATACGCCAAAATCCAAGGGGTCAGCACCTCCTCACTCGTGCTCTGAATCAACAAAACAACATGGTTGGAATAGAGGCCAGGAAACTGCACCCAAGTGAATAAATCCTGTCTCCTTGCTGGATATCCTTTCTCTGGTATGGTTGGGTAAAACTCCTTTTGTTAATTGCTACATGTTATACAAGTGTCTCATTTTGTTTCAATTCTAAAAATAAAGCACTAGTATAATGGGAGGAGCTGGAGTGTCATGTGTGTAGAACAACAAGCAGGCCAATATTTCGATTGCAGGGTTTATGGAAAGGAGTAATGTTGTCATAAGGCTGGAAAGGTAGATTGGGACCACTCCGTGAAACGTACTTCTCATTTCCTCCAGCTAAACTGTAGGTAAAGCAGAGCTGAGAGGTAATGGCATCTTTAGCTATAGATTCTAGGGAACTCTGAGTGAAATGAAAAACTGGTGGGGTAAAGGAAGCAAATAATACCTTGGGCTTGCAAGTTGAGGCAGAAGGAGGTATCAATAAAATATCTTAAGAACAATGGCAATATTAGAGATGCTACATTTTAAAAACACTAAGGCAGTAACTTATATAATAAAAAGTATTACAATGTAAAGGTTCTCTACAGAAAAATCCTACTAACTACATCTAGTAACAATTCTTAACAAACTTTATCACAAGTCAGATTTACTAGGATACAAATGAAAATTTAAGACAAAATTGGAAAACAAAAGAGTTTCAAGAGAAGGGAAAGGTTAATTTAAAGTGCCTTTTACTGTGTATAGCTTTAACAAAACTAATCATTATCTTTTTCAAACAAATTATGCTCTCCCTCACACTAACTGAAAGGACTCTAGTCTCTATTTTTCCTAAGGCGTATACAGTCAAGCTATAAACTCAAAAAGCATTTAACTCAAGGTGGATGAAATCTATTTAGTATTGATTAGGCAGAAATTAGGAGTAGGATCCAGTATCATGCAAAAAAAACCATATGTTCCTGTCCTTCTGACCATGAACTTCAGTCCTTTCATCTCTCTTCACATTTCCACTCCTGAACTTTTTTCATTCTGCTTATGCCAGCCTGTCCCTTAATCCCACCTATATCTGAGGTTCAGGGCATGCAAAGGCAAAAGTGGGACGATCTCTACCTTCGAGGATCAAGTGAGATATCATTCCCTTCATTAAGACTTCCCTGATGCTCCCTAGATGAAAGTGTTCTGTTTCTCCTCAATTTTTCTTAGAGTATTTTGTATTAATCTTTCCTTTGTTCCTATTATGCTCTACCTTTTATTAACTGTATCTATGTAAACAATATCTTTTCCCTAAGCAGAAAAAGTTAATTGAGGACAGGGGCTATGTAATTTTTCAACCCTGTATTTCCAACTAAGAGCAGTTTCCTGCACTAAGTAGGTGCTTAAAATGGTTGTTTTTTTTATTAAATCTAAATGAGAATGATTTACAACATGTATTTGCTGTGTTAAGTGATAACAGGTTTATAGTTGTATATTTACATTTATGACATTTTTGTTCATGTTCAAATCTCTGTGGAAATCTTTTTTAAAATAAGGTAGTGAAAAGTAACTTGAAAAAGGGGTAAAAAACTAAAGTTCCCTCTAGAGACAAAAATAATGATTACTCTTACATCAATGTAATTTAATTACTGTGCATGTTACATATTTAAAAAAACACATTTAGTGTACTTAGTTACTTGTAGAAGATGTGAAATATATTTCAGTAGATCCATGATTTTAGTGATAACGGCCCCCTCTCCACTAATATAGATTAAACCCTTTCCAAACTTTAGCAGTTTCGAACAGTTGTAGTAGCCAGAAAAATCCTTGGAGTGCTCAACCTGAGTGACTTCCCTTTTACCTACGCTTGTTATCATCTCTGTGACTATATTCAAAATGTTTCCAGTTGGCCTCCACTGATACAACCTTTGAAAACCCAAGGCACTGGATTTTAGTAAAAAACACATGGAATAGTTTGCAGAACATCTCTAAGTTTGCTTATTCTGACAAAATCTCTAGCTCAAATGAATAAAAAATGTTACATAAGTTCACTGTCAACATCTTAGATAAAGAGAATAATAAAATGTTTATTTCAGAGCACTACAGAGGAAAGGTATGGCAACAAAGACTGTAAACTCCTGAAGGTCAGGTTATCATACTTCATCTTTCTATTTCTAGGCACCTAGCACAACAACTAGCACCTATCCAGACCTAAAATTTCATCAACGCAGGGAGGTTCCAAAAAGGAAAATTCTTTCCTTCAACCAAAACTGATAAGTAATTATTTCAGCTACTTAAGTCTTAGAAGGTTGCCTGAGGCAATAAGACAGAATCACACAACCAATACCAGTCAGATACAGGACTTGAACTCAGGTCTTTCCAAATTGTGCGGCCAGTTCTTTATCCTACCTCTCTGGTACAAAACAAGCCTTAATAAATATTCAAAGATTCCCAGAGAAAGAGTTGGTAGGGGCCTCAGTAAAATCACCTAACTTTACATAGTAAGAAAAACATGCCCAGGGAGGTTGTGAATTGCCAAAGGTGACAGAGGTACTAAACAGCAGGAGGATTTTAACCCAGGTCCTCTGATTCCAAAGCTCTTTCAACTGAACCAAGCTAAATGAAATGTAAAACACTAGTCTCTTCTAGAATAGTACTGCACTTCAAAATGCATATTTTAAAATAAACCTTAGTTGTTGGATTATTAACATGTTGTTAATTTATTAACACTATTATTATTGTTATAATTATATAAAATATTTTCTGAGATTTCTATATTTTTATGAGAAACTTCTGATACCTGACTAGTTCTGTCACTGAAGCTTCAACAAGTCCCCATAATATCGTAAACAAGTACTTCTCTGAACATGAATTTGGAATTCTACCTTGAAGAATCACTCAGTATCTTGTCCTTTGGGCCTACTCAGCTTTCCCTCCAGAGACTATCAGTGAGATTACAGATTTATGTTTAAAGAGTGTGGCTAAGATAACTATCACACAGTGAACCTGTGCCCATCACTTCTAAGTAGCCACAAGAGAATATCCCTGAAGAAAGACAGCTCTATCTATAGCAGGGTCTCTTAAAGCTAGTCAGTGATCTTGTTTTTTAAAAAATATTTTGATAACTTGGCTTTTTTGGAAATCCTACTTCATACATTTTAAAGACTTTATCTGAAAAGGAGTCCATGACACACACCCAAAAGGGTTAAGAAACTCTGATCTAATAGAAAGGACCTAAATTAACGATGCTACCCGAGGAAAGCCAGTTTCACACTTCTTTGGCTAATGCTTACGAAAAAGAATTGTCCAAGTTTCTGAGAGAATATTCGTGACAATAGGACCACTTAGAAGAACAAGACATAGATGAAATACAACTTAAAAATCAAACAAACCCCTACTGCTACATCACCTGATGCAGACAAAGGTCCTGGCTTCAGTAACCTGTGCTGGGAGGTGATAGAGAGTGATACCCAGTGGGTTCTCTAATCAATTTGCACGTATTAATAATAGCTAACATTAACATAACACTTTAAGATTTGCAAAGTGCTTTACATACATTCGCATTTGATCTTCACAATAATGCTGAAAGATACATGCTATTATAACCCCCGTTTTCAGATGGGGAAACTGAGGCAGACGCGGGTTCAGTGACTGACTTGCCCTACGTCACAGCCAGGAAGTGTCTGAGGCCCGCTGGAACTCAGGGGTCCCGGACTCGAAGCCTGGAGCGCTAGCCACTCGGCCACCCGCTGCCCGGGCACGGAGCCGGGGTCCCCGGAGCGGGCCAGCTCGGTCCAAGCGTCCCTCCCTAGCCCCGGGCACGGCGCTCCAAGCCGCCCGCCCCGGCCTCGGGTCCGCCTTCGCCCGCTCACTCACCATCATTCTCGTCGCTGTGCCGCCGCCGCGACATGCTGCCGGCTGCCTGCGCGCCCTCCGCCTCCGCGTTGCTGCTCCCGCCTCCGCGGCCGCCGGCGATCGCGGGAATTCCGCGCCGTCCCCTTCACCGCGCCGGGGATAGGCGGAAGCGGCGATGGAGGGCTCGGCTCGGCGCGGCGCGGGGAGCGGCGGCCGGCCGGGAGCGCAGACGCACAAGCACGCAGGATCTCGCGCGAGCGAGGTGGGCGCGGAGGAGGGGGCGGAGGGGAACTTCCCGTTTCCACCGTCACTGGGACGTCCCGTAAGGGTCTCGGGAGGAGGGGCGGGAGGCGTTATGTGTGAGGACGCCGGACGAGGTTGGGGGAGCCTGAAGCGGATAAGCCCAGGGAGCAACCCAACAAGGCCGCGGAGCGAGCTTCCGCTGCCCTCTCCCTCCCCTTCCTCCCTCCCGCTCCTCGCGCTTAATCTTCTTCCGGGAGAAAAGTAAGCGGAGAGAGCCAATTCCTAAAGCCTCGGTCGGGCAGGGCTGGCGGGCGTCTTAAGGAAAAGGCGGGGGAATGGGGAGGGGAGGGAGTCGAGTAGGAAGGAGTGCCCAGATCCTAACCCTCCCCGAGCTGAGGCGTTGACGCTCTAGGCCTCGCGTCGCTACTCTTGTGCAACTCGATGGTTCTCCCGACTGCCCTTGTGCCTACCGGACGTAGACGATTTCTGGAGTGAGGGGCCGTCTCTAAAGTACTGATCGGGGGAAGAAACGAGACCTCCCAGGGGGCTCCGGGGGACTGTGTGTTGCGGTGGTTGCTAGGATAGAAGGTCCGCGAGTGGAAGCTCCTGCAGAGGATTGGAGTAGTGCAGGTATGTACTTCCTTCAGCCCTTCCTCTTGCTATCGACCTCCCGGGTGTCCCATTGACGGCCTCTGGACACCCCGCCCCCTGGGGTCTGTGCGCGCGGCCCATGCTGGACCCCGGGGCCACGAGGACCAGGTGCTCGCTTGACCCACCCCGGCCCCCGACCCCACGTGGGCCGGGAATCCTACCCCTGATAACAATACCTGACATCGATATCCCGCCTGGAGATTTGCAAACTGCTTTAAGGCCATCTGCTCCTTCCACTCATTGCAAGGTTGGGGATTATTAAATCCTGTTTTACAGAGGAGCAAACTGAGGCTCCGAGGGCGGTTGTTGATTTTTTCCAAAAGTCTTGGAACAAAACGAGTTTGAACCCAGTGCTTCCCTCCCGTCCACCTCTTTACATTCCCATCGGAATAGGCAGGTGGTTTGGGGGAAAGCAAATGCACTTAGGCAGGATAATTTTAAGCAGAGTAAGGTGAGATTTCTCCAGCACAGAGACCCTATAGATGATGAGATCTCCGGGAGCTCTTGTTTTTTGGCCAAACCCACGAAGAGTCTACTGGAAGGCGGACTTGACCACTTTAAAGACATTTAGCCTGGCTAAGAAAAATGAAGTAAGCGCGATGTGCAGTTGGATAGAGAATTCACCCAACAGCATTTGTCCTCTGGACAGAGTCTAAATGGACGATGAGCTGGGCCCAGAATTAAACAGGAGAGCCTTCAGGGCTTTGCAAAGCCCCTTTAATGAACCTAAACAAAGTCCCCATCTTTTTAAATATCATTTTAACTGGTATAGTGATATGGCTGGGATACTTGGTGCGCAGTTTTGAAGAATTTAAAATGACTATGAACAAAAAGGTAATGGAAAGTCACAGCATATGTGTGAGTCAGCAGCAGCTTATAACAAACTTCAAAACACTGGAGTAAAGAATGTCATCAAGAGAAAAAAAAAGCTACTCAAATGGTGGATAGCCTGAGACCCTCTTTTGGTATTCTTTGGCATTCTAGAGAAGAAGAATATTCATATGTTGGGTGAAAACTGGCAGCTAGATGGCTCAGTGGATAAGAGCACTGAGCCTGAAGTCAGAAAGACCTGAGTTCAAATGTGGCCTCAGACACTTATTAGACACATGACCCTGGGCAAGTCACTTAACTTGTTTGCCTTAATCCACTGGAGAAAGATATGGCAAACCACTCAAGTATCTTTACCAGGAAATCCCCATTGACAGTATAGTCCATGGGGTTAGCAGGAGTAGGGCACAACTGAATGATTAACAACATGAACAACAGTCATATATCTTGGGGTAGGCATGGATGAATTGTGTTCCTTATTCTTGGAGAAAACATCCAAAATGATGAAATCACAGATCCATTTTAGTATTTTGAGTAGGGTGGGATCACAGACTTAGAGCTGTAAAGTACCACAAATATCCTTTTGTCCAGCCCCCCCCATTTTACAGATGAGAAAATAGACCTGGGGCCCAGTAGTAAGTGGCAGAGGCTGGATTTGGATCCAGGTCCACTGACTCCAAAGTGTTTTTTCTATTGTACCACACTGCATAGACAGTCTTAAAAATCCCTTGATATCACATCAAAATTAAGTGCTGTACCTGTTGTAGTCCAGATAGTGCTGTCCTGTCCTTGCTCTGGATGATGTGGCTGGGTCTTGATGCTGCCTCTCTTGTCTTTGGTAAAGAAATTACCTGGGACAAGACTTGTTAAATAAAATTCTACAGTCCTGGCCAGGGATCTACCAGTCCCTGAATCTTGAGACTAGACCCCGCATTAGCTTCATTTGTAGAGAAGCCCTGACTGGTTGGCCTCGTGCATATCTTTAAGGGCTAGTAAGCAGGCTTCTCTCTCCCTCTTTTTCACCAGGTTCTTCCCCCTTCAGGCCCGTTTGTAAGACATATAAAAAAAAAATCTCTTTTGGTTCCTTGCCAGTTAGTGTCCAGCTCTCTTGTTTTTTTTTTCCACCTCCCTTCAGTTTGACCTTCAGTTTGACCAAGATTCCCAGCGAGGTGGATCCCAGACCCATCTTCCTAGCAGTCTATCTTCCCCTTCCTCCAGTCAGGTTTGCTCTAAGCAACCAGGCCTGTTTTCTCTCAGGTAAAACTTCCATTACAGGCTTTTTACTAAACTCCTGTTTTGAAGTGAAAATGCTGTTTTAGCTCTCTTTAGTCATCATCACCAACAAATTGTTGCTCTTTTTTTTTTTATGCAAAAAGTGGCGTGAAGGACTACTTTATTTCATCTTACTGGATTTTGGGGGCTTTTTTTTTTAAACCAGACCTATAATTTCATTGGTATAGGGGATTATAGAGGAGGAAACTCCCTCTAGCAGTGCAAATTGTGACCTGTTCTATGTCTTGCAGTCTGAGAGAACTGTCTGCAGTTCAAACTAATTTTTAGAGAAAACTTGCATTACTTTAATAATTACATATTAATAGTAATTATTTTAATATTTGTTGAGCACCTCATGTGTTCTAAGGGAATAAGATAATAGATTTAAGGTTGAAATAAACCTTAGATGTGACATTCCAGTCCTGTCCTTTTATTTTATGGATAAACATCCTGAGCCTGGAGAGGTTGAGTGACTTGCCTAGGGTCCCACAGCTTGTATATGTCAAAGTCAACACTTAAGAAAAAATCATCTCTAAAGCCAAGGCTCACTTTATCCACTGCTCCATTTTATGTACTACCTTACATTGCTTCTCTCTCTCTCTCTCTCTCTTTTTTTTAAGGCAGTTGGGGTTAAGTGACTTGCCCAGGGTCACACAGCTAGTAAGTGTCAAGTGTTTGGTCTGAGGCCAGATTTGAACTCGGGTCCTCCTGACTTCAGGGCCGGTGCTCTATCTGCTGTGCCACCTAGCTGTCCCCAATTGCTTCTCTTAAATATAAATGTACATACACAAATGCTGTGGTGATTTGAATGTAAATGTAATTTTTTTCCCTAAATCTAATCTATATAAAATCTAAGTGCCACATACAGTCTTACTCACTCAGTATTTTAGGCGCACTGTAAGCTTCATTGTCCTCTCCAGCAGAAGCAAAAACAGCAGCTTGACTACTGGCTGCAGTATATGCTGAAGGAGTCTGTGCCCTAAGTCCTTAGAGCAAGGTAAGGGAGGCAGATTACTGTCACTTGCAGTCTCCAAATAATTGTTAATATCCTTTCCCCTGTTCTCTTAGAGATAGAAATGTTATAGCAAAGCCCAGAAGGGCAGTAAAGGTGAAAGGGAAAGAGAAGGAAGGAAGGAGACCATGTCTTAAGTGCTTACCATATGCTAAGCTCTGGTAATAGAAATAGAAAAGTGAGATAGTCTCTGTTCTCAAAGAGTTCACATTTTAGTAGGTAGAAGCATCTCATAGGAAATACAACTTCAGGACAGATGGCAAGGCTCTGTGGTTGTTAGTGTGCAGTGGCAAAAGCAATAGTGATGCTTCTTTTTTAGAGTTATTTTCACTGACACAATCATATATTTCTGATGTTCAACCATTTGACAGTGCCGAGGACTTTGGGTGGCATGCACTTTCTTTTCTGGGACTTCAGTAGCTGTGACTGCTAAAGAGGCAGGATAGCAGCATCTACAGAGGCAGATCTCCACAAGGGTTATTCCCCTAGGTAATAGTAGACCTGGCTGAAAGCAGAATTAGTGGCTTGAAGGTGGAAGGGGACAGCTATTCCAGAGGCTTCCAGGCACAGGGTCCTGAGCTGCCTCTACCGGGATCAGTGGAGAGCTGGTAGGGTCAACCTACTTGGCACGTTTTGTGTCTTGGCTCTCCTTCTGGATTTGGAAGTTATATGATCAGGTTCAAATCTTGGTCATGCTACTTACTGGCTAGTGTAAAGGGTCCTTCCAACTTTCAAATTCTGTGATTCTTCTCCTTCCCTTTCCTATATCCTAGAGAGGGCCACTAGAGGTCCCCTGCCGTAAAGAGTTTGTGCTCCATCTTGCGTTAGCCTTATGTCACTGAACAGAAAAATAGACTGGGGAGAGCTGGGTGGTGCAGAATAAACAGAGAGTCAGAGGTGGTGGATTCTATGGATTAGTGGGGTTTCTTAGCCTTGTAGCTGAACTCAGTGCTACCCATAGAGTAATTTGCATAAGGGGGAGTGTGTGAATGATGAGACAGGATGTGATGGCTCATTAATCCTATTCTAAGACCTGAGAAACCTTTTGAAATTCTGAGGCTCAGGTACTCTCTGTTTGTAAAACAGAATAGTGGTGAGCAATAATTATCTTTCAGTGTATGTGTAGGAATACACATCTTTATGTAGGTAGATACTATTTTTCTTTAGAAGAAATATAATTTTAGGAGTCGTGGGATCATAGTTTTAAAAGTAGAAGAGACTTTCGAGGCCATCTAGCCTTCTTACTCTCTTATTTTACAGAGGCCAGAGAGGGTAAGTGACTAAGATTACAAACCAGGTCCTTTGATTCAAGGCCAGCACTCTTTCACGTGAAACTTTTTAAAAAATTGATTATGGTTAGCGTGTAAGAGGAATACAGAAAGCTGAGAACTCAGAAGAGGGAGAGGCTCCTCACTTAGGAAATAAGGCATGAAGGAGGAGATGGCATTTGAACTGGACTTTGAAGGAGGGATAGGAGAGCAGTAGAAGAAGAGGGGTTGGGGCTGCAGGATATTCTAGACATAGGGAATTAAAAAGGTGCGGGTATAGAAAAGGAAAGTGTGATATGCTTGTGGATACAGTCCATATTCTAATTAATAACGTGTAAATATCATTTTTGTGTTATAGATAAATATTTTAAATGCATATTACATTAAGCACAGTTCTAAAGTAATAAATACTTTTTCATTTATTCACATATATCACATACAGGATCATAGATGCTGGAGCTAGAAAAGACCTTAGAGATCCTGATTTAATTGAAGGAAGGCTGGATTTGCAGTCAGAGGACCCAGAGGACCTGTGTTCAAATCTCAGCCCTGCCACTTATTGTTTCTGTAGCTGTGGGCAAGTCACCTAACTTGTCTGTATTAAAGTTTCCTCATCTGTAAAATTAGGGGGTTGGGCTATGTGGCTGCTAACATCACTTGTGGGCAGTTAGGGGGCACAGTGGATGGAGCGCTAGGCCTGGAATCAGGAAGACCTGAGTTCAAATCAGTCCTCAGACACTTACTAGCTGTGTGACCCTGGGCAAGTCACTTAACTCTGTTTGCCTCAGTTTCCTCATTTGAAAAATGAGCTAGAGAAGGAAATGGCAAACCACTCTAGTATCTTTGCTAAGACAACTCCAAATTGAGTCTTTTAAGGGTCAGATATGACTGAACAACAAAAATCACTTCTAGCTCTCATTGTGTAATCTTTTGATCATTTATTTAGTCTGGTTCCTTCATTTTACAAATAAGGAAACTGAGACTTCAAGAGGTTAGGTAACTCAAATAATATTCAAACCCAGGTCTTTTGATCCTAAGACTCTTTCCGTAACACTACACTGACTCCCATATTTATGTACATAAGCATTTAACATGTAGATCACAAGCTCAACAGGTGTTTAGTATTATGTTCTCTCCATGTCTTCGTCATTCTTTCGCTCTGTGCATACATATCAGTGTCACAGTGGGTGCTTAAGAGTGTGGTTCACTAGTCTTCACTCTGCCTCTTGATCTGTGTGTGTGTGTGTGTGTGTGTGTGTGTGTGTGCGCGCACGTGCGCAGGCGTGTGCATATGTGTGTATGCATATATTTGTGTATGTATGCATGCATATAAATAGACCTGCACACATTTAGTTAGAATACAGGAGAAAAAAACAAGTTGGACAAAATAGTATTCAGGCATTTCGTTCAGCCCTACTAGCAGACATCACCAGGCACTTGGCTTGGAAGCAAGCTATACAGGACGGTATTACCACTTTCAAATCAAGCTGATATAATGCCATTGATAACTAGTAGTTTCTGGATGATCCTTTCCATTTTCATTTATTGAAATAGATTGATTTTTCAATTAATTTATTCAAATATGTTGACTTCTATTCCTGGAATAATGCCTTTCTTTAGGTCCCAGCAATAGGCACTCAGTAACTGTTTTGATGATGGTAACAAAGTTTCTGACAAATTATGTTATTGGAATGTATTCATTTTGTTAATAGAGACAGTGTTATAATTGGCAAGGTGGGAGAGGGGAGAAGCACCAGATTTAAAAACAAGGCCTGTGTTCACATTTTGACTTTGCCATCCTGGCTCTGTGACCTTGGAGAAGTCACTTAACCTCTTTGGACCTCAGTTTCCTTAGCTGTAAGATGAGGATAACTTACCTGCTTTACAGGACTGTTGTGAGAAAAAGCACTTTGCAAATTGTAATGTGTAAAGGAAAGCTATGGGGTTTTTTTCCCCCCACTTAACAAATCTATTCAAAAGTTTATGTTTACTTAGCAATCAGTCTTTTAAAAATGTTATTTGTTTGATGGGGTATTCGTACAGATTACTGGTATTTGAATACCTATACAGTAGTAAAGTTTGATATGTTTTACAAAACATAGAATGCTAGGGTACTTAATAAAGTTACAGGTTGGATTTCTTTCTGAGTTTAAATAGCTTACATTGAGGTGGTGTTTTAATGTTTACAAAACTCTTTACTCACACACTCTACAAGTATTGTATCAGTTTTTCAAGTGAATTCGGAATATAAAAATTGTCACTTTGTATCTAAACTTTGTTAAAATGGAAGATTATTGATACATGGTATAAAAGGAAGAGTTACAGTCTTTTTAAAATAAATTTTAATTTAAAGCAAATGTTACTTGTAAATTATATTTGTAAATGCAAAAATAACAAAATATGGTTCTAGACTAATGTATGTGAGAGGGCAAATTCTGCTTTTCCTTCCTTCTGTAATTAAAATTTGACCTGTTTTTAAAATGCTGGACTGGTGATATGATGCTTTGTCAATTATTATACCTATACAAATTAAGCTAACTAGTTGTAATAGTCACGCAAAAAGGAATTTCTCTTGCTTCAAGACACTTTGTTAACATATAAGGTATAGATTTCCACAAAGAAACTCATAAACTTCAGTTTGTTATTATCTTGAGGTCATGGTCCTGTTATTTTTCAGTCTCTACCCATCTAAACGTCACCAGCCAGGAAGTGCTTTGCTCAGCCTTATATGTAGTTATCGCTTCCACATCGTGATTTTCCCCATTGTGGTTTCGATATGTCATGGTTCAGAATGAGAGATTAAGTGGGATTTTGGGGGAGTTTTGTGGAATCTGCAGACAATACGTGAAGCCTAGCAGATGACACAGAAAAAGCTTAGAAACTCAAAAATGCATAAAACATATTTCTAATATTATGTAACAGCAACATAGTTTATCTTTTAATACCATAATAATTCAGAATTCTCTGGTAGGAAGGAAGGGCTTCAACCCCATGATGTGGAACGGCTAACTGTACATGCAAGTTATCAACTTGAACCCCAGGCATGATAAAAATGATCTTTAAATACCATAGAAAGGCATAGGAAATTTTCCTCTTATCACATCTTCTAGTCAGAAGATGATCACTTGTCATTTTTCACAGAATCTGAAATTAAGACAGAATTGTCTAATGTAGATCTCAGCTTTACTGAAGTTGCTTAGTTTGGGTAGATATGGTAATTCATCAAGTAACCCATGCCACTAATACATTTTTAAAAAACGTGTCTAATTTTATTGGCTATCATATTTAAATATAGTTACAGGGGAAAAAGATAATATCCTCTTCTGATTTATTACTGTGTTTGTACAAAAGTTGTTTTTTATTTTAAAAAGTTTTAAAAGAATGAGTGCTATGTAATTATATGCTACCATAATCATTCTATTCCACAAAGATTTCATACAGCTTAGCAATTCTGATGTACTCTTTGAGCTCTTTAAAATGCAATTCAACCTACCATTTTTTTAGTGTGTTATGTTGTGTCTGGATAACACGTTCAGTGTTGGTGCCCATTCTTTGTGTTACCTAGGTGGCGTAGTAGAAAGAGCACTGCACTTGGAGTCAGGAAGACCTGAATTCAAATCCTTCCTCAGACACTTATTTGTGTGTGTGTGTGTGTGTGTGTGTGTGAGACAGAGAGAGAGAGAGAGAGAGATGAATAAATGCTGGTTACTGTTATTCCCCAAAGGAAGCAAGTGTAAGAAGCTAAGAGTAGGAAATCAAAGAAAGCTGCCTGGCACAGTGTCTTAGACATAGCAAGTGCCTGATAAATGTTTAGTAACATGAATTCATCAATAAGCTTTTACTGACCCACCACTGAAGGTTTTTTTTGTTTGTTTTGCCTTTTTTTTTAAAAACTCTCCACAAATTCTTTCAAGGTCCTAGGTCAGTGATGGGGAACCTGCGGCCCTCAAGGCCACATGTGGCCTTTTAGGTCCTTGGGTGTGCCCCTTTGACTGAGTCCAAGTATTACAGAACAAATCCTTTTTATTAAGGGGATTTGTTCTGTGAAGTTTGAATTCAGTCGAAGAGCCACCCTTGAGGACCTAGAGGGCCACATGTGACCTCGAGGCCACAGGTTCCTGAGCCCTGGCCTGGGTTACTGCTGATTTGTATAGCTGATTATTATTGGGTTTTCCCATTGGTCTTTAATATTGATCTTTCTCCTTTTCTTATTTAACAGGTAGTTAAACCCAAAGAAATATCAGGCTCACAACTGTAGTAAAACAATGATGCCTTCTTCTATGCTACCAGCCCAAGGAGATGACCTGGATTCCTGTATATTGAGATTTCCAGACCTGGATTTGAAAGACACAAACCTTGTTTCTCCCAGCAGTAGTCTCAGAGCAGAATTAGATGCTAATATGAGGAAGAAGTATGCACACGCAAAGAAAAAGGTAAAAATACTCTCACCATATTATGTATGGTTATGCAAATAAATCCAGCAACAGCTCTTCTGTGCCATCTCGATCAGCCTTCAGTGTTCTTTTTAAATACTCATGACATGACACTAAGCCTTGCAGATACATTTCAGAAATTGTCAAGGTACAATAATTGTTTAATTTTCAACATTTTCATTGACCTCATCTTTTAATTCAATTAAAATAATAGGTAAGTGTCTTAAGAACAGGGACTTTTTGTTTGTTGTTTTTTGTTTTTTGACTCTTCACCCAGTCACTGGTACATTACCTTGAACATAATGCCTAATAAATGTTTTGGGGTTTTTTGAACCAGATTTGTGATTTCATTGGATCTGGGAACTCCTGGTGAGGAAATTCTCTCTCTACCAATGCAGATCAGCACCTAATTTCAATTAAAAGTCTTTAGATAAAAGCCTTAGGTACCTGGGAGCATTGGGATATTGATAGTGACTTGTCCAGGGTCACACAGTTAGCATATATCAGAGGTAGGACTTATACCGAGGTATTCTTGACTCTGAAGTGGGCTTTCTATCCAATATATTTTACAGCCTCAAATTGATGTTGGTAGTTGTTAATTTAATGATGTCCCTTTTTTTGCTACCCATACTTTCTTCTTCTATTATCTCCATTTCCTAGACTGAAAAATAATTTTATCTGCTTGTAGCAACAGTTTTCCTGCCTAGTGATTTCCATGAAAGTCATACTCATAGGGATTTAATAGGAGAAGCAGTAGGTTAAATATAATATAGGCCAAGACTTGATTTTAATTTAAGCCACAGTAATTCCTTTTTTGCCTCTGTTAATATAAGCCAGTACTTATTTTCTTGGGTAGTAGTAACTTACTTTTATCTAGTATTTTGTGGTTATTTTACTTGATTTGATTTTCACAGTCCTATGAGAGAGTATAAGAATTCTTATCTCTACTTTACAAATGAGGGAATTGAGACTCAGGGTATTTAGACTTGTCTAAAGATATTTAGACTATTTAGACTTGTTGAAAATCATGCATTAACGGACAGAATCACTATTTTCAGTTTCTGGCTTTGTCTCTCGTGTGACAGAAATCAAGTCCAGTGCTCTCTCTGTTACACCACACTGACTTTTTAAAAATTTAACTTAAATTTTTTTGGTTACATTTTAAGTGCCTCCTGCACTGAAGAAGGCCACCATTTCACATATACACAAAGTGCAGCGTGGGGAGGGAGGGAGGACGGGAGACAGGAATTTAAAATGTAACAAAAAAAAACCCCACATACATACACACACACACACACATTGGAGGATGGGGTATAAAACCATGCTAGATATACTTATATTTATCAGTTTTCTGAAAGTAGATACTATCTTCCTTCATAGATCCTTTATAATTGATTTGAGTATTTATAATACACAGAATAACTTAGTCATCCACAGTTGTTTTTCTTTTTTTTTGTTTTGTTTTAGACAATTGGGGTTAAGTGACTTACCCAGGGTCACACAGCTAATACGTGTCAAGTGTTTGGTCTGAGGCCGGATTTGAATTTAGGTCCTCCTGACTTCAGGGCTGGTGCTTTATCCGCTGAGAGCCACCTAGCTGCCCCTACAGTTGTTTTTCAAACAGTATTGCTGTTACTGTATACAACATTCTCTTGGTTCTTTTCATTTCACTCTTTATTATTTCATGTAAGCCTATCCATGTTTTTCTAAAATCAACCAGCACATCATTTCTTACATCATAGTAGTATTCTATCACAATTGTATATCACAGTTTGTTTAGCCATTTCCCAATTGATGGGCATTCACTCAATTTCCAATTCTTTGCCACCACAAAGAGAGGTGCTGTAAACATTTTAGAACATGTACGTCCTTTTCCTTTTTCCTTGATCACTTTGGGAAACAGACCTAATAGTAGTATTGTTGGGTCAACAGGTATGCAGTTTTATAACTCTTTGGGCATAATTCCAGATTGTCCTCCAAAATGGTTGGATCAGTTCACAGTTCTATGATAGTGTATTAGCATTCCAGTTTTTCCATATCCCCTACAACGTTTGTCATTTTCTGCTTCTCTCATTTTAGCCAACCTGATAGGTACGAGATGATAGCCCAAAATTGTTTTAATTTGCATTTCTCTAATAAACAATGATTTAAAGCATTTTTTTTGGTACAACTGTATATAGCTTTGATTTCTTCTCAGAAAACTACCTGTTCATGTCATTTGACCATTTATCATTTGGGGAATGACTCATATTCTTATAAATTTGATGAAGTTCTGTGTATATTTGAGCTATGAGACCTTTATACAAGAAACTATGAAAATATCCCCCCAATTTTCCACTTTCCTTCTAATCTTGGCTATGTTGGTTTTATTTAAACAAAAACTTTTTAATTTATTGTAATCAAAATTATCCATTTTATATCTCACAATGCTCTCTTTCTCTTGTTTATTCATAAATTGTTCTCCTGTCCATAATTCTGATAGGTAATATGTTCCATGTTCTTCTCATTTTCTTGTGATAGCTCACTTTATATCTAGGTCATATATCCTTTTTGACCTTATCTTGCTAAATGGTATAAGATGTTGGTCTATACCCATTTTCTGCCATACTGCTTTCCAGGTTTCCCAACGATTTTTACCACATAGTGAATTCTCATCCCCAAAGCTTAAATCTTTACATTTGCCAAACATGAGGTTACTGTAATCATTTACTACTATGTATTTGATGTCTACTCTATTCCGCTGATCCACCTTTCTATTTCTTAGTCAATACCAGATAGATTTGATAATTACTGCCTTAAAATATAGTTTAAGATCTGGTACTGTTAAACCTCTTTCCTTTACATTATTTTTTCATTAATTCCTTTGATATCTCCTTGACCTTTTGTTTTTCCAAATGCATTTGATTATTACATACTTTTACCCATATTGTACAAGTGTTTTTTTAGGTACGGGAAACCTAGTTATTAATAAAGAAATTGAAGCAGCATTTCTATAGAATTTTAAAACTAGGAAGAACATATAATCTATTGTTGGAGAAACGAAGGCCCAGAGCAGTTCATTAATTTGACCCAGGACTTAAAGCAAAAACCCCAGAGAAAAGGACTTCATAGAAATTAACCCTTCATACTAAAACCTTAGGTTCTTCGCAACTTTGTCCTAGTAATAAGAAGGCTGACTGATGCTATTTTTAATATGTTACAGGCATTTGCCCTTTTGGTCAAAACAAAGGAAATTCCAGAACCTACCAGCTGCTCTTCATCTCTCTGCAAAGGAGTGTGGTGGACATGCTGCCAGCAGGTCTTCAAAGACCAAATTGGCATCCACAGACATACAGCTGCACAGCATGCAGGAGATGTTTATCATCAGACCTCTTCTGTTTTAAAGCAACTGGCTGCTGAGGCTGGGACCCCCAAGCCCTGTGTGTCTGCAGACAAGCCGAATGGATTAAATGGGCCTAGTACGTCTAACCATCAAGTGTCTGTTGACTTTCCAGACACAAGCCGCTTTAAACTTGATGAACTAATGAGGTTAGATTTTCTTTATTTATTTTGAATTTTTTTAAGCTATCCAGTCATCTCAGTAACTGTCACCTACTTAAAATGGTAGCTCTTTCAGATATTTTCAGATATACTTCTATAGGACATCTGACATTGTTGTCACATACTGTAGGTACTGTAACTTGCTCTTTTAAGCATAAAACCCCTTTCAAACAGTCATATTTGGTGGAATTATTTCTCACACGTATTGCATATGGAACACATGGTTCTTAGAGCATACTGGACATAATTTAACTTTTTTTGTTAGGTTATCATTATGCCCATCGATGCACTGTGCTGTAATGTACTGATATCCTTGGAAGATTGAGATGTATAGAGTTGACAGTGTATCCTCTTACGAAGTATTTTACCCACCTCCTCACCTTTTCCCTTGGTTTTCCTGAGCTGCTCCAAACTCAGAAGTTCTTTCCCCTTCTTATTCTTCTCCCAACAAAATAAGAAGGCATCTTTGGCGGACCTGAAATTAAGCCTGATAGACTGGTCACTTTACCCCCCGGAAGTTGGAAAGTTATTCTGGTTGCCTCGTGTCTTCCAGCCTTCTTGCCAGAAAGCCAAGAAGCATGGAACAAGTGCTGTGAAACAGGAGGAGCCTAGAAAAGGGAACGGCAGAGATCAGGGGTGGCAGCAGTGCTGGTGAGGAGGAGGGTGGCAAACAACAGACACTCTTTTTTGGAGAAGAGAGTGTTGAAGCAGTAGGCAGGACAGATTCTCAGGCTGCAGACTCACAGGTCAGATAGCTGTTCAAGTACCTCAATTCAGTTTTCAGTTCAATATAACAAATATTTATTGAGTACTTGATATGTCCAAGGCATGAGGCAGCCCATGTGTGACACAAACTAAGGGAATCCAAGACTAATAAGTTATCAGCTCTGTGACGGCTAAAATTATGTATTAATTATTCTGGGGGGCTTCCCCGGCACTTAGCACCATGTTCTGTATGTAGCAGGCATTTGGTAAGCACTAATATACTTTACAAAGAGAAAGGGGTAAGAAAGAGACCTGTTGTTTTTTCCTGGGGGACAGCAGGGGGCAGCAGAGTGCCTTACTTGAGACAAAAAATCTCTTAAGGTAAACTAGGTCATGGTACCTAGATGGTTCAGGGAAGCAAGGACTAGGGAATTAGATTAAGTAGCACCAGCTAATCAGAGCGGAAGGAAATGCAGAGACTGGCATAGCTGTGAATGTAGAGCAGGCAAATATTTGAAAACTAAAGGACAGTCAAAGGTAAATTGGACACTAACCTTAACAAATCGTCACCATCATCATCATTACAGGGCTGGAAGCATTAAAAAATCTTAGAGGTCATCAGATCCAACCCTGTTTTTTTAAAGAGGAGGGCACTGAGGCCTAGAGAGATTAAATGATATGCCCAGAGTCACAGCTCACAAGTATTGATACAGAGATTTGAGCCTATTTCTTTCTGATTCCTGATCCAACAACACCCTATCACAGCTTCTTCTGTCTCCACTGGGCCAAATATTGGGTTAGAATAATGATGACTGTCACTTGTTACCACTTAAAAGTTTACAAAGCCCTTTACAGATGTTTTCTCATCTGGTCATCAGAACACCCTGTGAGGTGAGTAACACTGGTTTCATCGCCTCTATTTTATAAATGAGGAGACTCAAGCTGAGAGTAGTCAGATGATTTACTCATATTTGCAGTGTCAGAAACAAATTTGATCCCACAGTTTTCCTAACTTAAGTCCAGTGCTGCTGACCCTATAACTCACTGTTTCCCCTAAAGTAGTCATAGGACATTTCTACTCTAGGTGTGCATGAGGCAAATGGTTAACTACACTAAAACAAATGCTCAGACCTTAATAGTGGTCATAATAATCACTTTAAAGTTAAAAAAAATTTCACATACATTTTCTTACTTAAGCATTCCTTCATTTGTTTTTCCCTACTACATAAGTACCTACTATAAAAAAAAAAAAAGAAAATATTTTCTCAATCAGTCGTTTCAGTCATGTCCGACTCTTCATGACCCCATTTGGGGTTTTCTTGGCAAAAATACTAGAGTGGTTTGCCATTTCCTTCTCCAGCTCATTTTACAGATGAGGAAACTGAGGCAAACAGGGTTACATGACCTGCCCAGGGTCACACAGCTAGTAAATGTCTGAGGCCAAATTTGAACTCAGGTCTTCCTGACACCAGACGTGGCTCTCTTATCTATTGTACCACCTAGCTGCCCCAGAAGAAATATTAGAAGGGGCCTTTCTGTGTTGTGGTTGTTTTCTTGATTTTGCTAGCAGTAAAAATACTTCAATAGCCTTGGGGCCAGGATATCTGAAGGGAAGCTTTGAGACTCTTCTCTTTTCATAGAGGGCCAAGGAGGACCAATCTTTAGTAGCAAGAGCCAGGGACAATGAAAAAAAAGAGAGAGAGAAGCCAATCTGTGGGGCTCCCAGAGAAAAGGAAAATGCCTGGAGCACCTTTTCAGGACTGAGAAGTGTCATTTGGACATTTGGACTGGGAGAATGTGCTGTTCCTCCCTAATTGTCCCCGACCCTCATCCCGTGCCGGCTGTTTCTTTCCTGTTGACCAGCTGAAGCTTACACATAACCCTCTGTGTGTTCCAGTCCCCATCCCGTTCCTTACCCACTCCCACTTCGAACTACTGTTCTTTATCCCTCCCCCAAGCCCCTACCATGTTGGATCTCCTACCCTTGGCTAAAGGAATCACCACCAATAGATTGGAATTTGGGGAGTCTGTGATCTGACTGTTAAGGGAAGAGGAAGAGTAAAAGTTTTTTCTGACTTCCCAGATTGAAACTCTAAACACAACTCCCCCTACGCTCAGTCAATAACAAGCGTTTATTGAGTGCCCACTATGTGCCTGACAAGGTGCTAGGTGTACAAATATAAATTAAAAAACATTTCTGACTCTCAAGGAGAGACATGTATATATACGAACATATACAGGATAAAAAAAGGTAATTCAATATAAAGTAGTTTAGGATGGCAGACATTAGTAATTGGGGGATCAGAAAATGCTTTATGATATTGGTGCTTGAGCTGTAGCGTGAAGGAAGAAAGGGTTTCTATGAGCTATAAGTGAGAAGGAAGGACATACGAGGCACGGGGGATAGTGAGTACAGAGGTACAACAGGATATGGAACCACAAGATACAGAAGGAGGAGGCCAGTTTGACTGGATCACAGAGGAAGGAAAGGGCAGTGATACACAGTGAGCCTGGAAAGGTAGGCTGGGGCCAGGTTGTGAGAGGCTTTAAAAAGCTAAACAGAGAAGTATATATTGTGCCAGAGGCAATAGAGTCGTAAAGCATTATCATATTTGGTTATATGAGGTTCTGTAGTATCATAAATGCTGTACACTCCAAGAACATTGTCAATTAAATAGACTTCTCTTGGCTAACCCTGGAACCTCGCCATCTTATGCTGTTTCTATGGGAAATGCCCCCAACCACTTTATAAACAGGCTTTTAAAATATGATCCACGTTTTAGTTGAAAACTTTGTATTCAGGCGGGCTCTAGATAGCTATCTGGAATGCTGTAGAAAGGATTGTTGTAATGGGTTGAACTAGATGATTTCTATAGGGCCTTTCACTTGAAAAAGGGACCTTTTAGCTAAAGAAATTCTATAGTTTACTCAAGTCTGGATAGCCAGGTTGTGATCCTTGTTACCAAATTTCGTTTCTATCCCAAAGGCTTTTTTTAAGACTGCTTCAAAGTGAAAACAATATAGTAAGCAACCATGGTTTTTTCCCTCCAAGTCTGGTGGATGCCAAGAAATGTCATTTAAAAAGCTCTTTGTTTAGCTTCATTGTCATTGACTTCAGTTAGTCACCAAGTCCTTAGTGACTAAATAAAAAGAATGAATTGTCACTCTTTGGGATACAAAAGCAATACACTGATACCTCCATTAAGGCATCTTGTGGGAACAAAGCTCCTTTTTAGTGAATTCATTTGAGGCAGAGCAAGCATTCTTAGCCATTTATGATAAAAGTACCTCCGTAAACTGATTCTCTGCTAACCCTAGATAAAGTTGTAAAACCTCCCCTTTTGTTCCCATAGTGGGAACCCCTACTTCTAGAATCTCTCCCAATTTTAGTTCTTTATGCTTACTTTGCTGTCAAAACAGGGAAGGATATGATGTCAGTCATATATAAACTTTTGTTGACTACACTTAAGTATAAATAGACTTAGGTGTTTCTTCCACTAGTATCTGCATTTAAAGCTTGATGTCTTTAACTGTGAGAGAAATTTTCAAAATCAGTAAGCAGGTGGGAAGAAATTTGGTGGAACAAAGAGGCCTCAGAAATCATCTGCGGTCTTACTCTCTTCAATTACCTCCTTCCCCCCTCCCTAGTTCCCTGAGGTAGACTAGCTGAGGCAGTCTAGCTGCTATGGATCAGAGGAATATCTGTCTCTTATCTCTGGTTTCAACTAGGGTCTAGAACTCACTGTGTACTAGGAAAGGTACCCTAACAGATTTCTTCCCCGAAACCCTCTGTCCCAAGACTCCCAGTTGTGTAATCCAGCGCATTCAGTATTCTGTTTGTTAGTAGCAAATGCTTCCATCCCATAGTCCCCCATAGACAATGTCCACATACCTGTGGTAATGAAATTTCTGACCTTAAAAAAAAAGTATCTTTGTAATTCATTGTCTTTGTCATTAGAAATATACCTATATATTTCACTGTAGGAATTTTAATCTAGTTGGGGAGACACATGGAAAAAATTAGCCCAATAGTATTACAGAGGACATAACAGTAATTAAGTGCTAGATTGTGTGCTACAGAGAAACTCCAAAATAGGTAGGAAGGCATCAAAGAAGACAGGATTTGATCTGAGTCTTAAAAATGATTAACTTTTAGATGAGAAAGGAGAGGGAAGACAAAGGCAGGCATAAGCTGTGCTAGTTAACAGGTTAGTTTATGTCCTCACTCAGATTTCAGGTGTGTACTGATTGTGGTACTGATACAGTACTGATTGTGACTTTCTGGCTTTGGCAACTGATTTTCCTATTTGTTTTGCTTGATCTTTTTGCAGTGCACAGGATAGCAATCAAGGAGTAGTACTACTATATTATTGTTACTGTGACGTAGAGGATCCAGAATGGCTTTGTGCTTGGCAGAAAGCTTTGTGCCAACATCTGCACCTCACAGGAAAGGTAAGGTTTTATACAGATGACATTTTCCTACATTTTTTTCTTTGGTGTAGTCATTAGAAGGGCAATCCTCACTTAAATAAAACCTCGTGAGCAAAGTTTAACATATAAATATTACTCATTAGTGCAAAAGAATTCATTATGTAGTTTGTTAACTATTGAAATCCTAGTGTTCATTTAAAGTACAGCTTAGTTTTATAAAACCTTGGTTTATGGACAGCCTTTCAAGAACACCCAGTATGGAAAGTGAGACTCACATATATTTTCTTTGTCACTGCCCCAGTAACACTAGTGGTAGGGAGTTTCAACTCATCTTTTGCTATCTAATGAAACAAATGGCCTTTTCTGACAGCATTTTTTAAAGAAAAAGGTGTTTTTTAAGAAATGGGTCCATTACTTAATTTCTCACTAGACAGACAGTGAAGCATGATGGAAGAGTGCTGGCTTTGGAGTCTGAAGGCCCGGGTTCTAAAACATCCTCTGCTGCCTCCTACCTGTGTGACGTTGAACAAGTTGCTTGACCTCTCAGGACTGAAGTATCCTACAATGAGGGCTTAGAACTAGATGGGCCCTGAGGTACATGGGGTAGATGAGTACAACTCTCAATCTGAGGCTGTGGGCTTTGTCTCCCCTGGCCATTGCCTTCAAGCGGCTGATAAAATTTCTCTTCGCTTTGTGCCTCTATAGGGTTTTTGTGAGGAAACCACTTTGTTAACTATAAAGTGCTACATAAATGTGAACCATTATTGTATAAATGTACTCTAGAGGCAGTGTGATACAGGGGAAAGAGTGCTGGATTTCTAAGGTATGGTGGCATACACCTGTAAATCCCTGTTTTGAGGGAGGCTGGTGTTCAAACCATGACAGGCACCAATGTGATGAGCTCGCAGGATGCCTAAGAACAATGAACTGGCCCGGGCTGAAAATGAAGCACATTAAGGCTTCTGTATCAGTAAGAGGGGGTCGAACTTGTGAGTGGCATCTGAACTTCTAACCTGGGCGAGACAGGGAGATGCAACCTTTTTAAAAACAAAACAAAACAAAACAAAAACTTTTTTTTTCCAAAGAGAGAAACATAGTATGCAGACAGGGGAGGTGACAGTCCTGCTGTACTACTCTGCCCTAGTGGACCATCTATGAAATATTGTGTACTGTTCTGCATACTGTGGTTTAGGAAGGCTGTAGACAAACAGCAGAGGAGGACATTCAGGGTGGAGAGGTGATCCAAGACATTTGATGCTAGGAAATGGGGGTGTTGGGGCTAGAGAAAAGAACACTTGGGCAGACGTACATGATAGCTATCTCTCCAAGGAATTAAAAGCTGTTACATGAAAGAGAGATTAAACTATGTCTTCTTGGCCCCACAGGGAAAAATTAGGGATGGAAACCAGATTTAGGTCAAATGTAGGGAAAACTTGCTAAAAATTTGAGCTGCTCTAAAGTGTACTGGGTGAACTCAGGCAGTACCATGCAGTGGCTTGGTCATGGCTAGATGTCATCTCTATAACAGAAATGTTAGAGGAGATTCCTCTTAAGGTGTAGGTTGAATTAGATGACCTCTAAAGTTACTTCTAAATCTGAGATTGTGAATCAACAGTTAAGTTAGCTAGAAAATAAAACTTAGGTTAACTGGAAAATTTAGCTTATCAGAACAAAGTAACTAAATCAGTTATTTGGCTTATTGCTATGTTCATTCAGCTCTCTGCATTGGTACAAGTGGTGAACTGCACAGAGCTAAGCATAGATCCCTGGGACAATTCGCTAGGGAACTCCCTCCAAGGTGACAGGGACTGTCTTTTGGTGTGTTCATTCTCCAGCTTTCAGACCCATCCAACTGCTCTATATCTACCCCACATCTCTTAATTTTGTCCAGAAAGATAGAATGATAAAGAGATTTTGTCAGATCTTTTGCTGAAATCCAAATTAATTATATTTTTGGCATTCCTCTGATTTGCCTGTCTAGTAACTGTCAGAAAAGGAAATTAGTTTAGACAGACAGGACTTCTCCCTGAAAAATCTCTACTGGCTTCTCCTTCTACATGCTTACAAATTGTCCCTTTAAAAACACATTCTAGAATTTTTCCAGCACTCAGTCAAGCCCTCCATCCCTGAAATTGTCCTACTAAACTTTTAGAACTTTCTTTTAGCTATACATGTTCAGTGATCAGTTATGTATTTTTGGAAGTGTAACATTTTTAATTAAGAAGCACTTTATCAACCACAAACAGAATAAATACAAAAGCCAATTAATGTAGGAGCAAACTGTTTCATTTAAAAATACATAATTGGGAGATGAACCAGTATATCTGTACACAGCTGAAAAAGCACCAACATAGTTTGAAATAGTTCTCAAAAAAAAATTTATTTCTAAGGGAAAAATTAAATCTTTCTCCAAAATTTCACATAAGTGAAAGGTAAGGTGCTTCAGAAATCTATGTGAAATGACAATATTTTTTTAAAAAATAAGTTTTAATTGGCAACATTAAAAAAAAATCTAGAATTGACTTTTTTCTTTTTTTTTTTTGGTGAGGCAGTTGGGGTTAAGTGACTTGCCCAGAGTCACACAGCTAGTAAGTATCATGTGTCCGAGGTTGGATTTGAACTCAGGTCCTCCTGACTCCAAGGCTGGAGCTCTATCCACTGTGCCACCTAGCTGCCCACTAGAATTGACTTTTAAAAAAAAAACAGCATATGTTAAAGCATCAGATTCAAAGAAGCAATAATATAAGTTTCACCTTTCCCCTGAGTCCCTTAGCCTAATGTAATTGGAGTAGAAGCCAAATTAGTTTTGTTTTTTTCCTTCTCCTATCAAAATTGAAGCTTTTCTAGGTTGAAACCATAGAGCAGAATGCTTCATAAATTCATCCCATTTTTCTGCTATTGTTAAAAAAAAAAAGGAATTCCTCAGAAGGGAATATTCCAGATAACTGTTTCCTGCTCCTTTGGAGTCACAGCTTTTGCAATTTTGTCATTTTTCATGGTGATATTTCCCGAGTGCATTACCTACTTCCTGACTTTGATAGAATTTGCGGAATATAATTTAACCTTTCTTGTGTAATTGAGTTGTCATTATGAAAATCAGTTATTGTAACATGCTGATACAGTACCTTTTGAGGATATTGAGGTTACCAAGGTACTATTCAGTAACTGACTTGTACAGTTTTTCTGACTTCTCAGTTGTTTAGTTATTGATGCTGTGTTGTTTTATACACAATTCTAAGTCAGTATGCCTGAGGGTGGTTGCATCTCATTGTTTTCATTGCCAGTGAGAGGCCTTTTTTCTTTACTTCTAGGGTAATAACTGTAGCCTTAATATTTGAGGGTAGGTAGTGACCTCCAGATAAGTGAAGCATTGCTCTTTGGTTTCTTCCACTTTCTAGCAATGGCTTTATCCTATGCCCCTGCCAAAGGACTTTCATAACTCTCTGTAATCTTAGCCCCTCTTATGTTTAAGGCCCTCCATTATGATTGGATTTATGATTTTGCCTGGAATAGTCATAAGGTTTGTATTTGTAGCTCACTGTTCTGTGTTATGCCGCACTCTGGTTTCATGGGGAGTAGAACTGAGGTTAATCTTTTCCTTTGTTCTGATAACAAATTAGTATAGTATCATAGCTATTACCTTTCACCAAGTTTAAAGGAACTTAACAGAAGTGATGTCAAATTGACTTCTTGATCTTCATTTTGCCAAACTGGTTTGTGTATATAATCACTTTAAAATGTCAGGGAACGCTACCCCTTAAGTTCCAGAATGGAATGAAATGTTTTTTAAATTCGTAGTACATTTGAAAATTCCTACCTGCAAAACTGATTTCAAATTCTCATGAATACTATTAGTATCAACAATAGCAATAATAATTTAGATTAGGCTTGAATAGCTACAGTTAGATGGAATTCAGTTATCTGATTACTGAATTTCTGAACCCTTCTAAAAAATTTAATAACTGAGTCCCTGACAGACCTTGTTATAAGGCAGCCTCAGCTATAAGGTGCTGAAGAAGACATGGACCCTAAGGTATTATTTCAGCAAGACTCTAGCCTTGAATCAGGGAAAAGAAAGAAAGTAACCAAAAGAATGCAGTGAACATAGAATCATTAGAGAGAGGAAAGGTTTGAGTAGGAAATTATATCCGCAAGATGCATTTGTATATAGGATTTTCACATCTTGAATTTCTAGAAACACTGCACATAAGAAGGATCAGAATTCACTTCTATAACCAAACATCCATTCAGTCTAGGTAAAATATTTGTCTGCCTGGGATTTTCAGTGGAAATATAAATATTTCTTCCTTAGCCAAAGAGCACTGTTAGATGTCCCGTAATATAACATATGGTAGCCCTTTTGAAGGAGTTAATGGTTTAGTGGTTCTGGTGCAGAAAATTAACCGAACAATATCCTCTTACTCTGGTGAGCCCTGATTTTTAACTTTGCCGTTTTTTAATATTTTAGGTTCGAATTGCTACAGAAGGAATCAATGGAACAGTGGGTGGGAGCAGATTAGCAACTGATCTTTATATGGAAGCAATGCTTTCTCATCCTTTGTTTAAGAATATCTTATGTAAGGAAGATTTTAAGGTAAGAGCAATGGGAATAAAAATCACTTCCGCTGTCTTCTTATCATCTTTAAGTGGTCATTTTCATACTGATATGTAACATTAAAACCTTCATTAACAAGAACCCAGATGATGAAGGACTAGACCTGTGATTTCACCAGAATAAGGAGCTATCTGGTGAGGAAACTCCTCCTACCAACACAGGCCAGTGCCTTCTCTCTAGTTTATAGACTTAGAGAATTGCCCACAGTCCTAAGTGACTTCTTCAGGGTCATACAGCCAGAATGTTTGAGAGCTGGGAGGTGAACCCTTCCTGACACTATAACCACCAGGTGATGCTGTGCCTCTCAGGAACTTTGAAATAATCAGAATCTTTTGGTCATTTTACTTTTAGGGGGAGAAAAAGAGGCAGATAGACAAAATAAGGAGACAGACTAACAAAGGGTTTTTTTTTAACAGATTTTCTGGGGTGAAGACAGATTCAATCAAAATCTACCTTTTATATCTGTAATGTTAAAGAAAATGAATTTTCTCAGGGTCAAAATGATGACCCTAAAAGGCAGTACAATCCTCCAAACACAATTGTGTTCACTGCACTACAGTTACTGAGTCAGAAAAAATAGGCCAGTGTATTTTAGTGAGAGTTTTCAAAAGTTTTCATGCTTTAATTGCACTTTTTCTTTTATTACATAATACTTCTATTACAAGAACATTCCAATTAAATGCATTTTTTTTTACTAGTTTTTATTATTCTTCAGGTTTATAGAGTACTTTTGTTACCCCTGGTACTCTCAGATTCTGTCCTTTCCATTTTTCTTCTGAAATTCTTTAATATCCAAATATCAGTTTCCTCTGTAATAGAATACAAACTAACTTTATTTAGTAGGTTGAGGTGGATGAAATTTTAGTATGTTAATGAACAGAAACAGAAGCCTTCCATGGAGGAGATGTTAGGGACAGAAACATTTTGAGAAGAGGGATTTGGGGATAATCTATTATATGTATAATTTTAGGGCCATCTCCCATCTTTTCTTTCCATGGTTGAAATCAGCTACTATTTTTCTTCAAAGGTTTTGTTCGTTTGTTTTGTTTTTGATTTGTGTTGTTGCTTTCTTCAACACAAGGGTATACATTTGAAAAGCAGACAAATTTTTCTTCCCTTGGGTAGTCTAGAGCAGCACCTCTTAAACTGGATTGCAACTCCATAGGGTCATGAAAAGTTCGGCAACAATAAAAGGTTTCTGAACGTGCAACAATAAAAATTAATTAAAAATCAAATGCATAATGATTCCCAGGTGTTTCTGGTAGCGCTTGCAATTTCACTGCAGCCTTGGTTCTGAACACAAAGCAAGCGCACTTTGCACTGAATATGCCCTCAGGCCATACAACACCAAAGAACACTACCAAAACAAAAAGGGGTTGCAAGTGGGAAAAGGTTAAGAAGCCCTGGGTTGGAGCACAAATTACTACATTTTTTTTAATTTTCACCCACTGCAGATTATTTGAAGAAAAAGGAAATGTTAAGAAGTCAGCATAAATCTGATAAACATTCAGTAACAGATAAGACAGGGGGTGTATAACAGAAAGGACTCTGGAAGGTTAATGGAGACCAGTTCTAGTCCAGTTCTGCTACTGCCTAGTATTGATTTCTTATGACTCCTTTCAGCTCTTGAGATTGTATGATTTTCTTGCCTTGGGCAAATCATTTTGCCTTTCTGGGATTCACCTTCCTCATCTGTACCCCCCTACCCCCACAAACACACATTTTCTCTCTCTCTCTCTCTCTCTCTCTCTCTCTCTCTCTCTCTCTCTCTCTCTCTCTCTCTCTCTCTGTCTTTCTCTTTCTCTTTCTCTCTTTTAAAGGTGCTTGCCAACTGTAGTATTCTGTGATTCTAAACTTTACATTTGCTTATTGTTAGATATTGGTAACCTTCCTTTGATTCAGTTTCAGTTAAACTTCCTGATAGCTCTAAATCTTATGATCATCACTTTGAGATAATGTGCTAATATAGGAGGGGTGTAGTATCTAGTGGTGACACAGACTTCGAGTCGAGGACACCTGGTCAAACCCTTTACCTGGCAGGGCTTCAGTTTCAGCTCATCCTGGATGACCTCTTTAGCCCATGCCAGCCCTAAAACTGTATCTTTTTTTTTTTATGGTCCATCTTCTTTGGTATGTGGCACACCCCACTCCTATCATATTTAAGTAGTATTCGTTGGAAGCAGAACATCTCTCTCTAACACTTTCCAAGGTCTTGAGGCAATTTAAGGAAAGTATTTAGTGCAGGGAGGCCTGTGATAATTGTAACAAGTTTCACTATAATGATAGTCTAGGAAGAGAAGAAAACTGATACGTTAGTGTTTCATATCTAGTTGCTACAGGCCATTCACAAGTTTGTTTATTTTAGTTTTTATTTCAGACTGTCATTTTTGTGTTTAGAAAACCTGTTCATGAAAAGGTCAGGTTTTCCATGTGTTTGAAATGACTGTAGAATATGCAAGCCACCTTAAATTTGTGTCATATTGTGCTGTACATTAAAATTCCTGTATTTGGTTCTTGTCTTAGAATGGGGAAGGTGGCAATGGAGGACTGGGAGGTTTGCTCTGAGGAAGGGAAGACTTTGTATTTTTTGTTTTTCATTGGCTAGACCAGCAAAGGAGGAGCTTACTGTTTTCCAGGACTTCGTGTTGGTGTATATGAAGAAATCGTGCCCATGGGAATCAATCCCAATGTGATCTCCTACAAAAAACCCGGTATGCTTGTTTTAGGAAAAATTAAAATGTATTTCTTTATTAGGTTTCAAAACTGTATAGAGAAGCAAAATAGCAAGTAAGACTCAGGTCAGTAAGATCTATAGTGATTTGTGAATAAAGCAAGCATTTCTATGTCTTAGATATGGAATGGTCATAGTATGAGCACATTAGAAACCTGAGCAGAACTACTTGGTGTTTTAAAGCTTTGGCATTTGAAAAGTGTCCCATAACCTTTTCACCTGGTTACTTCATTCTCACAAATTAAGTTACTAGCTTTCTAGAGTGGAATAATTCGTGTCCACTGAACAGCAGTGCTGTCTTACAGACTCAGTCAAGACTGCAGTTACATACAATATTTTTCTGTTATTATTATAGATAACTGAAATATCTATATGGTAATATGTATTATAACACAATATATATTATAATAATGTATAGCTATTCAAAATATCACCAACAAAACAAAGAGGAAAATAGGAATTAAACTATGAATGTCAAGAAAAAGAAAGTAATTATCCAAGCATGTTATCAGCCCAGTGTTACTAATACATGCACCAACAATGCTAAGAAGATATTTATCATTGTGTGACTGAGACTGTATGGCCTAGTAGAAAGTTCACTGGATTTGGAGTGAAGGTACCTGAGTGCTTATTCCAGCTGTACTTCTTATTACCTTAGGAGTCTTGGGCAAATAATTTCCTCTCTCTGGGCCTCCATTTTCTCGCATGTACAAAGAGGATATTGGATTAGATGATCTCCAAGGTTCAAAGTCCTTTCCAACACTAAAATTTTTTGATTCAGACTATATAAAGCAGATCACAGTTAATACATTGTGTTTTAATCTGGGCCAATTTTAGGTAATTTAGCTCCTTTTAAAGAATTTTGACTAGTCACTGTCAGCTCAGTCTTGCACTCAGGGTCAGTGGAACAGTAGAAGAAACTTACTCTCATTAGGTGGGATCCCTTAGCAAAAACAGTTAACTTGTTAATGCTTTGGAGTTTACACTGATCTCTACTTCATTTATTTTATTCTATGTGATATGCTATATATAGCAAGAAACTTTGATACCTGAGTAAATATTCCTTGGGTTCAAGAGTGAATAATCTTTGACACTTTGGCTGCCATTTTTAGTTGCCATAGCTATAAAGAGACAGAACATTTTCCAAGGGATAAAGAATACTTTTTTACCCCATAGTCCAAGTTATCTTATTAGGGTACTATAATGTGTTCATGGGAGCCCTGATTACGTAGTTTAGCTTTAAGGCTTTCCAGATTTTTCCATGTTAGCAGACAACTCTGTTGCTATGCATTAAGATATTCCACTGAGCTCAGTGATTCCCTTTGTGATATGTTGATGTTGCTTAATAAGGAATAAGCATAGTTAAGAGTACTTTCATTTTGTGCAAATATGCCCTTGTTCCGCCTGTGACTTAGAATTGGACCATTCAGAGTTAAACCAAGTTAAACAAAAGTTTTCATCAAGCATGTACCTTTTCTTGCCTTCTCTCTCTCTTGGTAATAGCAGTATCATGTCGTGACTACCCTATGTGGGTAGGGTACATGGTTAGAATGGAAGTTTATGGTCAGATGGACATATATTTCATGCTATGCTGTCTTAGATCCCTTCATGTTAAGCCAAATATGTGTGGCAAAATTCTGAAAGTAATAACTACTGAATTTCCTTTCATTTGGTGGGCCAGATTCTCCTTAGGGATTTCACAAAAAGAAACCCAGAGTAGAGAGGTTATAGATATCTTGCAGTCTAATACTGTGAAATTGTCATTATAAAAACAACTATTTTACCAACTTAATTGTGATTTGTGAATAGAAGAGATTTGGGTGGAGAGGACCACTTAAAATAGTTTTGTCCTGGCTCTCCAAGAATATTTTAAAATGTCTTTAAAGTACTTTTGGTTTGATTTTAGGAATCCATTTATCCCCTGGTGAATTTCATAAAGAAGTTGAAAATTATTTATATCAGGGTAATCAAGAGCAAAATGACACTATTCTGCTGGACTGCAGGAACTTTTATGAAAGTAAAATAGTAAGTTCATTTTGGGTTAGATCCTTGTTTAGGTTCAATAAAATGATTTCATGCTTTCCATAACACTCAATGATGTCAAAGAACAAAGAAGCCCACTTGTGTGAACCACATAAGAGAATTACCATTTATTTTTCTTGGCACCTGATTTCTAACAAAGTCAGTATCCTGACAGTAAAGCATATGACTTTGAAACATCTTAACTGCTATTAGAGTTGTTTCTCTTGTAAGCATATTCTTGTTATTTATGACAGATTTAGGATCTCATAAATTTTTCTTTGTGAAAACTCCACAGTTCTTCTCTCCTTTTATGTCTTTCAGAAAAGGGGGAATGTTTGGACTCACCTACCTTCATTTATCAACTCAGAGTCTTTGAAATGAGTTTTTCCTAAGCAGTAGGTAGTAAATCAAAGCCTGCAATTTTAAGAAAGATATACTGTCAAATACAAATGCTTCTTTGCCAAGGCTGAGGTTGTTCAAGGAATGAAGCCATGTTTTTCTGATAACTCCTGTTTCCCTACCTCCTGTTGTTCACTGCTTTCAGTGTATTGTATTGTAATCACATGACAGTCATTTAATATTTTAGGGCCGTTTCCAGAAGTGCCTGGCACCAGACATCAGGAAATTCAGTTATTTTCCCAGTTATGTGGACAAAAACCTGAAACTTTTTAAGGACAAGCGTGTGCTAATGTACTGTACTGGGGGCATTCGTTGTGAAAGGGGTTCAGCCTACCTTAAAGCTAAGGTAAGCTCTCTTCCATAGAATGTGCAGCAGGTAGGGATAGAGAAGACCTCAGGAGCAAAATATGCAGTCTTCTCTACAGGAGTAATTAGCTCATAAGGGTGTGTGTGAGTTTCCTGTATGAGCTATGGGTTTTTCATATGAGATAAAATCTAAGGTTCCTAAAAATTGCAAGAAATGCCGAGTCTTCAGCAGTGACATCTAAAAGAAAAGATGGAAAAGTTAACCTTTTCCCTATCGCAGGAGGGGGAATATAGTGAAATGTAAGGAATATTAACCTAGAAGCCAAGGTACCTGGTCCTAGTTCTGGCACTAATTAAATTATGTGGCCTTGTTCTGAACGCTTAATTTCTCTAGGCCAATAAAAACAAGTGGTTGGATTAAATATTCTTTGAGGTCCTTCTGACTAACATTCTGTGGTTCTAAGACACTACCTTCCTCAATCTGGGAATGAGTGTGCTAAGTATAGAATGTGCACATAAAGCCATACCAGAGGAAAATGACTTTCAGTAACATCATAATGTCAGATATTCCTTTAAACTGACTAGTAAATAGGACAGCTTAAGTCTTGCTAACAGAAGTATGCCATGAAGGAATAATGGGAAAGAAGTGTCTCTAGTGGAAGAAGTAGGGGACTGAGGTTCAGAAGCACTGGGTTCTCGTCCTGGCTTTGCTGCTAACTAGCTCTTTGACTATAAGCAAATGACTTTGCCACTCTGGATCTTGGCTTCATAGTTAAACTATCTAACAAAACTTTTACTGACATTTTCTAATATCATGTTAACTTTTGAAATACAGGGAGTATGCAAAGAAGTATACCAGCTGAAGGGTGGCATCCACAAGTACCTGGAAGAGTTTCCTGATGGTTTTTATAGAGGGAAATTATTTGTTTTTGATGAACGCTATGCTCTCTCTTACAACAATGACATTGTTTCAGGTAGGTCATTCACTTCTCTACGGTGTTCCAAGTTAGGGTGTTATGTACTCTCTTTCCACTAGCCAACATGAAGAAGATGGATAGAAGCAGTGTGGTCTAATCCCCTGGACTGGGAGTCAGGAGACTTGGGTTCTACTGACCTCTGCTTCTGTGTGGGAGAACGTGGACCACTAATTTAGCCTCTATAGGCTTTAGTTTTCTCATCAGTAAAATGAAAGAATTGTACTATATCATCTCTAAGGCCCTGCAATTAAGCTCTGTGATAACACAATCCTGGAAACTATCCAAAGCTTGTAGCAGCTCTAAAACACTGCCTTTCAGGAGATGAATTTCTGATGTTAATCTTCATTTAATTCAAAGGACATATCATCCAACCTGAAAACAAAGCCTTTTGGCTAGTCTGTCCATTTTAACAGAAATGAATTTTTGGTTCAAGAAAACTTGTCATTGTCCAAAGGCAGAAGTTTCTCCATTTCCCAGCAATCTTATTTAACAAAAATTCCTAAACCGTGAAAGATAAAGCTTTCTTATTGAACGAAGCCAATATTAATTTAGTGTTTACTGTATGCAGCAGACTCCTCATTCTGTGGAAAACAATGGGCACAGCCCTTGCCCTTTTAGGATCTTACTCAAGGGGGACAGCATCGAAGGGCATTCCAAATTGACTAAAATGAAACGTTCAAGGGCTCAGGGATAAGTGTGAATACATCATATGCAAGAAGTCATAGTTTTGGCAGCAGTGAAATTCAGGTGAGTGGGAGGTAGAGAAGGGTGGTCAATAAGCAAGCTTTAAAAATATATGATAATTATGAATTTCACTGAAGAGGCAAAAGGAGCCGCTGTGAATTTCTGATGAAGCTGGTGGTATGATACAAATAAGGAATGTGGTTCCTATTTTTTCTGTACCATTGCTTAGGAAGGGATATGTTAAAGGCATTCAGGTTAGGAAGCTTGGAACAGGAGTCTAATATGACTCCTTCAAGTTATATGGGATATGAATGGATATTTAGGGCATGGGCCCTAAATAAGGGAAGCAAATTAGAAGGGATGAATCTAAGTCATGTTGCAAAGGAAATGTTGGTAGAATGTGAGTGAACAATTGGACAGGGTAGTAAGGAGCAGAAGGTGCCCAAGATGGCCAGCCTGAAGGACTGAAAAAGAATAGATTGATTTTCACAGTGAAATTTAGACAGAGCAGCAGATTTGAGGGGAAGGTCATAAGCCTAAAGGCAGTGATCAGTGAATATCCATGTGTCCAAGAGAGGGAGAGAGCATGCCCTGGAAAAGATGAGGGATTGTCCTTATATGTACAGGTAAAAAGAAGACTAGCGTAGGGTGGGAGGCAGCAGTGGGGGGCTCACCTTCAGAGAAGCTGGATGGCCATTTGTTGGCTGTGTCCTCAAGGGGATTGATTGCCATTCAGGTATGGGCTGGCCTTAAATGGCCTGTGAGGCCCCTTCTGGCTCTAAATCAGTGACCCTATGATTTGAAATTCTGTGATTCTGGAATGGCAAAAAGAGAAAAGGTGACACCACTGAGGAAATGAAAAAAGCAAATACAAAATGCTCTGCCTGGCATTGAGTCCTTCATAACCTAGCCCCCTCCTACCTTTGCATTCTTCTTACCCCTTATGCTCTTTGATCCAGTGATTTAAAAAAATAGTAGTAGCACATAGCATACCCATTTGAGAAATCTGGATATAAAAGGAAGGTGAGCTAAGACCTGTTTCTTTTCTGTGGTACTTTTTGGAAAAAGGATAGAATTCAGAAAGCAAAAGGACAAAGCTCAGAAACAGAAGATCTCTGTTAAAGGATGAGAGACTTCAGCATTCAGTGGACACAAACAGTGCATTCATTAGGCTGTATTTTGTGTAGTTTTGGGGAGAAATAAAAGGGTACTGCTTTGCATATGTTTAACACCTGCTTTTCTCCCCTCCCCAGAATGTACCTATTGTGGAGCCCAGTGGGACCAGTATAAACTATGTTCCACCTTGCATTGCCGTCAACTTGTCTTGTCCTGTTCAGAATGCCAAGAGAAAGGGTTTACAGCATGTTGTCTCACTTGCCAGGGTAAAGGAGCCAAGCTAATTTCAAGTCCCACTGAGAAGAGTTTTAAAGAAGAATGTGATTGTACACTGAAAAGGCCCCGTATACCAATTGAACTTTCACAGTAATCAGGACTTAATGGATGGTGTAAATAGGCAAGCTACCAACTTTAATGCAGTTATGCCACTGCTTATGTTAAGCATATCATCAACATTTTCCTTATGTGGTTCACAGTGTCAATTATGAGGGTCAGGGTTATAGACCCACCTCTAGGAGAAGGTCATGAAGGGACATTTGTGTATGTACAGTAGGCTATATTAGACACAACAAGAGAGTTGTGTCCCACTTGCCACTTATATCACATCATCTTTGGATTGGATTTAAGACTGGTGGGAATGAGGGAGCAATGCTGATATAATTAGGCTAAGGTCTTACTTGACAGTTCGGAGACAGAAAGGGCTGAAATTGGTGTGTGGGAAACATAGTGATAATACTTGGCCACTTTGAGGTGAAGCACATCAGGAGCGTGTCCTTGACAATCCTGCAGTAGAGGAATGTGCTTTGTCCATAGAGCTGAAAGTACACAATATATAAGCCTGTATTGTTACTCTCTTAAAATTATAGCAAAGTCAATGTGTAATTTCAATCTTATGAACTTAATGAACAATAACAAATATTTATTTAAAGAAGTCTAAGAAATGTTTAGATGCTTACAGTTGCCATTTTAGGTTTCACAAACTAGAGCTGTGAGAATGTCCTACAAGTATGTCATTATGTATAGGCAGGGCCTAAGATTTAAGATTTTGTTCCCTTCATTTGCGATTTGAGGTCTCAAACTACCACTTTGAGAACGTTCGGTCAGTACATCAACTTTGGCTTTTTACATTGAATCCTTGCTAACCTGATAGCTTGGTAGTAAAGAAAAGAGAGAAGGTAAAACAAATACTTCTGCTGATGTTACTGTCATCACTGCTGTTAGCTTTTTAGAAATAAGAAATCTTTGGGATCTGGCCTGCAAATTCCATTCTTCTTAGTCATTTCTTCTTTTCCCGCAAGCTCCCAAATATTTCCTCTACTTTGTAGAAACATCTCAAGAGAGAAAGCCATGATGGAACTACTGTAGCATGAGATGGGGGGGGGGAGAAGGTAGTTCTCTGACCACACAAAGCTTTCCTCAAACTGTAGTGTACTGTGTAATCTCTACAGCCTGAGGGCAGTTCCTTGGGCTCAAGAGGTTTGCCTGTTTTCTACCTGGAAAATAAGGCAGGGTTCAAATCACTGACACTAGCATTATGAGTTTGATATTTAACTCTTTCCTGGGCTCTGTGTTTCTCCTCAGCAACTCTTAGAATATTCTACTCGTAATGAATGTACAGCAGTGGGCATATAAGATTTGATTTACATTATTTCATAGTATTTTCAGGAACATATCTGTTATATTAACTTTAATTGCTATTGAAATGCACTTGCAAAATCGTCTTCAATTAGTAATTCCTGACATATTCATTACTGTAAATTTTGGAAAATTTATAGGTAAGAAAAGGAATAAGTGCCCTATTCTACTGTAACAGGAAAATTGCCATGTGACTAAGTCTTTTCATGCCCAAGCAACACCTTGAGGGATTAATTTCCATTTTATTAGTTCTGCTGCAGTAAGCCTAAATCATATAAAACTAAATAATTTGCATTAATATAAAGTTCAGTATTATCTTAGAATCTCAAACCATGGCATGCACATAGTTGGTACTCACTAAATGAATTGATAGTAAGTAACAGAAGGAGTTAACCATTTGGAACCCATTGCCTCCAGCCAGAATACAAAGGCTGCTTTTCAAGGACTGAAATAAGAAATATACTTAGGAATATCATTTGGTCATTTTAATATTGAAATGCCACCCTGCTTGAAGTAAGTAGTGGCACATGGCCTTCAGTGAAGAAGGTCAGTTCTGGGGCAGCTAGGTGGCACAGTGGATAGAGCACCAGCCCTGAAGTCAGGAGGACCTGAGTTCAAATCCGGCCTCAGACCAAACACTTGACACTTACTAGCTGTGTGACTCTAGGCAAGTCACTTAACCCCAATTGCCAAATAAATAAACAAACAAATAAGAGAGAAAGAAAGAAGGCCAGTTCAAAATTTTTAAAATACTCAGCAAATTGTAGGAGAAGAACCAAGATAGCATTTTCTCCCCTTGCTAACCTATAAAATTAACTAAAAGTATCCAGTTTTTCTGCTTTATGTGTAGCAGTCCTTTTGTGCTAGTTGTTAGACCAGAATTCCAGAGAGTCATAAATCCATAATCATGTGGAAGACTTTATTACTTAGAAAATTATTTTTTAATAACTATAGTTTTCAGTATCAATATACTTTGCTTTACATATTTTTGTGTTCCTCTTCTAGTCCCTTTGGGGCCTTAAATGAGGCCTTGCAGTAGAATTAGGCCTCAGCTCTCTTGCAGAAAGTAGTTGGTTGGGGCAGCTAGGTGACATAGTGGATAGAGCACCAGCCCTGGATTCAGGAGGACCTGAGTTCAAATCCAGCCTCAGACACATAACACTTACTAGCTGTGTGACCCTGGGCAAGTCACTTAACCCCATTGCCTAGCCAAAAAAAAAAAACCAAACAAACAGAAAGTAGTTGGTTGTTATTTGGCCCCATGGAGACCCTGAAGACTAGAAGCTGGAGCAACACTAGGGCAGCAGCCACCCCTAAGCCATAGGAGCAGATGGCCCCTCCAAAACAGGATGAGGACATAGCTAGAGATGTCACTAAATCCTGAGAGGTGATGATCTTCAAGCCATAGCAGCAAAGGGGAGTTAGTGATGACATATCACCATTCATCTCGGCTGTTGTCACCTCATACATCAGGGTTACAGATATGAGGAAGGTGTTTTAAAGATACAGGCAGGGTCTCACCTTATTAGCTTTTCACCTTGGATGTCACAGGCAGGAAAGTTTCCAGCATGAAAGGTTCTGGACATGGGGGTGGGCTAGGGAGTTCCAGGCAGGAGGAACAGGCCTAATGCAGAAGCAGCTATTGGGATAATAGCTAGGCCACCAAAAAACCAGAACTCTGCTGGACTGAAAGTATGTGAATCAAATTTGTGTAAATTGAATTCTATTTTAATGCAGTAGGGGAGCTTCTTATATAAACAAACTGGAGTGAATCATTTAGTAAAGCAAAGAGTCATTCTGTAAGGTTAAAATCACTCCAAAGTGTATCTGTTTTATAAATGTATGATTTTTGTATGCTATTATGAGACTCTAAAAGTGAGATGTGCCTATATATTAATCAAAACAACCATTGTGTCTGATTAGAGGTAGGAGAACCTTATAAATAAGTTCAAGATCTTAAGGTTCTTCTCTGGTACTTCTTGGACTTGTCAACAAAACAAGTAAATATATGCTTGATATTGATAGTAATAATTTGTATTTCTCTGGTGATGTGCACTTTTTGGAGCATTCTCATGTGTCTTTTGAACCTCAAAACCAACCTGGAATAAGTAGGACATTTATTTTTATCCTCATTTTATAGGCGAGGAAACCGAGGTACGGAGAGGAGTGAAATGTTTGCGCAGGGTTACCCAGTAAATTAGTGGCATCACCCTGGGTCTTCCACATCCTAAGCCTAAGCCAGTGTTCTTTCTGTGACCTCTCCCCCTTCCTGTGGAAAGGATAGCACATAAGTCAAACTCTGATCTTTTCAACTATTCCCTTCCGCCTAGGAAGTCATAATGGGTGCCACATTAACATCTTAGGATGTAAAAAACAGTAAATGTGTCTCTTCTGTTGCTTAGCTTTCAAGTGTACTACAGACCTCATCGTTTCATGAAATTTGAAAGTGCATGAGTGGCAGCTAATACTCTGATGTTACAATTGATGTCTCAAAGAATCTATATATTATAGTAGAAAGATCACTGGATAGAGATCTCATAGACTGGGATTCAGGTTCCAGCTTTGCAATTTATTAGCTGCATAATCTTAAGCAACCCGTGTCCCTTTCCTAGGCCTTGGTCTTCTCTTATGTAAAATGCGGAGATTGGACTAAATGATCTCTGAGTCTCTTCCTGCTTTGCTATTATGCGAGCTATAAAGATGTGGTAGAGCCCTAACTGAGTCAGGATATGGATGATTTTGGGTGGTACAGGATAACGTTAACTGCAGCCTTTGCACAATGTTAGTTCTTTGGTAGCATCTTGCATGAACTGTTCAAGAACTCAAGAAATTGGGTATCTTTGCAGAGTATGTAAACACAACTTGCATTTTAAGGGAGTTTGTTGAGAAGTATCAGATTAGCTGTATGTTCTTTTCCCTAGATTTTGTTCCAAAAGACAAAAGCCAAGATTTTTTTTCATGGACAGAGTCCTCCACAACACAGAGAACAATCATAAGACCAACTGATTTAATGTTACATTGTAGCTTACAGTGATTAAGAGTGGTTTCAACAATTCCCTGCAGAATGGTGCTCTTTCTGGGCCATCTTTTGAGGCTCAATATACATTCTTCCCATAATGATAATATTCTGGCTCCATCTGTTATGACCTTGTACTATAGATAAATAAATACAAATATATATATAAATATATAAAGTATTTTTCTTCAAAAGCCACTGAAACAAAAATAACCCCTCCCTTTTCTCAGAATTCTGCAAGCCATTCTGAACTCTTCAGCTTTTTTTGGCATGCTCTTATCTTAAGAGTTACTAAATCACAAATTATAAGTCTTTCCAAAGGCAATAAAAATATTAGTTTAGTTGGCACTATGGCATATTAAAAGGCACAAGGTCTTCTGGGCTTTGCATTATTTCTATTGATGGGATAGGAGGTTTGTTTAAGAACCATTTTTGCTTGATCCCTAGAGATGCACAATGTGACAAAACCAGCAGACATTCAGAAATGTTCCCAGTTAGCCTACATGTTGTTATATAGTTTAGCCAGGTTCTTCCTATTTTCCATTTTTTACATATCTAGACCTAAAGGATGGTGTTGTCTTTCAAAATTTAACTTTATACCTGGAATCAGATCAAGTGGTCATTTGTTTAGATAAAGGAAAGGTTAGATGTAGGTTGTCTATAAGCTTTCCCACCATAAAATCTGTGGATGTTTATTCCTAGGTTGTCTGTTATATCATTCCACTTTTTGTTCATCCATCTAGCCTTCAGCATTACGTAATGTAAAGAATTTATTTGTCTACAGGTTTTCTTCTCTATCATAAAACTGACATTTAATAAAGGGGGAAAATCTTTTCTAACTTAAATGTTAATTGGTAAATGCATAAAAGTTGTTTTTATTAAAGAAAAATTAAAGAAGAATTGGGGTTGAGAAAGAAAGAGGCAGATTTGGAGACTGAACTTTATAATACAGATTTTAAAAATCACTTCCAAACACTCAAAAAACCTCTTTGTTTTGTTTTGTGTTTTTCAATAACTGTGACTGCTGTTAAGAATCTGTGGCCTTACCGCTCCTGCCTTTCTAGAGGAATTAGAAACTCTCCATGTTTTTGAGCTCTTCCACATGTTGAGTGCAATTCTGAAATTAAATTCTTAAAATTAAAAAGAATCATAACAATGACTATTAAATTGTTATATTTGCTAGAGATTTGAGATCAAGTTTTAAAATAAAGTATTTTATAATGCTTCTAAAACCAGTGGGACAGTTTGTTGTTTGTTCATGCATAACACAACCTAAATGTACCCCAAACACCACCCAGGAAGAGAATATAAACATTATTGTGGGGTTAAGTTGCTTTGGTACTATTATGTATTCTTCCATGAAATCAGCAGGTTTTTAAAAAATAACCATCTTGAATTTCTATGACTAAAGAAAACTTCACATTAACCACATTTTGTAAAATCTTCAACTACAACCACTAGTTAACTTAAAACATTTAGTGCATAAAGATGCAATACAGAACTGAACCACAAAAAATACACTGTGCGGGTGTTTTTGTTTTGTTTTTTCTATAGGTTCTCTCATACAGCACAAACTCTCAGCAGATATCCTATTTAAAGGCATAGTCTCCAGCTCCACAAACTACACGCCACTTCGGCACTTGGGAATAATGGGCCCGGTCAAGTCCGCCAGCCTCCTCTTCCTCACTGGAAAGGAACAGAAATTAGACACAGATAAGCCACAGTAGTCACTGTGCACGCATGCATACATTCATGCGGTACAGGCAACAGCTAATCACTTTAACCCTCAGTGTGTTTAACTCTGACAAGCAAAAAGAAGAGTACTTTCTTTCACATTAAGGGCCAAAGGTTTTCTTTTTTTTCTTTTTCTTTTTTTTTTTAATGGCACTTAGTGGACTAAGCATGTCTCAGATTTTGTAAAGTTGTCTCAGATGGAGCACTTGTGAAGTGGAGATCTTGTCACAAGTGACTCCTAAACAGATGCCTGTGAACAGCCTGTCTATAACATGGCCTGTGGTGTGTGAACAGCCAATGTATGACATGGCCTGTGGTGTGTGAATAGCCAGTGTATGACATGGCCTACAGTGTGTGAACAGCCAGTGTATGACACAGCCTAAGGTGTGTGTGAATGGCCAATATGTGACATGGCCCAGTTTACTACTTCTTCCTAACCTATTGAAGCTATTTAATCATCTGAGTTTCAATATCTCTTTATTATAGTAAATATCAAGGGATTTCTATTTAATGCTAGACCAGGATGTTATTATGGTCAAAACATTCCTAAGATTTCTGAAATCTTGCTATTTTTATTATATTTACGTACATATATGTGTATACATATATGTATACATATAGATAGCATACATATTTGGACATATAAATACAATGTATATATGTATGTATACATAAAATGGTTTTTAGAACAACAATTAAGCAACATCATTTATTCCTCCATACTATGTAACTTTCCAGTTTCTACAAAGACAAATATAAGCTCAAACATTATTCATATTATTTAAAGAAGATAAATGCCATGAATAGGAAGACAGTAGCCAGAAGGGTGCAGAACCAAGACATTAGCTCATGGAATGACTATCAAAAGCTTTGGCTGTAACAGACCTGATTAGATAAAGTATATTTCAGTACCTAAGTGTCTGCAGATGAGTGAGGAGCAGGAAAGATAAAGCCACAAGAAAAAAGGAATATAAACAGATCTGTGTAGAACCGATAGGTGGCAGCAGGAGGCACCGCCTGTGTAGCATAGATTGTAAGCTGTTGCCAAACGGGGGGAAAAAAATCTGTCTATACTTAGACATCTTTCCGTTCCAGAGTTGAGAGGCTATGCCAGAGACCACCAGATCGATTCCTACGAGCTGCAACAAAAACCGAAGGAGACAGCTGCTGCTCAATGCTTAAAACTTATTAAGTACCGAAGGCAAAAACCAGGCAGAACTTGTCCACAGGGCATGCAAGTACTGGAGTGCCATGATACATTTGGCTGAGACTGTCTTAATGAAAAGGGTCGATGATGATGATGATGATGGCAATGAAGACGATAGTGCAAGGTGATAAACTGAGCACGACATAAAAGTTCTGCATGTATATATACATATATAATATGCATGTACACACCACCATGCCAAGAAGTTCTCATTTCAATTCATAGGCCTGCTATAGGGTTTTACTACGTGTAAAATAACCTGCTGACAAGATTGTTTAAAAACCTCATATGCAGTTATCTACTTAAAGAAACTGATCCTAGGTTGTATCAAGGTAAAGGAATCTGTGATAGCCCCCAGTAATAGTTTTTGTAGGTTTTTTAAAAAAATCTTGACCTTCCCAAACATGAGAGTGTATTGGCTTTGCTTTTTATTTGTTTTTTTTTTTCACTTTTATGAATACAAGAGGATGTGGTTCAGAATTTTTACTTATCCCTCATTTGGTCTTCATTGCTGATTTAAAGTCTTTGAAACAGGTAATATTTGTGTAGTTGTGTGTGTGTATATGTATGGCAATTGGGGTTAAGTGACTTGCCCAGAGTCACACAGCTAGTAAGGTGTCACATGTCTGAGTCTGGATTTGAACTCAGGTCCTCCTGACTCCAGGGCCGGTGCTCTATCCCCTGCATCACCTAGCTGCCCCTGAAACATTTAATATTTAATCCATTCCTGTTATCATGGGCTGATACTAGTCTCCTGACGAGACCTATCACATTCACCTGAAAGAATCACCTGAAAGAAAGGGATAACAGAAGGTAGAAACTCCATTTCTGTTTATCTCTAAGGATTTATAATCGAATATAAGTATATAGAACTTTTGGCCACCGCTGTTCTGCAACAGGACATAAGAGGAACAAGGAGACCCATAAAAATCATGGCTGGGAGAACTAGTATAAGATGAATTGTTTTTCTCTAGCTGTGCAAGTGAAATCTCTCCTTTTCGTGCATCTTGCTATATAGATATGAGATACTGGTGCTCAGAGAAATAGAGGTGAGTTATGTCAGACACCTAATAAAGGTTATTATCAACATCAGGACTCAAGTGTGGCAACTGAATGATTGTAATTTATGGAGTTCAGTGGATCTGCCCTCATTATGATTACATATCCACAAAAAAAAAAATGACCTACTCATTGGTATAAAGAAAATTTATATTGGCCCTCATCCAAAGGACTTTGTTATAATGGTCTATACTTCCCAAGGATGTCACATGAACAAATTTTCAGTATACTTTTTACACTGTTGAGGGAAGTAGGGAATTCTAAGCCAGGCCACATGATCAAATCTTTAACTGAGGTAAAGCAAGAGCACAAAGTGTCACCCTACGGACATTACAGACAAATTCCTGGGGAGTTTCTAAGGTGAAGGTTGGAATGAATAACAAGAAAATAGATAAGGATTGTCATGATGCTTCCTGTCCGATTTTTGTGGCATGCAGATAGCTCTGGTCTCTCAAAGACCACACCAATAAAACATAAGCTTGGTCGAGGTCCTATGAAAGTGGAAAAACCTGGAAATGGACTGTCACCCAGTGATTGGCCTAGCCTAAGTACTGAGAGGTTCATCAAACAATCACAACAACTTTTAAAACTGTCTTCCAAAATGTGAAGGGTTGAATAGGGAGTACCAACATTCACTCATTTACAAATCTTTTGAAATACACATCCCACATGAATAGTATTGGCAGTGAGAAAGTCTTTCAAACTGATAATTATATGGACTCATAGGACCTCAGAGCTGGAAAGGACCTACGAAGTCATCTAGTCCAAGCCCTACCTGAAGGATAAATCACCCCATCAGCAACATCCTGGGCAAGTGGTCATCCAGTTTATTTATATCTGAAGGCCCCCAGTAAAGAGGAACTAATTACCTTCCAAAGTAAATCATTCAACTTTTACAGAACTCTGATTATTAGGACAAAACTTTTTCCAATTACAACTAAAATATGCCTCTGCAATTTCAACATACAGGTTGAAGTTTTGCTTTCTGAGGCCAACGAATAAAAATCTAATCACCCTTTCACATGTCAGCCTTTCAGTTACTTAAAGACAACTATCATCTCCCCAGTTAAGTATTCCCTGTTCCAGCCTGAGCATTCCTAGTTCTTCCTCTCTGATATACCAATCAAGCCCTCTCAACATGCCTGTCTTCTTCCTCTGAATTACAGCCCAGTTTGTCAATGTCCTTCCTGATATGTAATGCCTAATACTGAGCACCACATTTCAGATGTGGTTGAACCAACACAAAAGTATGACTTTGCTCATTCTGGAGACTGCTCCAGTTAATGCGACCTAAGACTTAATGGTTTCAAGATGTTTTATAAGTGCCAAATGACAAACACTACAGTAGCCGTATTACAAACTAAGTAATCATATGTCAGCAATTTTCATTAGGTAATAATACAACACCTCTTCTAGCTTTAAATGTTGAAATATGCACACCTTCTAATATGCTGCTTATAAGGGTGTTGTAAATTTATAGCTGTTGTTCATCCTTCATTTTCAAAAGGGTTTTTTTTTTTGATGGCTTAGAATGACTGTATATTTTCTGTTTGTTTTCTGGCCAGAAACTTTGAAGGTCTTCCCCTCTCAGACTGATATTTTTGTGATGATATATGAAGCCATCTTTTGTCTCAAATTTATAAATATAACCCAGTGAATGACTTAAAATTTTCCCCTTTTCCAAGACTGAAGAGTGAGTGAATGAGAGAAAGGTGTTCAGGAACTAAGAACTGTCTACCAGAAAACCAAAGGATTTTCTGCATTCACAGAATGCCTCACAGCATCACCCAGCTTTTATGCCATCCTAGAAAGACAGAAAAAAAAAAAGACCTGACTTCCCTTTTTTTAGAATTCTCTAGCAGAAATGTCATACTTTATCTTGGTAGTGCATTCCAATGACTCATCTCTTATCCTCCACTCCCCTTCTGCTTTTTTTTTAAGATCATAGAAGGATACAAATGGCAGAACTGGGTTCTGAGCAAGATGCCATCACTAGACATTCTTGGTGTCCTTTGGACGGAACTAATGACCTTCATAGAAAAGGACATTTCTCAACCCTAAACTTGTTACTTTTCCTTTCCACAACAGAAATACAATTTTCAGACTTGTAGCTCTAACTTTGATTTTTTTTTAGTGAGGAGGTCTTTGCTGATAGATTTTCAGGGAATAAGGAACATAGTTAATGTAGTTATAAATAGTTACAACACAAGAGGCAGCTGAAGTATCACTGTTGGAAATAATCCATCAGGATAGTGCCTGGTTGCTCCCTGTTGGCCCTTGCATACAGAGTAGTTAAAAGTGTGTGACTGCATTCTGGGAACAAACACTTGTGCTAAATCGTCTCGGTCAATCAAAAGGTTAAAAGACAAGGAGAAATACTAAAAGGGATAATGATACGGCAGGCGTCCAAATCCTTCCTCAGGGAGCAGCAGCTTTTAAAGGCTGAAATACTGCAGGGTGATCATTTTACTTGCTGAGTTCTACTTGCTGATTTCATGTCTCCCAAGGGAAATGTCCTTTGTGACGGGAAGTACAGACCTTATTTCATCTGCCCAGCAAGGGGAAGGGGAAAAGAAAAGGAGAGAGAGAACAGAGAGGAAAGTGAGAGGGGAGAAGAAGAGGAAGACAGGAGGAGGGAGAGGGGGGGGAGAGGGGAAAGAAGGAGAAAGAGAAGGAGGAGAAGGAGGGGGAGGGAGGGAGAGAGAGGGCAAACTCTGGACAAATAAGAATTTAAACGAATATTGAAAATAGAGCCTGGATGGTGACTTCTTTATATCAATGCTGTTCCTTACCATCAGGCATAATGTTACCATGATGCTAGTAGAGAAAATATGGGAATTTATAGTAATGTTGATTCCATTCTCTTACGGAACACTAGAAAGAGTGGGGAAAGTATCATTTGCCCATCAACTTTTTAAAGCTTTATTCACATAAAAGATAGTAACATGCAACCAATCAATCATTTTTTCAAAATATACCAAACCCTCAACTCAAGAATATTTCTGAGATTCACTTTTTTCACTACCTGATTTTCAGGGAGTCCATTTTTGTACCTCTTCTCACCCTCATATTGAAACAACGTAGGTAAACAATTGTGTTACAATTAATCATTCTGAACTGACTATGTATGAACTTGTCTAAAGACATACTGTATTGCCAGGCAACTTGATAAATGTGCTTATGGAGCAAATTATCAGCTCCAAACACCCCTAAGTTGTTGATCATTTAAATAAAGAATGAAAATTAAATTCCCCAGTATCTTTTAGACACACTGATTTTTGGAAAATGGAAATCCAGGAACCCAAGAATTATGATGCTGCTATGTATTGTCCAGTTTTTTAAATAGGACTGGACTTGGAATCAGAAGATCTGGATTCAATATAGACTCTGAAACACTAGCTGTGTTTGGGGATAAAAAAAACAGAATATAAATTTGAATCATGATTACTAGTGATATCCATATTTGATTCCTGAACATCTGTTATTCTGAATCTGTTTTTCAAAGCCTCGCTACTGTGACACATCTATTGCTACTTCAACCTTAGAAAAATTTCACTGCACAATCTCATCTGTCTTGCCAAGGGTCACATGCTGAATAGAATAGCAACAAACATGCCTACATTTGGGAACCCTCCAGCTCAGCTGAGCCATTGGACTAAGTCCCATAGATTTCCAAAGAAAATATTTAAGTACATTTCCCTTTCTTTAAACTAGCATTTACACCTAATCTTAGTTTTTATCATGAGAATAAATGAATATTTTCTAGTTAAATTCCATTTATGAAGGAAGGAGTTTATAGATTATCAGACCTAGGATTTTCCCCTATTATGGCAAAATATCTTTAATAGTTTAGTGGAAGGGACAAATATTTGTTTTAAAGCCACGGTGTGGCCATGGTTCCCACATCATCTGACACCTATTCTGAATTTGAAATTTATTCATTTAGCGATTTTTAAAGTTTTGTTTTATGAAAGAAACATGGAAAACCATAATGTGGGGCTGCACACATTTCCCTGGGACAATCCATAAACCGATTTTCAAGGTGCTATTCCTCTTATTAAGTTTTCACATCAGCAATTAAGGCATAGTGGAAAGAGCACTGAATTGCTCTCAGTCATCTACCTCTAACTTCTGCAAGAGAAGAAGCAGAAGAAGAGAGAGAAGGACATTGTGTAGATGACTGATTTGGGCTAATGAGATAGGTCAGAGGTTGAATTTATTTTGGGGAGAAAAAAAATTGTGAAATTTAGGGAAAATTTTGTGAAATTAAAATTTAAAAATCTCCAGGCCCAAATTCTACTTCTAGATTGAAAGAGAAGTATTTTAAGTAGGATATAAAAGAATTAAAGAGGACATAAAAGGAGGATGTAAAGAAGACAGAAGGATTAGGGAACACAAGTTGAAGCAAGATTCTAGAAGAAAAAGGAGAGAGAATTGGCAACATAAGGTAAGTAAGAAAAATGACAAAATCCAAGAAAAGAGCCATTAGCAAAACTCATGGTCTCAACTGTCTATACCCAAATGCCCAAAGCTGAAGAGTAAAGCAAATCAATAGAGGGGCCAGTGGGTATAGCAAATTGATGAAACAGATACAGAAGCTTGTGCTGGGCTAAGGGGGAGATGGAAAAGGTTAAGGTTAAGGTGAGGATATCTATAAAGTTCAAAACACAAACAACCAATGCTAAAAATTTCAACTAGTATTAAAAGAGCAAGGGAAATTGTTCAGGGATTTGCATAGTATGTAATGTTCATATTTCTGCAGCAGGTGAGTGACTGTTATCTGTATTCCTAGTGTAAGTTGATCTCTCTCCAGGAGGTGAAAGACCCCAACAAAGTTTCTCCAAATTCCAGGTTGTTAGGAAGAAAGATATTCTCCTAAAGAAAACCTAAGTGAGGCTTTGGTGGGAAGAAAAAGGAGGACAGTTGAGGTACAGGACTTGATCCTGGTCAGAATGTTGGTGAGTGTAAGAGTGTTACACAGAGATGATCAACTATGATTGACCTAACTATTCTCAGCAATACATGATCTAAGACAGTTCCAAAGGACTCATGATGAAAAATGCTATCTACATCCAGAGAAAGAACTGGTGGAGTCTGAATGCAGACTGAAGCATACTATTTTCACTTTACTTTTTTCATATTTTTAAAAAAATTTGTTCTGTTTCTTCTTTCACAACATGACTTACACAGAAACATAAGCATACATGTAACCTACATCAAATTGCTTACCATCTTATGGAGGGGGAGGGACAAAATTTGGAACTCAAAATTTTATTTGAAAAAATTGGAAAAAATAAAATACTGTTTAAAGCAGAAACAAAAAAATTAAAAGCTGGAAAGTTTTTTAAAAAAGTTTTACACAGAGCAGAAAGGGAAGGAAAAAGGACAGCTGCACAACTAGAGGTCTATAGGAGATTGGAGGATCTTCATGAAGAGGGAGTTATATGCTCTAAGGAGGAGGGAACAGCTTGTCCTCCTGAAAATGGTACAGTGGAACCACAGGAGCTACAGGGTAAGACATCATTAAAGGTCAAAGGAACAAGAGAAGATTAGTAGTGGTAGATGTTGCACTTCTCAGGGGAACTGAGGCAGCTATTCGTTTACCTGCTAACAACGGAGAGGTGTTTTGTCTAGTTGGGGTAGATATCCAGACACTTTGGAGAATCTCCCAAGACTTACCAAAATGTACAACAACTTCCTATCTGTGGCGATTCACATAAGCAAAAGGAAAACCACCAAAAGGAGCCCAGTATTGCCCATGGCTATGAAGTGTTGGGCTAGAAAGGAGAGATCATAGAAATGAAAACTGTTTTCCTCATAGTAGTACATCAAAGGCAAGGGATTCAGAAGAGAAAAATGAACTTGGGAACCAAACAGCTAGTGAAAAAGTTCATTTTTGACAATGAAATCAGACTTCTAAACTACAGCTTAAACATTTCAGAAGGACACGTTCCTGGCCGAGGATGAAGTAAGAATAACAGAGGAGAGGTAAGGATGTATTTGCCAGGTGGCTTTCAAATCTAATCAAAAGGGATTTAGACTAAAAAGGACAGTAGAGGCATATACTACGGACCACCTGAACATTAAGAAAAAATAGATAAGTAGCTTGGGAAACTGTTTAAAAAAAACCTGGCCCAGAAGTTTGGTATAGTAGAAAGGGAGAGTTTCAACCATCCACATATGTGCAGGAGAGATGGGAGATGCTAAAAAAATACAATTGTGAAGACACAAAGCAAAATAATTCCCATGAGGAAAAATGCAATTTGTCAAAAGAAATTGGGACAGCTAGGTGGTGCAGTGGATAGAGCACCGGACCCGGATTCAGGAGGACCTGAGTTCAAATCTGGCCTCAGACACATAACACTTACTAGCTGTGTGACCCTGGGCAAGTCCCTTAACCCCATTGTCTACCCAAAACAAAAACAAACAAACAAACAAACAAAAAGAAATTGATATAGATATGCAGGGAATTCACTAGCCAACTTAAATTTTTAAAAGTACAGAAAACTGATGCAAGGCTAGGTTAACAGAGGATGACTATGAGTGTGATGCCCTCCTGTAAAAATAGTGCCAGGAATTCTAAAGTTCAGAATAAGCTGAGGCTGGGGTGAAGGATGTGGGGAGGGGAAGAGAAAGAAGGACAACAAAATGGGAAATGGGTCTGGTGTGTGTATGTGTGTATATGTGTAAGTATGTGTTTGTTAACTATATTGGGAGAGAAAAGAGGATGATCAAAGAATAGGATAGGACTTTGGCTTACAGTGGAAGCTGTTGTTCAGTTGTGTCTGACTCTTTGTGACCCCATCTGGGGTTTTCCTGGCAGAGATACTGGAGCAGTTTGCCATTTTCCTTCTCCAGCTCATTTTACAGATGAGGAAACTGAGGCAAACAGGGTGAAGCGACTTGCCCAGGATCAGACATCTAGTAAGTGTCGAAGGCCAGATTTGAACTCAGAAAGATGAGTCTTCCTGATTCCAAACCCAGTGCTCTATCCACTGTGCCACCTAGCTGCCCCCATGAAATGACAACCAAGAGAAAGTAAAACTTTTGGCTTCTTTTTTGGCTTCTGTTTTCTCTGCCAAGGAGAATGAATTTTATACTGGAAATGATAGAAGGTAAATTGTTATCAGGAAGCTGATACCTAAGACAAATAAAAGAGCCAGTAGCCACCCTTGCTGAATTAAAGTCACCTGACCCAGATAACAACATCCTCCAGCACTGAAAGAACTAGAAGATGTCATTGCTGAATATTCAGTGATACACGAAAGAACATGAAAAATGAGTGAGAGAGACAGAGAAAAAGAGAGAGAGAGAGAGAGAGAGAGAGAGAGAGAGAGAGAGAGAGAGAGAGAGAGAGAGAGAGAGAGTGCACAAGCCCAGAGATGGACAAATGTCTCAATTTTCAAAAAAAAAAAATGGAAGAGAAGAGCCCCTGCTGACTACAGGCCCTGAAGTGTGGCCCTGAGATTCCCAGGAAAATTCTAGAATAGATAATTAAAGAGTTGATTGGTGAAAACTAGAAAGGGAAATGGTGATTACAAAAACCCAACAAATCAAACCAGACCAACCTCATTTCCTTTCGTTAAAATTATTGCTAGTCGATGAGGCTAATGCCATAGATATAGTTTGCCTAGATTTTATTGTAGCTTTTGAGAAGGAAGGAAATCAGCATTTATTAAGTGCCTACTTTATAAATAATTATTAGTTATCCTATGTACCAGACAATCCTAGACAACCACTTGCTGGGTATGGTGGAGACTCCTTCCATTTGTAGGTTGGACTCAGTGACCTGTGTGGTCTCTTCCAACTCTTCTTCCATGATCTGGAATCAGAGGACTTGCTCAGAGACCCAGATCTGCTACTCACAACCTATGTGGCACTGAGCAAGTCTCTTACACTCCCTGGGCTTCAGTTTCCTCATCTTTAAAATGAGGACATTAGGCTGGATAAACACTGAAGTTCCTTCCATTTTTGAAGCTCAAATGTTAAGTCCTTGCCTGTCCTTTGTTACTGTCCCTCCCCAATGATGATGATGATGATGATGGTGATGATGCTGCTGTTTCCAACCCAGTCAGGCCAATCTCCTTACTGTTATTCTCAAATAAATACCTTGTTCACTTTTCCCTCTGGGCTTTTGTTCAAACACTTCCCCTAACCCTGAAATGCCTTCTGATCTCTTATCTGTCAATCCATCACTTCTTCTAAGACATAGCTAAAGGCTCACTTTCCTAAAAAAGCTTTACTTAACTGATTCCATTCTGTACCAACTATTCCATTTTTTTACAATTTATAGACATAATGTACATGTGGTTTGAAAATTGCCAAATGTACTCCACTGATACTAATTGTTTTTGGTGTTTGTCATGTCTCCCTAAGAAAATGGTAAGTTCCTTAGGACCTGGTCTTCTACATCTTCATATCTCTCATGGTACCTAGTACAAAGTATTGGGCAGATTTATTGTCATTGCTCAGTTGTGCCCAACTCTTTGTGACCCCATTTGGGGTTTTCTTAGCAGAGATACTAAAGTGATTTGCCATTTCTTTCTTCAGCTCATTTTACAGATGAGGAAACTGAGACAAATAGGGTTAAGTGATTTGCTCAGTGACTTATTATAGCTAGGAAGATTCTAAGGCTGGATTTGAACCCAGGAAGAGACCTGGTGCTCTCTTCACTGCACCACCTCACTAGGGTAGAGAGTACCTCCTTAATAAGTGCTAAATCTAGCCTTCTTGTCCTCAGTGCTTCTGTATTCTGAGGATGGCTGGAAACGTCTCTCCTGCATGTTGTCCTATGTAGAAATCGTGGGATGAACAGATCAAGAGATTTAAAACCTTGGCCTCCTCCACACTCATTACCACTCAGAGCTGACCTGGCAAGATGATGAGTTATCTCACAGACCAGTCAACAAACGATGCCACTTGTGAAAGTTTTCAAGGCACTCAGATGGTTCCTATTCACGGGACCTGATTCTACTCAAAGCACCTAATATGGTCAAAAGTCTCTTTATTGCAGCAGATTTTACCTCAGGTCTGTTCCATCCTCCTCTACCCCTGTCCAAAACAAAACAAAACAAAAAAAGGCGTCTAAAATAGACTAGTGATGATGCTGAGGCAAACTTTACACAGTAGCTTTTGATCATTTATTCACCCGGCTGTGTCAGAAAGTTTCAACCTAGAGTCTGCAGAGATAGCACTAGACTTGAAGTCAGGAAGCCCTGGGTTCAAATCCCACCTTTAACCCTTATTAACTGTGTGACCATGGATAAATCACTTAATTTCTCTGAGCCTCCAGCTTCTCATCTACAAAATGGGATTAACAATACCTATAGTAACTTTCTCAAATCACTGTTTTTTGAAGTTCAAACTAGATAATGCACACCAAGTGCTTTGCACGTAGCTGCCTGGGGCAGCTAGGTGGTGCCATAGTACACAGAGTGCTGTGCCTGGAGTCACAAAGACCTGAGTTCAAATCTAACCTCTGACACTAGTTGTGTGACCCTGGGCAAGTCACTTAACCTGTTTGCCTCAGTTTCCTCATATGTAAAATGGGAAAGATAATAATAATAATAATAATACCTACCTCCTGGGGTTGTTATGAGGATCAATTGAGATAATAACTGTAAAGTACTTAGCACAGTGCCCAGCACATAGTATGTGAATGTTAGCCATTATTTGTAAGACTCATCTTCCTAAGTTCAAATCTGGCCTCAGACACTGACTAGCTGGGTGACCCTGGGCAAGTCACTTAACCCTGTTTACCTCAGTTTCTCATCTGTAAAATGAGCTGGAGCAGGAAATGGCAGACCACTCCAGTATCTTTGCCAAGAAAACACCAAATGGGGCCATGAACGAGTTGGACTTAACTGAAACAACAGAACAATAACACAACAAGAAGACCCCAACTCTGTTATTTGCCACTGAGGTTTTGGTTATGGTAGAGCTCTAATTTTTCTTGGAGAAAAATTCCATAAAGCATAGCAAGAAGATAATTGAATCCTAAGTTTCTTCCTCTGTAAATGAGAACAAAATTGGATAGTGTTGTTATGAGAAAAGTACTTCATAGCCTATAAATTACTATCTATGTGGGCTATTCTTATTTTGTTATATTATTTATAATAATAATAATAATAATGATAATAATAATAATAATTATTATTATTATTATTTTTTCCACCATCTAGGGCAGGGCTTCTTAACCTGATGCCCACAGAATCCAACAGAAAACCAGGGGGTCTATGGATGGATTTCAGGGGTTCTGTAAACTTGGATGGGGAAAAATCATATCTTTATTTTAGCATAGCTGGCTTGTTATTTTACTTACATAAAAACATTATTGTGAGAAGGGACATACATAAAGGCTTCCCCAGACTACCAAATGGGTACATGATACACACAAAAAGGTTAAGAACCTCTGGGGGTTCAGAAGAACAGAGCAGAAATCACCTTTAATCTCTCTTGGCCTTCATGTATCTATAAAATGAGGGATTTGGCCTCAATCAACTGTTAGGCCCCGGTCATATCTAGGTTCTAATGCACTGGTCAGCTGCTGAATGTCTGATACAAACCTAATCTAAGAGGATGATTTGTATCTAAGGACTCTATATCCTCATGGTCATGGGTCTAGATGCTTCTCAACCTTCTGGGAGAAAAAAAAGAAGACCTTTGCATGCCTCTACTGGACAGCCAATGCAGGGTAATTCAACAAATATTTACTATCTATGGTGTGCACAGCACTCCATTAGGTGCTGTGGGTGATTCAAGAGAAGAAGAAAGCTTAATTTCCCTTACCGAGCCTGAAATCAAAATGGCAAGATAAGATACTGTATATGAAAGAACCTTATGTTAGAGTGTTAGGGATTATAAAGGTGCTACAAGAGTTCATAAGAGAAAAAGGTCAGGATAGGCTAAGATATTTAGGGAAGCTTCATGAAGGAGGTATGACTTCTATACGCTCAGTATATGGATTGAATTGGGGGAGCCTGTTTGATACACTCTTGTATCCCTACATAGCTCTCAACACAGGAACTGGCCAGAGAAGGTGCCCTTTAAAAAAAATAATTCTGGGATTAAAAGAAAGCATTTTTACTGGAATTACTGTCCTTTTTTTTTTTTTAAATTTAGAGGCATCTTTCTCCAGTGCTTCTAAATATTGCACAGGGCTGGCTAACTTACCAAGGTCATTATTATTCATCATGGCATTAGAAGCCCGGAGCCGAGGGCCTTGCTGTGTAAAATGATATCCAAATTTTAAAAGAGTTGTATTTTGTTCCAACATGCTCACAATCTCCATTTCCACCTTGTTTCCCAGGGGCTGGCTCTTTGAGAAAAAAGAAAAAAGAAAGAATTGTGTGAGAATCAAGCATCTCCTATTTGATTCCCTGACCCAAGCTATACTATAAGCACCCTCTTTCTCAAATGAACAGTATCAACAGGCCAAAAGTTGTCCTTTGTTGTCTGAGGAAAACAGACAAAGGAAGCTAGATATTCTGCTCTCTGCTACATAGGAAACAATTAGAAACTGAACAGTGGAAGATAAGAGAACCAAGTAAATCTGACCTGACTCTGAAATTTGAGGCTTTCTTTGATATAAACAGAAATATAGTCAGTAAGTCATTC